>NC_142576.1:20667500-21872500 GCF_041283825.1 Pyrus communis | reverse complement strand
TGCAAGTTAGTTGGTTACTGTGATGCTGACTATGCAGGAGATCATGACACCAGGAGATCAACAACTGGGTATGTGTTTAAGCTTGGTTCTGGAACCATCTCTTGGTGTAGCAAGAGACAGCCGACGGTATCATTGTCAACCACAGAAGCAGAGTATAGAGCAGCAGCAATGGCAGCTCAAGAGAATGTATGGCTGGTACAGTTGATGAGTGATCTACATCAACCAGTAGATTATCCAGTACCATTGTACTGTGATAACCAATCGGCCATTCGCTTGGCGGAAAATCCAGTCTTTCATGCAAGAACTAAACATGTGGAAGTGCACTACCACTTTATCAGAGAAAAAGTTCTACAAGAAGAGATTGAGATGAGACAAGTCAAGACGAATGATCAAGTTGCGGACTTGTTCACAAAAAGTTTAAGTACAGGCAAGCTCGAAAATTTTCGCTGTCTGCTCAGCACAGTGCAAAGAATGAGAGCTGACATTGAGGGGGAGTGTTGAAAATCAATGTCAAAGTTAGGCAAGGAAAGTTAGGCAATGTTAGGTATGGTTGAATAAAAATTATTAGGTGCAATTAATGTGTTTTGTGTGGTAATAAATAATCTTAGTTTAATCATTTGGTTTGCTATAAATACCCAAGTTCTCAAGCATTGTAAATCATCCAAGGAAAAACAAAGCCTAGAGCTAAATAAGAAAAGCTTTGCTAATTAGTTTGTTTTGTGAGCTTTCTTTAAGAGTGTGTTCTATTTTCTTCTTCTTGGGATCATTAGAGTTATCTTGGATACTCTTCTTATTCAACAAACTCTACTTCCAAAAACAACTTTAGCTCCGCACTGTGCTGACTTGATACCCCTCTTAAGTTGTCATTAGCTCTTCTTGACACTGATGTACAGCTAAAAGACAATCAACCATTTCAAAATTTGAGATCAAATGTTTATCACAGCCCATCAACCATTTTTTACAATAATAACTTCATTTAAAATGCCTCATCCAATACTGGAAACAAAATGATTATCGAAATATGCATTAACAACTTTTTACATTCCAATGTCGCAAGAGAAATTGACAGTTATGAGCATACATCATTTCTTCATCAACTTGAAAACTTCAGTGTCAGACCTAAAGTAAAAATTCGGACACAATGAGAAGTATGAATCACAAAAGGAACAAGGAGCAGTGCCTCCAAGTTTATGCTTGAATAGAAAATTCTTTCAAGGGTAGGAATTGTGAAGTACATACTGATTGTGATTCTTCCTGAGGTGTCAGTGGTCGACTGGGGCGATATGTGTGGTTTTGTCTCTTGGCCCAAATCCAGAAACGCTGAAACTGCACTGGTATGCGAAACTCTTTTGCAATCTCCTCCTGTTAGCCATTTCCAAATTAGGATTCTAATAATTAATAAAACAGAATTCATAACTATTTGCCCTCAAAATCTCCCATAAGCCCAAAAATGGAGCAAGGGATAAAGACAAAAATGCACAAAATATACAAACTTTGTCATGATCAACAAGGTCAAAATATACATCCCTTCCAATTTGTGCTGCCCGGTCCTCATCTCGAACAAGCTCAAAATATAAATAAATTTGGCTATTATTTTTTTAGGTACACCAACTACCTGTAGTAGCACATTTGAAGATTCTGAACAGGCATAAACTAGAAATCTTTACCTTAATAACAGTATAGAGGTGTGCCTGTGCCTTATACCTCCTTTTTTCCTCTCTCTCTTCTTGTTCTTTTTTCAACCTTATCTGAAATGAAACACAGAATGGCAGTTCGATCTCTTAGTTGGACGCTGCAATAAGAACTTATGCTTGATGTTCCATTACACTTAGATGTTCAGCTATGTCTTTCTCATCCACGTTACATATTGTTTTGTCCTTATCTCAAAATATGGAAGACGGTTACTCAAATCTGCTTTTGCATCTGCCCGTATATCCACAAGCATGAATGCATTTGAGTATTTTGTAAATTTGAAAGAAGTATTATTGAAGCCAGGATTGGTCTGTGGCAACTGGTGGAAAGAAAACAACAATAGGTCAATTGACAATTCAGTAACTTTAAATTAAGGAGAGTTATAGCAGTTGGGATACAGCCAAAACTAAACTACCTCTTCCTCACCACCATACTGCTCTTCTAAAGCCCTCTTCACATCCACTTTTGTCACATGTTCATCATCAAACTTTTACCTAAAACAAGCAAGGAGAAATTACATCAGCTGACAAGTTATCAACATATATGAAATGCAGGCACGACAGCACTCATAGTCATCCGTAAAATCCAAATAAAGTAATACTTGAAAAAATGCCTATAACAGAACAGGTGCTTTCTTTACGGTTGTCAGGTAAATTGAGTAATGGTGAGAAACAGAGATCCCAACAAACACAGCTCATATGAACCAGAAAGATAAAAAAAAATATACGTTAAAGAAATAATAATAATAATAATAAGAAGCAAAGTAAAAGAGCAGTGTTGTAAATGTATGTGTGTGTGCATGAGCATGTGTTTATCTGTATGTGAGATACAATTACTGAGAGACTTGATTCCAGGAGTTCCATACCACTGGTCAGAGAGGGTTGGCCTTGTGAAGACAAGTAACGTCCATCATGCACCCCACCACTATGAACCGAGACACTGCAACAGTAAATAATTATCACAGTAAGTAACCAGTTACATGGTAAAATCTATGAAGCTGCGCGTTAAATGAAGAGCACCAAACAAGCAGATGCAAAAGCAGATTTGAGTAACCGTCTTTCATACATTTCATTAGGATTTTTCTTTAATACTACTGTTATGGTTGGATAGCTATGAAGAGTGTAAAGGTTGCGAACGCTGCTATCTGATTCAGGTGATATACTTTCCATTCTCCCTGTCAAGGTCAAGTTCAAGAGGAAATTCAAAGCGAACATTTATCTGCAAAAAACAATAATACAATATTGTCACCATGCTAACTAATTTTCTTTCCATACAAGAAATGTCATTATCGCACTGAACAGACAATTGTTGCCCAAGAGTTATTGTTAGGATAGTTTATATAAATTCAAATAAATAAATAAATGCACTGGATTGAGAAAGTTCAACTAAACTGGTGGCGAAAAAGAAAGTTAACGATGCAGATTTTTTTGGAAAAATAAAAAATAAAAAATAACGCAATACAATTAGGGTTTTACCATGCAATAATGAAGAAAAATTAAAATCAAAGTAAGATTGAAAAATATTAGGTAAGCTCAAGTCCTTCACGTGGACATACAAAAATTTTAAAGAAACAATTTTTATATGCTACAATTTGGTTTTCGACTACGAAGCTTAATATTGGAAGAAAAAGGCAAGGAACGTGCACATACAGGCAAGCTCAGTAAAGAACGTGCACAGACAGCACAGCAAGGAACGTGCAAGTGCATGTGTGCTGTCAGATTACAAGTGTGTAGGGTGTAAAGCTTTCAGTGTAGGGTGTAAAGCTTTCAGCTTTGCTTTCAGCTTTCTTTGTATTGTATAAGTATGCCTTCCATAAGGCTTTCTAAGATATGAAATACATTACAATTTGAATCAGAAAAATTCAATATGGTATCAGAGCAGGAAAAATAACCTGCTTCTGCATCATCTTATCCATGTCGTAGATGGCTCAACGACGGAGGTTGAGACCAGAGGAGACGGGTAGACTGTGAACCCAAGTTTCGATTTCTTTCCATAATCGACAGAGAGCCTGTCCAAGAGCAGAGAGCTGAGGCCAGAGCCGGTTCCACCTCCAACGGCGTGGAACACCAGAAAATCTTGAAGCCCCGTACAGTTATCAGCAAGCTTTCGGATTCGATCAAGGCAGAGATAAACAATCCAAGCTGCTCCTTCCATTTCCTCAAACTCTCATCATCTTTATCTTTCTCAAGCTGCTCCTCAAGTTGTGATTGAAGGTCCCGCAACCTCTTCACACTCAAATCGCGCTCGTCAAGTCGTGGATCATCCACATTCCCAGACACGCCAGCCCTGGCTATTTCAGACGTTCCTTTCCGAAATCCTTGCAATCTGGGACAGAACTGCTGAAAACTCCTTGACCCCTTTCTCCTTCTTCAAGATCAATTCGTCCAGAACAGGTTTGAGGGTAGACAATTGATCTTTGATTCCGCAAGAAAAGGAGTCAACTTCTCCAAGTTTTTTTTTTCAGACAGCAGTTACGAAGCTGTCCTTTGGGTAGCAGCTGGCTCGGTTTTTTTTTCAACACTTGCAGCCATGTTTTTCTTGTCCGCGTCGTGAGCTTTGCCGATTTGCATCTCGTTCATTTCAACCCCTGTGAGCGTCGGGGAGATGGGAATTTGTCATTCCAGCGATAATGCTGCCGGAGGAGCTGCCGGAATCTGAGGTGGCGATTGGATCAGCGGCGGTGGGTCTGAGCCCCAGCGGGCGTGGTTGGCTTCGGTTTTTTGGTTGGCTTCGGTTTTTTTTTCTCCTGTGAGCTTCTGCTTTCTCTCTATTGATTTTAAAAGGATCGACAGCATCGGAGAATCCTGTGAGCTTCTGCTTTCTACGAATTTGTTTTAAAAAAAAAAAAAAAAAAAAAAAAAATTAGAAAAAAAAAAAAGGAAGAAAAATTCTTTCTTTATTCTTATAGGTCTTTATATGGCGGAAGAGAATTCTTATTCGTTTGGAGATTCCCAGATACCTTCCTCCTCAACCGTGTCTGAGGTGGATGTCAATCCAAATCAAAGATTAAGCTCGGTCTTGTTAAATGAGTTTAATTACTTACCTTGGTCGAGAGCAGTGAGTCTTGCCCTAGGTGGAAGGTCCAAGCTAGGATTCATAAATGGAAGCATCGAAGTTCCTGATGTTTCTTCACCAACTTATGAAATCTGGCTTTGCAAGGATCAGCTAGTTATGTCATGGCTCCTAAATTCCATGGAACGTAAACTAGCTGAAATATTCAGTTATTCTGAATCATCATTCAAACTATGGCAGACAGTCAAGGAAATGTATGGCAGCCAGAACAATGCTGCACGTGTGTTTCAATTGAAGAAGAACATTTCCAACATACAACAAGAAGGAAAGCCCTTTGTTCAACTTCTAGGCAGCATGAAGAGCATGTGGAATGAGCTGGAAATGTATCGGCCTCACACAACTGAGGCGTCTTTACTACTGAAAAGGGCAGAAGAAGACAAGATATTCCAACTCTTGTCAAGTCTTGATCCAGGATACGAAGACCTACGAAGCCACATACTCATGAACCCCGAACTACCTTCCTTCACCAGCGTATGTGCAACAATCCAACGTGAAGAAGTACGAAGGAAAGTCATGAACACTGGCACAAAGACCAGTGTAACTGAAGCAAGGGCTTATCTAGCCAACGAAAGAAAATACAAAGTGAAGAATCCACACTTAAAGTGCCAACACTGCAACTATACTGGTCACGTTAAGGAGACATGCTGGATTTTACATCCAGAATTAAAGCCAGAGTTCATGAAGGATAACAAGGGCTCACAAAGACTGAACCGTGCACCACATAGAGCCAACAATGCAACTACCTCAACCTCTCATAAGTCTGATGCACTCAAGAGCTTCACTGCAAATCCAGCTGCACTCATAAATGAGTTTGCAGTGTATCTTCAAAGCAAGAAAGAAAGGATTAAGAGTGACCAAACGGTCGGCTTTGAAGATGGAAGTTCAATGGCTTTGCTAGGCAAGTTTGCTGGATTTCTGACAGAAACACAACACATGGCCCAAGATGACATGCAAGGTATCATGACTGCTTTTAAAACTGCTCTTAATGTAAATATGATGCATGATTTGTGGATTGTTGATTCGGGTGCCACAGATCATATGACCAACCATGTTTCTAAGTTTCACAAGTTTGAAAAATTTTCAAAACCGTCTCAAGTCTCAACTGCCAATGGTGAGAGTTCTAAGGTTTTAGGGAAGGGAAATATCAACTTAATATCGGACAAAATTGAGTCAGTAGCCTTATTTGTTCCTTCTTTTCCATTTCAACTTCTATCTGTGGGAAAAATCACAAATACCTTAAATTGTTTGGCCATTTTCTCTCCTCACAATGTCATTTTTCAGGATTGCCTCACCAAGAAGACGATTGGTGAAGGGTTTTACCTTGATGGCCTCTATTACATATCAAAAAACAGTCCCAGAGGATTTCAAGCCAAGTCCAGTCCATCCCAAGATAGTCAATTGTGGCATCAACGTTTAGCTCATCCTTCCCAACCTGTTTTGTCTTCCTTGTTTCCAAACTTAGGTAATGATTTAATTTCGTGTGAAACATGTCATTTGTCTAAAGCCACCAAATTGTCTTTTACCTCATCCTTATCTAAGACTAGTAAAGTTTTCGAACTAGTTCACTCAGATGTATGGGGACCAACGTTTGAATCTTTTGATGGTTATAAGTATTATGTAACTTTTGTTGATGATTTCTCTAGAGCCACATGGTTGTACCTTTTAAAGTCTAAGAGTGAAGTGATTGAAGTTTTTAAGGATTTTCACAATCTCGTTAAGAACCATTTTTCCTCTCAAATTCAAACCTTAAGATCTGACAATGGCACCGAATATATGTCCCATATTATGTCATTATATTTGAGCAATCATGGTATCATGCATCAAACAAGTTGTGTCGGCACACCTCAACAAAATGGTGTAGCTGAAAGGAAAAATCGTGACATTCTGGAAAAAACGAGAGCATTAATGTTACAAATGAACGTACCAAAGAGATTTTGGTCACAAGGAGTCATGGCGGCTGTGTACATCATCAATAGACTACCTAGTCGAGTCTTGGGGTTTAAATCTCCACTTGAAGTCATGAAAGGAAGAAAAATCGACCTTTCCCATCTTAGAGTCTTTGGATGTGTCTGTTTTGTTCATATACAGTCACACCATCGAGATAAGTTGGACCCTAGAGCTCTCAAATGTATTTTTCTTGGTTATTCATCAACACAAAAAGGATATAAGTGCTATGATCCTCAACTAAGAAAAATAATTGTATCTAAAGATGTACGATTCCATGAAGCTAACCCTTTTTTCAGCAAATCACATGAAGCCACAAGTCAGGGGGAGTGCATCTTAGACCTAATTCCTCTACCAAGAATCTGTACTTCTACACCTCCCATTGAAGTCAATAATGAAGGTACTCATCCTGATAATTCTGTGCATGATGATGACTCGGTGCATGATGATGACAACGGCAACATAGAAAATTCTCAAGGAGTGGTTGGAAATTTGAATGAGGATGAGACAAACCTCCTAGTACCTCGACGCAATCCTCGGCGTGATAGACAACCTCCCACAAGGTTTCAAGATTTTGTCACATATAAACCGAGGCATCCAATTTCAAATTACGTGTCGTATCAAAAGGTAACTCCATCTCATGCTGCCTTTCTTAACAACATTTCAAGTCACAGTGAGCCTCAAAACTTTTATGAGGCTAATAATCAAGTTGTGTGGAAAGAAGCAATGAGAGAAGAACTCAAAGCACTAGACCAACACAAAACCTGGAGCATCACCAAACTTCCACAAGGAAAAAAGGCAGTGGGCTGTAAGTGGATCTATAAGATCAAGTTTAATTCTGATGGTTCGATTGAGAGGCATAAAGCCAGGCTGGTGGCTCGAGGATTCACTCAAACATTTGAGGTGGATTACAAGGAAACATTTGCTCCTGTTGCAAAAATGAACTCAGTAAGGGTTCTATTGTCTGTTGCCGTCAATAAAGGTTGGTCTATGTATCAAATGGACGTGAAGAACGCCTTTCTACATGGTGATCTTGAAGAAGAAGTCTATATGAGATTGCCACCAGGACACCCTCAAAGCCAAGAGCCTAATTTGGTGTGTAAGTTACATAAGTCAATTTATGGACTGAAGCAATCACCACGTGCTTGGTATGCAAAACTAAGTACCGTTCTTCATAGCATTGGGTTCAAAATGAGTAATGCAGATTCATCATTATTTGTTCGCACAAGAGCTGCAAGCAAATTAGTTGTGTTGATATATGTGGATGACTTAATAATTACAGGTGACAATGCTGCTGAAATCACCACACTCAAACAATCACTTCAACAACAATTTGCGGTTAAAGATCTTGGGGTGTTGAAGTATTTTCTTGGAATCGAAATGGCATCTTCTTACAAGGGACTATTTCTTAATCAACGAAAGTACGTCATGGACCTACTTAAAGATGCAAATATGAGTGATGCCAAGCCTGCACTTACCCCTCTTGATAGCAAGCTCAAGCTTGACTTGGGAGGCACGCCACTCTCGGATATCAGCTTATATCAGAGGCTTGTCGGCAAGCTGATCTACCTAACGATCACCAGACCAGACATCTCACATTCAGTAAGTATTGCCAGTCAGTTCATGCACTCTCCCACCATCGAGCATCTGAACCTTGTCAAAAGAATCTTACGTTACTTAAAAGGGTCTGTTGGTCGTGGCATCCTAATGGCAAAGAATGACAACACTCAAATCATGGGGTACTGTGATGCTGATTGGGCAGGAAACGCAATCGATCGCAAGTCCACCACTGGTTATTGTACCTTTGTTGGTGGAAACTTGGTCACGTGGAAGAGCAAGAAACAAACTGTCATCGCAAGATCAAGTGCCGAAGCTGAATATCGTGCAATGGCCTCAACCGCGTGTGAGCTGATATGGCTAAAAGGACTTTTATGTGACTTAGGTGTGTTCACAGCTCAACCAATGACCTTATTCTGTGACAACCAGGCTGCCATGCACATAGCATCAAACCCCGTCTTTCACGAGAGGACGAAGCATATTGAAGTCGACTGTCATTATGTCCGTGAACAAGTACAGTCGCAGGTGATTCAGACACATTATGTAAAAAGCCTCGATCAGCTGGCTGATATATTCACCAAACCTCTGGCTTCTCATCAGTTTCAAAGACTCCTCTCCAAGCTTGGATCCATCAACCTACTGGATCCAGCTTGAGGGGGAGTATTGGAAGAAAAAGGCAAGGAACGTGCACATACAGGCAAGCTCAGTAAAGAACGTGCACAGACAGCACAGCAAGGAACGTGCAAGTGCATGTGTGCTGTCAGATTACAAGTGTGTAGGGTGTAAAGCTTTCAGTGTAGGGTGTAAAGCTTTCAGCTTTGCTTTCAGCTTTCTTTGTATTGTATAAGTATGCCTTCCATAAGGCTTTCTAAGATATGAAATACATTACAATTTGAATCAGAAAAATTCAATACTTAACCTTAGTACTAAAATGTTACATTTTCAATGCTCCATGTAATAAAGCACAGATGAAGTTGAAGCAGGAAGATGAGCTTCCAGTACAATTGTACAAACCTTAACCAGTGTCCCGCATAAAATCACACTCAAACCGCTTCAGCTGAAGTTGAAGAATGGGAGGGAAGTCAATAAATAGAATGCCCTTCTTAGCATCCTGGAATAAATATCCAAAATATTCCTTGAGAACAATACTTTAAAATTTGCATTGCAAAGAAATATATGTGAGGGATAGTAACTTCAGCAAGCGACTTGATAGAAAGAAAAAACTAAGGACGGCATCCGATCATAACTTAAAATATAACGTTCCCTCCTCCTCTTGTATTGTATTTGTACCCTCCACAACAGTTCCCTGGACCCACAGAACAATTATCAGAATGAAAATGAAACACAAAACTCATGGAAAAAAAACCGAAACATTCCCATACTTTCATTTTATCTTCAAGCTTTTCGCTAAGAACAATATTAAGTTCCTGCGCGTCATTTTTCACAAACAAACCATTTGTATCCCATCCGAAAGACTCGGTCAATTCTTTGGTTGCAACACTGCTTTCACTGTATCGAAGTTTATAGAATAGACGTTGTAGTGCCAAAGGGATGCTTCCTGAAGGCATGTCATTCTCAGTTGTTGGCATATGATGCGTAGCCTGGTAAGTACCTCGAAAATTAAGATCGTGCATATAAAATTCAAAAGAGAATTCATGTTTAGCTTACAATAACAACAGTTGCTGCCTGATTCTTGAGCCCAATATAATATGACCAATAATCAGGAACGTCACTGACAGCAACCTCAGCTTCAATCACAACTGTTTGGTTCACCAGATACCCCCTACCAGGGTCAAAAAGATCACCAAGAGGCATGAAAGATGTGAATCCCCATTCACTTTCTCTTGCATTGAACTGGTGTTCCGTTTCCGCAACATCATACAATAAGTTTTATAATATGGATAATGTTTTTTAGGTTATGCTTACACCGTTACAGTCATTTCAAATTAATGTTTTACAGCATACCATGCCAATTTTCACAAGGTCGACAGTCCAACCTCAAGCTCATCCCTTACTAAATGAAACCCTTGATTTAATATGCTCAGCCTTTCCACCACCTAAAATTCAATCTGCCCATAATTGTTTAATTGCACACTGTATCCAAGTAAATTCTTCCTATATTTGACATCTAGACACCTATAGAAGGACTAATCTATTGTTTTTCAATTAAGTTCTAACATCCGTTGGTGCGTTTTACTCCATAATTTTTCTTTTCCTTCTTTATCAAACTTCAAAAGTTCCAAACAAAATCACCATTGGGCACATGGCCAGGCTATGGAGCTGCTGCCATCGGCCAAGATGTTAGAAAGAAAGGGGTGGAAGAATTATTTTTGTAGTTTTGATATTTCAAGAAGTAAAATCGGAATTAAAATCCTCATAATAAACAATATTAGGGTGATTACTTAGAATGATTACGTTCAAATGGCATCACCCAAGGACTATGAAGTTGAAACCAGAGTACATTAACTCCAACAATAATAATTTCTAACTGAAACCCTTGGGTGTACATGACTACCCAACGACAACCAATGCTCTTATTGAACAAAAGAGAAAACAGAAAACGATGATCAAGCAAAAGCAGAAACTTAAATGCTAAAAGGAAACAAGACAAATAAAGGAATATAGAGCTCAAACGATACTTCCTGCATGTAGCACAAAAGCGGATATAATTAGTTTTTAAGGACGCTATACCGAAGAATGTATCAAATAGTAATAACAGGCATACATACATGATACATTATGCATATGTGTGCACAGCTGATGCTCAAAAAATTAATGTGAAACAGACCTCACAAAGGTCAATCTCTTCCTCTGGAGCAAAATCAGCCAGTTGATTTAGTTTTGCTAAAATTTCTATTGGCTTGCTAAACTCTTCACAAAAAGCCTACGAACAAAACTGGTAACACAAAAGAAACTTAAATCAGCAAATGTGAACCGGAAGCAGATATTATAAAACCCAGCAGAATGATCCAGAAGTACTGTAGTTTTTGTTTCTCAGGTTCATAAAGCTTAAAGAAAAGCGTGATATCTTCCTTGGTTTTACGAGGGGGAGGAATAGGACATAGATCCTGGAGCATTTTATAGGGGCAATAAAATTGTTAGAAAATATCTCTTTCGAAATTGTAATAAGTCTCGGACCAGGGGACACAACAATAGATAAGAGAGAATTACCGGCCAAATTCTACTTCCAAAAACAAATTTAGGTAGCCATTGTGAAATTTATCTGATACCCCTCTCAATTGTTCAACCTAAAAATCACAAGGGGTCGTCAGTAGCTTGCAAGAATTACATCGACCAATTGTGAAGTGCACACGTCAACCACGCTGTGCTGTGCACTTCCAAACACTATCAATCATTTCAAAATATGATATCAAATTTTATCAGTGACCAACACATTTTTTTCTTGTAAAATAACTTCATTTAAAACACCACAGAGGTGTTTCCCATGAACACTTTTAGGGGAGTGAGAGAGAGAGAGAGAGAGGATATATGTGTGTGTGTGTGTATCTTGAGAGAGGATATATGTGTATATATATATATATGTATCTTCTTCTATCCAGCATTTGTCCAAGAGGCAACGAAGCAAACGTTTGCCATTAAAACAAGGTGGGAAAAAGTAAGAGGCGAGAAACAATAAGAATTATAAGCTCACAAAGGAACAACAAATATATTAGAGATAAAACAGATTCATGAGGAGCCGACTTCCAAGTTTAAATGCCCTATAACTGTGAAAATCTTATAAAAAGTTATGAAGTGTAAAGTAAATACAGATTGTGATTCTTCCTTGGATGTCAATGGTCGACAAGGGCGATATGTTTGGTTTTTTTCCCTTAACCCAAAACCAGAAGCGCTGAAATTGCACTGGTATGCCAAACTCTTTTGCAACTTCCTCCTGTGAACCATTTCAAAATTAGAATTCTAATAGTAATAACAGCTGAATTCAGAAATCTGAGGTACTACTGTTTGTACCTTGAACTGCCAAAAGAGCGTCTGTTTTTCAGTAGGAAAACTAGGAATTTTGTCATGGTCCAAAAGGTCAAAATATATGTCCTTTCCAATCTGTTTTTCCAGGTCCACGCCTTGAGAAACTTGACCATATAAATAAATTCCGTCTGCCGTAACTTTTGGATGTAAACCAAATACCTAAGGTAGAGTTCAAATGGTTACGGAACAGATCAAGAACTTTAAGACTTGTCAAGTTCGCAATACCACTTGGCATGTGATAAAGTTCGCAATCAGACAAATGTAACTCGACCATGAGAGAAGGAGTGTGTTGACTTGTAACCAATGAGATGCCCTGGTAAGATCTACACGACTCATGTCAAGATGTTTCAACTGAGAAAGACCGGAGAGCCATTCGAGATTCTTGACCTTCGAAACAAAGTTCCAAGAAAGGTCCAGATAACGCAGGCTCGAGAGATTTCCTAACTGATGAGGAATGGTTCCGTTGAACCCTGCATGCGAGAGGTTAAGATACCTTAAACCTTTAAGAGAACCAAGAAAGCTGGGAAACTGTCGTCCTCCAAAAGCATTGTAGCTTAAGTCCAAGTAGGTGAGATGCTTTAAATTGAGTAGAAAATGATTTACCTTACCACCCAGCCAATGGCCCTCACGAGTCACTTCATCATAATAACCAGCAAGGTGGAGCTCGCGGACATGACCGGTTAAATTGTTGCAGGCAACACCGGCCCAAGTGCAACAATCGCCTTCACCAACCCAAGAGGAAAGCAGATTTGAAGAATCATTGAGATCTTTCTTGAACATAAGAAGTGTTTGTCTCTCATTTTGTTGGCAAGGCACATTCAGGTTTCCATTGCATAAGCTAAGAGTAATAGACGCAATGCATAGAAAGTTGAGTAGTGGAACAACTCTCATGACTCTATCCATATAGATATCAAATAGGTGATTGGTGTGAGGAATGAGTAATTTAGAGTGCTATTTATACACACATTAGTAAAGATATTTACTACAAATTACTTTTCTACATCTCCAGACCTACAAAGACGGTAGTAAGTCAAGAGGTAAAAGACAAAAAGGATGGTCCATCCCCAAAACAAATTGTAGACAGTGATAGTTCAACTTCATCCCCAAAGAAACGTCAGGCACATATATAGTTATAATCAATCTACTTAATTAGTTTTAAAAATCATTTTTCACAAGAGAATTGAAATATTGATTGACAAACTATCCTGAGATCGAAGGATTTATTTGTTTCATTTTTCAGTGGAGATTAGTTCATCATTGTTACACCCGCCCCTGCTTATAAGGATAATTATGTAATTCTTCCTAAAAATTTATAGAATTATCACTTTAGTCCTCAATTTGTCACCCAATCAAGATCTGAAAATTTAAATTGTTATCCTATCCCTAGGCTGCCACATGGCAGCACCCCAACTCCCTTCCCTTTTTTTCTCTTTTGTCCCCCCCCCCCACCTGCCGTGACACCCTTTCCTTCTTTCTTCTTTTTCTTTTTCTTCTTTTCCTTTCTTTTGTTTTGTTTTGTCTGCACCCTTCTTCTCTCCTTCGAAACTCCCCCATTTCTCTCCCTCTTTTTCACCGTGAAAGTGCACACACACACACCCACAGTTGCACCAGCTCAGGGAGAGTCACCATCGTCACCATTCAATTGCATATCTCTCTCTCTCTCTCTCTCCCCTGCTCGCGTCGCCGGGAGGACACGAACACCTCCGGCGAGTTTTGTTGTTTTTCCGGTTAGGTAAGCCTTATTTCTTCCTTTTTCTTATGTTAGACGTTGCCTAGATGTGTTTACTGAGTTTGGGTTCATTATTTCCAAGGTTTTGGAGTGTTTTTGGCATGGGTGAAGGCTCACCCAAATTTCCGGCGAGTTGTGTGGTTTCCGAGGGATTTTCCGGCCACCACAGACCGTTTTATGGCGAACCAAAGGTATAAATCTACTCCTCTCGTCTAGTGCTTCATTTTGGTACCTAGATCGGGGTCTCGTTGCGTGTTTAAAGTTGGCCTGAGTTGCGAAAGCTCCGGCGTTCTCCTTCGGTGCACCCAGGCCTTCAGGCCATTCTCCATTCCCCCACGGGCCTTAGGCCTGTTTGGGTCTTTGGCCCAAAACCCTAACCCTTTCCATTTTTATTTTTATTTTGTTTCCTTAAAAACCCAAAGGCCTTAGGGCCTGTTAGCCAAACCCATTACCCTTTTTAATTGGGCCTTTGGGCCATATGGTTTCAAACCCAAACTCAGCCCACCTAAAACCTAAACCCATTTATCCTAACCCAAACCCGTGACCCTGACCCATTGACTTTGACCCGTTGACCGTTGACTGGGTCAATGGTCAACGTTGACTTTTGACTTTGACTAATCAACGGTCAACGTTGACTTTGATCGTTGACTTTTTGAGTTTTCGTGCGGGGACCCTCCTAAGCTAATTTCGACGTTCTAAACCCGTTTCCGATGTCCATTTTCTCAAATTCAATCCCCAAAACAAATTACAGACAGTGATGGTTCAACTTCATCCCCAAAGAAACGTCAGACACATATATAGTTATAATCGATCTACTTAATTAGTTTTAAAAATCATTTTTCACAAGAGAATTGAAATATTGATTGACAAACTATCCTGAGATCGAAGGATTTATTTGTTTCATTTTTCAGTGGAGATTAGTTCATCATCATGAAACATTTTAATTAAAATTAATTCCTTGTGCATCGAAAATAAAATAATATAAACTTCATCACTTTTCATGATTCATCTCTTTTAAATTTGAACGGTGGACAATGTTCTTCCATAACTTATAAATAATTCGTGGTACTTCCATTCAAAGTTTGCCACTTTCGACCACTTTTATACAGCTGGAATTGAATCTCAATTTCACTCTTGATAAATAAAAAAATGAAAATTTAAAAGGAAACAAAAGCCTAGATGCCTTTGCGCCTCCTTCCACGGCAAAGCCCCACCCAGTTTCCGCCATGGCTGCTGTTCCATAATTTTCTGATGATTTCCTTAGTAGCACTTCTAAACACGCAATGCTATGTACAAGAAGTCTTCACTTTAATAAGAGTATAACAGTCCACTTGTGCCTTGTATCTCCTTGTGTCTTCCTTCTCTTCTTCTTCGTTCTTCAACCTTATGGTCCTGATCTGAAATTAAAAAAATGTCAATTCAGTGACTTCAGTCTCTTAGTTGTACACTTGAATACAGAACTTATGCTCGATGTAGCATTAACTAGACGTATAGACAACCTCAGCTTCAACGAAGACGGTATCATTCACCAGATAACCCCTACTAGGATCATAAAGCTCGATGAGAGGCATGAAGGAGGTAAATCCAAGGTCACTTTCCCTTGTACTGAATTGGTGGTGTATTTCTGAAACTCCATGTAAAGAATCAGGAATCAAGGTTTAGGAAATACTCAAAAATTGAACAAAACTTGATCGATACTAGACCACAAAAACATTGTTTGGTAATTAGGCATTAAAATTTTAAGAACCTTCAACAGAGCTAGGGCGATTCTATTTGAACCCAAGAATTTCCTTGTTTCTACTGCAATTTTCTGTTAGTGATCTACATTTGTATCCCCTAATTTTCTCTTACCTTTTCAAACCCCTTAATTACTTTGCTACGGTACATGCATTTACTCAAGACATCCACTTATATATGCAACCAAAAATAGAGAATATCATATCTAACAGTTAGATGACGAATAAGCATAAAAACTTCAGTAAGGCAGCTGCCTTTCTTACTCTGATTTTTAAGGGGTAAAATTGCAAGTGAAGATTTCAAAGAAAAATTTAAAACTGATAAAGAAGTATACCCATTGTTACTGAATCCTTGCTATGGATCTGATTAACTACAGCCAAGCTGAACTGATCATATCTACTCCACCCGTATGGCAATGTCCCACAATCTGCAGCAAGTAGCAACTAAGGAGACGGAAAACCAGCCCACATTGTTGCTTCCCTTTGGAAATATTAGTATCCTCCTGATCAATCAAACCAAAGCAATTCAAAATCCAATCAACCAAGAAGAAAAGTAAACCAACTTCAGTTTCGTAAGTCGAATTTCGACATGAAGGTCTATCTCTAGCGGAAGAAGAAAAAAAGGGTACCATTTATAACCGCCAACAATGAAGATTTCAGAGTAGACATTCCTGGTGTCCATAGTAGTAAAGTTATCAAATTTCCAAGTGAATTTCATGCTCGTAGATCCTCCAATTGTGCGTCTACCAGCACACCAAATACCATTTATTTTGTTAACGATATAATTGATAAGGCTTCATCTACTTCTACGTAGTTATCTGATGTATATAAGAGGATTTGTATTTGTAGTTATAGTCTTAGTTTTATAGGGCTAGGGTTCTCTTTGAAAATATATATACATGTAAACTCAATGGATGAAAGTACCCAGAATTCATTTTCTAGATATTTCAAAAACCCTAAAGAAAAACCAAAACCCTAAAGAAAATGTGATAAGTTCCACTCTAATCATCATACGTCATTGCTACCCTGAACTGTACTAAGGACGGGGAATGATTTGGGCTCAGGAAACAATGAGTTGAAGAAGAAAACTCTATCCATAACTGCAATCCACTATTATTTTTTTAAGAAATTCAAATTGTTGAGAATGACTCCCACTTTTAGGTGACATGACACACGATAAACTTGTATCACAACCTGGTCACTTGGACAGTTAATAGGTGACACAACACAAACTGTATAATTTAGCTAAACTTCATAGGCCATTTATGATAAAAACTGAATATCAACCCCTAGAACGAGCCACTGGTTCAAGTATAAGATCCTATCATTACCACCAAGATATCCAACTGGTAGTCATAACTACCTGATTGCAAGAGCAAAGCTCGACCCATCCACCACGTTGGTTTTTCCTTCATTAATTTATAAAATCTTGGATTTTTTACTTCGAAGTCTAGCTCCGATTCCTTCTGCTATGAGGTAGATCAGCCGCTACTCCTCCACAAGGAAGTGTTGGTTAGACAATGTGTGGTTGTTAAACAAAGATCCGCTTTTAGAAGGGCGCATATTAAGCCAAAAACACAATTTTTTCGGAGTTACCAAACGAGGAGGGATAGGAGTGTAAACGAAAAACACCCATCAGCACAATCTTCCTTCCCATTCAGACTCGAGCAATGTGAGGAAACAAGCTACCTGAATTTCTTACAACGTGTTCATACAAACTTTTGGGCCAAGAAAGGGCTTATTCAGAAAAGCAAATATTTCTAAAACTTAAAAGTACTTCTTCAGTGCATCTTGTAGGACGGCCCAGGTTCCAACAGAGCCACACTTTTGTAATGTCAATGTAGCCTGCCTCACAATCAAGTTTTCAGATTTTAAAAAGCTATCTGCGAACCTCTGCTTAAGAGGTTCCATTTCATCCACCGCAGTTTCTAGATCCGCCATTGCCTCAGCTCGTTCTGCCTTTACTCAGGCCAGTTCAGCCTCGAGTTCTGTAGCCCTCGTAGGAGCTTGTACTTGAACCTACTTGATTTGCTGCGTGAGCCCTCTTAGGAGCATTATCAGAGTGCTCCAACCCAAGGTACTGCTCCCATGCATGAAAAATATCTTCACTCTGAAGAAAACAAAATTTCAAATGTTAGCAGTTAAAAAAGAAATCCACCTAGGCAATACCCATAAACATGGTTTAGATTGGCCTCCAGACATAGTATAGAACAAAGGCGGACATGAGTTGCGATAGACCGTAGATGCACCTTAAATCGTCTGGAAACAATATCAGAATCCTGTAGGTACTCTGGACGACCAAGTGACAAGAATGCAAACTTCCACTGCACAACAAATGGGGAAATCGACAAGGAAGCAAAATAAATGATCATTTATACTAGCGAAGGAACACTCTTTTCCTCTAGTGACCCCATCCCAATGAATATAAGGCATGGGTCAAGTACCTTTGAGAACTCCTCATCCAGGACTTGCAATTTCTTTTGTATCCTTTTTTTAACTTTAGCTAAAGTTTCCCCTTCATGGATAATGAATAGGAAAGGTTCCCCAAAATTGTGTACTTCCTGTAAATTGTACAAATAATAAGAATATAAGACCGATTCGAAAAATCAACAGTATTTGGGCGAAACCTCTAACAGTAGTCAAATAGTTTACTTCTACCATCTGGTTCAATACAGTGACTTTCGTGAAGTGGTAAACATGAATCAAGCGACGATAGCGATCCAAGTTTTTCTCTTCTTTTGGAATCTGATACACAAGAAAAAAAAAGAAAAAAGACAGCCGCATGAATCCAATTCAATCCCATACAGTAGAAGGGATGTTGATCCAGAAAGGGAAAACAAACAGAATTACGAATCTTGCCCATAAAGCTATATAAAAATTTTCAACAGAGTTAAACCAGAAACTCTTCAAAATAAAACTAATAAAGAAGAGGGGGAAAAGGGACTTGCCTCCTCTGCACGCAAAGTCCAGTACTGATCATTCATATTCACAATTTTCTCACTGTATGGGAAGATCTGAAAAAGAACACAAGGAATTATGAGTGCTACTGCTACATCAGACAAAATTACATCAGTCCTATACAGTACAAGGGATTCATGTACAATAAGTTCCTGAAAATATAAAAGCATCATGATACCAAATCAGCATCACAAAAGGGGCATGCTACAATCACTTCAGACCAGAAAAAAATTGCTAACATGCTGATACATCAGGCATACCAGCAGTAATTACCTTGTAGATCTTGTGATAGAAAATCTCAAGCAGTCGCAGTTCTGCATTTGGATGAGACAGCTCTACCTGTTTCAGGTACACCACACATTGAGAAAGATCCATTATAAGAAAACTGTTTAAGAGGCGGTGATAACAAATTCTACCACTTTTGTCAAGTAATGACCACCACTGCAAGTTGAGTGTAATCCATTATTGGCAAATTATAAACGACAGAAAGCACAAAAACCAGTCGAAGGGAGGGAAAAAGAGTAGTTTTCAATTAAAGGTCAAATATTTTTTACAAGCTCTGCAGCGCTAAGGTAACGTATTATAGCATCATTAGCATTCCTGAACAAACAATGAAAACAAAAAACACACAGAGGACTTCTCATACGATTGGAGAAACTTTTAGATGGGAAGTGATGCATAATACATGGAATGCATAGATAGAGAGAAACTTCACCTTCGTTTTAAGTACATTAATCAGATCCCCAACAGTGCTCTGTTTGGGCAATCTAATACTGTGAATCCCCACCTGTAAACAAATTATACAAGATTATGATGTGCACAATCGTTCATAAGCATAAGATGCCGACCAAATATTCACACGGACCTCATCTTTTGTAGCATGACGAAAAGCAATTTTTAGAGTTTTTAGCCTTTCCAATTCTGGCAGGGGAATGTCCAAGACTTCATAGTACAAAATATCAGAGCTCTATATAAGGAAAAGCATAATTAGCACCCCCGGGCCACGAAACAGGATGCTTACGAGAGTGAGAGTAAAACAACATAGGAAGCTCCGTACGATGCCACTTACTTGGTCGTAATGAGTTAACATTTCTGTTAAATGCTTTACTCCCTGATATTTTATTGGTTGGGGCTTAGGTTGTTGAGAATTGCAGTTATGTGCAGTGAGTTTGATTTTGGTGGGATTTTCCAAACCAATGCGGTGAGCTAATTTCTCCACCACATCATCATAAGTGTGTAGCTTTGACCTAGAAAACAACAAATTAGAAAAAAACAGTTATAGCATTAGCACCAAATAATAAAACAATGATGGACAGTCCAACTATGAGGGACAATGATTAAGTACTAACAATTCCAAACAAAAATCCTCCTCCATCGGTTTCTCCATAGAATGGAAATGAACAACCTGTATAGCATCAAATCATTCAATATCGTTTGGTTTAACATTTAACAAAATACAATTATAAAAATAAAGTAAAAAACACTGACAACAAAGTAAAAGGAGGTGAAAAACCACTAATGGAATAATGAAGTCTAATTTAAACTAAAACAGAAAAAGAAAAAAAAATTCCACAGCCTGTACCCGGCGATCGAGCACATAGTCCAAAAATGAAGGAACATCAGGGTATTTACATCCTTCGTCTATTTCAAGCGGAGTAGATTTCTGAAAGCATATAATGTCCCCATCTCCAATCTGGAAAAGCAAAGCAACAGATTAACTACCCAAAAACCTATAAAAGTGTAAAACTTAAATCTTATAGCAGACATGTTTACAACATACCAAGCATGCAATATAGCAACAATTACCTGGCTCGACCGAAACGAGAACATCTTATCAAGGTGTTCGCACATGACAACAGGCTCAAACTTTATTTCCTGAATGTAGGACAAACACATACATTAGTTTTTGTAGAAGAATGGTACAGCGAAGCATGCATCAAATTATAAACTTACATATACATTCTACGTGTACGTACATATATTAAGTTAAGGACACAGCTGATGCTACAAAATGTGAAACAACCTCATAAATTTCAAGTTCTTCATCAAGGGGTAAACCAGCAAATTGATTCAACTTTGCTAAAATATCTACTGGCTTTGAAGAACTCTTCACGAAAAGCCTGCCAACAAAACTGGAAACAGAAAAGAAACTTAAATCAGCAAACATGAGTCAAAAGAGAACTATTCGGCTGAGCAGAAAGAGCCACACCGTAGTTCTTGTTTCTCAGGTTCATAAAGCTTTAAAAAAAGGAGGATATCTTCATTGGTTTTTTCAGGAGGAGGAATAGGACGTAGATTCTGGAGAGTTTATACAAGCAAGAAAATGTAAGAAATGATGTCTTTCATAAAGCAATTGGAACCACAATAAGCCTCAAAACACAGGTCATAACCAGAATCTAGTAAGACTGGATTACCGGCCCAAATTCTACTTCCAAAAACAACTTTAGCTCCTTGTGCATTTTATTTGATACCTCTCCACATTGTCCCACCTGTAAAACACAAGGGGTCATCATTAGCTCTTCTTGGCACCAATGTACAGCTTAAACACTATCAATCATTTCAAAATCTGAGAGAAAATGTTTATCACCGCCCATCAACCTTTTTTGTACTATAATAACTTCATTTAAAATGCCTCGTCCAACACTGGAAGCATAATGAGCATCGGAATATGCATTAAGAACTTTTTAAAATCCAATTTTGCAAGAGAAATTGGCAGTTATAAGTTATAACCGTACATCATTAGTTCATAAACTTGAAAACTTCAGAGTCGGACGCAGCAAAGCAAAATTTCAGACAAAATGAGAATTATGAATTACGAAGGAACAAGGAGCAGTGCCTCCGAGTTTAAGGGGGCTTAATCAGTGAAGTACATACTGATTGTGATTCTTCCCCAGGTGTCAATGGTCGATGGGGGCGACAGGTGTGGTTTTGTCTCTTGGCCCAAATCCAGAAACGCTGAAACCGCACAGGTATGCCAAACTCTTTTGCAACCTCCTCCTGTTAGCCATTTCCAAATTAGAAATTCTAATAATTAATAAAACAGAATTCATAATTGTTTGCCCTCAAAAGTTAGCCTGTACCAGTGTACCTTGAAAAGATTAAAGGGCATTTGTTCGTGAATACGGAATTTACGAACTTTGTCATGATCAACAAGGTCATCTCGAATTTGTTCTGCCAGGTCAAAATATACATCCCTTCCAATTTGTTCTGCCAGGTCCTCATCTCGAACAACCTAAACATACCAATAAACACCAAATGACTGTACTAGCTCATCCGAACAAGCAATGGTGAAAACAGGATACTAGAAAGCTTTACCCTTATAATAGTGTAGTTGAGTGCTTTGTGCCCTTGCTGCTGGAAAGACAAACGGAATCAGAGCTCTGATCGACAAAAAACCTAACCCAGTAACCCTAATCTACTGAATTATAACCCAAGCAAATCAACTACTGTAAAGGACAAATTTTCAAAATTCAAGCAGGCTTGAAAATGCCGGATAGAACAAGGAATCCTAGGCGATCAAAAACGAAGAATGAAGCAGAAAGTTAATGAAAAAACGAGACAGAAAAAGTAGAGGACGAGTCGGTACGTACAGCTGACGTTGGAGGAGTATTGATCGCCATTGCTGTTGAGCAGTAAGCAGTCGTATCAATGGAGCTGAGAGACGAATGAAACAGTGAGAGAAGGAGAGGCGGGCGAGAGGAAGTGTTAGAGGAGTCTTTGTCAAAGTCAACTGTATTAGGATTTGACGTTGTAATCTCGTCATGATTGTATTTACTGTATAAAATGAGATGCTTGTACACCAAGTAAATGCATTGTATAAATAGAAGCATTTGTATTTTTAGCACCTCCTAATTTTTAATTGAGATAATATTGTTTATTAAAAAATAAAAAATTATTTGAACCCATATTTTGCATCTCAACACCCAACTTACTTTTTATACCCACATTGTATTTGATTGATCTATCATTATCTCTTTACACCTTCTGAAACCGCCCTTATCAAAACTCAACTCAATCAAACTTCTTTTTACACCCAACTCAATCTACATAAAAATAAAAAATAAAACCCTAACCAGTCCATCATCTCCATGGAGCAAAGCCCCTTCTTTCTCTCTTTGAAAAATCCTTCCATCTCCCATGGTTGTCATTCTACACCCCCCATCTACTCCTCCGTAGTCATCCAAACCTCTTCCTCTTCCTTTTCTTCATCATTTGACATCTCTAAATTTCTAGAGCACTAATTAGCTTAATAATTGGTATGTGTTCAATCGATTGGTTCAATTTTTACGTATTGATTCATTTTTCTTTTCAATTAAATGAGCTTCTGGTTAGAGTGTTTAATGAGTTTGGTATGTTTCAATTAAATGAGAATCTTCTAGACTCTATATTCTTATTTGTGGTAGAAAAATAGGTACGTCCATGATAACTTTTGGTAGATCAATGAATACTTTTAACCGTGGATTTTTTTTTTTTTTTGTCGAAACCATGGATATTTATTAGATACAAAAGTTGCAGACAACAATTCACATTACATTGAACTGTGGCTAAAAAGTATATCGTCTTTGCACGTTTTAAAGGTGAACTCATATCTAAGTAGTTTTTATTGTGGAGCAAAACTTCAGGAATTGATCTAACCTAGATGTGTAATTGAGTTTATGCATTTTAATGATTAAACTGATAAATATTTCAACCACATATGGATTTAATATCATAGTATCTTTTAGCCTCTATATGCCACAAAAGTTGCGGACAAAAATTTACAATACATAGAATTGTGGTAAAAAAGTATATTGCCTTTGCACGTTTTATAAGTGAACTCATGGGTAAGCAGTTTTTATTATTGACCAAAATTTCAGGAATTGATCTAACTTGAATGTATAATTGAGCTTATGCATTTTAATGATTAAATTCATGAATATCTCGACCGCATATGAATTTAATATCGTAGTGTCTTTTAGCCTCTATATTGGTATCTGTGGCAAAAAATAGGAACCTCCATGAGAAAATTTTGTAGATCGATGAATATTTTCAATCTGGATATTTATTAGATACCATAAATTATAAGTCTATTCGCGAAAGTCTAAATCAATGCCATGTACAATATTTGTTAAGATATATTTAGGGAACTATTATTAGCACTCCAAAAATCTCATTCTACACTTTGGACAAGTGTATTTTTCTTTCTAATTATAAAAAATTTGAAGTGCCAAATGAGATTTTTGGAGTGCTAATAACAATTTTCTATATTTATATACATTTTATTTTAGTTTGGAAGTTGACTTCCTTTTTTTTTCTTCTTTCTTTATTAAGTTGGGGTATCACTGACTGTGACCATGTGCAACGAGTTGTTGATTCGTTTTGAATAATCAACATTATTTCTTACAATGTCTTGGGCGTATGAATAACAGAAAGAAAACGGTCATGATACAAACTAAATATGAGCAGTACTAATTAATAAGCAACTTGTGCATGATGTTTGCTTATAACCAAGCGGTATGAAAGGACAAATGTGTATGTTTCATGTATGACTTGGAATAGTATTAGTAAAGTCACATAGGCCAATCAACTTGTTGGCAAGTGACCCTTTACCACAGTAGTGAAAAAATGTTGTGCTTTTGCATGACGGCGTGGGTTCGAATTCTGTCAGTGACCCTTTACCGCCAATATATCCAACTAGTAGTCATAACTACCCAATTGCAAGAGCAAAGCTCGACCCATCCACAACGTTGGTCTTTCCTTCATTAATTTATAAAATTGGGATTTTTTACTTCGAAGTCTAGCTTCGATTCCTTCTGCTATGAGGTAGATCAGCCACTACTCCTCCGCAAGGAAGTGTTGGTTAGACAATGTGTGGTTGTTAAACAAGGACAAAAACACAATTTTTTTCGGAGTTACCAAACGAGGAGGGGTAGGAGTGTAAACGAAAAACACCCATCAGCACAATTATCTTCCTTCCCATTCAGACTCGAGCAATGTGAGGAAACAAGCTACCTGAATTTTGCACGACGTGTTCATTTCTTTGCATGTTCATACAAACTTTTGGGCCAAGAAAGGGCTTATTCACAAAAGCAAATATTTCTAAAACTTAAAGTACTTCTTCAGTGCATCTTGTATGACGGCCCAGGTTCCAACAGAACTACACTTTTGCAATGTCAAGGTAGCCTGCCTCACAATCAAGTTTTCAGATTTTAATGAGCTATCTGCAAACCTCTGCTTAAGAGGTTCCATTTCATCCACAGCAGTTTCTAGATTCGCCATTGCCTCAGCTCGTTCTGCCTTTACTCGGACCAGTTCAGCCTCGAGTTCTGTAACCTTGGCATCATAATTGGCCACAATGTCTTTCCTCTCTTGGCATTTCTGCATGGCCAGTCCCATTTGAGTTATTATCCCTTCGTGTTCGACTCGAAAATCTTCAGCTTGGGCAAGCTCTTTTACTGCGGCCACGTACTTCGGCATTTCACCCTCCAAAGACGAAAGAAGATCCTTGAACATGGAAGTGATCGTTGAATGGATCATCCCTTGTTCAGTCACGAGTTTCAAGGCTGCTTTGAACTCCTCATAAGCCCCATTCGTGCAGAGTGTGTCTAGGCTGCTCCTTGCATAGCGGCTCACAGTGTCTAATGCAGCCAAAGCCTCTACTGATGGTCCTCTGGCTGAAGTGGACTTCAATAGATCCTCTGCAGCAGAAAGTCTTCTCAGAGTTCGATCAACTGCTGGAGAAGCAGGGCCATCCAGGTCATCATTTTGCAATTCAATTTCTCTGCTTGCTGTCTCATGGCCAACATTAGACGCCATGGACTCTAAGGTTACTTGGGCAGCCTGCATCAGAGTCCAGAGATCAGTATGAAGATTAAATTTTTTAAAAATGAATGTGGGCTCGGTCGGATTCTTACGTCTTCTTGTGGAGTTGGCTCTGCCTGGCAAATAGAGGTTGGAAAAGAAATATTTACAACAGCACTTACTTGATTTGCTGCGTGAGCCCTCTTAGGAGCTTTATCAGAGTGCTCCAACCCAAGGCAGTGCTCCCATGTGGCATAAGATTCTCTCCTCTGAGGAAAACAAAATTTCAAATGTTGGAAGTTAAAAAAGAAATCCACCTGAAATCGTGACTGCAGACATGGTTTAGATTGGCTGCAGACATAATATAAAAGAAAGGGGGACACGAGTTGCGATAGACCGTAGATACACCTGAAATCGTCTGGAAACAATAGCAGAATCCTGCAGGTACTCTGGACGACCAAGTGACAAGAATGCAAACTTCCACTGCACAACAAATGGGGAAATCGACAAGGAAGCAAAATCAAAGATCATTTATACTAGCGAAGGAACACTCTTTTCCTCTAGTGACCCCATCCCAATGAATATAAGGCATGGGTCAAGTACCTTTGAGAACTCCTCATCCGGGACTTGCAATTTCTTTTGTATCCTTTTTTTAACTTCTGCTAAAGTTTCCCCTTCATGGATAACCAATACGAAAGGTTCCCCAAAATTTTGAACTTGCTGTAAAATGTACAAATAATAAGAATATGACCGATTCGAAAAATCACAGTTTTGGGTAAAATCATCTTTAACAGTAATCAAATAGTTTACATCTACCATCTGGTTCAATACAGTAACCGTGAAGTGGAAAACATGAATCAAGCGATGATAGAGACCCAAGTTTTTCTCTTCTTCTGGAATCTGATACACAAGGAAAAAAAAAAAAAAAAAACAGACAGCTGCATGAATCCAATTCAATCCTATACAGTAGAAGGGATGTTGATCCAGAAAGTGAAAACAAACAGAATTACGAATCTTGCCCATAAAGCTATATAAAAAATTTCAAAAGAGTTAAACCAGAAACTCTTCAAAATAAAACTAAATAAAGAAGAGGGGGAAAAGGGACTTGCCTCCTCTGCACGCAAAGTCCAGTACTGGTTATTAATATTCTCAATTTTCTCACTGTTTGGGAAGATCTGAAAAAGAACACAAGGAATTATGAGTGCTACTGCTACATCAGACAAAATTACATCAGTCCTATACAGTAGAAGGGATTCATATACAATAAGATCCTGAAAATAAGCAAAAGCATCATGATACCAAATCAGCATCACAAATGAGGCATGCTACAATTACTTAAGACCAGAAAAAAAATTGCTAACATGCTGATACATCAGGCATACCAGCAGTAATTACCTTGTAGATCTTGTGATCGAAAACCTCAAGCAGTCGAAGTTCTGCATTTGGATGAGACAGCTCTACCTGTTTCAGGTACACCACACATTGAGAAAGATCCATTATAAGAAAACTGTTTAAGAGGCTGTGATAACAATTTCTACCACTTTTGTCAATTAATGATCGCCACTGCAAGTTGAATGTAATCCATTATTGGCAACTATAAAGGACAGAAAGTACAGTAACCAGTAGAAGGGAGGGAAAAGAGTAGTTTTCAATTAAAGGTCACATATTTTTTACAAGCTCTGCAGCCCTAAAGTAATGTATGATAAGCGTCATTAGCTTTCCTGAACAAAAAATGAAAAAGTAAAAACAGAGGACTTCTCATACGATTGGCAGAAATTTTTAGATGGCAAGTCATGGATAATACATGGAATGCATAGAGAGAGAGAGAGAGAGAGAGAGAGAAACTTCACCTTCGTTTTAAGTACATTAATCACATCCCCAACAATGCTCTGTTTAGGCAATCTAATACTGTGAATCTCCACCTGCAAACAAATAACACAATATTATGATGTGCACAATCGTCCACACGCAGAAGATGCAGACCAAATATTTCACATGGACCTCATCTTTTGTAGCATGATGAAAAGCAACTTTCAGATGTTTCAGATCTTGCAATTCTGGCAGGGTAATTTCAAAGACTTCATAGTACAAAATATCAGAGTTCTGTCAAAGGCAAAGCATAATTAGTACCCACACCACATGATGCTTATGAGTGAGTTAAACAACAGAGGAGACCAATACGATGCACTTACTTGATTGTAATGAGTTAACATTTCTGTTAAATGCTCTACTCCCCGATATTTGATTGGTTGGGCCCTAGGCTGTTGGGAATAGCAGTTATGTGCAGTGAGTCTGATTTTCGTAGGATCCTCCAAACCAATGTGGTGAGCTAATTTCTCCATCACATCATCATAAGTGTGTAGCTTTGACCTAGAAAAGTACAAGGAAAAAAAAACAGTTATAGCATTGGCACCAAACAATAAAACAAAGATGGACAGTCCAACTATGAGGGACAATGATTAAGTACTAACAATTCTAAACAAAAATCCTCCACCGTCGGTTTCTCCAAAGAATGGAAATGAACAATCTGTATGGCACCAAATCATTCAATATAGTTAGGTTTAACATTCAACAAAATACAAAATAAAAAAACACTGACAACAAAAGTAAAAGAACGTGAAAAACCACTAATTGAATAACGAAATCTAATTTAAACTCAAAACATAGTATAAATTTCCACAGCCTGTACCTGGCGATTGTGCACATAGTCCAAAAATGAAGGAACATCGGGGTATTTACATCCTTTGTCAATTTCAAGCGGAGTAGATTTCTGAAAGCATATAATGTCCCCATCTTCAATCTGGAAAAGCAAAGCAACAGATTAACTACCAGAACCAACAAACCTATAAAAGCATCAAATTTAAATCTTATAGCAGACACATATTTCCAATATACCAAGCATGCAATTTAGCAACAATTACCTGGCTCGACTGAAATGAGATCATCTTGTCAAGGCGTTGGCACATGACAGAAGGCTTAAACCTTATTTCCTGAATGCAGGACAAACACATATACATTCTAAATGTACGTATTTATTAAGTTTAGACACAGCTGAAGCTACAAAGTTAATGTGAAACACACCTCATAAATTTCAATTTCTTCATCAAGGGAAAAACCAGCAAGTTGATTGAACTTTGCCAAAATCTCCACTGGCTTAGTAAAACTCTTCACGAAAAGCCTGCCAACAAAACTGGAAACAGAAAAGAAACTTAAATCAGCAAACATGAGTCAAAACTCAAAAGAGAACTATTCGGCTGAGCAGAAAGAGCCATACCGTAGTTCTTGTTTCTCAGGTTCATAAAGCTTAAAAAAAAGCAGGATATCTTCCTCGGTTTTGTTAGGCAGAGAAATAGGACGTTGAATCTGGAGAATTTATACAAGCAAGAAAATATAAGAGATGATGTCTTCCATAAAGCAATTGGAACTACAATAAGCCTCAAAACACTGGTCATAACAAGAATATAGTAAAACTGGATTACCGGTCCAAACTCTACTTCCAAAAACAACTTTAGCTCCGCATTGTGCATTTTATTTGATACCCCTTCAATTTGTCCAACCTGTAAAAACACAAGGGGTCATCATTAGCTCTTCTTGGAACCAATGTACAGCTAAAACACTATCAATCATTTCAAAATCTGAGATCAAATGTTTATCACTGCCCATCAGAATTTTTTTATACTATAATAACTTCATTTAAAATGCCTCATCCAATACTGGAAGCATAATGATTATCGAAATGTAAATTAGGAACTTTTTAAATTCCAATTTCGCAAGAGAAATCGACAGTTATAAGCATACATCAATCGTTCATAAACTTGAAAACTTAGTGTCGGACGCACCAAAGTAAAATTGAGACACAATGAGAATTATGAATTACGAAAGGAACAAGGAGCTGTGCCTCCAAGTTTATGATTGTATAGAAAATCCTTTCATAGATAGGAATTGTGAAGTACATACTGATTGTGATTCTTCCAGAGGTGTCAATGTTCGAGTGGGGCGATAGGTGTAGTTTTGTCTCTTGGCCCAAATCCAGAAACGCTGAAACTGCAGTGGTATGCCAAACTCTTTTGCAACCTCCTCCTGTTAGCCATTTCCAAATTACGATTTCTAATAATTAATAAAACAGAATTCAGAATTTTTTGCTCTAAAATCACCAATCTCCCATACGCCCAAAAATGGAGTAAGGGATAAAGAACACAAAAATGCACACAAGTCAGCCTGTACTAGTGTACCTTGAAATTATTAAAGGATGTTTGTTTGTGAATATGGAATTTTCGAACTTTGTCATGATCAACAAGGTCAAAATATATATCCCTTCCAATTTGTTCTGCCAGGTCCTCATCTCGAACAACCTAAACATATCAATAAATTTTGTTATTATTTTTTTGTGTAAACCAAATACCTGTACTAGCACATCTGAAGATTCTGAACAGGGATAAACTAGAAAGCTTTACCTCAATAATAGTGTAGTGGTGTGCTTGTTCCTTAAATCTCTCTTTCTTCTCTTTCTCTTGTTCTTTTTTCAATCTTATCTGAAATGAATCATAGAAAAAAGGTTCAGCCCCTTAGTCCGACACTGGAATCCAGAACCTATACTACCATTAACTAGAAGTAAAGACAAGCATTTTACCTTCAGATGTTCGGCTATGTCTTTCTCATCCACATTACATATTACTTTGTCCTTATCACAGTCCCGTACATACACAAGCATGTATGCATCTGAGTATCTTGTCAATTTGAAAGGAGTATTATTGAAGTCAGGACTGGTCTGTAGCAACCGTTGGAAAGAAAACAACAATAGGTCAGTTTGGGGGCGTTTGTTTGCCCTCACTAACTCGGACTGGATTGGACTGGACTAGCTATTAGTCCAATACTGTGTTTGTTCCATGCTGAGACTAACATTAATGAGACTAAAGGGGACTAGCATGGACAAAACCCTTCACTAAGAGGTCTTAGTAAGACCCCCAAATAACCATGGGACTAGCTAAGACTATCCTCTATTTCTCGTCCTTGTCATGCTCAACGACCACTCCCGACAGAATCCTCGTCATCGCCGGTCACCTAGATCAATCATTAACTTCCCGACTCTCTTTCAGATCCATTTCACAACCAACTTTCATATAAAATATACCAAATTGAAGCTGGGAGTGACAAGATTACGATTTTACTTGAATCGAGGCCAAAATGTGGTCGAATGTGGCCGGAAAATGGCCTGGAAGTCTCGGCCTGTTTGGGCTTCTTCAAATCCATGAAAAATTCGAGCATGCAAAGCTAAGATCTCGGTCCAGGGATGGTGATGAATTTTTTGGCGGTGCTAACTTCATCCAATTTAATGAGGGTTGGCCAAAAAACACATCGGGAAACCTGCAACTCGTCGGGAAAATTGGAGCCGTGAGGTTCCGTTTGAACAACGCATAGCTAGAGAGGAAGGGAGGACAGAGAAATAGAGACTGGAATCAATAAGGAGTTTGACCAGGAATGAGAAAGAGACATGAATTGAGAGGTCCGACAGGAAAAAAAGAGGGAGAGGGTGGGACGATGAGAGAAGAGGAAAAGAGTGGGACGGAAATGGTAGGAAAAGATGGAGAAAAAGATAAGATCATAATAAAATATTAATAATTTATATATTAAATAAAATAATATTAGAATTTGTTATTCTCCAGCTTCTTAGTTTAATACTGCACCAAACGCTTCACTAAGTTAGTCCAGTTTAGTCTAGTCTAAGCCAGTCCAGCTTAGTCCTTGAAGCTAATCCAGTCCGAGATAGTCCGGCACAACAAACGCCCCCTTTGAGAATTAAGTAACCTTAAAATAAGGAGAATTATAGCAGTTGGGATACAGCCAAAAATAAACTACCTCATCCTCACCACCATATTGCTCTTCTAAAGCCCTCTTCACATCCTCTTTTGTCACACATTTATCACCAAACTTGTACCTAAAACAAGATATGACAAATTACATCAACACATATGAAATGCATGCACAAGAACACTCAGTCATGCACAAAAATCCAAATAAGGAAATGCAAACTTCAAAGTATTACTTGAAAAAATAAAATAAATATAAGTTATAACAAAACAGATGCTTTCTTTAAAGTTCTCGAACGGGCAGTCAGGTAACCAAGTTATGGTGTCAAAGTCCATCGGGAAAGCAATGTAAGAAATATAGACTCCAATAAACCAAGTTATTTGAATAAGGAGTAACAAAGAAAAGTAAGAAGCAAAGCAAAAGAGTAGTGCGAGAGAATGTCTGTCTCGTGGTCGTGTGTTTTTTGTGTGTGAGACTGCAAACAATTACAGAGAGAATCGATTCCAGGAGATCCGTACCACTGGTCTGAAAGGGTTGGTCTGATGAAAGCATGGTAATGTCCACCATGAACCCCACCACTATGAACCAAGACACTGCAACAGCAGAAAATTATCTTAGTAAGTAACCAATTACAACGTAAAAATTTGAAGCTCCACACAACATGAAGAGCACCAAACAGGCAGATGAAAAAGCAGGTTCGAATAACCGTCTTCAGATATTCATTAGGATTTTTTAAAAGGATAAATTAAACATGAAACTTTTTTCATAATCCCACCCAATCAACTAATACTACAGAGGCACAATGCTTCAATTGCTGTAGGCATGAAAGAACTTTGATAACTAAAGAGACTCCTAGACATCATGAATGACCATGGATCAATAGTTATATAACACAGATTCAACTTCAATGGGAAAATTTGATCTATCCATGTCATATGATATCATGAATGACCATGGAGATATCATATGTCAAGGAGAAGCAAAATTGATTATGTTACACTCGGTAAAGAATGCTATGCACAGAGTGCATACAAAGGTCTAGAAAGTAATATTCATTGAAATAACATGCCGAATTTAGGAAACAGATGAACCATATTATATCGTGCAAAAGTGCAAGGCAAAATAGATACCTATGAAGAGTGTAGAGGTTGCGAACACTCTTATCTGATTCAGGTGATAGATATTTTCCATTCTCCCTATCAAGGTCAAGTTGAAGAGGAAATTCATAGCGATCATTTATCTGCCAAAAACAAATAATACAACATTCTTACCATGACAGTTTATTTGCGTTCCATTTAAAAAATATCACTGTCACATGAACAAACATACCCAAGACGTAAAATCAAATTTCATTAGCATATATAACTTTGAATAAAAACAATCCACTAGATTGAGAATGTTCAACTAAAAGGGGGGACAAAACAAAACTGAAAAACAATGAGGATTTTAAAATAAAATAATAAAATAAAAAAAGGAGCAAAAAGAAGCATATACATGGCATTTGATCGGTCTTTCAGCATTCAATCATAAAACAAAAATTAAAATCAAAATTAGATTCTAACCATTAGGCAAAGACAAGTCCTTCACCTGAACTTATAAAATTTGCAGAAAAAAATTTACATGCTACAGTTTTGTTTTCAACTAAGAAGCTTTGTAGTAAAGCGTTACACTTTCAATGTTTCATGTAATAAAACATGCAGATGAAGCAGGAGGAAGATGAGCTTCCAGTACAAACCTTAACCGTAGTGTCCTGCATAAAATCATATTCAAATCGCTTTAGCTGAAGTTGAAGAACAGGAGGGAAGTCAATAAACAGGACATCCTTCTTAGCATCCTGGAATAAACATCCAAAATATTCCTTGAGAACAATATTTTAAATTTTTAATATCAAAGAAATATATGTAAGAATACTGGCTTCAGCAAGTGATTTAATGAAAAGACAAAACTAAGGACGGCATCCAATCAGAACCTAAAATATAACGTTGTGAGAACCATATATTAAAAATCTAAGTGGAAGAGGAAATAATGTAAGACCACCAGTTTTGTAGAGTGGTTTGTGGAAGGAAACAACTAATAGCAGCCTCAGATTAGAATCACAGTATAAATGCAGTCACCAATGGAATTCGGTAATTAACCTGCAAACCGAGTTCTTCGGAGTGGTATTTGTTGTCACCCTCAAGACGTTTAACTTCCACAAACTTACTAAAAGAAGCATAAACATCCTGACAGCCTTTCACATCAAGCTGGAGGTCTGCAAAGAAATAAGAAGAAACCAGCAGCATGCATTGACATTCACAAACTACTTCACACTCTTTAACACTTTAAATCGTGCCAGAAAATATTACCATAAAATGATTCTTTCCATGTAGATTTGTAGTCCACATTGAAGCATTCAATGTAATTCCTGTAATGTCCTTCAAATAACTGTTGTATTGTACCCTCCACAATAGTTCCCTTGACCCAAAGAACAATTATCAGAATGAAAATGAAACACAAACTATACTCATGGAAAAAACTGAAACATTCCCATACCTTCATTTTATCTTCAAGCTTTTCAATAAGAACTCTATTAAGTTCCGGCGGGTCATGTTTCATAAACAAATCATGTGTGGGACCAAAAGACTGGGTCAATTCTTTAGTTGCAACACTGCTTTCACTGTATTGAAGTTTATAGAATAAACGTTGTAGTGCCAAAGGGATGCTTCCTGAAGGCATGCCATCCTCAGTTGTCGGCACATGATGCACACACTGGTAATTAACTCCAACATTAAGATCTTGCATATAAAATTCAAAAGACAATTCATGTTTAGCTTACAGTAACAACAGGAGATCACGTAAACAACCTTTCTGAAGTATGGTATATGGTACCAGGTCTGGAGTAGAGAATTCATATGACCATTTGCTCCCTGATTCTTGAGCCCAACATAACCAGTTTCCTTTTTCGAGTCATATGACCCGTAATCAAGAACCTTAGAGACAGAAATCTCAGCTTCAACCACAACTGTATCGTTCACCAGATATCCCCTATGCTGGCCATAAAGATCACCAAGAAGCATGAATGAAGTGAATCCCCAGTCACTTTCTCTTGCATTGAACTGGTGTTGTGTGTCTGCAATATCATACAACAATCAAGGACAAAGGTCTTAAAAACGTCTAGAATACGATTCAGTTTGTTCGGTTCTTGTTAAACAGCATTTCAAATTATCGTTCTGCAACATAGGCCACACAAACATAATACAATTTGTTAAAATATTTGAACTTCAATTCTCCAATTTTAATAAGGTAGCCAGACCCGCCTCATGCTCATCCCTTAATAAATGGAAACCCTTGATTTAGTTAGCCTTTTCATTAACTAGAGTTCTTGCTTAATTGCACACAGTTTCTAAGTAAATTCTAAAGAAACAGAAAACTTTCTCTGTAAGTTTTCTGATTGTATTGAATGAATAAATCAGTTACACAGATGGGAATATATATAGCCTTAGCTAGCTTAGGCTAGTTACAAGAATACCCTCAACTATCTTAACTAATTACAGTAACTAACAGAACTATTGACATTTAGCTTTATCATACTATTTAACAGTAACTACATTGGATGACTTGTCATTTGCCCTATTACACCCCCTCAAGGTAAAGGAGGAATCTTCACTGATTCCAATTGGAAGCTTGGAACAGAGAAAAGAGAACCTGCTCTTAGACAAAGATTTGGTGTGAAGATCAGCCAATTGGTCTTCACTACAAACATATTGAACTTTGATGAGATTTGCAAGAACCAACTCCCGGATATAGTGAGAGTCAATCTCAACATGCTTGGTTCGAGCATGAAAAATAGGATTAGAGGCTAAAGAGATTGCAGAGATATTATCACACCATAGTGTAGGTAGTGTAGGAAGAGGGAAATGAAGATCTTTGAGAATTTTGTAAACCCAAGTGAGTTCTGCTGCAGTATGGGCTAAAGAACGATATTCAGCTTCTGTAGAGGAACGAGCAACAATGCTTTATTTCTTTGCACTCCAACTGATGAGATTAGAGCCAAGAAAAACACAATATCCACTGGTGGAACGCTTGTCAAATGTGCAGCCAGCCCAATCAGCATCAGAGTAAGCTGAAAGAGCGATAGGACCTTTAGTAAACCATAAACCATGAGAAATAGAGCCTTTAAGAAATCTGAGAACCCTTTTTGCTGCTTGAAGATGTTGTTCTCTTGGAGCATGCATAAACTGACATATTTGATTAACAGCAAATGCAAGATCCGGTCGAGTCCGAGTGAGATATTGTAATCCACCAACTATAGAACGGTATTCAGTGGGATTGGATAAGAGAGGCCCACTGTGGTCCAGTTTCTGAGACCCGAGAGGAGTGCAACAAGGTTTGGCACCTTCCGTATTTGTTTTCTTGAGGAGATCAAGTAAGTACTTGGTCTGATTGAGAAAGAGGCCATTGGGAGATCTGTGAACTTCCAATCCCAAGAAATAGTGTAAAGGACCAAGATCTTTCACTGGAAACTGAGTGCTAAGTTGCTGGATAAACTGTTTACAGAGTTGAGAATTGGGGCCAGTAACTAGAATATCATCCACATAAACAAGAACAATGACTAACTGAGGTCCATTAAGGACAAACAAAGAAGCATCAGATTGGAATTGGTGAAACCCAAGTGTATGAAGGGCTTGAAACAATTTATCAAACCAAGCGCGAGGAGCTTGTTTAAGACCATATAAGGATTTCTTCAGCTTGCAAACAAAATGGGAAGAGTTGGAATAAAAAAAAACCTGGGGGTTGTTGCATGTAAACATCTTCCTTTAAGTCTCCATGAAGGAAGGCATTGCTAATGTCCAATTGATTCAAGAACCAATTATATTGGACAGCAAGTGTAAAAAGAATTCGAATGGTAACAGGTTTAGCAACAGGACTGAAGGTTTCTTGAAAGTCAACTTCTTCTTGCTGATGAAAGCCCTTTGCCACCAAGCCGGCTTTGTGTTTGTCAAGAGTGTCATCCGGATTTTTCTTGACCCGGAAAACCCATTTACAACCAACTACATTCTGAGAAGGATGAGGAGGAACAAGAGACCAAGTTCCTGTGGAGATTAAAGCATTATATTCAGCTTGCATGGCAGCTCTCCAGTGAGCATGCTTTGATGCTTGCAAATAAGTACTAGGAACAAAGTCAAGATCAACAGGAAGTGGATGTTTAGTTGCTGAATAAGCTCGAGACTTGTATATTCCAGCCTTAGATCTTGTAATCATAGGATGTGTATTCCCATAAATTGGTGGATGACTTGGCTGAATAGGCACTAGAGAAGAATTACTGAGAGAGACAGAACTGGAAGAACTGTGAGAATGATCCACTGACTGAGTGCATGAAGGAACCTCAGGTGGAGGTGAGATCTGAGAAATAGGAGTAGGTACAAAAGGACTTGGTGATTCTGAAGAGGTACTAGTGGAAGGAGAATTGGAGAAATATTTGCGGAAGTGAAGATCCAAGGATGGAGAATATGCTGGAGATGAAGTCTCTGAATTGGAACTGTGACTCAGCAGGGACTTGAATGGATAAGATTGTTCATCAAAGACAACATGTCGAGATATGTAGATCCGATTTGTCACGGGATCAAGACACCTATAGCCTTTATGTTGTAGACTATATCCCAAAAACACACAACTTTTGCTTTTAGCATCCAGTTTGCTGGGAATGTAAGGCTTAAGCCAGGGATAACATTGACAGCCAAAAACTTTCAGTTTAGAGTAATCTGGGTGTTGTTTGTAGAGAAGTTCCCAAGGAGACTTTGTAAGACCAGAAATAGGAAACCTATTAATAAGATATATGGCAGTGGAGAAGGCTTCAACCCAAAACACTTGAGGAACATGAGAGGCAACAAGTAATGTTCGAGCTGTCTCAATAAGATGTCGATGCTTCCTCTCTGCACAACCATTTTGTTCAGCAGTATGTGGACAACTAAATTGATGTAATATACCATGTGCACGAAGAAAAGAAGCAAGGGAGTGACTGGTGAATTCACCCCCTGAATCTGAGCGCAGAACCTTGATTTTATTTCCACTGAAATTTTCTACATAGCTTTTGAAAGTAACAAATGTAGAAAATACTTCAAATTTGGACTTCAATGGAAAAAACCAACTATATTTGCTAAAGTCATCAACAAGAATGAGGTAATACTTGAAACCACTATTAGATGTAACAGAGGCAGGTCCCCAGAGATCATAATGCAAAAGTTGAAGACTTTGAGTTGTTGATGAACAAGCCACTCCAAAAGGAAGCTTGTGGTTCTTAGCAAGTGCACAATCTGAGCAGAAAAAATCAACACTCTTCTTGCCTTGTAGTGCAAGATTATTGGTAGATATAACCCTTCTAAAAATGGAGGAAGAAGGATGTCCAAGGCACTTGTGCCATAGTGTGACAGGTGCTTTGATGCTAAGAAGAGCTGAGGGAGAAGTATTGAGACTGGTGGAACCTTGGAAAGGATAGAAACCATCCCTAAAAGGGCCGTGCAAAAGCATCTTCCCAAAATGCGATCCTTGACAGTGGATCCATAAGGGTCAAGAGTCAATGAACAGTTATTATCCTTAAGAAACTGATAAGCAGACAGGAGATTGTGTTTCATGAAAGGAACATGTAAAACATTGTTCAGTGTAAAGGAATTATGTGGAGTGTGCAAAGATGATGAACCAATATGATGAATAGACAATCCTTTACCATTGCCAATGTAGACTTTGTCCTCTCCAGTGTAGGGAGTAGGAGAAGAAATATTGGCTACATCATTGGTGATGTGGGAAGTGGCGCCAGAGTCAATTAACCAGGGCTGAGATGGTTTGACTGAATGATGCGCACACATAGCAGCAAGTTTGGCTGGAGGAATTCGACCACAAATGTCCGGATTCATACGATCAAAGCAGTCAATTGCCTCATGAAATGTAGAACCACAGATCTAACAAGGAACCTTGAAGGTGGAAGAACCTTGATAATGGCAAGATCCTTGATAATTTCGATTGCGACGATTTGTAGGTAAAGTACCACGAGAATTATGAAAATTGCGACTGCTGCGATTGGAAGAGAAATTACCTCGAGATGGCTTACCACGATTTGAGTTAAACCGAGAAGCAGAGTGAAGTGGTTGATTTTGAGCAGCAAAGGCAGATGGAGTAGGAAGCAGGGGAGGTTGAAAGTGTACGGAAAATGCTTGAAAAGGCTCAGTAGCAGAAGATGGAATAATAGGCCGGCGGCGAGCCATAGACAACTCTTTGGTGAGTAAGAGACCATGGAGCTCATCAAGAGATGTAGAAGATAACCGCAACATGATTGAATCAATAAAGGATTCGAATTCATCAGGCAATCCATGAAGTGTAGCAGCAATTAGGTCACAATCGGACACTGAGGCACCAACAACTTGCAAGGAATCAACAATTTCCTTCATTTGTTGAAGATAATCAGAGATGGATTGAGAGCCTTTCTGAATTGATTGGAGTCGCGATCACAATTGGTGAATGTGAGCCTCCGAAACTCCACCAAAGCGCTGTTCAAGCTTCACCCAGAGCTCGCGAGAAGAAGAAACACCAACTGTGAATGGAATGATTTCTTCGGAGAGGGTAGAATTAAGCCAAATCAAAAGATTTTGATCCTTTTCATACCAATCCTCAAAGGTAGGGTTCATCGAGTGATTAGGCAGGAATGGCGAAGGACAAATCTCAGTGCCATCAATGATACCAAGAAGTTTGTATCGGCGGAGAATGGGAGCAAACAGTGCTCGCCATGGCAAATAGCTGGATCATTTCAGCTTGATCGGAACCATACTGCCAATGTTCTAAATCGTAAGAGAGGTATACGAGTTCAAAGGACTGGGATTAGAGGAAGAATTAGGGTTTTGGACCGAAGGAGAGATGATCGGAGAAGACGATCCAGTTGGTGGCGAGTCAAATTGAGCAGCCATATCTTGAAGAGATCAAGATTCAAGAGAGATCGAAGACAAAAAGGCAAAGAATCAGAGAGAAGCGATCAAGAAGCGATCGATTTGTCGAGCGGAAGAGAAGGTCGGTGCTGGGAAGAAGAATGGCGTGATACCATAAAGAAACAGAAAACTTTCTCTGTAAGTTTTCTGATTGTATTGAATGAATAAATCAGTTACACATATGGGAATATATATAGCCTTAGCTGCCTTAGGCTAGTTACAAGAATACCCTCAACTATCTTTACTAATTACAGTAACTAACAGAACTATTTACATTTAGCTTTATCATACTATTTAACAGTAACTACATTGGATGACTTGTCATTTGCCCTATTAAATTCTTCCTGTTTCTAACTTTCTACTTTTATTTTTAATCAATATTTGACATCTAGATGCCTAAAAGGACTAATCTATTGGTTTTCAACTGACTTCTAACATCTGTTGGTACGTTTTACTCCATAATTTTTCTATTCCTTTTTCTCAAACTACAAAAATCCCAAAACAAGGTCACCATGGGCATAGTCAGTGGTGCCGCTGCCGTGAGCCAAATTTATAGTTTTGATTTTCCAACGAATAAAATTAGAATTAAGAGCTCACCATAACAAGATTAGGGTGACTAATCAGATATTGATTGAGTTCAAATTGCATCACCCAAGAACTATGAAGTTGAAAGCCAATACATTCATTTCAAGGATAATAAGTTCTAATTAACAGCCTTGGGTGTCCATGACTACCAACGACAATCAAAGCTCTTAATGAAAGAAAAAAGAAAACGATATCCAGGCAAAAGCACATAATTGAATGCTAAAAGGAAATAAGACTAATAAAGGAATCTACCCTTTCTTATTGAGTACTTGGGATGGATCTGATTTACTGCTGCCAAGCTGAAGTGCGCATATCTACTCCACCCATATGGCAACGTCCCGGAATCTGCCACATCCAAATACATTGACAAGTAGTCCACATTGTTTCCTTTGGGAAATATTAGTATCCGCCTGATCAAACATACCAAAAGCAATTCAAAATCCAATCGCCAAGATGCAAATATAAGCCAAACTTAAGCAGCATAAATCAGTTTTTGACATCTGGTAGGCGAGAAAATACCATTTATAGCCGCCAACAACGAACATGTCAGAGTAGTGCTTCTTGGTGTTCAACCTAGTAAAGTTCTCAATTGTCCAAGTGAATTTCATCACTGGAGGATCCTCCACTGGCTGACTATCAACTGTACAAGCCGGCTCAACTTGGGCTACTAGCAACACACCAAATACCATAAATTTCAAAACAACAAAACCAACACACTAAAGAAAATGCAATCACTTGCCCTCTAATCAAACCCTTGACGCCAAATTCGCACAAAAATCAATTCTTTCAGATTAGGCAACACCGTAAACACAAACTTAAGAAATTCAAACAGTAAATCATCGAAAAATTGCTAAAAATTAAACCTTCCATAGGCTCAGGGCCTTCGACCAAATCCGAGTACGGCACAAGTATCTCTTCGTCCTCCTGCTGCTGCTGCTGCTAACAAAATAAACAACTTCGTCCTCCTGCTGCTAACAAAATAAACAAAAATCAGAGCTCTGATCAAGAAAAACCTAACCAGAGGGTCGCGTGCGTTACTTTTCGCAGGCAAATGACGGTATGTGATCTTTCCTCGTACACTGGTAATCAAGCTTTTGTTCAAGTGGGTGATGTGCTGGATTCTCCCACTTTCATACAATCCAGCACTCAGTGCGGAAAGGTATCTAAACTAATTAACAAAATTTTCTTTGTGAACCAAAAAAGCGTGAAAAGCGATTCAGTCTTTTTATCACAAAATAAAGTTATAGATGTAATTCCGCACAAAGAGAAATGCTAAGGAAAATTCTCCCAAAATAAGACTCTCGTAAGCAGCTCTTTCAGCTCATGTGTTTATGGACTCTTAGCTATTAAGTTTTCTTTACCATTGGTCCTACCAAGATAGAATGAGGATAGTTGCCGACTCTGTCTCCTATAAATAGCTTCCACCCTTCTCAATTTTATGCACATTATTTATCAACCTTTTCCCCTCTTTATCATGTTGCATGCAGCCATGCAAAGTGTCAATTTATATACATATGTATACCTGTGTGTGTGTATGTATAGAGGGAGATTAGAATACAAAAGAGTGGAAGAAATACATGATGATTTAGGAGTGATCAAGGAACTTGCTTAAGTACATGGAGTTTAGTTATTTCGGTAGTGACATGAATAAGTGTGGATGCAAATTTCCGCCTTCTTTTTCTTTGACGAAAATGCACCTACAAAATAATAATATTTAAGATTAAGGCCAAAAGTCTCACGCGTCCACGATGAATGGGGCTTTGGGCGAAGAATCTCATATGGCAAAATTAGAATTTGAAAGAAAAAGTGTTTTGGAATTTTTTGGGAGAGAATGAACTTGCATTTTGGTGTGAAGATGGGACTATATATAAGGATGTGGCCGGCCCTATTTGGAGAAATAGGAACCAGCCACTTATGGTGTTATTTTGAATATAATTGCAAGATTTTATGTCAAAGAATATATTGCAATTAATTTGGTAATTAATCCCAGTTTGAAAAGAATAATTAGGAGTTACCTTGTGGGTGAGGATTTGATGAGGAGTGATGAGAGGGTTTTGAATAAATATCATTTTGATCATCTTTGACCTTGATTAAGCCGCTATTGTCTGTTGCATGCGCATGAGAATCCCGGTGTGCCTCAAGGGTAATTTTATCTTTTTACCCAAAAGTTCCCGTGTCGCCTCCATAATTTTGTTAATTATTTTTGGCTCCACAATAAGTACGTGGAGCTTAGCTATTCCAGTAGTGACATGGCTCTTTGTTTTAGCTTTGGAATCTAGGTATGGGAAATAAGGCAGACCTTTACGGAAATTGATTTTATTAAATTTCGTGAAGTGTTATAATATTCTTGGTTTTTTTGGTTGATTAATGTGATTGGATATTAATTAGTTAATTGCTTCAATTAAGTGTTTACTTGTTATTGGTTATGGAATTATTGATGGAATGCTATTCGTTGAGAATATATTGTGATACATGCGAAAGATGAAATGACATTATTTGTGCGTAACTCATGTTGTGAGATGTAGTTGGAACTTCAATGTTGAGATTGGAATTCGGGAAATGAGGGTAGTTGGAAAGGATGTTTTGTGTAATTGAATCTATTCATTGTGAAACCAATTCCAGGCGAGCCCGGTGTGCACATTAGAATAAGTTGTCGATGTGGGTGATTTGGGCTGGAGATCAATGAATTAGATAAGATGACTAGTAAAAGGAGTTTATGAACTTGGGATACTATATGGGGGTTAGTTTTTATAATAGAACATTCGAACCACCATTGCAGTGGTAAAGTGCATGGTATGGGACGTGCATGTCCGTGTTTTTTATTATACAAATTAATGGGTGTAGCTGAAGAGGTTGGATTGCAGACAAGCATTGTTATCAAGAATAATTTGATATTTGGCTATATGATTTCATAACACTTAATTTAATATTGTCAATTTACTGTGATAAGGTTATGTCATTGATAGCTCATCCCTCTATTGTTATGCAGGTTTACGAACTAGACATTCAAGAGGGTAGGCAGGATGAGATCAGATTAGATGTGAGAATAGAATGTTTATTCATTTATTTACTGTAAGTTGTAAAGAATTCTTGATTTGTTTAAGAATCATGAGTTATTTTTATAAGAGGAATTTATTTTTTTCAATTTTCTTTTATTTATTGAGCTTTTAACTCACATTTCGGATTCATGTTCGAATTTTTATTACCGACCCCAGGTCCGGGACGTAACAACCATTTTTGCAGAATCAGTTTAATCCGTCGTCGACCATTTTTGTAGAATCAGTTTGTATATTTTGAACAAAATTACATGCAAGTCATTAGTCCAACCCATCAACCATTTTTGCGAAATCATTATCAAATACATGTATAATCAGTTTGTATACTTTTTAGTAGATTCAATTTGTATAGTTTTAGTATAATCAAAACTTTCAAGAAAATTACATGCATGCCATCAATCCAACCATTCATCGACAATTTTTTGTAGTATCAGTTTAAAATATATTTAAAATTAGTTTTTTTTTTTAAGAAAAACAAAATATTTTTAGTAGAACCGATTTAACATTTGGTCATTCACTTAACCTCACTTAAGAGTTTTACTCCTGTCAAACTTTTTTTAATTGGAATCTAACTTTTTTTATTGGAATAAAGTCATTCACTTAACCTCACTTAAGAGTTCAACTCCTATCAAACTTTTTTTTAATTGGAAATCTAACCTTTTTTTTTATCCGAAATCCAATCATGTTCTCTCTAAAATAAATCAAAAATAATAAATCAAAAGCATCTGTAGCTTTTCATCTTCTTCCCAAATATTCTTTTCACCTTGCCGTTCAATATCATGTATTGAATGATGGTGTACAATATCATCATCTGTTCACCATCTGCCTCCATCATCACTGCCATGTCCCAAGCTACCTGATGTAATGACAATAATCGAATTGAAATAAACAGAGCTCTTATATTTCCAGGCCTTGCAGACCAACGGGTGGGCATTTCACAGATCCGGTGGTGATGATGTCAGCCGTATAATTGGAATATGTGAAATGTACCTTGTTTTATATAAAATGCATCCATTCTTTTATATAAAATTCATTCAATTTTTTTCCTAATCCATTATATAAACTTATGCGGGTCCATTATATTTCGTTGATTGGAGATTGTATCTATGTCAAGTTTAATAGAAGAAATTTAATAATGTTATTATGCATAATATCTTCTTTAAGTTTTTTTTTTCTTTTTTTTTTATTTTGGAAAATGTACCCATGTTTTGGTACAATAATTTTTTTCGTTAGTTTTGATGTACGTACCCGTGTGTCTACACACACACACACACAATATATTGGAGAATATAATTTATCTTTAATGTTTTTGATCCCATAAATTATGGGTTTTCTTTAAAATCTCATCAATATAAATAACTACAAATTTCATTTTTAATTTTAAAATATAATAACCTACATAAAAATACATTATTACATTAATGTCAGGGACTTTGATCAAAAATTGAAAATCACAAAGGTTTTAGTCAAATAACATTGGTAGTTAGGAACCGCATCCAAAATCTCATGTTTAAAAAGTGTTGTCTCAATATAAAATTAAGTATTAAAAGTATACTCTATTTGTAATTTTTCCTATTTAGTAAAGTAAGTGAAAATTTGAGAAAAATGACATTATTGAAATTCTAAAGAGAATTTGACAATGGTTCTTCTCTTAATTATAGTATAAATCGATATGTAATCTACTTCGAATTTTCATCCATAATTTTATTAAATTTGATCACACAACATGCACAATCTAACTTTAAACTTAGTCTAGTAAGACATCTCCTTCAAAAGTTGGAATAAATCACAAGTATTTTTCTTTTTGAAAAACGACAGTGTTGGGTTAGATAGTTAAATATTAAGAGAAGGGAATCGGTGTAAGAAAAAACCTCCTCATGTGAAATCACGTCCCAAATTTTGTATCCGGACCTGAAATCTACACCAAATCATAGTTAAACTTATAAAAAAAATGTGGTATGCAAAAGGATATATATTTTTGCCAATCACTTGATAATCAAATATTTTAAATGAAAAAGAAAAATTGTTCATCTTATTGTAAATAGCGTGTCTATTTAGGAATGTGATAGTGTAAACTTAAAGTAGAATCACAATCAAATTTGGATATCAAATTCTCATAAGCTTTGTATTACCTATAAGACAAAAAAGTTCATCATGATTAGTATAAATAGAAGGTATTGCTAGGGAAACTAACTTTTTGGACAAAATTTTGTAAACCATATGACTTAGTTGTTGAAGATTGGATTATTACTTAAGTTTTAATTAACATAAACGTGCTTATTTTCTATTGGTGACACATCACATGATTTGCAAATTTGGTTTAAAGAGTTAGTCTACCTACATAAATAAAGGCACTATGTATGAGGAATTACACACAGAATACCTCACACCCTTCTCTATATATGTCTAGTTTTGCCTTACTCTCTCTCCTCTCCCTGAATCATTAGTTTTACAACATATTATCAGCACGAATAGCTGCGATGATGAGTTAAGAGCATATAGTCCTATGGTTTGTTCAGATGTGGCTGAATCAGTGGCGAAGCTAGGATTTGTCGAGAGGAGGGGCAAAATTCAAAAGAGTGCAAGATTCAATCAAAGCGGTTGTTTTCACATTTGAGAGTGCAAAGTTTTGAGTAAATATTCATAGTAGAAAATAATGTTTCCACCAAAGCGGTTGTAAGTAATAATATCAAAGCCAATGTAAGAAGCTTAAATTGACTAGGATTAGATCCTAAAAAATGTTAGGCGCTAATCAAACAATGGACTATGACCTAGCAGGCCTAGGCAAGATCTAAGCAGGAGCCTAGATGGATTTAAATTATCGTAAAATAAGCATTAAACAATATTTACATTGTTTTTAAAAAATAATACAATATTTATAGATAATGTGGAGTTTAAGAAAAATACAGTGGGAGTCTCAAAAGAGAAAATAAAAATACATACAATAAAAAATTGAAAAAAAAAAGAGAAATAGGTTAATAAGGAAAATACTTGGTGCTGCCTAGGCAGTACCCATTTTTCACTGAGTATAATGTGGCTCAGTAAAGTTAAAACACGTGTCCCACTCCTCGCCCTCACGTAGCTTCGCCACTGGCTGAATGTTCGTTGTTCCGACTGTCCTTGTAAAAACTAATAGACGGAAAAAGTTGACAAAAAAAGTTAACTACATGCTTCTTGGTTAAAAAAAAGAAAAAAGAAAAAGACTTATTTCTAGCAATGGCATCACTAAATCTAAAGGATGGAAGAATTTAGAGATGATTTCCAATTCTATGACATTGATCAATGTTCCAATGGGGAGGCTAATGGGAATAACATTATATCTAGTTATTAGCTAATTTGTAATTTATTTGCTTATTTTTAATGTCCTTAACGACATCCGATAAAATTAAAACAATATACTCATTTTTAAAACAATTATGATTAATTAGTACATTAGTTTAGACAGTTTTTGGAGTTTAAAAAAAAAAAAAAACCAATTATGATTAATTAGTACATCAGTTTAGACAGTTGTTGGGGGTTTTTTATTTTTATTTTTTTTTATCTACACTAAAGCAGTGTGAAAGTGGACATTGTCAAATTGATTCCTACTTTTTTTCAGATTGCATTGGGTGGGCCAATTTTTTGCTTACATGACACAATTTTGAATTCACTTTGAGCATTTTTCATTTCCATATATCTATTTGGATTATGAAATGACAAAATGAATACATGATGAAAAGGTTATGGCTGAATCATTTGGTGTCGCGTTTGATTGTTATTGGAGTTGGCGAAACAAGTGCCATTAACCAACAAAAATAGTAACCCTATTGAGTGAGCGACTGGTTTTGGTACAAAATCCTATCATGACGGACATGAGATCCAACTGATAGTCATAACGACTTGATTGCAAGAGCAGAGCTCGACCACAAACGTTGGTTTTTGCTTCATCAATTTATAAAATCTTGGACTTTTGACATCCTGCCAATTCCTTCTACCATGAGGTTGATCGGCCGCTGCTACTCTGCAAGAAAGAGTTGATTAGACAAATTCTGGTTGTTAAACAAAGATAAAGCCAAAACACAATTTTTTTTGGAGTTACCAAACGAGGAGAGGTAGGAGCGTAAACGAAAATACTCATCAGCACGGTCACCTTGCTTCCCACTCAAACTCGAGCAATGTAACGAAACAAGCTAGCTGAATTTTGCACGACTTGTTCACTTCTTTGCATGTTCATACAAACTTTTGAGCCACGAAAGGGCTTATTCACAAAAGCAAATATTTCTAAAACTTAAAGTACTTTTTCAGTACATCTTGTAGGACGGCCCAGGTTCCAACAGAGCCACAATTTTGTAATGTCAAGGTAGCCTGCTTCACGATCAAGTTTTCAGATTTTAAAGAGCTATCTGCAAACCTCTGCTTAAGAGGTTCCATTTCATCCACGGCAGTTTCTAGATTCGCCATTGCTTCAGCTCGTTCCGCCTTTACTTGCGCCAGTTGGGCTTTAACTCGGGCCAGTTCAGCCTCTAGTTCTGTAACCTTGGCATCATAATTGGCCACAATGTCTTTTCTCTCTTGGCATATCTGCATGGCCAGTCCCATTTTAACTTTTATCTCTTCGTGTTTGATTGGAAAATTTTCAGCTTCGGCAAGCTTTTTTACTGCAGCCATGTACTTCGGCATTTCACCCTCCAAAGACGAAAGAAGATCCTTGAGCATGGAAGTGATCGTTGAATGGATCATCCCTTGTTCAGTCAAGAGTTTCAAGGCTGCTTTGAACTCCTCATATGCCCCATTCGTGCTGAGAGTGTCTAGGCTGCTCCTTGCATAGCGGCTCACTGTCTAATGCAGCCAAAGCCTCTAATGATGGTTCTCTGGCTGAAGTGGACTTCAATAGATCCTCTGCAGCAGAAAGTCTTCTCAGAGTTCGATCAACTGCTGGAGAAGCAGGGCCATCCAGGTCATCATTTTGCATTTCAATTTCTCTGCTTGCTGTCTCATGGCCGACATTAGACGCTATGGACTCTAAGGTTACTAGGGCAGCCTGCATCAGAGTCCAGATATCACTACAAAAACTAAATTTGAAAAAAATGAATGTGGACACAGTCAGATTCTTACGTCTTCTTGTGGAGTTGGTTCTGCATGGCCCATAGTGGTTGGAAAAGAGATATTTACAACAGCACTTGCTTGATTTGGCGCGCGAGCCCTCTTAGGAGCTTTATCAGAGTGCTGCAACCCAAGGTACTGCTCCCATGCAGCATATTTATCTCTACTCTGAGGAAAACAAAATTCAAAAGTTGGAATTTAAAAAATAACCAACTAGGCAATACCCATAACCATAGTTTAGATTGGTCCGCAGACATATAATATGAAAGAAAGGGGGACATGAGTTGCGATAGACCATAGATACACCTCAAATCATCTGGAAACAATATCAGAATCCTGCAGGTACTCTTAAGTCTTCTTGTGGAGTTGGCTCTGCCTGCCAAATAGAGGTTGGAAAAGAAATGTTTACAACAGCACTTACTTGATTTGCTGCGTGAGCCCTCTTAGGAGTTTTATCAGAGTGCTCCAACCCAAGGTACTGCTCCCATGCACCAAAAACATCTCTTCTCTGAGGAAAACAAAAGTCATAACAATGGAATTAAAGAACCTGCACCGCAATAACGGCAATACCCATAAGCACAAGATTACAATAGACCATAGAACATACCTGAAAATGGCTGGAAACAACATCAGAATCCTGCAAGTACTCAGGACGACCAAGTGACAAGAAAGCAAACTTCCACTGCGCAACCACAAGGGAAATGGATGAGCAGCAAAATAAAAAACCATTAATTCTAGAGGTAAAACAATCTTTTCCTCCTGTAACGTTCCAACAAATGTAAGGTTGAATCATGTACCTTCGCGAACTCCACATCGGGGACCCGCAATTTCTTTTGTATCCGTTCTTTAACTTCAGCTAAAGTTTCACCTTCATGGATGACTAAGAAGAAAGGTTCCCCAAAATTTTGCACTTGCTGTTGAGATGTACAAAGAACAAGATAGTTACTAAAATCTTTATATATTTGGGTGAATCACTCTTCATCTCTAACTGAAACACTAATCAAATAGTTCTACAAAATATCAATCAAAAAGCCAAAATTGCACTTGCGAAAAAAAATTAATAAAAATTCGCATACCATCTGGTTCTGTGCAGTGCCTTTTGTAAAGTGGTAAACATGAATCAAGCGATCATGGGGACCCAAGTTTTTCTCTTCTTCTGGAATCTGATACACAAGGGGGAAAAAGTCAGCTGCATAGAAAGTACCGATTAAAAATATCAATCCAAGTAAGGATGCTAATCCGGAAAGGGAAAACCAACTAATTACAAATCTTGCCCATAAAACTACACCCACATTCTAAAAATTTTCAACTGAATAAAGAAGAAACTTCCCAATATAAAACTAAATAAAGAAAAGGGGAAGAAATGAACTTGCCTCCTCTGCACGCAAAGTCCAGTACTGGTCATTTACATTCTCAATTTTCTCACTGTGCGGGAAGATCTGAAAACAAACAGATGGAACTGAGTGCAACTACAGGCTAAAGCACATGCATTATTCGACGGGAAAAAAAAATTCTGATATAATAAGGTCCTTTAGGAAAACAAGCCAAACATATCATACATAATCACATCATAAATGGGGCCAGCTACGTGCATATCATTTCTGGGAAAAATGACCCAAAAAAATACCTATAAGCTGACACAGCTGACATACAAATAATTACCTTGTAAATCTTGTGATAGAAAACCTCAAGCAGTCGGAGTTCTGCATTTGGATGAGACAGCTCTACCTATTTCAAGTACACCATACATTGAGTAAAATCTATTACACAGAACTTTTAAAGGAGGCAGAGATAAATTATATTGAGCATCGAATAACTCTTAAAGTTAGTAAAAGTGATATATCTTATAAGCAATAAATTAAGGAAATTGATGTATGACAGCATCATTACCTTTCCTGTACCAAAAAAGAAAAGAAAATACACGTAGAACTTAAAATATGATTGACAGAAACAGTACCTTCGTTTTAAGTACATTAATGACATCCCCCACAGTGCTCTGTTTGAGCAATCTAATATTGTGAATCACCACCTGTAAACATATCACTCAAGATTATGATGTGCACAATGATGTAATCACTGTTCATAGGTAGAAGACGCCTTACTCATACCTCATCTTTTGTAGCATGATGAAAAGCAACTTTTAGATTTTTTAGGCCTTGCAATTCTGGCAGGGGGATGTCCAAGACTTCATAATACAAAATATCAGAGCTCTGTAAAAGGAAACAACAAGCATAATTAGTAGCCACACCACATGATGCTTATGAGAGTGAATTAAACAGAGGAAGGGCAATACAGTGCCACCTACTTGATTGTAATGAACTAACATATCAGTTAAATGCTCTACACCCCGAAATTTAATTGGTTGGGGCTTAGGTTGCTGAGAATAGCAGTTATGTGCAGTGAGTCTGATTTTGGTGGGATCTTCCAAACCAATTTGGTGAGCCAATTTCTCCACCACGTCATCGTAAGTGTGTAGCTTTGACCTAAAAATAACAATGAAAAATAAAGTTAACAAACTGAGTAATAAAACAATGATGGACTGTTCAACTATGAGGGACAATGGTTCAGGAAGTACATACAATTCAAAACTGAAATCCTCTTCCTTAGGTTTCTCCAAAGAACGGAAATGAACAACCTGTAAAGCATCAAATCATTCAACACAGTTAGGTTTAACAATTAACAAAATATAGCTATAAAATAAATTAAATGTTTCCACAGCCTGTACCTGGCAATTGTGTACGTATTCCAAAAATGAAGGAGCATCAGGATATTTACATTCTTCTTCACTTTCAAGGGGAGTAGACTTCTGAAAGCAAATAATATCCCCATCTTCAATCTGGAAAAGGAATGCAACTGATGGTTAACTGAAAATATACCTAGAGTCAAAACGTTAATTCCTATAATACACACATATTTGTAATATACCAAGCATGCAATATAGCAACAGTTACCTGACTTAATCGAAATGAGGTCCTCTTGTCAAGGTGTTCGCACATGACACAAGGCTCAAACTTTATTTCCTGAAATTGTGGCACAAAAACATATATAAAGTTTTCTTAAAATGCTACAGCAATGCATGCAACAAATTATAAATATACATATACATTCCACATGTCTATATACAATATTTATGAGTGTGTGCGTGTGTGATCTACGACACAACCTTATGCTAAAATTTAAAGTGAAACACACCTCATAAAGCTCAATTTCTTCATCAGGGGTAAAACCAGCCAGTTGATTTAATTTTCCTAAAATCTCTGCTGGTTTACTAGAACTCTTCACGAAAAACCTACCAACAAAACTGGAAACAGAAAAGGAAACTTAAATTAGCAAACACAAGGCAAAGGATAAAAATATTCAGCTAAGCAGAAAGAGCAGGAGGTACCGTAGTTCTCGTTTCTCAGGCTCATAAAGCTTAAAGAAAAGAAGGATATCTTCCTTGGTTTTGTCAGGCGGAGGAATAGGACGTAGATCCTGGAAAATGTACAGAAACAATAAAATGTAAGAAAAAAAAAATCCTTTCATACAGCAATTGGAACTCCAACAAGCTTCACTACACAGGTAGTAACAAGAATAGAGTAAGACTGGTTACCGGCCCAAACTCTAATTCCAGAAACAACCTTAGCTCTGCATTGTGTGTTTTATTTGATACCTCTATCAATTGTCCAACCTGAAAAATGCAAGCGGCCATCATTAGCTTTGCATAAAGCACCTAGACCAAGCTCTTCTTAGCACCGAAGTGCAGTTAAAAACACTATCAATCATTCCAAATCTGATATCGAATGTTTATCACAGACCAATCCATTAAGCACTTAGTTAAATTCCAATTTCACAAATAAAAATAACAATTATAATCATCCATCGTTCGTTCATAAACTTGAGCAGTTCAGTGTTAGACTCTACAAAGACAACATCCGCTAATAAATCCAAGTGGAGAAAAAGTAATAATTCAGATATAATAAGAATTAGGAATTACGAATAGAACTGAAAACAAAGCATGCGGGCAAGGAGCAGGGCATCTTGTATTGAAAATCCATTCAAACGTAGGAAGTACAAAGTACGTACTGATTGTGTTTCTTCCTGAGGTGTCAATGGTCGGTTGGGGCGATATGTGTGATTTTGTCTCTTGGCCCAAATCCAGAAACGTTGAAACTGCACTGGTATGCCAAACTCTTTCGCAAGTTCCTCCTGTTAACCATTTCAAATTTAGGAATTCGCATATTAAACATGACCCCAAATGGTAAAAAAGAATAAAGAAGACATAAATGCACAGTGTCAGCCTGTACTAGTGTACCTTGAAAAGATTAAAGGGCGTTTGATTCTGAATACGGAAACTACGAACTTTGTCATGGTCCACAAGGTCAAAATAAATATCCCTTCCAATTTGCTCTGTCAGATCCTCATCTCGAGCAACCTAAACACATCATTAAATTTTGCTATAATTTTTTTGTTACACACCAAACACCTGTCATACCACATCTGAAAAAACAATGGTGAAAACAGGGACAAACTAGAAACCCTTACCTTAATAATTCTATAGAGGTGTGTTTGTGCCTCATATCTCCTTTTGTCCTCTGTCTCTTCTTGTTCTTTCTTCAACCTTATCTGAAATGGAACATAGAATGTCAGTTCATTCTCTTAATTGGACACTGGAATCAGAACTTATGCTTGATATACCATTACCCTTACATGTTCGGCTATGTCTTTCTCATCCACGTTACATATTATTTTGTCCTTATCACTGTCCCGTATATACACAAGCATGTATGCATTTGAGTATTTTGTAAATTTGAAAGGAGTATTATTGAAGCCAGGATTGGTCTGTGGCAACTGTTGGAAAGAAAACAACAATAGGTCAGTTGACAATTAAGAAAATTTAAAATCAAGGAGAACTATAGAAGGTCGGATACAGCCAAAACTAAACTACCTCTTCCTCACCACCGTACTGCTCTTCTAAAGCCCTCTTCACATCCTCTTTTGTCACACGTTCATCATCAAATTTGTACCTAAAACAAGACATGACAAATTACATCAACACATGAAATGCATGCACAAGAACACTCAGTCATGCATAAAAATCCAAATAAAGAAATACCAACTTCAAAGTAATTCTTGGAAAAAAAAAAAATGCATATGTCATAAAATAACAGGTGCTTTCTTTACGAGCAAGCAGTCAGGTAATCAAGTTATGGTACCAGAATCCATCAGAAACGCAATGTGAAATATAAAGATTCCAATAAAACCAACTTATTTGAACAAGGACCAAAAAAAAAAGTAAGAAGCAAAGCAAGAGAGCAGTGTGAGAGAATGTCTGTCTCTGCGTTCATGTGTTTTCTGTGTGAGACTCCAGACAACTACAGAGAGAATCGATTCCAGGAGATCCGTCCATACCACTGGTCTGAGAGGGTTGGTCTGATGAAAGCATAGTAATGTCCACCATGCACCTCATCACTATGCACCAAGACACTGCAACAGTAGAAAATTATCATAGTAAGTAACCAACTACAAAGTAAAAATTATGAACCTCAACACAACATGACCAAACAGGCAGATGCAAAAGCAGGTTCGAATAACCCTCTTCATATATTGTATTAGTATTTTTAAATACCATAATCACTATTGGGCACAACTGATAAATTAAACCTGAAATTTTTTTCATAATACCACTCACTGGTGCGTTTGTTGCACCGTACTATCTCGGACTGGATTAGCTTTAGGGACTAAACTGGACTGGCTTAGAATAGACTAAGCTGGACTAACTTAGTGAAGCGTTTGGTGCAGTGTCAAACGAAGAAGGTGGACTAACTATAAATTATTATTATATTTTAATTTATTATTATAAAAAATAACATATGAATAAAAAAAGGGCACATCCCTCTTCTTCTTCTCGAATTGCAGGTAGACTCTGCAACTTCGACCCCATTCAAAACCCAGAAAACATCAGAATTTAATCCAACCCAACAAAAAAGATTAAAGCATCAGAATTTAATCCAACCCAACAAAAAAGAAATGGAATTTTAATTAAAAAAAAAAGTAAAGTATGAATTGCAGCCACTTGGCGAACATCGCGAATTCGAATTTGCAGCCAAAAGGACGCAGTCGAGAGGTCGGAGATGACACTCGGAACAGAACAGGAAATTTTATCGGAACCAAAATAAAGGAGAGGACTTTCGACAGTCCCAACGACCTCTCTCTCTCTGTCTAAGTTTCTCACTCCTCCCCGTTGATTCGATTTCTAGGTTTTCTGGGTTTTTTCCCCTTCGATTGAAACAGGGACTCTTTCTTCTTCTTCTTCGCTGCCAGCAGCAACAGCCAATCGCAATTTTCTTCCCAGGGCAGCGAAGCAGACGAAGGCGATAAAGGATGCAGCGAGAGTGGACGAAGGCAAGAGAGGATGATGGAAGGTCTTAGCCAGTCCCGTGGGTTTCGGGGTCTCTCGCTAAGACCGGCTAGTGAAGCCGTTTGTGAAAGCGAGTCCCACCTAGTGCCATTAATGTTAGTCCCGCAAGCCACCAAACACAATACTACATTAATACTTAATCCAATCCAATCCAGTGAAGGCTAAGAAGGTTAAACAAACGCCCCTACAGAGGCACAATGCCTTAATAGTCGTAGGCATGAAAGAACTTTGATAAATAAGTAGACTCCCAGACATCATGAATGACCATACATTAGGTAGTTCTATAACCCAGCTTCAATTTCAATGAAAAAAATTGGATCTATCCACTGGGGATATCATATGTCAAGACAAAAAGAAGAAAATTGGTTATGTTACACTCAGTAAGTAATGGCATGCACATCAAAAGGTCTAAAAAGTACAATCCCTTGAAATAACATGCCAAATTTAGGAAACAGATGATCTATATTATATCATGTAATAGTACAAGGCAAAATAGATACCTATGAAGAGTGTAGAGGTTGCGAACACTCTTATCTGATTCAGGTGATAGATATTTTCCATTCTCCCTATCAAGGTCAAGTTGAAGAGGAAATTCATAGCGATCATTTATCTGCCAAAAACAAATAATACAACATTCTTACCATGATAATTTATTTGCTTTCCATTTAAAAAATGTCATTGCCACACGAACAAACATACCCAAGAGGTAAAAACGAATTTCATTAGTATATATAACTTTGAATAAAAATAATCCATTAAATTGAGAAAATTAAAATTAAAATTAGATTGAAACCCATTAGGCAAAGGCAAGCCTTCACCTGAATATATACAAAATGTGAATAAATATATTTTACATGGTACAGTTTTGTTTTCAGCTAAGAAGCTTGTTTTGTTTTCAGCTAAGAAGCTTACCTTCATAGTAAAACATCACAGTTTCAATGTTTCATGTATAAACACAGATGAAGCTAAAGGAGGAAGATGAGCTTCCAGTACCAACCTTAACCACAGTGTCCCGCATAAAATCATATTCACATCGCTTTAGCTGAAGTTGAAGAACGGGAGGGAAGTCAATAAACAGAACACCCTTCTTAGCATCCTGGAATGAACATCCAAAATATTCCTTGAGAACAATATTTTAAAATTTTAATATCAAAGAAATATATGCAAGAATACTTGCTTCAACAAGCGATTTAAAGGAAAGAAAAAACTAATGACTCAGAATTTAAAATATGTCATGCACGACACCACCAACACATGTTTTGGGAACATATATTAAATACTTCACTGCAGAGGAAATAATGTAAACCCTAGTTTTGGAAATAATGCAACTACAAGCAGCCTCAGATTATATTTATAGTATAAATGCAGCACCCCGAAAGTGATTCAGTAATTAACCTGCAAACCATGTTCTTCGGCGTGGTATTTATTGTCACCCTCAAGACGTTCAACTTCCACATACTTGTCAAAAGAAGCATAAACATCCCGACAGCCTTTCACATCAAGCTGTAGGTCTGCAAAGTAATAAGAAGAAACCAGTGGCACGCACTGACATTTACAAAATATTTCCAACTCTTAACAACTGAAATTGTGCCAATAAATATTACCATAAAATGATTCCTTTCTTGAAGATTTGTAATCCACATTGATGCATCCAATGTAAATCATGTGATGTCCTTCAAACAACTGCTGTATTGTACCCTCCACAACAGTACCCTGGGCCCACAGAACAATTATCAAAATGAAATGAACAAAAGCTACAGCAATAGCAAAAACTGAAAGCTTCCTATACCTTCATTTTATCTTCAAGCTTTTCACAAAGAACTCTATTAAGTTCCTGCACATCATGTTGCATAAAAGAATCATATGTATCCCATCCAAAGGATTTTGTCAATTCTTTAGTTGCAACACTGCTTTCACTGTATCGAAGTTTATAGAATAGACGTTGTAGTGCCAAAGGGATGAATACTGAAGGCATGTCATTCTCAGTTGTTGGCATATGATGCACAGCCTGGTAAGTAACTCCAAAATTAAGATCATGCATATAAAATTCAAAAGAGAATTCATGTTTAGCTTACAATAACAACAGGAGATCACGTAAACCACCTTTCTGAAGTATGGTATATGGTACCAAGTCTGGAGTAGAGTATTCATATAACCAGTTTCTCCCTGATTCTTGAGCCCAACATAACCAGTTTCCTTTTTTGAGTCATCCAACCTGTAACCACGAACCCTAAGGACAGAAATCTCAGCTTCAACCACAACTGTATCGTTCACCAGATATCCCCTACTCGGGTCATAAAGATAACCAAGAGGCATGAATGAAGTGAATCCGCAGTCACTTTCCCTTGCATTGAACTGGTATTGTGTGTCTGCAACATCATATAACAATCAAGAACAAAGGTCTTAAAAAATGTCTAGAATAAGATTCAGTTTGTTTGGTTCTGGTTAAACAGCATGTCAAATTATTGTTTTGCAACATAGGCTACACCAACATAATACAATTCGTTAAAATATTTGAGCTTCAATTCTCCAATTTTAATAAGGTCGCCAGAGCCACCTCAAGCTCATCCCTTAATAAATGGAAACCCTTGATTTAGTTAGCCTTTTCATTAACAAGAAATCTTGCTTCCTGCACAGTTTCGAAGTAAATTCTTCCTGTTTCTAACTTTCTACTTTTACTGTTAATCTATATTTGACATCTTTATACCTAAAAGGACTAATCTATTGGTTTTCAACTTACTTCTAACATCTGTTGGTACGTTTTACTCCATAATTTTTCTATTCCTTTTTCTCAAACTACAAAAATCCCAAAACAAGGTCACCATGGGCACAGTCAGTGGTGCTGCTGCCGTCAGCCAAGATGTTAGAGAAAAAGGGGTAGACAAATTTTCTTTCCTTTATAGTTTTGATTTTTCAATGAGTAAATTTAGAATTAAGAGCTCACCATAACAAGATGACGGTGACTAATCAGATATTGATTGCGCTCAAATTGCATCACCCGAGAACTATGAAGTTGAAAGCCAGTACATTCATTTCAAGGATAATAAGTTCTAATTAAATGCTTTGGGTGCCCATGACCACCCAACGACAAGCAAAGCTCCTAATGAGAGAAAAAAGAAAACGAAAACCAGGCAAAACCACAAAATTGAATGCTAAAAGGAAATAAGACTAATAGAGAAATATACCCTTTCTTATTGAGTACTTGGAATGGATCTGATTAACTACAGCCAAGCTGAAGTGCGCATATCTACTCCACCCATATGGCAATGTCCCGGAATCTGCCACATCCAAATACATTGACAAGTAGTCCACTTTGTTTCCCTTGGGAAATATTCGTATCCGCCTGATCAAACATACCAAAAGCAATTCAAAATCCAATCGCCAAGATACAATATAATTCAAACTTAAGCAGCATAAATCAGTTTTTGACATCTGGTAGATAAGAGAAAATACCATTTATAGCCGCCAACAACGAACATGTCAGAGTAGTGCTTCTTGGTGTTCAACCTAGTAAAGTTCTCAATTGTCCAAGTGAATCTCATCACTGGCGGATCCTTCACTGGCTGACTATCAACTGTACAAGCCGGCTCCACTTGGGCTCCTAGCAACACACCAAATACCATAAATTTCAAAACAACACAACCAAAACCCTAAAGAAAATGCAATCACTTGCCCCCTAATCAAACCCCGTTACGCCAAATTCGCACAAAAATCAATTCTTTCAGATTAGGCAACACCGTAAACACAAACTTAAGAAATTCAAACAGTAAATCATCGAAAAATTGCTAAAAATTAAACCTTCCATAGGCTCAGCACCTTCGACCAAATCCGAGAGCGGCACAAGTATCTCTTCGTCCTCTTGCTGCTGCTGCTGCTGCTAACAAAATAAACAAAAATCAGAGCTCTGATCAAGAAAAACCTAACCAGAGGGCCGCGTGCGTTCTTTTCACAGGCAAATGACGGTACGTGATCTTTCCTCGTACACTGGTAATCAAGCTTTTGTTCAAGTGGGTGATGGGCTGGATTCTCCCACTTTCATACAATCCAGCACTCGGTGCGGAAAGGTATCTAAACTAACTAACAAAATTTTCTTTGTGAACCACAAAAGCGTGAAAAGCGATTCCGCACAAAGAGAAATGCTAAGGAAAATTCTCCCAATAAAGACTCTCGTAAGCTCTCTCAGCTCAAGTGTTTTTCAGAATTAGTTCAACTCGGTATCCACCATTTTACAAAATCAATTCAACCGTCTACTACAATTTTTGCAAAATTAATTCATCCTGTCTTCGACCATCGTGAGATTCCATATTTTCAAAAATATATATTTATTATTACTATTATCATTTTAAAAAGTTGTTATTGGGTTTTCTTAAATACATATTATTTCTAGATTTGGCTTAAGTTTGCACTTGATGTACTATAACAAGCAGCTCCCCATATGTATATTTATTTAGTTAATAAGTTTATACCCCCTCTACAATGTTCTACTACATTCACTTGATAAACTTCACGTTGTCAAGGTGTCTAAGCTATTATTCATACAAATCCTACCACTCATTAAAATGTACTCGTAAGCTTCTTTATAGCTTGAGCTGACTATGATCTTTCCCTCTTCTTTATGTATATCGACACTTGCACCTTTACACTTCATCATCTTCTTTCGGTAACTCAGGTTGTTGATACATTCTAATCTAGACAATCATTATCCATTTTAATTTATGAACTCTTAGCTATTAAGTTTTCTTTACCATTGGTCCTACCAAGATAGAATGAAGATAGTTGCCGACTTTGTCTCCTATAAATAGCTTCCACCCTTCTCAATTTTATGCACATTAGTTATCAACCTTTTCCCCTCTTTATCATGTTGCATGCAGCCATGCAAAGTGTCAATTTATATACATCTATATACGTGTGTGTATGTATAGAGGGAGATTAGAATATAAAAGAGTGGAAGAAATATATGATGATTTCGGAGTGATCAAGGAACTTGCTTAAGTACATGGAGCTTAGCTATTTCGGTAGTGACATAGATAAATGTGGATGCAAATTTTTGCCTTCTCATTCTTTGACGAAAATGCACCTACAAAATAATAACACCGAAGATGACGCGCCCACGATGAATGCGGGGGGGAGGGGCTTTAGCTGAAGAATCTCAGATGTCAAAGTTAGAATTTGAAAGAAAAGTGTTTTGGAATTTTTTGGGAGAGAATGAACTTGCATTTTGGTGTGAAGATGGGGCTATATATAGGGGTGTGGCCAGCCTTATTTGGAGAAATAGGGACCTGCCACTTATGGTGTTATTTTGAATATAATTGCAAGATTTTATGTCAAATAATATATTGCAATTAATTTGGTAATTAATCCTAATTTGAAAAGAATAATTAGGAGTTACCTTGTGGGTGAGGATTTGATGAGAGGGTTTTGAATAAATATCATTTTGATCACCTTTGACCTTGATTAAGATGTTATTGTCTGTTGCATGTGTATGGGAATCTCGGTGTGCCTCAAGGGTAATTTTGTCTTTTCACCCAAAAGTTCACGTGTCGCATTCATAATTTTCTTAATTATTTTTTTCTCCACAATAAGTACGTGGAGTTTAGCTATTCCGGTAGTGACATGGATCTTTATTTTAGCTTTGGAATCCAGGTATGGGAAATAAAGCAGACCTTTACGGAAATTGATTTTATTGAATTTCATGAAGTGTTATAATATTCTTGATATTTTTGGTTGATTAATGTGATTGGATATTAATTAGCTAATTGTTTCAATTAAGTGTTTACTTGTTATTGGTTATGGAATTATTGCTGGAATGCTATTTGTTGCGAATATACTGTGATACATGCGAAAGATGAAATGACATTATTTGTGCATCACTCATGTTGTGAGATGTAGTTGGAACTTCAATGTTGAGATTGGAATTCAGGAAATAAGGGTAATTGAAAATGATCTTTTGTGTAGTTGAATCTATTCATTGTGAAACCAGTTCCAGGTAAGCCTGGTGTGCACATTAGAATAGGTTGTCGATGTAGGTGATTTGGGCTGGAGATCAATGAATTAGATAAGATGACTAGCAAAAGGGGTTTATGAACTCGGGATATCGTATGGAGGTTAGTTTTTATAATAGAACATTCGAACCACCGCTGCAGTGGTAAAATGCATTGTATGGGACGTGCAGGTCCGCATTTTTTATTATATAAATTAACGGGTGTAGCTGAAGAGCTTGGATTGCATACAAGCATTGTTATCCATAATAATTTGATATTTGGCTATATGATTTCATGACACTTAATTTAATATTGTCAATTTACTGTGATAAGGTTATGTCCCTACTGAGCTATTGAAGCTCATCCCTCTATTGTTATGCAGGTTTATGAACTAGACATTCAAGAGGGTAGGCAGGATGAGATCGGATTAGATGTGAGAATAGAATGTTTATTCATTTATTTACTGTAAGTTGTAAAGAATTCTTGATTTGTTTAAGAATCATGAGTTATTTTTATAAGAGGAATTTATTTTCCAATCCGTTTCTATTTTCTTTTATTTATTGAGCTTTTAACTCACGTTTCCGATTCATGTTCGAGTTTTTATTACCGGCCCCAGGTTTGGGATGTGACAACCATTTTTGCAGAATCAGTTCAACCCATCATCGATCATTTTTGCAAAATCAGTTTATATATTTTGAACAAAATTACATGCAAGTCATTAGTCCAACCCATCGACCATTTTTGCAGAATCAGTGTCAAATATATGTATAATTAGTTTGTATACTTTTTAGTAGATTCAGTTTGTATAGTTTTAGTATAATCAAAACTTTCAAAAAAATTACATGCATGCCATCAATCCAACCCTTCATCGACCATTTTTTACAGCATCAGTTTCAAATATATGTAAAATTAGTTTTTTTTTTATTTTTATTTTTTTATATATTTTTAGTAGAACCGATTTCACATTTGGTCATTCACTTAACCTCACTTAAGAGTTTGACTCCTATCTAACCTTTTTTTAATTGGAAATCTAGCTTTGTTTTATTGGAAAGTCATTCACTTAACCTCACTTAAGAGTTCAACTCCTATCAAACTTTTTTTAATTGGAATTCTAACTTTTATTTTTATTGGAAATCCAATCATGTTCTCTCTAAAATAAATCAAAAATAATAAATCAAAAGCATATGTAGCTTTTCGTCTTCTTCCCCAATATTCTTTACAGCTTGCCGTTCAATATCATGTATTGAATGATGGTGTACAATATCATCATCCGTTCACCATCTGCCTCCATCATCACTGCCATGTCCAAAGCTACCTGATGTAACTGCAATAATCGAGTTGAAATAAACAGAGCTCTTATACTTCCAGGCCTTGCAGATTGACCTGTAAACGGGTCGGGTTTATTGGGTTTGGATCAGGTTGAACCCGACCCGTTAAGTTAACAGCTCACCCGAACCTGACCTGTTAAGCTAACGGGTCATCCGTTTCACCCGTTAACAATTATTATTATCATTATTTTTTTTGCATAGAGTTTATTTTTTGTTGTTAAGGCTTGACTGAAATTACTAAAACATCCTCAACTAACGGGTGCTAACGGGTCTAACAGGTTGACCCAAAATGACCCGTTATTTAACGGGTTATTAACGGGTTCACCTGTTAGCGACCCGACCCGTTAAGCATCTATTCAAATACTAATATTAACAAGTCGGGTTAACGGGTCGGGTCCAAAATGTCAGGTCTACTTGTAGACCAACGGGTGGGCATTTCACAGATCCGGTGGTGATGATGTTAGCGGTATAATTGCAATATGTGAAATGTACCTTGTTTTATATAAATGAATTGTTATTGGTATTTCAAATTTCTCATTCTACACTCCAAACTTTCTATATTTAGAAAGAAAAATACATTTGTGAAGAGTGTAGAATAAGATTTTTGGAGTGCCAATAACACTTCTCTTATATAAAATGCACCCATTTTTTTTATATAAATTCAGTCAATCTTTTTCCTAATCCTTTATATCAACTTATATGGGATGCATTATATTTCATTGATTTAAGAATGTATCTATGTCAAGTTTAATAGAAGAAATTTAATAATGTTATTATGCAAAATATCTTCTTTTTTTTCTTTTTTTTAAATGTACCCATGTTTTGGTACAATAATTTTTTTTGTTAGTTTTGATGAACGTACCCATGTGTGTGTACACTCACACGCACAATATATTGGAGAATATAATTTATCTTTAATGTTTTTGATCCCATAAATTATGGGTTTTCTTTAAAATCTCATCAATATAAATAACTACAAATTTCATTTTTAATTTAAAAATATAATAACCTACATAGAAATACATTATTACATTAATATCAGGGATTTGGATAAAAAACTGAAAATCACAAAGGTTTTAGTCAAATAACATTGGTAGTTAGGGACCGCATCCAAAGTCTCTTGTTTAAAAAGTGTTGTCTCAATATAAAATTAAATATTAATAATATACTCTATTTGTAATTTTTCCTATGTAGTATAGTGATGCGTGATTTATACGCACACAAATTAAACCCTCTTTTTGACAATTGTAGTAATGATATAAGTAGGGATCGTTCTGGACCGGGGATTAGGAGGGATTGTTAATCACTTGGAAACTGACTCAAAAACGTAAAATAAAGTTTAAAACACTAAACTAGACTCAAAGAATGCAAAATTAAAGTTTAAAACACTAAGACAAACCAAAAACTCAAAATGCTTTAAAAACACAAACTAAATTGAATTCTAACTAAAATGAACATTAAAGCAAAAGGGGGATTGAGGTTTTACGAAAATTGATATAACGAAACAAGTTAATAAACTAGACAGAATGTAAATATGAAATTTATGGATGAATTAGCTAGAGGTTCTTTCTCCACACATGATATTTATGCATATGAAACAATTTCCAGTTATTCCTTCATTGAATTATGAACGACAATGCCCCAAATTAACCGTGACATCACTAGTTAACCCTCAGATTTTCCTTATATTATTGGATTGGATGGCATCATTCGACAACCCAAAACATTCTCAAAAGTTCCCTACATGTCATCATAATAGAGATACAATCGAAGATCATTAAGAATAATGAAAACCATAAGCATTGACAAAGCATTTGCAACTATGACATCATGTTACTCATGCTAAGAATTAAACTTAACGCGATCGTGACAAGCGACCTTCACTACTTTCAAGTATAAGTTAGTAACGATTATGTGAAACCTTCTTAAACTTTAGCCACATATTCATGCATGCTAATTAAGTGTCGACCCTCAATCAACAAACACAAATAAGTTAATCATCAAATAGTTAAGCCAATTGCATTCACGAATCAAGAGTTCATAACCGGAATTCATCAATTCATATCACATAAATAATCATGGTATTGAAATCACCCCTAGCCAAAAAGGGTTTAGTTCCTCATAACTTTGAAATCAAAGAAACACCTAAACATTCCAACAACTCAAACTTGAATTGTATGAACGTTTAGGCACTCTTCTCTTCCATTCCTCATATTACAAAACAAAGAGAATTGAATTTAAACATTGAAATCAAAGAAACGCGTAAACATTCCAACAACTCAAACGTGAATTGTATGAACGTTTAGGCCCTCTTATCTTCCTCGTTGTTGTAGCACAAGGTCTAAGGTGAGATTTGGGGAATTATGGAAATGGATGAGGAATGGTGGAATGGGGACTCACGGTTTTGGATTCTAAGGGGAAGTGTTTGTGTTAGTTGTGGTGTGTGAAATGGAGAGATGGAGTTTGGATTCTAAGGGAGACTCACGGCAAAGAAGGAATGGAAGTGTTTGTGGTGTGTTGTGTATGAAAATGAGATCTCCATGAATGAATGAATGCAAGGGTATTTATAGGAGTAGTGGAGGGAACATATGGCTATGTCATTTGTAGGTGAAGTAGGTGGATGTTGTAGGTGAAGTAGGTGGATGTTGTAGGTGAAGTGGATGGATGTTGTAGGTGAAGTAGGTGGATGTTGTAGGTGAAGTAGGTGGATGTTGTAGGTGAAGTAGGCGGATGATATGTTAAGTGATAAGTGATAAGTGATATGATATGTGGTTATGATATGATAAGTGGTTAAGTGGTGATGATAAGTGATAAGTGATTAAGTGATATGATATGTGGTGATGAAAAGTGATAAGTGCATGTGGGTTAACTAATGAAGGAAATGCATGTGCAATGACAATGTGTTAGAATGGATGTGTCTTATGCATGGCATGATTGGGATTAGGAAAGGTTTAAATGTCCTAAAACTAAAGAGAACAAGGTTCCAACACTTTGGCTCCAATTAGGTCTTCAATTTCGTCCAACACTTTGGCTTCAAGCATAAGCTATCCGTCCTTAGCCCAAAAGTGCTCCAAAAGTCTCCAAAATGCATCTTTTTGCTCCTTTAGCCCTTTGGACCTACAAACACACGAAAATAGCTTAAAGTACTAAAATAACTAAAGAAACATAACGTAAATGTACGAGAACAAGCCATTTAAGTCGCATAAATATGCTCCTATCAAATACCCCCACACTTAGCTTTTGCTAGTCCTCGAGCAAAACAGAAAAACAAAACAAAAAGAACAAAACACAACCTACACCTTCCAACAATCGTATCAGGGACTTCCAATGCACATGACAAGTTAAAAATCATTATTCTCACAGATTTGAGCCATCTTTACACTTAAGTACATTCTTAATCATAGTCACCACATACTAGTTCACAATTAAGCAATTAAAACACATTTCAAATGTAGTAACATGCCTTTAGAGAATTCCCTTAATTTCTTACTAGATGTACTCTCGTTTTTCACACAGATTTTCTGACTATACACCCTACACTAGGTATATGTGAGAAGATTGATGTAAACATGTAGACGAACACTCACATATGTTATAATAAGGAAAGCATTTTCTGGAGTTAATAAGCATGTTTAGATATGATCTCATGAATGGAATGCTACTACTTAGACGCGAGAACCAGTGACACCATAAGCTCATACCAAGTTCAAACTCCACAATTGAAATACATAACACTCAATATAGAAGTCAAAGGGTAGTAACGGGGCTAGGGTATTGGCTAACAATGAAAGGTGAAGGATAAACAAACATTCTTAAAGCAATAGTGAGCAAAGTATTGAATTAGGCACTTAGAATTCCCTTAAGAACGCAGAAGTCAACTTTGAACACCCAAGGGAAAATCACACAAAACTTAGGGCCATATTCAACTTTTTGGACCCTTTCTTCAACCATCAACGCTCGTGAATTCATTCTTACTTATTTTCACTCCTTTTTTTTTTTTTTTTTTTTTTTTTTTCTTCTTTTTCTTTTGAATCTCAAAACATACATATAAACGTAAGAACAAACTTTTACTCCCCCACACTCATTTTCTTGCATAATGTAACTCAAAAGGAATTCATTTAAGTCATGCTCACTAAACTTTAAGAACAAGGGTATAGGAAAGTCCTACTCTAAGCTAGGTAAGGGGTGATGTGGGTAAACAAGGAATAAAGGCAAAACGAGGCTCAACGGGGTTAAAACTTACAACATATACAAAGTATGGGAAGTAAGGCTATTTGGCTATGGTGGTGGTCACTACACAACTTCTTCTTGAATATGTGTTATGCAAATCAATAACATGCTTTGAATGAAATGGGCATGAGTTCTACCATTTGGAACTATATGATGAAACGCCTTCTAAGTAGTAACCAAGCAAAGAATAATGAGATCATGCAACGACTTTAGAAAACAAGAAATCACAGATTATACTCTCCAAAGAACGTTATAGGCTCAAGTCTCTCAGGGTTGTAGCGTTTGTTTGAGTTCCTTCCTTCAAGCATGTTACAAAAACGAATTTTTTTCTTTTATGATTGCATGTGAAGTCATACATTATAACCATAACCAAGCATATACCAAGAGTAAATCAAACTTTTCTCTATGTTTATAACTCTTTCTAACCGTCATGCAATTATAAACCAAATCCTTATCATTGTGTTGGAAGGTACCCTAAGACACAAACACACAAAAACGACTCTTAAAACAACTCTTTTTGGGTTTTTCAAAACAATTTTTCAAATTTTTATGGGATTTTCGAATTATAAAACAAAACACACTAAAACACTCTAAAACAACTTAAAAACACCTTAAACCAGTAAGGAACAACATTTGAAGTTATGGGCGATAAAATCCCACGAATTTGCATTAACAACATTAGTTACCCCCCCCACACTTAAATCAAACATTGTCCTCAATGTTTTAAGCTTAAAATCATACAAAGCATAAGTAAACACACAAAAAGCATTTAAACATACTAAACATGGCAGAATGTAATTAACAAAGAGAAGAGTTTAGGGACGCAAATCTGGTTATGGAGTGTAAATTCCCTCTTCTCCTTGGTGATTGCATTGAGGCTTTGATCTTTGTGATTCCACAAGCTTACTCTTGAACTGGTTTCTGCCCATCGTTGATTTTCCTTTGTGCTACTTCTTGAACTGGGCAGCAGGATGGTTCTTTTGGTTTCCCCCGAAGGTCTGAGCTTCCTCCTGTTATCTGTTTCTTTGTTCAATCTTTGCAGGAGTGGTCCCTTCTCTGGAAGTGTAACAACCGTTGAAGATGACTACTCGAGAGCAACGCTAGGTAAGCAATCAGGAATAGATTCCAGGCAGTTGGCTCCAGATCGGAAGACTGACTCCAAGTGCCGGCTGATTGCTTCTTTTACTTTGCCATGCAAGTAAGAACAAGGACAAAGAAAAAGACAGGGAAAGAGCATGATATGAGATACTTTTGCTTTTGACCTTGATGATATGAGATACCTTTGCTTTGAAGAAGCGGTGAATGAATCAGCACATGCTTCAATCCGCCGTTTCCTCCTGGGTCATATGTACTCCAGGCATCTGGTATCATCTTTGGGGAAGAAGAAAGAATTGAGTATTTTGAAAGACTTTGCTGGGAGTGCGCCCTCAGAGGTGAGGGAGAGTTGGGCATTTTCTTCAGGTTTGCCCTGCCATAAAAGACGAAGGTCGACATATATAGAGATAATATCAAGTGATGGTACTTTTTACCCTTGTCGACAAACGTTTTGATCCCGCAAATCCGGCTCTTTGAAATAGTGGCGCCTCTTCGATCTTTGAATACGCCTCTTCGATTTCTGAGCAGGCGCCCCTTCGATTTCTGAACGACGCCCCTTCGCTTTCTGAACGACACGTGGTAGTGCAGATGCGGCTCCTTTTGACAAAGCTGCACGCGTCTTCTGAAAAGCAGAGAAAGCGTCGCCGAACTTTGCGCTTGTCGACTAAAGATGTGTAGTTGCGATGATGGCCTCCACGTGTTGTCTGAAAAGAAGAACTCTTTTGACAAAGTTGAACACGTCTTCTGAAAAGCTGAGAAAGCGTCGCCTAAATTACGCCGGAAATTCCGGCTTTTTGAATCGGTGGACGCGTCGCCTTGGCTTCTTATTGAGGTATCGATCACCGCCACAAACACACTCTGAAGATTTCCCATTCTTGAAAATCGTCTCCGGCCCTTCGAAATTTAACTCCATCCACCCATTCTCTTTGAACACTTTTGAAAAAAATGGCAAACTCATCGAACCTTAGCTTAGATTTGAGTCTCAGCAGCGATCCGGTTGCGCCCCGTCAAGGTAATGTATGGCGCCCTTCTTTTTTTTCTTCTAACGGTCCTCTTTCAGGTGAAGACTCTGTGATGCAGGACGCCACAACAGCTACAATAGTAGCTAGGAACCTCCTCACACCAAAAGATAGTAGGCTGCTGTCAGGACGGTCCGATGAGTTGGCCGTTCAAGAGTCCCTCGCACTTAGTGTTCAGTGTGCGAGTCCTGTGTCCAACATGGGCCAACGCCTGCTTGCCCGCTCCCGTCAGGTGGAATCATTGATGGCAGAGGTGGAAAGTCTCAAGCAGGAGATCAAACTGCTTAAGTACGAGAATAGAAGTTTGCACGTGCTTGCCAACAACTATTCGACGGGTATGAAGAGGAAGCTTGATGAGCTACAAGAATCCAATGGTCGGATGCAAAGTGACCGTCAAACTAACCGTCAAAGGCTTTCGGCTTACTTCCAGAGGCATATTTTTCCTGGCTCGTCCAGCGTTTGGCCAAGTATTGGGGCCTGGAATGCTCTAGCTCCGATGCCTCCTGCTCCGATGCCTCCCGCTTCTATGCCTCCCGCATCTATGCCTTTCGCTTCGACGCCTCCTGCTTCTAGAATTTTGCCCAGTAGTGGGGCTTCAAGTAAACGCCCTTTGTGAAGGCTCCATCTTTCCTTGTTTAGCAGTGCCTATCAATAAACCAAACATTTTCTCAATGTTACAATCATAGACTCACACAATTAATAAACAAACAAACAATAACAACTAAACAACCTAATAAGGCAGAAACGAAATAGCAACAAAGAGAAGAGTTTTTAGGAATCTGGAATTGGAGTGCTTTCTAAGTCTTCCTTTGTTGAATGCATGGGTTGCCTCCCAAGTAGCGCTAAGACACAAACAAACACCAAAATGACTCAAATGACTCTAAAAACACATATTTTTGGGTTTTTCAAAAGATTTTTTTTTTTTTTTTTTTTCATCAATTCTCAAACGGCATGGAATTTATCTTTGAATGGGCGGTGATACTTGAAATGATCCGGTAATAGTTTAAATTCCAGATTGGGTGCCTGAATCATTAACCACATGTTAGTATAAAAGAAAATTGAAATTCGGGGAGGCGGCTTACCTGTGTGCTCCAAAATGAACTCCAGAATAAACACCCCTTCGAAAGTTATGACTTGTCCCGTGTCATAAAATCCAACTTCCTTGGGAATTGTGGTTTCAAATATGTCCTCTTTGATGCCTTCTACATCTTCTCCAGCCACTACCTTCTCTTGAATCATTCTTCTTGGTGTACAAAGTCCTTTGAAGAATTCAACACCATCTAAAACTTGCTGTGTTGCACCAAGAATTTGAATAGCATTTTGCTCCTTTGGGAAGGCTTCCACGATGTCCTTTTTACTCTCTTCTTGGTTGGGAATCAAAAACCTGCTAGGAAAAGGGACATTGGGTGGAATAACATCAGAATAACATGGAATTGGGACGTCCTTACTGGTGGTGGGTGGTTTAGAGGGCTTAGGGGGCTGCGGCAAGGGTTGTTCTACCCTTGCCGTGTGCATGTCTTCTTCCTCCTCCTCAATTAGCAGCTCTTCATCCACTTCTAGGCTATGTTTGGACATTTTTAGGTCAGCTCCAACCTCCATAGCACTTCCCAAAGTGATAGCATTATGGATTTCAAAATCTTCCTTCGAGTTTTCAATAGTTGAGTTGGAAAGTTCACTTTGCTCTTGAATTTGTTTCATGAACTCCATAATCTGCCCAAATTGCTCGTCCAATTTACCCAACTTCTTGTCTTGATTTTGTTCGTCCTGCGTCAAAGAGTTTAGTAATTGAAAATTTTTATCATTATCCATGGACATACTTGAACTTGATTGGAATTGTTGTGGGGGAGGTTGTGGTGGCTGCATAGGTGTTGTATTGAACTCCTCATATGGTTGCCAATATGCTTCTTGCTGAGCCTCCTTGGCTTGATTTTGTGACCCCTGCGCCAAAGAATTTATTTCATTAAGAATTTGAATATAATCTATTGGCGAACTTGAATTTAATTGAGCATATTGCATATGAAGTTGTGGTGGCTGCATAGGTCTTGAATAGAACTCCTCATATGGTTGCCAATATGCTTCACGTTGAACTTGTTGATCTTCCCACCATATAGAGTTTGAATGATCCCTCCAATCTTTTTGTGGACATTGATTGGCTTGAAATCCTTGCCTATATGAAGCACCAAATGTAGGGACACTCTGCATTGTGGTCCTTTCGGCATACGGCAACAATTTAGAAGTAAGATTTGCCAATTGAGCTTGAATGCTAGCAAAATCCATATCTTACTTCTCTAGTACCTAAAATCAAAGAAAGAGAACTAAATCAAATATCAAAAGTAACAACAAACAAAGAAAACAACACTAAGTTAGAAACTAAAACGAAAACAACTAAACAAAAAAAAAGAAAAGAACCAAGGGATTAGCAAAGTTACTAATCCCCGGCAACGGCGCCAAAATTTGATGCGTGATTTATACGCACACAAATTAAACCCTCTTTTTGACAATTGTAGTAATGATATAAGTAGGGATCGTTCTGGACCGGGGATTAGGAGGGATTGTTAATCACTTGGAAACTGACTCAAAAACGTAAAATAAAGTTTAAAACACTAAACTAGACTCAAAGAATGCAAAATTAAAGTTTAAAACACTAAGACAAACCAAAAACTCAAAATGCTTTAAAAACACAAACTAAATTGAATTCTAACTAAAATGAACATTAAAGCAAAAGGGGGATTGAGGTTTTACGAAAATTGATATAACGAAACAAGTTAATAAACTAGACAGAATGTAAATATGAAATTTATGGATGAATTAGCTAGAGGTTCTTTCTCCACACATGATATTTATGCATATGAAACAATTTCCAGTTATTCCTTCATTGAATTATGAACGACAATGCCCCAAATTAACCGTGACATCACTAGTTAACCCTCAGATTTTCCTTATATTATTGGATTGGATGGCATCATTCGACAACCCAAAACATTCTCAAAAGTTCCCTACATGTCATCATAATAGAGATACAATCGAAGATCATTAAGAATAATGAAAACCATAAGCATTGACAAAGCATTTGCAACTATGACATCATGTTACTCATGCTAAGAATTAAACTTAACGCGATCGTGACAAGCGACCTTCACTACTTTCAAGTATAAGTTAGTAACGATTATGTGAAACCTTCTTAAACTTTAGCCACATATTCATGCATGCTAATTAAGTGTCGACCCTCAATCAACAAACACAAATAAGTTAATCATCAAATAGTTAAGCCAATTGCATTCACGAATCAAGAGTTCATAACCGGAATTCATCAATTCATATCACATAAATAATCATGGTATTGAAATCACCCCTAGCCAAAAAGGGTTTAGTTCCTCATAACTTTGAAATCAAAGAAACACCTAAACATTCCAACAACTCAAACTTGAATTGTATGAACGTTTAGGCACTCTTCTCTTCCATTCCTCATATTACAAAACAAAGAGAATTGAATTTAAACATTGAAATCAAAGAAACGCGTAAACATTCCAACAACTCAAACGTGAATTGTATGAACGTTTAGGCCCTCTTATCTTCCTCGTTGTTGTAGCACAAGGTCTAAGGTGAGATTTGGGGAATTATGGAAATGGATGAGGAATGGTGGAATGGGGACTCACGGTTTTGGATTCTAAGGGGAAGTGTTTGTGTTAGTTGTGGTGTGTGAAATGGAGAGATGGAGTTTGGATTCTAAGGGAGACTCACGGCAAAGAAGGAATGGAAGTGTTTGTGGTGTGTTGTGTATGAAAATGAGATCTCCATGAATGAATGAATGCAAGGGTATTTATAGGAGTAGTGGAGGGAACATATGGCTATGTCATTTGTAGGTGAAGTAGGTGGATGTTGTAGGTGAAGTAGGTGGATGTTGTAGGTGAAGTGGATGGATGTTGTAGGTGAAGTAGGTGGATGTTGTAGGTGAAGTAGGTGGATGTTGTAGGTGAAGTAGGCGGATGATATGTTAAGTGATAAGTGATAAGTGATATGATATGTGGTTATGATATGATAAGTGGTTAAGTGGTGATGATAAGTGATAAGTGATTAAGTGATATGATATGTGGTGATGAAAAGTGATAAGTGCATGTGGGTTAACTAATGAAGGAAATGCATGTGCAATGACAATGTGTTAGAATGGATGTGTCTTATGCATGGCATGATTGGGATTAGGAAAGGTTTAAATGTCCTAAAACTAAAGAGAACAAGGTTCCAACACTTTGGCTCCAATTAGGTCTTCAATTTCGTCCAACACTTTGGCTTCAAGCATAAGCTATCCGTCCTTAGCCCAAAAGTGCTCCAAAAGTCTCCAAAATGCATCTTTTTGCTCCTTTAGCCCTTTGGACCTACAAACACACGAAAATAGCTTAAAGTACTAAAATAACTAAAGAAACATAACGTAAATGTACGAGAACAAGCCATTTAAGTCGCATAAATATGCTCCTATCATATAGTAAGTGAAAAATTGAGAAAAATGACATTATTGAAATTCTAAAGAGAATTTGACAATGGTTCTTCTCTTAATTATAGTATAAATGGATATGTAATCTACTTCGAATTTTCATCCATAATTTTATTAAATTTGATCACACAACATGCACAATCTAACTTTTAAACTTAGTCTAGTAAGACATCTCCTTCAAAAGTTGGAATAAATCACAAGTATTTTTCTTTTTGAAAAACGACAGTGTTGGGTTAGATAGTTAAATATTAAGAGAAGGGAATCGGTGTAAGAAAAAACCTCCTCATGTGAAATCACGTCCCAAATTTTGTATCCGGACCTGAAATCTACACCAAATCATAGTTAAACTTATAAAAAAAAATGTGGTATGCAAAAGGATATATATTTTTGCCAATCACTTGATAATCAAATATTTTAAATGAAAAAGAAAAATTGTTCATCTTGTTGTAAATAGCGTGTCTATTTAGGAATGTGATAATGTAAATTTAAAGTAGAATCACAATAGAATTTGGATATCAAATTCTCATAGGCTTTGTATTACCTGTAAGACAAAAAGGTTCATCATGATTAGTATAAATAGAAGGTATTGCTAAGGAAACTAACTTTTTGGACCAAATTTTGTAAACCATATGACTTAGCTATTGATGATTAAATTATTACTTAAGTGTTAATTAACGTAAACGTGCTTATTTTCTATTGGTGACATATCACATGATTTGCAAATCCGGTTTAAAAAGTTAGTCTACGTACATCAATAAAGGCACTAGGTATGAGGAATTACACACATAATACCTCACGCCCTTCTCTCTATATGTCTAGTTTTGTCGTACTCTCTATACTCTCCCTGAATCATTAGTTTTACAACACATTATCAGCACGAATAGCTGTGATGCTAAGCTAAGGGCATACAGTACTAGGGTTTGTTCAGAAGTTGCTGAATGCAGTGGTGAAGCCAGGATTTGCCGAGGAGAGGGGCGAAATTCAAAAGAGTGCAAGGTTCAATCGAAGCAATTGCTTTCACATTTGAGAGGGCAAAGTTTTGAGTCAATATTCATAGCACAAAATAATCTTTCCACTAAAGCGGTTGTAAGCAATAATATCAAAGCCAATGTAAGAAGCTTAAATGGACTAGGATTAGATCCTAAAATATGTTAGGCACTAGTCAAATAACGGACTATGACCTAGCAGGCCTAGGCAAGATCTAAGCAGGAGCCTAGATGAATTTAAATTATCGTAAAATAAGCATTAAACAATGTTTACATTGTTTTTAAAAAATAATACAATATTTATAGATAATGTGAGAGTTTAAGAAAAGGGGCTTTTAGATCTAGGTCCAAAAACATAGATGGTTTTTTGGAGTGAGTCCAATTACCTAATTATATGTATTTATTTTTTTTAATGCTCATTTTATATTTTCTAAAAATATTAAAAATCAATTAAAATCTTCTAATATTATGCATTTTCAACCCCAAAAAAATATAATTAATATCTTATAACAAAAGATATATATATATATATATATTGACATAAATCTATATGCAAATCATTATACCCTAACTCAAGTAACAAATATATGAATGTATATCATACCTATAAGTAAGATATGAAACATAACTAAAAGGTAGAAAAAAATTGTATATCTACAAGCAAAACACATGAATCTTACTTGATTATAAAAAAGAATCTGTCATATAGGTAGATAAATATTATTAACCTGTAATATAGGTTTATAAAAATAAAAAATAAAATCTATAAATGGGGTTTAAAACGGGATAAAGAACAAGAAAGAACAAAAAAAATAAATAATCAAAGAGATAATTAGGAAGAAATTTGATTTTATAATAAATCTTATCATTGAAGAGATAATTATTGAAAATAAAATAACAAGATTTAAGGAATTGGACTTATTTTAATAAATTGGACTATTCCTACTATTGACTCAAAAAATTGGACATATATCAAATTTCTCCTTAAGAAAAATACGGTGGGAGTCTCAAAAGAGAAAATAAAAATACATACAAGAATAAAAAATTGAAAAAAAAGGAGAGAAATAGGTTAATAAGGAAAATACTTGGTACTGCCTAGGTAGTACCCATTTTTCACTGACTACAATGTGGCTCAATAAAGTTAAAACATGTGTCCTACTCCTCGCCCTCACGTAGCTTCGCCACTGGCTGAATGCCCATTGTTCCGACTGTCCTTGTAAAAACTAATAGACGGAAAAATTTGACAAAAAAAGTTAACTACATGTTTCTTGGTTTAAAAAAAAAAAGAAAAAAAAAAAAGGACTTATTTCTAGCAATGGCTTCACTAAATCTAAGGGATGGAAGAATTGAGAGATCATTTCCAATTCTATGACATTGATCATTGTTCCAATGGGGAGGCTAATGGGAATAAAATTATATCTAGTTATTAGCTAATTTTGTAATTTATTTGCTTATTGTTAATGTCCTTAAAGACATCCGATAAAATTAAAACAATATTCTCATTTTTAAAACAATTATGATTAATTAGTACATTAATTTAGACAGTTGTTGGAGGTTTAAAAAAAAAAAAAAAAAAAAAACAAGTATGATTAATTAGTACATCAATTTAGACAGTTGTTGGAGGTTTTTTTTTTTTTTTTTTTTTTTTAATTTTTTTTTATCTACATTGAACCGGTGTGAGAGTGGACCTTGTCAAATTATATATAGACTAAAAGAGAAAATGAACTGGAACACTGTTCATAAGCACAGTGTTCTTCCAATTTTACCCCTACTTGATTTGTTTAATTTCATTTCTGCCAGGTTTACACATGATGGACGCGTGTTGCTGATCGTGGACGCGTGTTCTCTCTCAAATTTCTCGAGCTCTCTCTCGAAGGTTCAGTAAACCTTTCCATTTCCCTCCAGTGCAAATCTCTCCAATCAGAACCCACGAACGACAAACACAAATCCACTGAATGTCTTCCTTCTCTCTTCCTCTCGCTCGCCTTGCTGCTTTTCTAATCTTTGCTTACAAAGAGTTGATGACTAGGCAGTGATTTCTATTGAACACCAGTTATTTGCACCTCTTTTCCCTCCTTCCATGTGGTGCTTTTGACTCTATGTAGTAATGATTTACAAGATAAAATTGTCGAATTTTTTTCTTCCATTGTGTTTCCTTCTTCAAAAATTAAGATAGAAAGGGAATGCTATGATAATTTGAGGTTTTTGTTTTGATATTCATGTGTGTACTTTAGCGGGTACAAAAAACGAGATTTGGTTTGCAGATATAGTCATTAGTAATGCTTTTATGGTTTTCTTTAATGTGGAGAAAATTGGGATTCCATTTAAAAGATTTTATTGCTCGTTTGGTTAGGGAGTACTTACAGGAACTTCTTTTTCTTTATCAGACACTAGAAGAATAGTGCAAGTGAATGAACTTATGAGGACTAGTTTATAGATGGATGGATTCCTAATATGTATGACTACCATGTTTAGTGTTCCTGTCGATTTGTCATTAATCCATTCATGGTAAATCAATTTGAAATGTCATTAATCTCCTGCAACCTATTGATTTGTCCATTTTACTGTTCAGGTTTGTCAAAAACTTGCTCAAACAGTGGACTGTCAGTGTGATTTGGGCTGGTTGTAAATAGTATCATCTCTTTTGTAAATAACACTTTAAATTCATCCCTTTCAGTCTAAACATATTATATGTAAAATAATATCATCTTAAAACGGTCATAAAATCCGCGGCATTGCGCGGGGGCTCAATTGCTAGTTAATTCCTACTTTTTTTTTCAGATCACATTGGGTGGGCCAATTTTTTGCTTACATGGACACAATTTTGAATTCACCTTGAGCATTTTTTATTTCCATATATCTATTTGGATTATGAAATGACATAATTAATACATGATGAAAAGGTTATAGCTGAATCATTTGGTGTCGCGTTTGATTGTTATTGGAGTTGGCGAAACAAGTGCCATTAACCAACAAAAATAGTAACCCTATTGAGTGAGCGACTGGTTTTGGTACAAAATCCTATCATGACGGACACGAGATCCACCTGATAGTCATAACGACTTGATTGCAAGAGCAGAGCTCGACCACAAACGTTGGTTTTTGCTTCATCAATTTATAAAATCTTGAACTTTTGACATCCAAGTCTGGCTTGCATACTCTGCCAATTCCTTCTACCATGAGGTTGATCGGCCGCTGCTACTCCGGAAGAAAGAGTTGATTAGACAAATTCTGGTTGTTAAACAAAGGTCCGTTTTTAGCAGGGTGCAGATTAAGCCAAAACACAATTTTTTTTTCGGAGTTAACCAAACGAGGAGAGGTAGGAGCGTAACGAAAATACTCATCAGCACAGTCACCTTGCTTCCCACTCAAACTCGAGCAATGTAACGAAACAAGCTAGCTGAATTTTGCACGACTTGTTCACTTCTTTGCATGTTCATACAAACTTTTGAGCCGCGAATGGCCGGGCTTATTCACAAAAGCAAATATTTCTAAAACTTAAAGTACTTCTTGAGCACATCTTGTAGGACGGCCCAGATTCCAACAGAGCCACAATTTTGTAATGTCAAGGTAGCCTGCCTCACGACCAAGTATTCAGATTTTAAAGAGCTATCTGCAAACCTCTGCTTAAGAGGTTCCATTTCATCCACGGCAGTTTCTAGATTCGCCATTGCCTCAGCTCGTTCCGTCTTTACTTGCGCCAGTTGGGCATTAACTCGGGCCAGTTCAGCCTCAAGTTCTGTAACCTCGGCATCATAATTGGCCACAATGTCTTTTCTCTCTTGGCATATCTGCATGGCCAGTCCCATTTTAGCTTTTATCTCTTCGTGTTCGACTGGAAAATGTTCAGCTTGGGCAAGCTCTTTTACTGCAGCCACGTACTTCGGCATTTCACCCTCCAAAGACGAAAGAAGATCCTTGAACATGGAAGTGATCGTTGAATGGATCATCCCTTGTTCAGTCACGAGTTTCAAGGCTGCTTTGAACTCCTCATATGCCCCATTCATGCTGAGAGTGTCTAGGCTGCTCCTTGCATAGCGGCTCACAGTGTCTAATGCAGCCAAAGCCTCTACTGATGGTTCTCGGGCTGAAGTGGACTTCAATAGATCCTCTGCAGCAGAAAGTCTTCTCAGAGTTCGATCAACTGCTGGAGAAGCAGGGCCATCCAGGTCATCATTTTGCATTTCTCTGCTTGCTGTAACATGGCCAACATTAGACGCCATGGACTCTAAGGTTTCTTGGGCAGCCTGCATCAGAGTCCAGAGATCAGTACGAAGATTAAATTTAAAAAAAATGAATGTGGGCTTGGTCGGATTCTTACGTCTTCTTGTGGAGTTGGCTCTGCCTGGCAAATAGAGGTTGGAAAAACAATATTTACAGCAGCACTTACTTGATTTGCTGCGTGAGCCCTCTTAGGAGCTTTATCAGAGTGCTCCAACCCAAGGTACTGCTCCCATGCACCATAAACATCTCTTCTCTGAAGAAAACAAAATTTCAAATGTTGGAAGTTAAAAAAGAAATCCACCTAGGCAATACCCATAAACATGGTTTAGATTGGCCTGCATACATAATATAAAAGAAAGAGGGACATGAGTTGCGATAGACCGTAGATACACCTGAAATCGTCTGGAAACAATATCAGAATCCTGTAGGTACTCTGGACGACCAAGTGACAAGAATGCAAACTTCCACTGCACAACAAATGGGGAAATCGACAAGGAAGCAAAATAAAGGATCATTTATACTAGCGAAGGAACACTCTTTTCCTCTAGTGACCCCATCCCAATGAATATAAGGCATGGGTCAAGTACCTTTGAGAACTCCTCATCCGGGACTTGCAATTTCTTTTGTATCCTTATTTTAACTTCAGCTAAAGTTTCCCCTCCATGGATAACCAAGACGAAAGGTTTCCCAAAATTTTTTACTTGCTGTAAAATGTACAAATAATAAGAATATAAGACTGATTCGAAAAATAAACAGTATTTGGGTGAAACCTCTAACAGTAGTCAAATAGTTTACTTCTACCGTCTGCTTCAATACAGTGACTTTCGTGAAGTGGCAAGCATGAATCAAGATATCATCGAGACCCAAGTTTTTCTCTTCTTCTGGAATCTGATACACAAGAAAGAAAATAAAAAAGACGGCTGCATGAAGAACAGAGGTACAATATGAATCCAATTCAATCCTGTACAATAGAAGGGATGTTAATCCAGAACTGGAAAACAAAAAAACAACAACTAAGCCTTATACACTAAGCGGGGTCGGCTGGGAAAGGGAAAACAAACAAAATTACAAATCTTGCCCATAAAACTTTATAATTTTTTTTCAACAGAATAAAACTAGAAACTCTTCAAAATAAAACTAAATAAAGAAGAGGCAAAAGGACTTGCCTCCTCTCCACGAATAGTCCAGTACTGGTCATTAATATTCTCAAATTTCTCACTGTTTGGGAAGATCTGAAATAGAACACAAGGAATTATGAGTGCTACATCAGTCCTATACAGTAGAAGGGATTCCGATACAATAAGATCCTTATGGAAAATATGCAAAAGCATCATGATTCCAATCAGCATCACAAATGGGCCAGGCTACAATCACTTAAGACCAGAAAAAAAATAGTTAACATGCTGATACATCAGACATACCAGTGGTAATTACCTTGTAGATCTTGTGATCGAAAATCTCAAGCAGTCGGAGTTCTGCATTTGGATGAGACAGCTCTACCTGTTTGAGGTACACCATAATTTGAGAAACATCTGTTATAAGAAACTGTTTAAGAGGGCGGTGGTAACAATTTCTACCAATTTTGTCAAGTTATGATCACCACTGTAAGTTGAGTGTATCCATTATTGGCAACTATAAAAGACAGAAAGTACAAAAACCAGTAGAAGGGAGGGAAAAGACTAGTTTTCAATTAAAGGTCACATATTTTTACAAGCTCTGCAGTGCTAAAGTAATGTATCATAGCATCATTAGCATTCCTGAACAAACAATGAAAAACTAAAAACACACAGAGGACTTCTCATACGATTGGCAGAAACTTTTAGATGGGAAGTGATGCATAATACATGGAATGCATAGATAGAGAGAAACTTCACCTTCGTTTTAAGTACATTAATCACATCCCCAGCAGTGCTCTGTTTGGGCAATATAATACTGTAAATCCCCACCTGTAAACAAACTACACAAGATTATGATGTGCACAATCGTCCATAAGCATAAGATGCCGACCAAATATTCACACGGACCTCATCTTTTGTAGCATGATGAAAAGCAATTTTTAGAGTTTTTAGGCTTAGCCTTTCCAATTCTGGCAGGGGAACGTCCAAGACTTCATAGTACAAAATATCAGAGCTCTATAGAAGGAAAAGCATAATTAGCACCCCCGGGCCACGAAACAGGACGCTTACGAGAGTGAGAGTAAAAAAACAGAGGAAGCTCAGTACGATGCCACTTACTTGGTTGTAATGAGTTAACATTTCTGTTAAATGCTCTACTCCCTGATATTTTATTGGTTCGGGCTTAGGTTGTTGAGAATAGCAGTTATGTGCAGTGAGTCTGATTTTGGTGGGATTCTCCAAACCAATGTGGTGAGCTAATTTCTCCACCACATCATCATAAGTGTGTAGCTTTGACCTAGAAAACAACAAAGTAAAAAAAAAACAGTTACAGCATTAGCACCAAATAATAAAACAAAGATGGACAGTCCAACTATGAGGGACAATGATTAAGTACTAACAATTCCAAACAAAAATCCCCCTCCATCGGTTTCTCCAAAGAATGGAAATGAACAACCTGTATAGCATCAAATCATTCAATATCGTTAGGTTTAACACTTAATACAATTAAAAAAAAAAAAAAAAAAAAAAAAAAAGACACTGACAACAAAGTAAAAGGAGGTGAAAAACCACTAATGGAACAATGAAATCTAATTTCAACTAAAACAAAAAAAAGAAAAAAACATTCCGCAGCCTGTACCCGGCGATTGAGCACATAGTCCAAAAATGAAGGAACATCAGGGTATTTACATCCTTCGTCTATTTCAAGCGGAGTAGATTTCTGAAAGCATATAATGTCCCCATCTCCAATCTGGAAAAACAAAGCAACAGATTAACCACCCACAAACCTATAAAAGCGTAAAACTTAAATCTTATAGCAGACACATATTTACAGCATACCAAGCATGCAATATAGCAACAATTACCTCACTACACTGAAACGAGAACATCTTATCAAGGCGTTCGCACATGACAATAGGCTCAAACATTATTTCCTGAATGTAGGACAAACACATACATTAGTTTTTGTATAAGAATGGTACAGCGAAGCATGCATCAAATTATGAACTTACATATACATTCTACATGTACGTATATATATTAAGTTAAAGACACAGCTGATGCTACAAAATTAATGTGAAACAACCTCATAAATTTCAAGTTCTTCATCAAGGGGAAAACCAGCAAATTGATTCAACTTTGCTAAAATATCTACTGGCCTTGAAGATTTCTTCACGAAAAGCCTGCCAACAAAACTGGAAACAGAAAAGAAACTTAAATCAGCAAACATGAGTCAAAAGAGAACTACTCGGCTGAGCAGAAAGAGCCATACCGTAGTTCTTGTTTCTCAGGTTCATAAAGCTTAAAAAAAAGCAGGATATCTTCGTTGGTTTTTTCAGGAGGAGGAATAGGACGTAGATTCTGGAGAGTTTATACAAGCAAGAAAATGTAAGAAATGATGTCTTTCATAAAGCAATTGGAACCACAAATAGCCTCAAAACACATATCATAACAAGAATATAGTAAGACTGGATTACCGGCCCAAATTCTACTTCCAAAAACAACTTTAGCTCCTTATTGTGCATTATATTTGATACCATTCTCCATTGTCCAACCTGTAAAACACAAGGGGTCATCATTAGCTCTTCTTGGCACCGATGTACAGCTTAAACACTATCAATCATTTCAAAATCTGAGAGCAAATGTTCATCACTGCCCATCAACCTTTTCTGTACTATAATAACTTCATTTAAAATGCCTCGTCCAATACTGGAAGCATAATGAGCATCGGAATATGCATTAAGAACATTTTAAAATCCAATTTTGCAAGAGAAATTGACAGTTACTATAACTGTACATCATTAGTTCATAAACTTGAAAACTTCGGTGTTGGACATAAGCGTACATCATTAGTTCATAAACTTGAAAAGTTCAAAGTCGGACGCAGCAAAGCAAAAATTCAGACAAAATGAGAATTATGAATTATGAAGGAACAAGGAGCATTGCCTCCGAGTTTAAGGGGGCTTAATCAGTGAAGTACATACTGATTGTGATTCTTCCCCAGGTGTCAATGGTCGATGGGGGCGACAGGTGTGGTTTTGTCTCTTGGCCCAAATCCAGAAACGCTGAAACCGCACAGGTATGCCAAACTCTTTTGCAACCTCCTCCTGTTAGCCATTTCCAAATTAGAAATTCTAATAATTAATAAAACAGAATTCATAATTGTTTGCCCTCAAAAGTTAGCCTGTACCAGTGTACCTTGAAAAGATTAAAGGGCATTTGTTCGTGAATACGGAATTTACGAACTTTGTCATGATCAACAAGGTCAAAATATATATCCCTTCCAATTTGTTCTGCCAGGTCCTCATCTCGAACAACCTAAACATACCACTAAACACCGAATGACTGTACTAGCTCATCCGAACAAGCTATGGTGAAAACAGGATACTAGAAAGCTTTACCTTTATAATAGTGTAGTGGAGTGCTTCGTCCTCTTGCTGCTGGAAAGACGAACAGAATCAGAGCTCTGAAACCTAACTCTAACCCAGTAACCCTAATCTACTGAATCATAACCCTAGCAAATCAACTACTGTAAACAGGTGAATTTTCAAAATTCGCAGGCTTGAAAATGCCGGGTAGAACAAGGAACCCTGGGCGATCAAAAACGAAGAATGAAGCAGAAATTTAATGAAAAAACGAGACAGAAAAAGTAGAGGAGTCGGTACGTACATCTGACGTTGCAGGAGTATTGATCGCCATTGCTGTCGAGCAGTAAGCAGTCGTATCAGTGGAGCTGAGAGCCGAGTGAAACAGTGAAAGAGAAGAACAGCGAGAGAAGGAGTGTTAGAGGAGTCCTTGTCAAAATCAACTGTATTAGGATTTGACGTTGTAATCTCGTTATGAAGTTTATCTCTGACTCTTAGAATGAGATACTTACTTGTAATCCAAGTATACGCATTGTATAAATATAAGCATTTGTATTTTTAGCATCCCTCACTTTAGGACTGGTTTGGAATTGCTGTGTTTTGAAAAAAAAGCTACTTCTGGTGTGTTGTGAGAATAAGCAGCTGTGAAATAAAACAGCAGAGTGTTTGGTAAACATTTTTGTAAAAGTGCTTTTGAAAAAAAAAAAAAAACAGTATTATAGCGTTTGGTAAACTTTTAAGTAAAACAGATGTGAAAAAGCCGGTTTTTCAAAGCTAGGTTTTGCAGTTTCTTGTTTTTGGCTTTTTTTCACCCAAAACTGGGAAAAAAAGCTGAACCTGAATGTTTACTAAACACAAAAACAGCTCCTAGCTTTTTTTTATACCAGTTTTTTTCAGAATCACCTCAGTACCAAACCAGGCCTTAATGTAGATAATATTGTTTGTTTAAAAAAAAAAAACAATCATTTAACAATTAATTGAATCACATTATTATGCGCGTTTGAAAGACCTTTTGTATAACGGCACTACCCGACTCTTAAAATGTTTTGAACATGTTTAAAAATAGACAAAATAATATTTAATAAACAACTAATTGAATTACATTATTGTAGCTTATTGTGAGGTACTAATTAAAAAAAAACTGTACAAAAAAATTAAATATTAAAAAACACTATTTATATGACAAAAATACCCCTACATTATTTCGGTTCCTTTTGAACTTTTTTATTTGGGGGGCATTTTTGTCCCAAATTTTTTGATAAAGCCCGTGACCCCAAAAGGTTAGGTACTAATTAAAAAAAAATTGTACATAAAAAAAATTGTACATAAATAAATAATTATTAAAAAACACTGTTTATATGACAAAATACTCCTACATTATTTGATGCATTATTTTGTATTACTTTTGTACTTTTTCGTTTGGGGGCATTTTTGTCCAAATATTTTTGGTGAAGCCCATGACCCTGAAAGGGGTTGTTGGCTTTGTATATAAAGATATGCATTTTATATGGTATCATGGTGGCCCACTCTACAACATCTTCTTTCCATGGCCTCCGCAACCGCTTCGTCCTCATCCTCTGTTCCGTTTCTCTCTATTGGACCAATGTGTCAACTGTATTTCAATGAGGAAATTAAAATTACTAAGTAATTTTAAAATGATAGAAATTGAAAGGACGAAATTTTATTTTTCAGAATTTATGAATTTCTTTTCTAATTATGAATTTTCTTATTTGATTAACCTAAAAAACAATGAAATTTGAATAAGTAATTTTTATTTTTAAACTTTCACTTTTTAAGGAAAAATTACACTTAGAGAATAATTTCAATACTTAATTATATATTGAGATTACACTTTTTAAACATTTCAAGGAGGGACATTTTTTAAACCAACGTAAGATGACATCATGTCATATTTTTCTGTTAGAAACGGAATTACGTATTTACCCTTCCCTTTTCTGTTAAACATGATTAGCGGAGATTGATTGAAATATAGCTTCAAATTTACTCTCTTCTATTCAAATAAGTCAATTTCTTTTTTTGTTTCTCTGCTATTTTTCTTCCTCTCAAGTTTATTCGAAGGTAAATTGTTCTTTTGGTTTTATATTTAAATTTTCTTTGGCATTAGTTTTACATAATTATAAAGAATCACTTGGCATTAGTTTATTAAAAGGACAATGGATTAGCAACCAGTTAATGAATTATTAATTGTTAGGAATTTTGTGCAACATCAACGTTACAAAATATTTGTGCAGCATCAATTTTACAGAATCTTCTTAAGTTTATCATTTTGAAACCCTTGTGCAGCAGCATTTTTTATTGATTATTAGATTTACATTTTAAAATGAATGTATATATCTAATTATTTATGTCATGCATCAATTTAATTTAATTTAATTTTTTTTTTTTTTTTTTTTTTTTGTGTGTGTGTGTAGATCATGTTCGTTGTTAAGGTGTTGAAGTGTGTATGAAAATTGTGCAGTAGTTGTCTTACTTTATCCGCACTCTAGTTATGGGGATTTGTGTGGGTAATTAACTTTTAGGTTTCCAAGTTTGTCATCAGGAGACTTTTTGTTGAAATACTCATTATTCAGAGGCGAACCAATCTGTTTATTAGAATGCAATGAAGATATTCAAACATTTCTATTGGTGAATAATTTGATTTCAAATCCAGTTGTTGATGTTTATGTTTGTGCTAAGAAGGAGATGTCTATTGTTCCTACTAGTAGTGTGTCATCTGCTTGTCTAAGTGAAACTACTAGTAATGGAGATGAGAACCAATATTTAGGTAAGTGTGGCTCTTATGGACCTCACCATTATGTGGCAGAGTTATATTTCTTATGAGGGTCAAAGTTATGAAGGTGGTGTAGTTGAGTTTCATAGAAAACTTACACAATACTCTATTGAGGTTGGTTTTGTTTTCAAGTACACTAGGAATGATTGGAAGCATGATACTGCTGTTTGCTCAAAGAAACTGTCGAAGGGGTGTCAATGGCGTGTTCATGTTGTTGTGCAACAACCTAATGGTTATTTTATCATTAAAAAAAAATTAAATAAAAGGCTTTATCCTTTTGTTTTTTCCTCTTTATTGGCTGCTAAGGTTCGTTCGAATCGTCTATCAAGGCAAAGGATGCTACGAGAGAAATGAATGAAAGTTATGGTCTTGATGAAATACCATACAACTTGGCGTGGTAAAGAGATTGCATATAACGAGGTTAATGGTGATGAGGCTCTCTTTTGGATATTTGGCTTGGTATCTTGATGAGTTTGTGTGTGCCAATGATAGATCTTTTTATGCACTATAACTTGATAATGATAGTAATAGGTTTGAAAGATTATTCATATCTTTTGGAGCTTGTGTTAAAAGATTCTGATGGTGTAGACCAATATTGTTCCTTGATGGTACTTTTTTTAAGGGAAAATATACTGGTACTATTCTTGGTTGTTGTGCTAAAAAATGCAAATAATGATAAGTTTTTTTAATTGTTATAAATTAAATATTTGTGATATTGTTTTGAATTTCAATATTTATTCATTTTGGAGAATCAGGTTATTCTTTTTTGTATAGATTTTGTTTATTAAAGTGCAGCATCAGTTTATTAATGTGCAACATAAGTTATTAATGTACAATGGATTATGAACCAGTTAATGGATTATGAATCAATTTATGGGTGGGGTGGGGGGTCGGTGGTTGGGGGAACCCCCATATACGTTGAAGAATTTCTACTTTTTGATTAGCATTTGTGTAGTATCAGTTTTACAAAAACTATTTGTCACGCCTCGATCCCGCCATACGTCCAGGATTGACACGTGACGTCATCAAATAACCATATATCTAACATACCTGCCTCCAAGATATGTGCCAAGCACATGCCATACCTTGGATTGCGTAGTAATTTTTTTTTGTACACTTTATGGCTGCATCTAACCTCCAGTTAGACTGCCTACGTACCCTTAATAGGTATCAAGCCATTCGTAGTTCGTCATTTCACTACACTCAAACATCCATCTCATAAATCGCTATGTCACAACAATATATCACAATGCATGCCATGCAATATGTCAAAGAACCAATGACGAAGCGCAATATTCTTCTCAAGCCACATTGATCAACTAAAATAATCATAATAATGATATCCATATCCAAAGTCATTCCACAATCCCGTTAATTAATCAATTCATGAATCAAAAATACATGATCGCATTTATTTGCATTAATCAATCAATGCGATAACTTATCATTTCATGAATTTAACTAAGGAACTCTATATAACTCCCTACTTGGATTATGAGTAATAAACATGGTAATTCTAATTTATGTTCACAAGATCTATTGTGGTTAATTCCCATTCACTTGAATCTAGGGTTCTAGACTAATCTTATGGGAATTAACAAAAGCAAGGATTCCAGACTACTCAACAGAAACCAACAACATCGGGTTCCAGACCACTCAACGGAACCAAAATACCAACCGGTTTCTCATACTCTACCCAGACTTGTCATATGTAAAATTAGTGCCTACATCAAGGGAATGATGCACTGGAAAATCAGAACTCGGTTAAACTACGAAACTCGGGTGAATGACAATAATACAAGTATGTGATATTCAATAAAAATAGACCATCGATCACAATCTATAAGTATCAAGTATAGAGTCATGCTTTATGATATCATAATCAAGTCACTGAAAACACCAAAGGAGTCACCTAGATATCCAACTGCTTTTCTAATTCAAACCACAAGATTCTCAAAAACCATCGTTCATATGTACATTAAAAACTAGGGCTAGAGGGTCGCAGTTTGGCCAAAGCCTACATAAGTAACTAAATAGGAAGTGCCCCCCCCCCCCCCCCCCCCCAACAAAAGCGGATTAACCAAGCAAAGCCACCCCTGAGAAAGTAACCAAGTAGGCAGTCACTCATACAGCTGTTAGGAAGTGATCACCTAATACAGATTAACCAAGTATGATCACTCCTAAGCATACATGGCCATAAGGATCGCCCAACGCGGATTAACCAAGTGCAATCCATGTATAATATGGTCCCCCAATGTGGATTAACCAAGTAGGACCACTAGTGACCCCCCAATGCGGATTAACCAAACATGGTCAAGATAATCAGGTAGGTAGTAACCCACCAACGCGGATTAACCAAGTAAAGTCACACCTACAGAACTATTAGGTAGTGATCACCCAACGCAGATTAACCAAGCATGATCACCCCTAAGTATAAATGGCCATAAGGATCGCCCAACGTAGATTAACCAAGCGCAATCCATATATAGTATGGTCCCCCAATGCGGATTAACCAAGAAGGACCACTAGTGACCCCCCCAAATGCGGATTAACCAAGCAGGGTCATAGTCTCCTACTAGCCCTCAATTTACAAAACATTTCAATATGCAATTCGAATCACTTTTCCACAAATATTTCCAATCCATGAATCAAATCACATTTAATAACAATAGATCGATGGTCAATTATAAAAGAATCACATTTTAACAAAAAAACACATTTATAAAACCATGTCATATCCACAAATGATATTAATATAAAGAATCGGGTAAACACCATATCACATATGTTAAAGTCACTCACTGAGACAAGTATGCAAAGCTTCATTGAGTCTCTAGTAATACTAATTTTAGTAATTCAAATGGTTCAAGACCTGTTGAGCAAACGTCAACGGTGGGTCCACACCCTAGCAATTTAATCTGGAAGATCCGCATATCATAATCTAGATCCGTAACTTCCTAAGGTCCACATTATGCTCAAAGAACAACATACTAAAATCTCATCATGATCCGACGGTCGGATCTCTGCGATTGCTAGAATTAGGTGGCAGGTAACAATTACTTTTACTAACTTAGAAATCTAATTTGGGAAGATCCGTACGTCAGATTCCCGATCTGTCAGCTCCAGTTATCCTCAAATATTATGTTCTATAACGCATTAGGATTTGGTGATTCAAATTTTGATCAAGTGATGTACCATAATGAAACTAGGTTCAAACAATCAAAACACTTCATACGGATATCAATTATGAATTCAAGGCATCTAACTGGACTTAGAAAGACATCGTCGGCCCATTGGCCATGCGCTGCCGCAAGTTGCGGTCGGCCGCCCCACTCGCTGGAAAATTCAACTATTTTCAAAAATTACCAAATTTTACAGGAAAATAGATCTCTGTGAGTGGAACATGTTTCATACTTGTGGCCAAGTCCAATTTGATTGGGAAAAGCTCCAATTGCCCTTGAACCTGCCAGAAAACCTAAAAATGGGTGTTCCTCGATTCATCACCAAAACGAACTTCGACACCTCATCCAATGCTTGGGCCTTGCTCTAGGGGTTGAGGGGAGTCTATTGATGGTGGTGATCGATGGTAATCATTGTCGGAATCACTATAACATGAGAAAACTCGCTAGAAAACCTTTGGCACTTTGTGGCTTCAAACTAGAAAAGTGGAAAAGAAAAATGGAAATCTAACACTACAGGGATGTAGAAATCGTCAAGAGCTTTCCATGGACACCAAGATCACCAAAAACGGAAGTCGGATAAAGGAGATATGGCCGGGTAAAAAATGACCCAACTCGGGTCTCTTTCCTTTCCCCTCCTTGCTCTCCCTTCTGATTGGGTTGCTCCTCCCCTTTTCTCTCCCGCACTCTCTCATTTCTCCCTTGCTGCCACTTGGCAGCTTCTAAACGTTTATTTATTTATTTCCTAACGACTAAAACGTCTCTAATTTCTTCGTTATAACTCCATTTCACGAACAGTTTACGCCTACGCGTTCGTGAGATCGAGCTCTATTTGAAAATATAAATTATGACCTTGAAAGGTCTACGGAATTTAAATATTTAATTTCGAAACTTCAACCCTCATAACTAGTTTAATTAAAACCTAAATTCAAATAAATTAATATAAATTCCCGAAAAATAATATAAAATCTCAATAATACAAATATGTAGATTATAACAGTGAAATCCAGGAACAGGATTTCACACTATTAATGACTCAATTTATTCACCATCGCAAAAGTGAATTATAACAATGCAATTTTAAACTTCAAAGTTCATAACAATTTAAATGTTAGAAGTCCAGCTCAAACTTCAAGATGATTTTTGGTTGTCATTTTCTTCAGTTGCTTGTTTTTCCACCTCAAACTTCATGCTCTAGCTTAAGCGATGATGTATTATTTGAGATGCAATATCGTAGCGTAGACAGTTGACTTCCTGCTTGGTCAATGACTTTTTCATTTGTTCGCCTTTTGCTATTGTTCGTATGTAGTACAGTATATAAACACCATAATCATCTCTGTAAAATAAGTTTTGCATAACTAGCATGCAACATCAATTTTAACAGAATTAGTATGCAGGATTAGTTAAAGCAGAATAAGTATAGAACTTGAATTATGGAAGAATATGTAGCTTCAGTATGCAGCATTAGTTATAGCAGAATAAGTATACAACTTGAGTTATTGAAGAATGTAACCAAGAACAGTAATTCAATTAAAACAATCAAAACACACTATTATACTTATGAGCCAAGCTGGATTAGACAGTGTTTATCTTCATCCATGTCAAAAGTTGCATTTGTAAGGCTTATTCACATGTAGTCATTTGTTGTTTTTTCTCTTTCATTCAATGGCAAATGGAATAACCTGTATCTGTTGTTGTACCATTCTTTAATCATTTTGACCTATATACAAATTAAGCATAGGTTTGAAAAATGTATAGGAAATCATTGAAAAAATAAGCGATACTAAATTTAGACTTACCACTTTATATGCATTGTCATTGTGCATGTTTGTTTCATCTTCTTGAAGGTTTTTTTTTTTTTTTTGTTAGAGTTGCAAAAATTGAAACGCATCTCCTTTATGTCGAATACAAGCAGTGTGTAGTATTCATGATTTAGAAGGGGTATAAAGATTTTTCGCGCAACTTACATTTGTTCATTTGATTGTTCCCCAAATTGTGCTTTATTGTTTTCATCCTTGGTGAAGTTCATCTGTTTATCCAAAATATAATCAGTATATGGACAATTAGGATTAGTAAGCAACATCAATTAGTAATTAGCATCAGTTATAGCAGAATCATATGGAACATCAGTATGAATCATCAGTGTGGAACATGTGTATGAAACATCAGTATGCAGGATCAAGCAGTTTCAATGACATTCAATAGTTTTTATAAATTACAAAGAGAATGACCGAGAAGTAGAAGTTTGATGATCCAAATTACTTTCTTATTCTTTGAGAATGTAGTTGTGTGCATCAATCACAGTATTTGTAACTCATCTCCAAAAAATCCATCCATATATTTTTTTCATCACAATATTGTCATAGTACCTGAACTCATTTGTAGTTGATGACCAATATATGTCCTTGAAATACAATATATATAGAAATATGTTAATTTAGAATCAAATTTGGAAGTATAACAGAAATTATAGATTTAGTTGTAAATTTTCTTACACTGGTGCTTTTTCCCAGAAAAGGTTGATGGTTTTTTTGTCCATTGGGGTTAGGAGGAAGTATGCTGGATGACATTTCCTCTCATTTCATTTTCTTGTTTTCTTCATGGCAATGTAATGGAAATGCATCTCTTTTTTTTTTTTTTGGCTTTTTGCTTGATGCGTCGGACCATTGTTCGAGTTTGAGGTTGAGGTTGAACAAGTGTTTAAGATTTTGTTGGTACTTTTTTTGGAGTTTGTAGAACCTGTTTTGACTGCATATTTACCTCTTGATTAGAAGCAATTACGATTTTGTCCGCAGAGTTAACAAGTTCGCTTTCTGTTGTAGAATCAATATCATAAGCTTGATGAACAAGTTCCTCACATTTCTAAACTTTTTCTGTTTCAACCTCATTAATGAAACACAAGTTCTTGTTTAACTCAGTAATTTCTTCTTGTTGCTTCTTTACCATTTCATCTAGATAAATCTTCTCAGCTTTTAGAACTTGAAATTTCTCTTTTAATTTTTCCATTTTTTCCTTGTTGATTGCATTAAGTTCACACTGCTTCTTGTAGGACTTTTTTTGCTGCCATTCAAGATATTTATTCTCCTTTAGCAGTCCCTTGCTCTTTTCTTGCAATTCATTCTTTTCTCTCCCCATTTTTTGTTGTTCTAGTGCAGTGTTCTTCTCCAATTTTCTCAATCACATAATTCTTGAAGTGGCATGTGTTGATAACATTATTCATTTGAAGTTGAAGTTTTGCCTTCATTTTCCAATGCTATGCATGATTTGTTTGGCTTTGCGAGAGCTCTTATTGTATTAATTCTTCCTCTGAATTTTCACATTCCCATTTTTCTTCACCCATATGTGGAGCAAGAAGCTATTCATAGAATGTTGGTTCCTTGTCTTGATTGCCGACTCATCGGGGTAAACTGGCAGTTGAGTAACAGATGCTACATTTGCTTGTTGCTCATTAGTTTGAATTGGCAGTGGAGGGACTGATTCTGGATTTGCTTCTTGTTCCTGATGGTGAATTGGGATTTAAGGAACTGATTATGCATTTGTTTTTGCTTGTTCATGATGTTGCACTAGCATCTAAAGACATTCTTGAATTGAGGTGTTTTGAGCCACTTTTTTGCAATGTCTTTTCTTCCACTTAAGGAACTGATTCTTAGATTGAGGTGAAACCTCTTTTTGAATTGCCTCTTCTTTCACTAGAGGAATTGATTATTCAATTGAGGTACTTGGATTCTCTTTTTGTACTGCCTATTCTATATGAAAATTAACCACATTACTGATCACCCTATCAATTTTAGTTGCGTCCATGTCTATGATGTTTGCATTTCTTTCTTCACTTTCAATAGTTGGATGGGCAGAATCATGTGCAACATCTTGGTCATCTTGGACTTGCTCATTTGAAATTTGGGTGCCAAATATACTCTGACTATCAACCAATGTGTCAAAGTCTTGATAGTATGCAAAATCAACTTGAAGAATTAGTTTGCAAATTTACTTATTGTATTATTAGATTCCATCCTTTCATATACCAGAATTAGTATGCATTATTACTTTTATACAAAGAATTAATATACAGCAACAATTGCATCAGGTTTATTATGTAGCATCAGTTATCGAATATAATCACAAAGCTTCAGTTTATAGCAGAATAATCATGCAACATCAGTTATAGCATAAATCAAGAATACGAATCAAATTTTATTATTCATCATTTTAGTTATACAATATTTAGCATGCATCATTGCTTTTATATTAGAATTAGTATCTAGCATCAGTTATAAAATAATTAGCATGCATCATTTACTTATACCAAATTTAGTATGTTACATCAGTTATACCAGAATTAGGATGCAACATCATTTATACCAGAATCAACATGCAACATTAGTTACACCACAATCATTCAGTTGATGACATTTAATATTTTATGCAAACTCATCAGTTTATATTAAACATTCCAAAATATCTGAAACTGTTGTTTCATCATCATTCTCTTCTTGTTGTTGAGCATCATTTATCTCATCATTATCATTTTCATTTTGAGCATTAATTTTTACCATCCCATATGATATGGTTCTTTCATCATCATCATCATCTTTTTTTTCAGTAACTTGATCATCTTATAGAGGTTGTGCAGGTCCCCTTACATTTTGATCTTCTTCAGGTTCTTCATGTTCAAGCACCAAATTTTTTGCTGCTTTATCTTTCTTTGCTTTTGGATCATTCTTGACTACTTGCTTTGACCCTAATACGGTTCGATCTTCTTCATGTTCTGCATGTTCAAGCACTAATTTTTTTTTTCTCTTTAGCTTTCATAGCTTTTGGCTCCTTCTTGGCTACTTATTTTTCTAATTTCCTCTTTTGATGCAGGTGGAGGATTGACAAAGTCATATTCATCATCATCTTTTGATCCTTGTTCAACTGAATCCTCAATTGGTTTTTCATTGTCCATCTGTGAAAGTTTTAAGAGGTAGTTTTTTGATACCTTGTTTGAAAACAACACACAACAGGTATATGCATAATCACACATGCATAATCAGTTTTACACAAATATAAACTATATTTTAACTTTTTTTTTTATGATTTTTGTTGACACTGTTTGTTTTTTATACTTGTTTTTTTTCCTAAAAAAATGCAGAATCATGTTTTACACAAAAGTACATGCATCATCAGTTTTATCTCCAAATTTTCATTTGCTTATTTATAGATTTTTTCAGGGTAAATTATATTTTACCCCCTCAAGTTTGAGTGCAACGGTAACCTCATACAACATCTTTAAAATATTTCAATCTCATACATTACTTATTATTTTATTTCAATTTCATATAACCATTAAAAAATTTGTTAAGTTGATCGTTAAGTGATGACGTGACAAATGAATGGCCTATTTTTTACTAACGTGGCAGTCTATCTAAATAAAAAAAATTAGTTATAAAGTAAATTAAAAAAATTGGGCCCTCATCTTCTTCGTTCACCCATCTCTCATTTCTCTTCAACTCATCCATCATTTTCCCAAATTTAATTGGGCTTTTCGTGACGGCATAGTGGGTATCTAAAGAAATCAAGACTCATCGACCCTCGCATCAGGACTTCTTGTTGGGTCTGTGTACATTGCACCAATTTCTCCAATTTCTAGTTTTCTGGCGCCACCAGAAGACCCCCTTCATCATCGGTGGACTCTATAGTCACAACCCCAAAAACAACCACCCTTGCAATTATGGCTCATCAAGTACGGACACATACTCTAGAATATTTTTTCCCATTCTACCCTCTGCCATTTTTCCCATTACCCAGAATTTCTCACCTCTCTTTGTTTTCCACTTTCTTTCCCTTGCTCATACCTGTTTGCTAAATGGGTTTTCTTCTCCGGGTCCGATAGTATGGACCATGCTTTCTTAACGAGCCATAAAGCCTCCTGAGAGAAAGTGAACTGGTTTTTTCCATGTTCCAAAAGGGTCCTGAGTTTCTCGAATTGGGCCAGTATGAGTCGGGTTTGCAAGTCGGGTCGGGCCATTTGGAGAATGAAGTACCAATCAGGTGGGATTTGGCGGATGGTGGCGAGGAGGACGTCAACAAATTTGTGGCGCTCAATCAGGTGTGGAGAAGATCGCCAAGGATGAGCCCTCCTAAAATGGGTCGATTGTATTTGATTTGATGGCCACGTACAATAATTAAGAGGGGGAGAGGTGGGTGAGGATGGGCATGCTGCGCTGTTCTCTTCAACTCCCTCCGCCTTTCAATTTCTATCACCACGAGTTCTGCTTCTGAAAAATAGATTGCTAGTTTTTTAAAATAGAGGAGCAAATGAGTGGAGAGATTGAAGAGAGAAAATGGGTGAGACCCAATTTGTTTTAATTCAGTTTTTAAGCAATTTATTTAATATTTAATTATATTTATTGCCAAGTTATCATAGCAGGTGGGTTTAATAAATGCCACGTCATCACTTAATAGTCAAATTAACGGATTAACTAACGTATGTTTGAAATTGCAATGAAATAATAATGAAAATATGAGATTGAAATATTTTAAAGATGTTGTAAGAAGTTGATACTGCACCCAAACTTGAGGGGGTTAAGTGTAATTTACCCATTTTTTCATGAAGAACTGACAAATCTCACTTGACTGCTATTGGCAAGCGTTTCTCATTTCCTTATATTGGTTTGATGATTTGGCTGTGATCACAAATCCAATATCGTAGACAAAGTAAATGATTTTTTTATTAGAGATTGTGTGACATCCCGTCCCGGAAATATCGGAAACGTACGTGTGAATTACAACTTTGCCCCTAATTCGTTTCGTTATGTTTTTGGTTGCTTGGTGTGGTGTTGGCAGGTGCTGGGCCACACACACTCACTGTCTCTATCCCTTTCTCTGTCTCTTCCCTGTTTCTCTCTCCCGAGCTCCCTGTTTTATTCTTCTTCCTTCGAACTCGTATGGACACACACACAACTACACTAAATCATCACAGATCGAGGAGACTAAGAGCACAGTCGAGATCGTGAAGTTCGTGGGAGCACAATCGTACCATTTTCAGGTAAGAAATCCGTCGTTTTCACGTCGATTCGACAATGGCATATTTGTGTACTGTTCATGCAAACATTAATATAGCACGTTTTTGGAATTTTGAAGCTCGTAGATGTCTTAGTGAGGTTCCCAGGAGTCCCGGAGTAACTCGTTGGACAAATTTGGACGTCGGAATAGCCTGGTTCGAAGTTGGCCGGTTTTGGTTTGTGTGGACAGGTATGATCTTGTGGTTTTTAGCCCTTAAAACTTGTATGGACGTGTTCTACTAGTCTAGGGCTTCATTTTGGTTCAAGAATCACGAAAAATGGTGGAGAAACGAGTGAGAAAACGTAGATTGCAGGTTTTTCCAGTTTCTAGCGCCGGCGACGTCGCCGGAGAAGGTGACGGAATATTCCTGACGCCGTTAACGGAATCTGTCAAAACTGACGGAATATTCCTAACGGCGTCAGTTGACGCCGTCAGCGTGCCAGGCACGCGTGGCCGGCGCGTGGGGGCGCGTGCGGCGGTGGAAAATTTTTCTAAAAATATGGTTGTGTTCTTGAGGTTGTGTAGAGCACGTTGGTATATTCATTTGTCCAATTTAAGCAATGTATGAGAAGTTATTACGAGAAGTTGGTTATGTGCTTTTAAATTGACGTTTTTATAGTTATTTCGCATATAGGTGATACGTATCCCGAGGACGAGCGTGGTCACTCGAGACAGGGGGGCTACGACCCTTCCACATACCAGTGAGTGGGCTTTTGGTTTTCCGTATATACCTATATACTATATTTTCCCAGAAATTTAATTAATGTTTATTACTTATGCCATGCGTCACATTATCATTATTCATGCATCGATGGTTATGTTAGTAGTTGCATATATATATATACATATGCATATTTAGCGCTGTGGACGCACAGGTAAGTGCCAGGTAAGTGGTATTCATGTTTACATTCAGTAGTGGTTTGAGATGCTTAGAGAGCTCATAATCTGCACCCCCGGTGTTAGTGCTCCCGCCCAGAGTAGGGCACAATCCTTCACGTGATGTTCACCTCCCGCACCACACGCTCAGCTTGGATCCAAGTTAGGTGCACAGTCCTGCCGTACAGACCACTTTAGGTGGTTCCGACTCGTAGGTGACCCGCGATTATTCGCACAGCCTTCATGTGATCGTAGCACTAGAGCGTATATATATGTTACACCCAGGCCTGTCGTACAGACCACTTTAGGTGGTTCCGACTCGTGGGCAGGTTCAGTTATTGAGTTTGAGATTTGAGCTCTATATGCAGCCGTACAGGTCACGTTAGGTGACTCCGGCTGCCAGATTATATGTTATGATCATGATTTATACCTGAGCACTTGCATTTCCATTATGAGATTTTGACATGGCATATCCCTGAGCATGTTTGGCATATCTATACATACGTATATATGTTATTTTCTGGGAAGTATATAGGTTTTACGGCGAGGGGTTAGAAAGTATTTCTAAAAATGGTTTTCGAAAGCTTTGTTTTTGCCCACTCACGCTTTTGTTTTGCGCCCCTCCAGGTTCTAGTGGTCTAGCAGGTTCGGTGGTTTCCTAGAGGGCGTCCCGGCATTTCTGACAGACACTCACCATTGTAGGGTCACCTTCGGGTGTACTATTGTTGCATCTTTTCTTTTGGACTGTTGTAGCCTTGCTCTGAACTTAGCGTCTCACTTACGCTAGCACTTGTTTTAGTACTTTGTATGCTAGTTTTTAATTATTCGTACTTTTTATATTACTATTTTATTAGCTTCCGTACGTGCACATGGCTACGTCACCTCCGGGTGATGGCCAGCACGCCCTGATCTCGGTCGGGGTGTGTCAGATTGATCCCCTGAACTATTTTTTTTGGTAAATTAACTCCTGAACTATTTGAAATTAGCCAATTAACCCCTTGTTGGTAGATTTCATTCACTATTTCATTAAATTGACGGGCAAATTAGTCTTTTCATCATTAATTCTTACTTGTCAACTATAACCGCCAATCAAATTATGACATATGGACACAAAATAATGTGTAATGACAATGAGAAATGTACGTAAACGTTCGATTTTTTTATGTTTTCTTAATATGCTATATGTTTTGCACATTATTTTGTGTCAATATGTTATAATTTTATTGGTGGTTATCATTAACAAATAAGAATTGATGAAATGACTAATTTGGGCTTGAATTTGATGGAATGATAAGTGGAATCTTACGTCAAGAGGTTAATTGGCTGATTTTAAATAGTTCAGGGGGTTAATTTACTAAAACAATAGTTCAAGGGGTCAATTTCAACTGGGTAGTAGTTCAGGGGGTAAAACTGCATTTTACCCTTTGTAAAATAACACAAAAAGGTTTTTTTTTTTTTTTTTTTTTTTTTTTTTTTTTTTTTTTTTTTTAATTAGTTTTTGTTTGCTTACCATGAAAAGTACAATAGCACCACTGACGGTTGGTTGTTTATCTCTTTTCTTCTTCTGTGCTCTATCAATTGATTTCATCAAGTATCTTGCTGTTTCTTTGGCCCAGTTGTACTGTTTTATGTTATCAATGGAGGTACAATTCTTGGCCAAACTTCAAGGGAGTTTGCCTGCTGAGCTCCTAAGCAAATTTGTGTTAAGCAAAAATAGAATTATAAGGCAGGCCGCATCTTCATTTTCTTCTTTTGTCCCAGTATCAAATGCAACTTGAATTGCGTGTGGAATTTCTTTTCTACTGATTCTTGCCATTTTTTAGAAGTATTTATCAACATGTCTAGTTTCTTTCAACTTTAGGATTCTTGTGTTTATTGTTGACTGAGGGGCTTCTCTACCTCGGTTTGGGATCCCAAATATGCGTTGAACATCATCAGCATTTACTTGGCTATATCCATCTTTGAATTTGAACATTCATTTTTCAATGTCATACCATTTCACAATATCTAGGACATCCCAGTTTGATTTCTTCATTTGTAATTCACCTTTTACTTTTGCTTTCACAAGTTTCCCAAAAGGTGACTTATATATGAATGCCAAGACTTTTGGTTTTTCATCAAAATTTGGCTTGAGCTCTTGTATTAATTTTGTAAAGGCCATGATATTCAGTCTTATTTGAGCATAGTTCTCGTCTATTGCCGGACGTTTTGCAACATGAGGTTTTTGAGCCGATTTCTTTCTGGTTGATGAATGCTTTTCTTTTGGCGGCATCTTCATTAAAAAAAAAAAACTGATAATAAGTATAATTTTTAATCAAATAATATGAAGTTATATAAATGACAAACTAGATGCTAAAGACAGATGTAGTATCACTTAGCACAAGGTAGATGCATCATCACCTAGCACACAAGCTAGTTGCAGCATCACTTAGCAAACAAGGTAAATGCAACATCACTTAGCAAAAAAGGTAGATGCAGAATTGGTTATTAACGCACAAGGTAGATGCATATTCCTTTTTTTAACATAATATATTTATGTGCAGAATTAATTTACAAACAAAAAGTAGTACCATAGTTAATTTACAGACAACAGGCAGGTGCAACATCAGTTCACATAAAAAGTGTAGCATCGATACAAAATGCAGCATCTGTGACAAAGTGCATCATCAAGCGAGACGGTTAATGTTTTTACTCACAAAATTTAGACGCATAATCATTTTTTTCCAGATGTTGTTGAAGAATTAGTATACATATAAACTAAAAAAAGTGAAATAGAACATCTAAAACATCGAAATTGTTTTTTCTCGAACTAGAACACTAAATTTTTTGTAAAATCAAGTGCTAAAACACTTGATAATGCATGCATGTGTTTTCTTTTTTTACAGTTTTCGAAAGTGTCTTTTGCGAAAACAAGTGCAAAAACACTTAATAATGCATCCAAAACTTGATAATGCATTCCTTTTTGTCAAAATTCAAAAGATAATAATGCAAAAGAATGATTTGGAGTAGTAGAATACCTTTGAAACACTGATCTTCTGGAAATCGAGCTGAACCTGTGTATCGCTTACTGAAAATCTGTTTTGAAAGTATCGAAATCTATGGAGATTTTAGGGTTTTTTCTGGGGAAGTTTTTTTTTGCATGAGAGAGTTTTTGAAATGATTCTTTTGTGGGCAGATGAAAGAAAGAAAAAACCATCAGTTCGCGGTATTGAATAGGGCATACAATCTGTTTTTATGATTTTTTGTCGTGTACTGGTTAACGTGGCCGTTTATTAACGGTTATAGACAAGGGGCATGGGTCGTAATTTACTCGGTTTGTTTCTTTTTGGATTGGGCTTGGTTTTGTGTTGTTTTGGGTTTTTTGTCCCTCCTTGAAATGTTTTAAAAGATGTAGAGTTGTGTGAAATATGGTATATATATATTTTCTCTATAAGTAAGGCTTCCTCATAAAAATTGAGATTAACCTATTTACATGAAATTTAAACTTAGGAATTCGAGGCTCCAAATTCTGAACTTTTTTTTCACGCGAAAATTCTAAATTTATATGTTTATGAATTCAAATAAGAAAATTTGAGCACATCTATTTATAAATTATAACTATTGTTAAAATTTCAAGTTTATTTCTCTCATCCATATATAATGCTAAAGATTAAAAATGAAGAAAAACCAATAAAAATAACTTTAAAACTTTGAATCTTAACAAAAAAAAAAGCTATATACTAAAACTTTATTTAATGGTTACGACAAATTTAACGCCAAATCAGCCCAATAAAACTGGCCCAGCAGTGAGTCTTCGATTTTACCCCGACTATAATACCTTCCCCCATTTCTTTAGTCCGTTATCCTTTTTATCGCTCTGCTATTTTCTCATTTTATAAGTCCGATATGATCGTGGACGACGGCGAGGGCGCCACCCTCGTGATCCACAAGGAAGTCAAGGACGAGGAAGAGTTCGAGAAGTTCGGGACGATCCCAACCAGTCTTCCACCGATAACCAAGAGTTCCAGATGGTTCTGACCATCATAAGAGATGGCTTCGAGAAGTTCGGGACGACGATCACAACCAGTCTTCCATCGATAACCAGGAGTTCCAGATGGTTCTAACCATTATCAGAGATGGCTTGAAGATCGATTGCAAGAGGTACCAGAAGATGGACAAAATTTGGGGTTTTGCCATCAAATCTCTTATATTATTTAGAATTGAGTTTTTTGTGATCTTGGATTCATAGAATCAAATTAACCGAGATTTGTATGAATGACTGTGTTCTTATTTGAGGTTAAGAGGAGGCTGAGATGGTGCTGATTGCTGATTTCCTTAAATTAGAAGCTTTTTATTAAGTTTTTGTTGATTATTTTTTCATTTTTTTCAATTTTTCTTGCATTTTTTCTCTCTCTCTGCTGAGTGATTCAGTTGGACATAGGGACACAATAAAGGACAAAGAGCAGAACCCAGGTGCCATCTCTCTCTCTTTCTCTTTTTCTCTCTCTGCTTTGTTTCATTTTTTACTTTAATTTTATTGTTTATTGTTCATATAGTTGTCGAGGAAGTTATGCAATTATAAATTTAATGAACAATTTGTATATTCTATTAGTTATGTAACTTATTGTTTTCTTTTGTTATTACTGAATAATTTTCTTAGGGAAATTTAGTTCCTGGTGGAATTGATTGAATGAATTGATGACCTATGAAAGAAATCACAATTTTTGCAAAATTAACTACATTCTAATTTATGTGAACATAATAATTGTGGTTGTTAACTTGAGCAGCAGGGCTTGCTCAATTCATAATTGAGGGTCAGCAAGATGATGGGGCGGAGCCCGCTAAGGAAAGTTCTACACCGTCGATGTTTGTGAATTCGAACCAATGAGGGAGGAACAAGTGCACAATGCTGTGAAATTCCCCTCACACCCGAAAGTTAGGGGCTCTCTCTTGTTGTTTAAAGACGGTCTTTTCTCGAAAAGAAGGGTCTCATAAAAGAAGAGAAGTGTTTCGGTGTGTGCCTGTAAGTGAATTGATTATTGGTGTTCAAGCTAATTGTTAATTTAATTCTCAACGGTTTCGTGTTTGACATTGTTTGTTTGTAAATTGCAGGACCCAACTGGTATTTTGGATTTGAAGTGAGTTTTTGTTTCTATTTTTTGCATCGTGTGGAGTTTCATGTTCAGGTGCACACTTGTGTATATCATTGAGCCATTTAGGCAATTAATTTGGTTTAAGAGAGAAATCGATCACTTGGAGTCGAATTGTGAAAACCCATTTTGTACATTTTTGTAGAACATGTTTTAGTCTGACCTTGATTCAGGTAGCGGGTTGACTGAAGAGTCATCAACCATTCATGTGGGTATGAAATTTTGATTAGGTTGAAGATCTTGTACACCGTATCATATTAATAGGGAACATAATATCGGTAGACATTGAAAGTTAATCATTTTTTTTTTAATTGTAAGTTCTTTGCCCTTGTTCATATTTCATCCTGAATATGCAGACTCTTATATCTTCCTTTTTCCTATATAGCATGTGTATTGAAGCATTGATGAGCTTGTTCTTATATCGTCGGGTGTTTGAAAGGTTCACTAAACCATTGTGTGTTCTACTTGAAAATTACGATGGCGCAAATTTGTTATTGGTGGAAAATTTAGGAGGAATTTATGTCTAGTTCCTGAAGTTTTCTTGTAGTTACATCAAATGATTTATGAGCCTGTGAGCGGCCCCTAGTTTAGTTTGCAAAGGTGAATCAAGAAATAGACAATGAAATCCCTTGTCCATTTTTTAATTCTAAACATGGGCACTAGTACAAACCCACCATGTAGTAACCTACGAAAAAGTATTTTCTCTTCATCCACATAAATTAAATATCGAAATTATTCTAACTCTGAACTTTCCTATGCTTGTGGATACATATATGCACATAATGGATCTCTAATCTAATAAGAAATCATATCAAATAAGAGGGCATTGACCACGCGAAGGCCACGACTGCCTACGACAAGAAGATCTACATGTATCGTACAAATTCTTCTCTTACCACATACATAATGCAACTTTGAGCTGAACGGTTGGGAAAAAACTATGAACAATGGCCATCATCACCTTAACAAAACACTATGGTATCGTTTGACAGCTCGGACTATACTGACTATTTTTGTCAGATAGGATAAATAGCCATCGAATAATACTAACTAAATTAGTCGGGCGTTTGGTGAAGTACTGGACTAATGATCGTATTATTTATACTCTGTATGGTACTATTGACCCTAAAAATTACAAAGCCTACGTAGCGCGCATGCTGAGTAACTAATAAGCTAACTACGTCATTCGGTTGAATGCGGGGTGTGCCAACTCATCGGCTGAGCTCGGCTGACGAGTAAAATTTGTTGATGTTGCGTTGAGCGCATTGCTGACTTCTTGATCTTGCGATTGCGGCCGAGGAAGGAACAAATCTCGGCCTTTGGATTCTCGAGCCTAAAGATAAGACTGCTAGTTCTGCGAAGTTCAATATCAAATTCGGCTCTCAAGGTGCCGAATGTAATAACTTGGTAACACCTCACTTCTGCCAATAAGGATTCGAAAATCCTTCTCGACCGAGACTTGGATAGGTAACCAGTCGGCCTCGACGCAGTGCTGTTTATCCAAACTAAAGGTGCTTCGGGAACTGCTGATTCTACGGCAACAATACTGTTTATCCAAACTGAAAATGTTCGTCGGTTGCCTTCACAGTGCTATTTATCCAACCTGAAGATGTGTCGGCGGAAAAAGAAAATAAAAAATCTCAAGATGTTTGAGAGGTTTTGCGTAGAGCAATTGTGTGTTGAATTGGAGGTCCTTTTACGTTGCATGCCGCTTGGTATTTATAGAGATATGCATGCCCAAGTCGCGAAAACCAATTCCATTCACACTGTGACTCTGAGTCTTCATTGGTTGCTAACCCTACGTCTTATCAATCAAGACTTGCCGTCATCTGCAACCCAATGCAATCTTGTTTTGACTAGATTATCGGCATAATTCTAAGAATATCCAGCAATACTTTTTATTCCACCATCATAACCCTTATCCATGCATAATAAACTTCTGACAAATACCACATGCATGCATGATAACCATGCATCCAACAACTCTAATCAAACCTTCAGCCGTAACCATGCATGGCTGGCCAAATCCAAGCACACATAGATGACCAACTCCAATCTGGCATCCTCATCTTGCACTAATATCTATGCCAATTCGTATCCATCTACCAACACTGCAGTAATGTATTAGGACTCTTTATAAAATACTCTGATGCTTTAATCCTCCGCACGTCTAAATTCCAAGAACCCCAAATCAACTTGAACTGTACCGCTTGCTTAGAAATATAATTTGCATCATATCTATCCCATTTAAGAATATTCCAAGATAATTCATTTTAAAGAAAATAATTATTATGATAAAAACCATAATATTATTCGTTAACAAAATTATCTTCACTTTTCCATCCGACGATCGGAAGTTATGCTCACTCAACGGTCTTGATTGCTCGGATCAATGGTGTAATTTTCAGCCCAAACATTGCCCCCCAATTTCCTTGAACTTCGGCTTGTAAGCCGAATGGTTAAGGAAATTTATCAATTGAACTAATGTCGACAACAAATGGCTTTGTGAAAACCAAGGCCATAAAAATTTAAATATTGGCCCAACTCTTTTCCACGGAATGGCCTCTCATAATCTCTTTTTAGTGATAGGCTACTCTGACACACCTAAAGGAAATTAAGCCTTAGAAATTTCTGATGTTCAAAAATAGGTAATTTCCATACCTCCAACCTTATTGTGGGGTCCCAACCTGGCTTTCATCAATGGCCATGTCGAGTACACCACTTGTCCCTTCCATGCACATGTATACATGCATGCATTCTATTTAATGTAGAAAATGAGGGAGCTGCCGAGGTCGAGAAAAATTGGGTCGAGGTTGGGCAACAAACCATTCTGGGCAGCTTCTTGGCAGCTCGGCTTATCACCAATTAAAGTCGAATGATTAAGGAAATTAAGTCTCTCCAACCACCCAGGAGTACTTCGATCGTCATTCGGCTACCATTATCTCTATACACGGCTCGACAGAGACTTCTCTACCATAAACCTTATTATTTATAGTATCTGTTTATCAGGCCGAGAACCAACAAAATAAACTGCTTTGAAGTGTCTCCACAGATAGTCGAAGTCACATCAATAACTTGCCGAATACATCAGCCAAATATACTAGCCGAATATACCAGTTGAAGAGCTGCCATTGAAATTTTTTATTTTACCAATTGATTACTCGGCGCTCGACGGTGTAATTTTGGTCGTGCGCCATGCATTGTCCACCGAATGTACCGAAGCATCATGCCGAGTAGGCCACCATGTCAAATCAAAAATCAATTCTTAATGGGGCATAACATCTCCACCGAGCATGCAAATAAAATCTGGTCACTGAGTACAAACAGAACTCGGCAAAAACAAACTGCCAGTAAGCCATTCCAGAATTTTCCATAGCTCACTAGCTCACAATCAGTCGCTAGCAATAAAATCAACCTTTTCAATTTAATCCTTGCTTTGTGCGCCAGCAAAATGAAACCAACTTATCAGTGAAGAGCATCATCGAAAAACCATTCTTTTTCGGTACACAACTCGGTAGACTAACCACCAAGCCAGTCTGAAAATACCATAAATGTTCTTGACTCTGAAAAACACTCTTCATTCATAAGTTCATCTCGGTCGAATCAATAATCATCGAAAAATAGCACCCCACGACCGTAACAATATTCTTTGACCGAGTCACCATTATCTATATATATATACATATATATATTATTTCTCGACCGAGAAACTTTGAGAAAACAGGGTCGAGAATAATTTGATTCTCGGTAGCTCAGCCTACCATCAATTCTCGCCCATTGCTTCGATGAATACTGCTTTTTGCCTGTCCTTACTTTTCTACAGCAGACATATATACAGCAAATATTCTCTCTCGGCAAGGTGCAAATAAATATATTACCACTAATAAATACTGTGAGATGCCATATAATCTTCATCACGGTGGATATTACCACCAATAAATATATTACCACCAACAAATCTCGGCCTTTGGATTCTCGAGCCTGAAGACAAGGCTGCTAGTTCTGCGAAGTTCAATATCAAATTCGGCTCTCAGGGTGCCGAATGTAGTAACCTGGTAACACCTTACTTGCCGAAAAGGCTAATGAGATGACCTCTGCCAATAAGGATTCGAAAATCCTTCTTGACCGAGACTTGGATAGGTAACCAGTCGACCTCGATGCAGTGCTGTTTATCCAAACTGAAGGTGCTTCGGGAACGGCTGATTCTACGGCAACAATGCTGTTTATCCAAACTGAAGATGTTCATCGGTTGCCTTCACAGTGCTGTTTATCCAAACTGAAGATGTGTCGGCGGAAAAAGAAAATAAAAAATCTCAAGATGTTTGAGAGCTTTTGCGCAGGGCAATTGTGTGTTGAATTGGAGGTCCTTTTGCGTTACCTACCGCTTAGTATTTATAGAGATATGCATGCCCAAGTCGCAAAAACCAATTCCATTCACACTATGACTCTGAGTCTTCATTGGTTGCTAACCCTACGTCTTATCAATCAAGACTTGCCGTCATCTGCAACCCAATACAATCTTGTTTTGACTAGATTATCAGCATAATTCTAAGAATATCCAGCAATACTTTTTATTCCACCATCATAACCCTTATCCATGCATAATAAACTTCTGCCAAATACCACATGCATGCATGATAACCATGCATCCAACAACTCTAATCAAACCTTCAGCCTTAACCATGCATGGCTGGCCAAATCTAAGCACACGTGGATGACTAACTCCAATCTGGCATCCTCATCTTGCACTAATATCTATGCCAATCCGTATCCATTTACCAACACTGCAGTAACGTATTAGGACTCTTGATAAAATACTATGATGCTCTCATCCTCCGCACATCTAAATTCCAAGAACCCCAAATCAACTTGAACTGTACCGCTTGCTTAGAAATATAATTTGCATCTTATCTATCCCATTTAAGAATATACCAAGATAATTCATTTTAAAGAAAATAATTATTATGATAAAAACCATAATATTATTCTTTAACAAAATTATCTTCACTTTTCCATCCGACGATCGAGAGTTATGCTCACTCAATGGTCTTGATTGCTCGGACCGATGGTGTAAATGTCGGCCCAAACAGGTACTGAACCAGATAAGAAAAGGGAAGTTACATCGTTGATATAATCTCAATCAGTTTAGTGTAAGTTACATCATTGATAGAAGGCAAGTCATTAGTTGCCAACACAACCTGCATAATAAGAGGCAATCATGTGAAAATGCTCAGCAAGGCAACTCATTCACAAAGCATTCATAATAAATTTCATGCCTTTAGTTATTTGGCATGAAGAAACAAGTTCGGAAAATACATGCTAAAGAACCAGATGCATTGAACATAAGAACAAGATTTGACAGTACTTGTGTCCCACGCCGGAGTAATTCTCTTCCAAATAGTAAGATACCCAAAATAATACCAAAAATATTTAGACTTACAGAAATATTTACTATAACTCATCAAATCCCACCCTCCATACGAACCTACTCATCGATTCACCAACCAAAATTAAAATCCCAGATTGAATATTTTCAATGGTAATAAACCAACAGGCTCCTCATCGGAGCCCAGATCCGAATTGCTATCCCTATCCTTGTCGAAGCCCGGCTCCCTTCCTCGTCAGAACCCAGATTGGAAGAATTCGAATCATCGTCTTCGTCCTTCAACCCATGGAAGGTTTTGTCGTCACTTGTCAGAGATCGAAGGCGAACGGAGGAGGTGGGAGGTGTGTGTGCGTGTTTAAGGAGGAGGGAGGAACAGAGAGAGAAAAGAAGAAGAAGGCGAAGATGAACTTGGGATCCAGACAAGAGAGTGCAGGCGATGTGAGAGAGTGGAAGGAGAGTGCTGCGATCGAAGGAGAGGGACGAAGAAGTGATAGAGAGGGACGGAATAAGCGAGGAGAGCCATTCTACCCAACTAATTATCCGAAGGTTTAGGTTGGGATAAAAAAGCGGGCGGAAGGTGTATAAAATAAGTGGGCCCGGATTAAATAATTCGGTGTTTATTTAATACAAAGCTCACCAAACATCCGTTTCGTACTATTAATATTATCCGATGGCCTTATATAGCGTGCCAAACGAGGCCTATAGGCGATCTAGAATAACAGTTTGACAACATAAACATTTAAGTTCTTGAATAAGAATCTTAGTTCTTAAAAGATGATTTTCAGTGGTAAATTTATACAATAATTAGCGGTTTTGCTTAAAGATGGATTTTTAGGAAGAACTTATCACAGAGCTAGTGGTTTATATTCTGACAGCATAGATGACCCAGAGTGAGTACGCAATTATTTCTCTCAACTATTAAATGAGTTAATTACCATCTTATCCTTGCATATCTCCAGAGCGCGAGAGAGAACAGAGGCTGCACCTTCTTCCTGTGCTTTGCGCTCAGACTCCAACAAAGACGGCGTTGCATAAAGCGCCGCTCCACCGGGTCCGGCAGGGAGGGCGTAGTGCGGCAGCATGACATGAACCAGCGTCGTCATGCTCACGTTCTCCTGGCTAACCGCTTCCACCATTATTAGTCATGAACATGAACAAGGAGAAAGTCCAAACGACAAGGTTGTTAGTGACTTTCAATAGAGTTTGATAGAAAACAACCCTATAGCTAGGATTCCTCGTTTCACAAATATTGTAATTAATTGCAAATTAATGTGTTTTTTAAGCTCTCTTACTTTTTTTTTAACAAAAAATATTATCTAGATTAAGGTGATAGGAAAGTAGGTTAAGCCTCACAATGTAAAACTATTATCTAGTTTAATGTGTTCACAATGTGCTAGCAATAATGTGATTCAAATTTGCTAGCAATAATGTGTTCACAATGTGCTAGCAATAATGTGATTTAGATTAATGTCCTAGCACAAATGTGATCTAGATTAATGTATAACAAAAAATATTATCTAGATTAATGTGTTCACAATGTGCTACCAATAATGTGATTCAAATTTGCTTTTACGAGAATCGAACCTATCTCACCTACCACTGAAGAAAATAACCTATGGACGGGATAACTTATGACTTTTTTTTTTTTTTTTATATAAATTAAAATCCTTTCTTTCACTTCTATAACTTTGCAATTCGTTCTCGCACGCCGTTCTCTTTGCAGTCTGTCATCGAACCGCCGTATATGCTCGTACCAAACTAGCAATACTGTCAGAGACTCAGAGCCTAGTTTTATATTGGACTCTAGAGTATTCAGTACTTGTATTTCTGATAGTATTGTCCCGCCAAAATCTTGTAAATCAGGTATGCTTTACTTCTTGGATATCTGATTAAGTTTTCTTTTCAATATGTTTAGCCACAATATCCCCGAAGAAATCTTGTTTGATATTCTTGCAAGATTGCCGGTGAAATCTCTTTTGCGGTTTATATGTGGTCGTATATCTTGGAAACGTTTAGTTAGCAGCCCTAGTTTCAAAGATGCTCATCTCGAAAAGAACATCGTGCAGAGTTCTTGTGATTATCTCCTTATCCAAACAGATGACAAGAAAAATTGTTTGTCACTGTTTGATGCCGAAACATTGTCCAAGTGTTTGGATATAGAGCTTCCTGCGGACAAATTAGGTTTCAGATTCTTTGTTCATGGTTCGTGCAATGAATTGGTTTGTATCTCTGATTATAATTTCTTGAGTTTGAATAATCCTATATACCTATGGAATCCATCGATCAGAAAACTCAAGACGCTTCCTAATGGCTTCATTCAGCACACAAGCCATTTTGTTAATCTCGGTTTCGGGTTTCATAGTGGGGAAAACGACTATAAGGTTATGAGGCTTGTTAGGGTTTCACTTCCGCGTGAGAATGTCGTCCTTGAAGTTGAGGTTTACAGTCTTAGATCAGATGCTTGGAGAAGAATAACTGTGATGCCTTCTTTTTCAGATACTGTCGTTTTGTGGCAATCTAGATGTAACTTCGTTGATGGAGCTGTGTATTGGATTATAACAGAGCTTTCTTATATTTCCGTCCTTGCTTTCGATATGAGGAGTGAGGTTGCTCAAAAGATTGTGCTACTACCCGAATTTATAGGTCAAGTTTGTATTGGAGTGTTTGACAAATCACTCTCTTTGTTCCATACAAGACTGTTGAGAATCAATGTCAATTGTAGGTGAAGTAGGTGGATGTTGTAGGTGAAGTAAGTGTGTGAGGTTGGTGAAGTAAGTGGAGGTTGTAGGTGAAGTAGGTGGATGTTGTAGGTGAAGTAAGTGTGTGGTGTAGCTTTCATTTGGTTTGCTATAAATACCCAAGTCCTCAAGCATTGTATATCATCCAAGGAGAAACAAAGCCTAGAGCTAAATAAGAAAAGCTTTGCTAATTAGTTTGTTTTGTGAGCTTTCTTTAAGAGTGTGCTCTATTTTTCTTCTTCTTGGGATCATTAGAGTTATCTTGGATACTCTTCTTATTCAACAATTGGTATCAGAGCCAAGTCGGTCAGGGATCGTTCTTGGTAGAGCATTGGTTGTAAAGTCTCTTGAATTTCCGAGTATGCTCTGTGGTTGCAGTTTTGACTGATCTTCCACATCAGAAAAGATTTCTTGAGATTATTGCTGGGGTTATCACAAACCTTGAGAGGGAGCTTCTTTGTGTCGAGAGTAGTGTATTACTCTGCACGGTAGTCACTCAAGCTTGTTCGGTGTAGTCAAAGTCTTGCCGATACGATGGGTGATCTTCAAGTTGTTGGAGGAATCAAGAAGCTCAACAACCAAAACTATAACACGTGGGCAACGTGTATAGAGTCTTACCTTCAAGGTCAAGACTTGTGGGAGGTTGTCGGTGGTAGTGAAGTTACACAACCGGCAGCGGAAGATGCTAACGGCATCTTGCGGAAGTGGAAAATTAAAGCAGGCAAATCAATGTTTGCCTTAAAGACCACAATAGAAGAAGAAATGTTGGAGCACATTCAGGATGCTAAAACGCCAAAGGAAGCATGGGACACTTTTGTTACACTCTTTTCGAAGAGGAATGATACAAAATTGCAACTTCTCGAGAATGAGCTGCTATCGATGGTACAACGCGACATGACGATTGCCCAGTACTTTCACAAGGTGAAGTCGATATGCCGCGAAATTTCAGAATTAGATCCAACAACTCTTATTGGGGAAACCAGGATGAAGAGAATAATTATCCATGGTTTGAGATCCGAATATCGAGGGTTCATTGCCGCTATACAAGGATGGCCGACACAACCATCGCTTGTTGAGTTTGAAAATTTGCTTGCAAGTCAAGAAGCTATGGCAAAGCAAATGGGAGGGGTCTCGTTAAAAGGTGAGGAGGAAGCGCTCTACACCAAAAGTAAAGGCAGCTTTAAGCAGCGTGCTGGTGGTGGATCTAAAAGAAATGGTGACAAGGAAAAAGGTCATCAAGGAGGAGGGAGTTCTCGGCCAGGGGGAGCTCCGAAGTATCACGGCAACCGTGGTCAGTCCGAGAATAATAAAAGATTTGAGGGCAAGTGTTACAATTGTGGAAAGAATGGCCACATGGCGAAGGATTGCTGGTTCAAAAGGCCTGCAGAAAGTAACGTCGCCAACTCAGAGAAGAAAATTGAAGATGATTGGGATGTCGTTGCATCTCTAGCCCTGGAGGAAGAATGGGATGCAGAAGCATCATCTTGTTGGTGCTCAGAAAATGAGGCGTTGCCCGACCCAAAAGATTTAGAAGATACATTGCAAGGGAAACTGGGAGACCGAGCTGCCCAAATCCAATCAAGTCCAGATGAGCCTGAAGATTTGCTTGTTGGAGACGATGTCGAGCAAGAAGTACCTAAGAGTCCTTGGCAAACAGGTGTGTACCAACAACCACAAGAAGTTAGATCTAGTGAAGTGGAAGTATCAACTCCACAAGCACAACTAAGAAGGTCAACAAGAGTACGAAAGCCAAATCCTAAATATGCCAATGCTGCCATAACTGATGGAGCACCAAAAGAACCTGTGGTGTTTGAAGAAGCATCACAGAGTTCTAAATGGATAAGAGCTATGGAAGAAGAAATCACTGCGCTTAAGCAAAATCAGACTTGGGATTTGGTGCCAAAGCCAAGGGATATGAAACCCATATCCTGCAAATGGGTGTACAAGATAAAGCGTCGTCCTGATGGTTCAGTTGAAAGGTACAAGGCTCGGTTGGTGGCTCGAGGCTTCTCTCAGCAATACAGACTAGACTATGATGAAACGTTTAGTCCAGTAGCAAAGCTTACAACCGTACGAGTCCTACTTGCACTTGCAGCTAACAAAAATTGGAATCTATACCAAATGGATGTGAAGAATGCTTTCTTGCATGGAGAGTTAGATCGGGAGATCTACATGATGCAGCCAATGGGCTTTGAAAGTAAAGTTCATCCCGAGTACGTGTGCAAGTTGAGGAAAGCACTCTACGGTCTAAAACAAGCACCAAGGGCGTGGTATGGTAAGATTGCTGAATTTCGAACACAAAGTGGTTATTTAGTAACACCTGCAGATTCCAGCTTGTTTGTCAAAGCCAATGAAGGAAAGCTAGCTATTGTGCTAGTGTATGTGGATGACTTAATCATAACCGGTGATGAAGAGTTCAGAGAGTCAGCCGAAGGAGAAGTGGGAAAGAAGATCCGTTGCCTGCGCACAGATAACGGGGGAGAATATAGCTCAAGTGAGTTCTCTCAATACCTAAGGGAATGTCGAATACGTCATCAGTACACTTGTGCCAACACACCACAACAAAATGGTGTAGCTGAGAGAAAGAACCGACATCTTGCAGAAGTCTGTCGAAGTATGCTACATGCAAAGAACGTACCAGGAAGGTTTTAGGCTGAAGCAATGAGGACTGCAGCCTTAGTGATCAACAGACTTCCTCAACCAAGGTTAGGATTTGTTTCACCCCTTGAGAAACTGTGGAACATGAAACCTACAGTTAGCTACTTTCGAGTATTTGGTTGTGTATGTTATGTATTTGTTCCTGATCATGTACGGAGCAAGTTTGACAAGAAAGCTGTTAGATGTATCTTTGTGGGATACGACAGCCAGAGAAAGGGATGGAAATGTTGTGATCCAACAAGTGGAAGGTGCTACACTTCACGAAATGTGGTGTTTGATGAAGCGTCTTCTTGGTGGTCATCAGAGAAAGAGGTGCTACCAGACTCTAGAGAATTTGGAGAAAAGCTGCAACAGAAGATGGGGGAGCATACTATCCAACCCCCATTCAAAGATAAATTCCATGCCGTGGGTTCCAATTGAGCCTAAGAAGGCTTCGTCCGGCTGCAAGACGTAAAAGAAAGCGCTACTTGGGAGGCAACCCAATGCACTGAATAAAACAAAGCTTGTTCATTAATTTTCGAGAAATTACAAATGTATCTAACAAAGAAAGAGAAAGGTGGAGCCTTCACAAGGGTTGTGTACGTGAGGCCCCACTACGTGGCAACATTCTCGGAGCAGGAGGCATCGGAGCAGGAGGCATCGGAGCAGAAGGCATCGGAGCAAGAGGCATAGGAGCGGGAGGCACCGAAGATAGATCATTCAAGGCCCCAATCCTTGGTGGAACGCTAGATGATCCAGGAAAGAGGTGCCTCTGGAAGAAAGCCGCAAGCCTTTGACGGTCATCAAGCTCATCAAGCTTCCTCTTCATGCCTGTCGAATAATTGTTGGCAAGCACGTGCAAACTTCGGTTCTCGTACTTAAGCTGTTTGATCTCTTGCTTAAGACTCTCCACCTCCGCCATCAATGATTCAACCTGACGGGAGCGAGCAAGTAGGCGTTGGCCCATGTTTGACACAGAGCCAGCGCACTGAACACTGAGAGCCAGGGACTCTTGAACGGCCAACTCATCGGACCGTCCTGAAAGCAGCTGACTATCTTTGGGAGTGAGGAGGTTCCGAGCTACTATCGTAGCCGTTGTTGCATCCGTCATCACAGAGTCCTCATCTGTAAGAGGGCCATGAGAAGATAAGAAAGACGGGCACCATACCTTATCCTGACGCGGCACAACAGGATCATTGCTTAGACTCAAATCTAAGCAAATGTTCGATGGGTTAGATGAGCTAGCCATTTTTCAAGAAGTTAAAAGAGAAGGGTTGGATGGAGTGAAATCTCGACGGGCCGGAGACGATTTCTGGGCAATTTTCAAGTGTGCATGCTAGAGGTGATCGATCACCTCTATTAAAGGAGAGGCGTTCACCGATTCAGAAATGAAAAGACACCACTCTTCAAAACCGGAATTTCCGGCGTAAAGATCGCCATCTCGTCAGACGCAATCCCGGCTTTTCAGAAAGCGTGTGTAACTTTGTCAAAAGCTCCCAGCTTTTCAGAAGACGCGTGGAAGGCGAGAAATCAGCTGCACACTTTTGCCGACAAGCGTGGGAGACAAAGCCGAAAGCTCCCGGCTTTTCAGAAAGCGTGTGCCATTTTGTCGAAAGCTCCCGGCTTTTCAGAAAACGCGTGCCATTTTGTCAAAAGCTCTCTGACAAAGCTGAAGACGCGTGGAGGTAATTTCCGCATCCGCATTGCCACTTGCCATTACAATTCCTATATACATCAACATCCTGGTGGAAGTGGAGAAAAGGCTTTGCAAGAAGAGATTGAGATGAGACAGGTCAAGACGAATGATCAAGTTGCGGACTTGTTCACAAAAAAAAAAAGTTTGAGTACAGGCAAGCTCGAAATTTTTCGCTGTTTACTCAGCACAGTGCAAAAAATGAGAGTTGACATTGAGGGGGAGTGTTGAGAATTAATGTCAATTGTAGGTGAAGTAGGTGGATGTTGTAGGTGAAGTAAGTGTGTGAGGTTGGTGAAGTAAGTGTGTGAGGTTGGTGAAGTAAGTGGAGGTTGTAGGTGAAGTAGGTGGATGTTGTAGGTGAAGTAAGTGTGTGGTGTAGCTTTCATTTGGTTTGCTATAAATACCCAAGTCCTCAAGCATTGTATATCATCCAAGGAGAAACAAAGCCTAGAGCTAAATAAGAAAAGCTTTGCTAATTAGTTTGTTTTGTGAGCTTTCTTTAAGAGTGTGCTCTATTTTTCTTCTTCTTGGGATCATTAGAGTTATCTTGGATACTCTTCTTATTCAACAAAGACATGGTTACGCTTTGAAGAATTCGTATATTGACATATGGGTTCTGAAAGCGGATGCTTGGAAAATGATCCGGAGGAATTATTTTCCCGATGGGACTGGATTTGTAGCCTGGCCATTGGGGATTGGAGTAGGGAAGGAAAAAAAGAAGGGAGAGAATCGTACTCCTTGGGGATTAGAACAAATCTTGGCAAAGTTCACATGATTCAGGATGGTGGAAAACATAAGCTTGTTTTGTATGATCCCGAGTCACACCAAGTTAAAGTTACTGGAGTCAGAACTAAGTCATGTTACTTTCACTATGTCGATGCTTATTGTCAGAGTTTATTTTTACTCGACTAATGATCGATGGAATTCTTAGTTATTAGTTGTGAGTTGTGTTTTGGGTGATTGGAGATGTTTTTACTTAGTAAAATATTGTCTTCAAACACTTTTATTTTTTACATTTGTGTTGCAGAAATGATCATTTATAAGTAAGAATGACATATTGAACACAACGATGACATATATAACGCAAAACAACTGTTAAAATATGTTTTATTGATCATATATAATGACGACTACTAATTTCTCTGTAACCAAATGTCAATGTATTTATTGTAGCTAATTACCCTTTTTCTTAACTACAATTATGTACGTGTGTTGGGGGGTTATGTAATCATCAGCCAGATGTTTAGATCAAACTGAATTTCATATTGCTAAATCATTGATATATGATTTTATGTTCAATCAACTCAAAAACAAGGAGTGCTTGTGTGGAAAGTTGGAGTGCCACAAAAATGATCACCTCCCTTTCTTATTAAAAAAAAAAAATTAGCAATTAGCTACAATAAACATATTTTGATTTCCACATCTATTTAGCTTTTTTTTTTTTTTTTTTTAATTTTTTTTTTTTTTTGGTAACGATAAGTTTGGTTAGTTAAAATTGCTAAATATTAGGTAGGAGGATGGTGGGAATTCAACTCGCACCAGGATGGAAATGAATTATTTCTTTTCGACACTGCCGTTATCTTGTTTTCCTCCTAAATTGACATGCCTCGATCCCGATATTCCCCGAATACCAGGGTAGATATGTGCTGGCCGACACCCGAAGGTGACGCAAACCATTTATTAAATGTAAATGCTGAGAACAAGAAATAAATAAGACTTATAAATTTAAATATAATGAATTAACATGCAATTGAGGAACGTGTTCAGAGCATACAACTAACTAAAACACTAAAAAAGACAATATAAAATAGAATGAACAAGGAGTGGGTCCTACACCAAGAGGACTTGAAAATGTCGATGCGAAAGTGCCTTGACGCCGGGATTGTTCGCCTCGATTGTAAGTCCTGATGGGGTGCAAAACAAACATGAGTGGACCAAGTTGATATATATATATATATATATATATATATATATATATATAATATTGAAACAATTATCAACATACTAACCCCCAAAGTTTTATGAAAACTAATAGCATAATATGTAACAGGTTTTCCGAAACCCTAGCATGCCATAAAACCTATCATAAATCATATCTCGTATAAAGTGTGCTAACTAGTGGTATCATAATCGTCTGAAGGCATAACATAGAACTCTTCCTCCTAAACACTTCCTTCACAAGTGTCAATCATCCGCAGGCTCCTACAGCACCCATTCAAAGGCTCCTACAACACCCACCCGAAGGCATATATATGATATCAATCGCCCGAAGTCTCCTACAGCACCCACCCCGAAGGCATATATATAGTGACCACTAGATACGCACAAAACCATTGAACATACTCTTTCCAAACATTGGTACATATATCTCAAAAGCATCTTCATAGTATAAAGTCATCCATCATCTATACTATAAAGAAGTGTGTGAAAACATGTTCTAAATAGTATATCGTCATCCATCAGATATCCTACAAAGAACATGGGTTCGATAGAAAATATGATAATTCAAAGTATTCTAAATAAGCATAATATCTCATAAAATGTAGTTATTAAATCATGTTTTTCATGTATGCATTTCTACTATTAAAACATGCATTTTAGAAGGGGTCTACTCACAAATACTTTGCCGCCGAAAAGCCATGCAAACTAACGAAGACGGAACGCCACAAACAATTGTCCCTAAGCACATAAAGGGTACAATTAATAAAAATCTAATAGAACGATTTAATTTGGGAAAACAAATGTAAAAAACGGGTCTAGGACGTCAAAATTAGCCTAGGAAAGGTTCCGGATGAAACCAAAAATGTTAACGGTATTGACTGGTCAAAGTCAACGCCCAGCATTGATCGGGTCAAAGTCAACGGGCCAAACCGGGTTGACCGATTTAGGGTTGGATCCGGGTTGGGTCCTAAGGTTTTAGGTGGGCTGGGTTTAGGGTTTAAGGTTAACGGGCTGAATGCCCAATTTGGGTGGCCCAAAAACATGTCCTTTACTGGGTTCTAAAAGGGCTGGAGGCCCTGGGTTGCACACATATGGGCCTTGGCTAGAAAGCCCAGCCCAAGGGTTTTGGGTTTCCAAAGAAAATAAAATAAAAATAAAAACTGAAAGGCTTGGGTTTTTTGGTCTAACGGCTAACGGGCCTAAGGCTTGAGTCACAACGGCCCAAGGGCCTGGTTTTGTTTCTCGCCGCGGAAGGAGGCCGGAGCCTCCCGTGCTCCAATTAACTCCGATCTACATTTTAACCTACGATCTAGGTATAGAAATGAAGTGCAAGGTGAGGGGAAGTGTTTTATCACCTTCGATTCACCGTGGAAGGGCTGAAATGGCCAAAAATCTATGTGAAACCCACGGGGGTTCGCCGAAGCAGTTTGATGGGCTTCTGGGTGACTTAGAGCTCCACAGATGCGATGAGAGTGAAAGTGAGAGTCCACGATGATGGTGGTGGTGGTGTTGTCGATGTCGGGGTAGTGGTGTGGGTGTGTGTGGGTATGGGTTTGATCGGGGAGGGAGAGTGCGAGAGAGAGAGCAATTGGGCCCGGGGGACAAAATTCAAGGGTGGGCCCCTTGGCACACCCATTAAGACTCAAAAATAATTTAAAAAAAAAATTATCTAGCCCAAGATGCAAAATTCACGAAAATACCCCATTTGTTCCAATAAAATCAGGACGGGTTGTTACATAAATAACTAGCTCTCTGAGTCTGCCTTAACTTCCCCTACTCTGTGTGCGTCTCGCTCCTCATCGTACAGTTGCCACGGCCAAAAATTGCAGAGCTCCTTTCGAGAAGTTGGGGTATACCCGTTTTACCCCAATCTCCTTCTCTGTTAAGGTTTCATCTTCCTCTCTTTTGCTTATTGTTTTGTTGTAGCAACACAAAGAAAACTATAGAATACTGATAAATTTGGCTTTTTTTTAGTTAATATTTTATTGAAATTTCATATGTACGTTGTAGCATTCTAAGTTGCTTCTGTGAAATTTTAATGGCTCACGATGTTTCTCAATGATTTTGTTTTTGGAAAATGCCTTTAGTATGTGAGGATGTGAAGGTAAAAGCGTCACACGTGAAAGGAAAAATCTTGCAAGGGGCTTATGAGAGATTGGGCTACTCCTTATATTACTAATTGGTTTTATAGTAAAACCTCAACTTTCTTCCTGGTATCAGAGCAGGTTGAAATAAGTGTGAAGCTCAATGGCCACACGTGCACCACGTCATCCAATTCGTGTTATCCACGTGTTTGGTTTGAAATTTCGTCACATATTAGGGTGGGTGTAATAAGGATGTAAAGGAAACAGAGTTCCACGTTGGTTTTAATGTTTGTTCTATATTGAATGGGGGTTTTACTAAAATGGTATTTATGAGTTATTCGTCCCATTTTCTTTTTTCAGTTATGTAGTTTTTATGCGTTTTATACTTCATTTGTTTGAACTTGATGCGTTATAAACATGTTTGTTGAATGTGATTTGGAGAAGTAAAATTGGCGATTCATCGTTTCTTTCGTCATCTTATAAATTGGCAATTCGATTGTTTCTCGTCCACATTTTTTGTTCTAAAACGAGGCATAATTTTGTATTGTTGCTTTCCTTTACCTACTGTCTTATTGCATATATGTTGTATTTCAGTATATTCCTCATACAATTCAGCTAGCTTGAATTATTAGATTGTAGGGTTTGAACTAAATTGACGATTTTGTGTTTTTCTAAAATTCTCTCTTCTGTTTTGTTAACTGTGGAGAATGGGAAACGCAATCAAGCATGTTGAAGAAAGCTGGGGTTCCACTAAAAAACTAATCGGCAATTTTTCCGATGTAATATTCGTTCTCAACACTATCCCCTTACGTATGACGAATTTTGAAACCTAGCACGTGGACAACACAAATTGGGTGACATAAAGCACGCGTCGTTGTTGGACTTCACATGTGAGACAACCTGAAGAAGGTTGGGGTTCCATTCCACCATAAACCAATTGGCAATTTAGGAAGTAGCCTAACTTTTTATAAACGCATGCAAGGTCCCTCATTTTTTTTAATGTAGGATTCACACTCAACACATGCTATTCTGATCAAGGTTATGGGACGGACTGGATCTCGTGCACAGGTGACTCAAGTGAGAGTCAAGTTTCTGGATGACAGGAACCGTTTCGTCATGAGGAACGTCAAAGGCCTAATCAAGGAAGGTGATATCCTTATCTTGCTCGAATTTGAGAAGGAAGCCAGAAGGTTGCGCTGATCAGTCTTCTGTGTTGGTTTTCATACCTCTTCTGTCCATAGGACTTTTATTACCTATGTTGGTGAATGCCATTTGCTCTGAGAATGCATGCTCTAGTTTTTTCAGTTTATGGTTCTTGATGTTATTAGCTGATGAATTGAAAGATCGAGCATCACAGACTTGAAAATTCGGGATGAAATTTCTTCCTATGTCTGGTTTATAGTTGAACATGGTGAATGTTACTATTTATTTAGTTTGGATTTGGAAACGTTATATGGCTTAATATTTTGGTTGACTTGAATTTCGTTTTGATTGTGTTGCTCTCTACGGTGAATTTGTTGAGTTTCTTTATAGGTAAACGACCTACCATTATCTACTGCGCTCTTGCTTGATTGTTTCCAAACATGAACATGCTTACCTTTGTTGCTTTTGATAATGTAAGCCACTGCTGTTATTGTGTTTGTAGTGCTTTTAGATGCTTCTTCAAAAAATGCTTTCTAAAACTTTCTGCAGCAACTATTGCTTTTGTGATCCATTGTGAAAGAAAGGACTGTAAGAGAATCCTAAAGCAAATTAAAGCATTGATCACAGGTTGGGAAAGGGGTTACCTTGCTGCCTTATGCAGTTCGGGCAAGGAAGTAAACGTTGTCGCGCGTTTGAAATTAATGAGACACCGGAGAGAAAGTGAGAGAAGCGGGTTTGGATTCGAGAATTGGTTGAAGAATGCTATTTACTTCTCTTAGGAAGCATAGTGGAGTTCCTTTCTCTTTAAGAAAAAAGTGAGAAATAGAATGGGGGAGGTATACGGCTGATAGGGATTCTGAGAAGAGAGTGGGGGAAAAAGAGGAAGAAATTTGGGCTGTTAGATGAATTTGATCTTGTATATTAATTAGGATAAAACTAATTATGAGAACGCTAAATATAAATTTTTTTTTTGAAAACATTTTAGTTAAGGGAAGCGATTTCAATACATTACATCACATTTTCTACACTCCCTTTTAATATTCACCTTTCATTTTGTGAAATCTCGTTCCTGGATTTTATTGTTATAATCTACGTATTTGTATTATTGAGATTTTATATTATTTTTCTAGAATTTATATTAATTTATTTGAATTTAGATTTTAATTAAACTAGTTACGAAGTTTGAAGTTTGGAAATTAATTATTCAAAATCCGTAGACCTTTTGAGGTCACAATTTATATTTTCGAATAGAGCTCGATCTCACGAATGCACGGGCGCAAACCGTTCATGAAATGGAGTGATAACAAAAGAGTTATTAACGTTTAGAGTTAGAGACATTTTTGTAATTTTGACCATAATCTAGAAGGTTCCAGATTTTCTGGAGCAATGAGATGTGCCACGTGTGTGGCTAGGAGGAAAGGAAAAGAAGAGAAATGAGAGAAATGGACGGGTGAGATGAAAAGGAGATGAGAGAAAATGAGAGATGGGGGGAACATATGGGCCAATCAGAGATGAGGGGGAAGAGAGGAGTGAACCAATGAGAAAAGAAAGAAAGGAGTGAAAGGAGGGATGAGATAAGGAAGGGAAAACTGGACCTTCCCTTCGACCCATGACCCTACCCGGTTTCCACAACCAATTCCAAAGGTTTTTTGTTCGTTTTTTCGGCGAACCACGTCACCTAACTACCGAGAAAACATTCCCCATTGTTCCCTCTTCCTATTACACCCCAAAATCAAAGATATTTGGCTTTGAATTGGGAAAACCGCACAGGTGGGTGTAGGCGTTCTTGCTGTCGATCCTGCAATTCTAAAACAATTTCCTTCGATCACCACCGCCTATAGCATCCTCTTGAGCCCAGGAACAAAGCCCAAACAACTTTGGGGGCGGCAGAGCTGTTTTGGAGTTGAATCAAGAACATCCAAATCAAGGGTTTCCGGCGGATCGAGGACAAATTCAAGCGTTGCCCGGCCGAATTGAAATTTGGCACAACTATGAAAGTTGTTCCTATCATTGAAATCTACTTGCCTATAAAATTTAGTAATTTTAGAGTTAGTCGGAAAATTGGGTTTCTGCTTGCTGGAAACCGCCACCTGCAGCGGTATGTGGCCAGTGGGTCGACGATGTCTTTCTAAGTTCAATTAGATGTCCTGATTTCATATTTGATATCTGTATGATGCGAATTGATCATTTGAACCTAGTTTCATCATGGTACATCACTTGATTATTATATAAATCGACGATCGGACCGTTGGATCGTCACCAAACTTTAATGCGTTATAGAACGAAATATTTGAGAATATTAGGAATTGATAGATCGGGAATCCGACGTATGGATCTTCCCGAATTAGATTTCAAAGTTTGTAAAATAAATTGTTGACCGCCACCTAATCATAGTAATTGGCGGAGATCCGACCGTCAGATTGTAATGAGATTTTAGTATGTTGTTTTATAAGCATAATATGGACCTTATGAAGTTACGAAATCTGATGTGTGGATTTTCCAAATTGAATATCGACACTTGCACCTTTACACTTCATCATCTTCTTTCGGTAACTCAGGTTGTTGATACATTCTAATCTAGACAATCATTATCCATTTTAATTTATGAACTCTTAGCTATTAAGTTTTCTTTACCATTGGTCCTACCAAGATAGAATGAAGATAGTTGCCGACTTTGTCTCCTATAAATAGCTTCCACCCTTCTCAATTTTATGCACATTAGTTATCAACCTTTTCCCCTCTTTATCATGTTGCATGCAGCCATGCAAAGTGTCAATTTATATACATCTATATACGTGTGTGTATGTATAGAGGGAGATTAGAATATAAAAGAGTGGAAGAAATATATGATGATTTCGGAGTGATCAAGGAACTTGCTTAAGTACATGGAGCTTAGCTATTTCGGTAGTGACATAGATAAATGTGGATGCAAATTTTTGCCTTCTCATTTTTTGACGAAAATGCACCTACAAAATAATAACACCGAAGATGACGCGCCCACGATGAATGCGGGGGGGAGGGGCTTTAGCTGAAGAATCTCAGATGTCAAAGTTAGAATTTGAAAGAAAAGTGTTTTGGAATTTTTTGGGAGAGAATGAACTTGCATTTTGGTGTGAAGATGGGGCTATATATAGGGGTGTGGCCAGCCTTATTTGGAGAAATAGGGACCTGCCACTTATGGTGTTATTTTGAATATAATTGCAAGATTTTATGTCAAATAATATATTGCAATTAATTTGGTAATTAATCCTAATTTGAAAAGAATAATTAGGAGTTACCTTGTGGGTGAGGATTTGATGAGAGGGTTTTGAATAAATATCATTTTGATCACCTTTGACCTTGATTAAGATGTTATTGTCTGTTGCATGTGTATGGGAATCTCGGTGTGCCTCAAGGGTAATTTTGTCTTTTCACCCAAAAGTTCACGTGTCACATTCATAATTTTCTTAATTATTTTTTTCTCCACAATAAGTACGTGGAGTTTAGCTATTCCGGTAGTGACATGGATCTTTATTTTAGCTTTGGAATCCAGGTATGGGAAATAAAGCAGACCTTTACGGAAATTGATTTTATTGAATTTCATGAAGTGTTATAATATTCTTGATATTTTTGGTTGATTAATGTGATTGGATATTAATTAGCTAATTGTTTCAATTAAGTGTTTACTTGTTATTGGTTATGGAATTATTGCTGGAATGCTATTTGTTGCGAATATACTGTGATACATGCGAAAGATGAAATGACATTATTTGTGCATCACTCATGTTGTGAGATGTAGTTGGAACTTCAATGTTGAGATTGGAATTCAGGAAATAAGGGTAATTGAAAATGATCTTTTGTGTAGTTGAATCTATTCATTGTGAAACCAGTTCCAGGTAAGCCTGGTGTGCACATTAGAATAGGTTGTCGATGTAGGTGATTTGGGCTGGAGATCAATGAATTAGATAAGATGACTAGCAAAAGGGGTTTATGAACTCGGGATATCGTATGGAGGTTAGTTTTTATAATAGAACATTCGAACCACCGCTGCAGTGGTAAAATGCATTGTATGGGACGTGCAGGTCCGCATTTTTTATTATATAAATTAACGGGTGTAGCTGAAGAGCTTGGATTGCATACAAGCATTGTTATCCATAATAATTTGATATTTGGCTATATGATTTCATGACACTTAATTTAATATTGTCAATTTACTGTGATAAGGTTATGTCCCTACTGAGCTATTGAAGCTCATCCCTCTATTGTTATGCAGGTTTATGAACTAGACATTCAAGAGGGTAGGCAGGATGAGATCGGATTAGATGTGAGAATAGAATGTTTATTCATTTATTTACTGTAAGTTGTAAAGAATTCTTGATTTGTTTAAGAATCATGAGTTATTTTTATAAGAGGAATTTATTTTCCAATCCGTTTCTATTTTCTTTTATTTATTGAGCTTTTAACTCACGTTTCCGATTCATGTTCGAGTTTTTATTACCGGCCCCGGGTTTGGGATGTGACAACCATTTTTGCAGAATCAGTTCAACCCATCATCGATCATTTTTGCAAAATCAGTTTATATATTTTGAACAAAATTACATGCAAGTCATTAGTCCAACCCATCGACCATTTTTGCAGAATCAGTGTCAAATATATGTATAATTAGTTTGTATACTTTTTAGTAGATTCAGTTTGTATAGTTTTAGTATAATCAAAACTTTCAAAAAAATTACATGCATGCCATCAATCCAACCCTTCATCGACCATTTTTTACAGCATCAATTTCAAATATATGTAAAATTAGTTTTTTTTTATTTTTATTTTTTTATATATTTTTAGTAGAACCGATTTCACATTTGGTCATTCACTTAACCTCACTTAAGAGTTTGACTCCTATCTAACCTTTTTTTAATTGGAAATCTAGCTTTGTTTTATTGGAAAGTCATTCACTTAACCTCACTTAAGAGTTCAACTCCTATCAAACTTTTTTTAATTGGAATTCTAACTTTTTTTTTTTATTGGAAATCCAATCATGTTCTCTCTAAAATAAATCAAAAATAATAAATCAAAAGCATATGTAGCTTTTCGTCTTCTTCCCCAATATTCTTTACAGCTTGCCGTTCAATATCATGTATTGAATGATGGTGTACAATATCATCATCCGTTCACCATCTGCCTCCATCATCACTGCCATGTCCAAAGCTACCTGATGTAACTGCAATAATCGAGTTGAAATAAACAGAGCTCTTATACTTCCAGGCCTTGCAGATTGACCTGTAAACGGGTCGGGTTTATTGGGTTTGGATCAGGTTGAACCCGACCCGTTAAGTTAACAGCTCACCCGAACCTGACCTGTTAAGCTAACGGGTCATCCGTTTCACCCGTTAACAATTATTATTATCATTATTTTTTTTGCATAGAGTTTATTTTTTGTTGTTAAGGCTTGACTGAAATTACTAAAACATCCTCAACTAACGGGTGCTAACGGGTCTAACAGGTTGACCCAAAATGACCCGTTATTTAACGGGTTGTTAACGGGTTCACCTGTTAGCGACCCGACCCGTTAAGCATCTATTCAAATACTAATATTAACAAGTCGGGTTAACGGGTCGGGTCCAAAATGTCAGGTCTACTTGTAGACCAACGGGTGGGCATTTCACAGATCCGGTGGTGATGATGTTAGCGGTATAATTGCAATATGTGAAATGTACCTTGTTTTATATAAATGAATTGTTATTGGTATTTCAAATTTCTCATTCTACACTCCAAACTTTCTATATTTAGAAAGAAAAATACATTTGTGAAGAGTGTAGAATAAGATTTTTGGAGTGCCAATAACACTTCTTTTATATAAAATGCACCCATTTTTTTTATATAAATTCAGTCAATCTTTTTCCTAATCCTTTATATCAACTTATATGGGATGCATTATATTTCATTGATTTAAGAATGTATCTATGTCAAGTTTAATAGAAGAAATTTAATAATGTTATTATGCAAAATATCTTCTTCTTTTTTTTTTTTTTTTTTTAAATGTACCCATGTTTTGGTACAATAATTTTTTTTGTTAGTTTTGATGAACGTACCCATGTGTGTGTACACTCACACGCACAATATATTGGAGAATATAATTTATCTTTAATGTTTTTGATCCCATAAATTATGGGTTTTCTTTAAAATCTCATCAATATAAATAACTACAAATTTCATTTTTAATTTAAAAATATAATAACCTACATAGAAATACATTATTACATTAATATCAGGGATTTGGATAAAAAACTGAAAATCACAAAGGTTTTAGTCAAATAACATTGGTAGTTAGGGACCGCATCCAAAGTCTCTTGTTTAAAAAGTGTTGTCTCAATATAAAATTAAATATTAATAATATACTCTATTTGTAATTTTTCCTATGTAGTATAGTAAGTGAAAAATTGAGAAAAATGACATTATTGAAATTCTAAAGAGAATTTGACAATGGTTCTTCTCTTAATTATAGTATAAATGGATATGTAATCTACTTCGAATTTTCATCCATAATTTTATTAAATTTGATCACACAACATGCACAATCTAACTTTAAACTTAGTCTAGTAAGACATCTCCTTCAAAAGTTGGAATAAATCACAAGTATTTTTCTTTTTGAAAAACGACAGTGTTGGGTTAGATAGTTAAATATTAAGAGAAGGGAATCGGTGTAAGAAAAAACCTCCTCATGTGAAATCACGTCCCAAATTTTGTATCCGGACCTGAAATCTACACCAAATCATAGTTAAACTTATAAAAAAAAATGTGGTATGCAAAAGGATATATATTTTTGCCAATCACTTGATAATCAAATATTTTAAATGAAAAAGAAAAATTGTTCATCTTGTTGTAAATAGCGTGTCTATTTAGGAATGTGATAGTGTAAATTTAAAGTAGAATCACAATAGAATTTGGATATCAAATTCTCATAGGCTTTGTATTACCTGTAAGACAAAAAGGTTCATCATGATTAGTATAAATAGAAGGTATTGCTAAGGAAACTAACTTTTTGGACCAAATTTTGTAAACCATATGACTTAGCTATTGATGATTAAATTATTACTTAAGTGTTAATTAACGTAAACGTGCTTATTTTCTATTGGTGACATATCACATGATTTGCAAATCCGGTTTAAAAAGTTAGTCTACGTACATCAATAAAGGCACTAGGTATGAGGAATTACACACATAATACCTCACGCCCTTCTCTCTATATGTCTAGTTTTGCCGTACTCTCTATACTCTCCCTGAATCATTAGTTTTACAACACATTATCAGCACGAATAGCTGTGATGCTAAGCTAAGGGCATACAGTACTAGGGTTTGTTCAGAAGTTGCTGAATGCAGTGGTGAAGCCAGGATTTGCCGAGGAGAGGGGCGAAATTCAAAAGAGTGCAAGGTTCAATCGAAGCAATTGCTTTCACATTTGAGAGGGCAAAGTTTTGAGTCAATATTCATAGCACAAAATAATCTTTCCACTAAAGCGGTTGTAAGCAATAATATCAAAGCCAATGTAAGAAGCTTAAATGGACTAGGATTAGATCCTAAAATATGTTAGGCACTAGTCAAATAACGGACTATGACCTAGCAGGCCTAGGCAAGATCTAAGCAGGAGCCTAGATGAATTTAAATTATCGTAAAATAAGCATTAAACAATGTTTACATTGTTTTTAAAAAATAATACAATATTTATAGATAATGTGAGAGTTTAAGAAAAGGGGCTTTTAGATCTAGGTCCAAAAACATAGATGGTTTTTTGGAGTGAGTCCAATTACCTAATTATATGTATTTATTTTTTTTAATGCTCATTTTATATTTTCTAAAAATATTAAAAATCAATTAAAATCTTCTAATATTATGCATTTTCAACCCCAAAAAAATATAATTAATATCTTATAACAAAAGATATATATATATATATATATATATATTGACATAAATCTATATGCAAATCATTATACCCTAACTCAAGTAACAAATATATGAATGTATATCATACCTATAAGTAAGATATGAAACATAACTAAAAGGTAGAAAAAAATTGTATATCTACAAGCAAAACACATGAATCTTACTTGATTATAAAAAAGAATCTGTCATATAGGTAGATAAATATTATTAACCTGTAATATAGGTTTATAAAAATAAAAAATAAAATCTATAAATGGGGTTTAAAACGGGATAAAGAACAAGAAAGAACAAAAAAAAAAAATAATCAAAGAGATAATTAGGAAGAAATTTGATTTTATAATAAATCTTATCATTGAAGAGATAATTATTGAAAATAAAATAACAAGATTTAAGGAATTGGACTTATTTTAATAAATTGGACTATTCCTACTATTGACTCAAAAAATTGGACATATATCAAATTTCTCCTTAAGAAAAATACGGTGGGAGTCTCAAAAGAGAAAATAAAAATACATACAAGAATAAAAAATTGAAAAAAAAGGAGAGAAATAGGTTAATAAGGAAAATACTTGGTACTGCCTAGGTAGTACCCATTTTTCACTGACTACAATGTGGCTCAATAAAGTTAAAACATGTGTCCTACTCCTCGCCCTCACGTAGCTTCGCCATTGGCTGAATGCCCATTGTTCCGACTGTCCTTGTAAAAACTAATAGACGGAAAAATTTGACAAAAAAAGTTAACTACATGTTTCTTGGTTAAAAAAAAAAAAGAAAAAGAAAAAAAAAAGGACTTATTTCTAGCAATGGCTTCACTAAATCTAAGGGATGGAAGAATTGAGAGATCATTTCCAATTCTATGACATTGATCATTGTTCCAATGGGGAGGCTAATGGGAATAAAATTATATCTAGTTATTAGCTAATTTTGTAATTTATTTGCTTATTGTTAATGTCCTTAAAGACATCCGATAAAATTAAAACAATATTCTCATTTTTAAAACAATTATGATTAATTAGTACATTAATTTAGACAGTTGTTGGAGGTTTAAAAAAAAAAAAAAAAAAAAAAAAAAACAAGTATGATTAATTAGTACATCAATTTAGACAGTTGTTGGAGGTTTTTTTTTTTTTTTTTTTTTTTTTAATTTTTTTTTATCTACATTAAACCGGTGTGAGAGTGGACCTTGTCAAATTATATATAGACTAAAAGAGAAAATGAACTGGAACACTGTTCATAAGCACAGTGTTCTTCCAATTTTACCCATACTTGATTTGTTTAATTTCATTTCTGCCAGGTTTACACATGATGGACGCGTGTTCTCTCTCAAATTTCTCGAGCTCTCTCTCGAAGGTTCAGTAAACCTTTCCATTTCCCTCCAGTGCAAATCTCTCCAATCAGAACCCACGAACGACAAACACAAATCCACTGAATGTCTTCCTTCTCTCTTCCTCTCGCTCGCCTTGCTGCTTTTCTAATCTTTGCTTACAAAGAGTTGATGACTAGGCAGTGATTTCTATTGAACACCAGTTATTTGCACCTCTTTTCCCTCCTTCCATGTGGTGCTTTTGACTCTATGTAGTAATGATTTACAAGATAAAATTGTCGAATTTTTTTCTTCCATTGTGTTTCCTTCTTCAAAAATTAAGATAGAAAGGGAATGCTATGACAATTTGAGGTTTTTGTTTTGATATTCATGTGTGTACTTTAGCGGGTACAAAAAACGAGATTTGGTTTGCAGATATAGTCATTAGTAATGCTTTTATGGTTTTCTTTAATGTGGAGAAAATTGGGATTCCATTTAAAAGATTTTATTGCTCGTTTGGTTAGGGAGTACTTACAGGAACTTCTTTTTCTTTATCAGACACTAGAAGAATAGTGCAAGTGAATGAACTTATGAGGACTAGTTTATAGATGGATGGCTTCCTAATATGTATGACTACCATGTTTAGTGTTCCTGTCGATTTGTCATTAATCCATTCATGGTAAATCAATTTGAAATGTCATTAATCTCCTGCAACCTATTGATTTGTCCATTTTACTGTTCAGGTTTGTCAAAAACTTGCTCAAACAGTGGACTGTCAGTGTGATTTGGGCTGGTTGTAAATAGTATCATCTCTTTTGTAAATAACACTTTAAATTCATCCCTTTCAGTCTAAACATATTATATGTAAAATAATATCATCTTAAAACAGTCATAAAATCCGCGGCATTGCGCGGGGGCTCAATTGCTAGTTAATTCCTACTTTTTTTTTCAGATCACATTGGGTGGGCCAATTTTTTGCTTACATGGACACAATTTTGAATTCACCTTGAGCATTTTTTATTTCCATATATCTATTTGGATTATGAAATGACATAATTAATACATGATGAAAAGGTTATAGCTGAATCATTTGGTGTCGCGTTTGATTGTTATTGGAGTTGGCGAAACAAGTGCCATTAACCAACAAAAATAGTAACCCTATTGAGTGAGCGACTGGTTTTGGTACAAAATCCTATCATGACGGACACGAGATCCACCTGATAGTCATAACGACTTGATTGCAAGAGCAGAGCTCGACCACAAACGTTGGTTTTTGCTTCATCAATTTATAAAATCTTGAACTTTTGACATCCAAGTCTGGCTTGCATACTCTGCCAATTCCTTCTACCATGAGGTTGATCGGCCGCTGCTACTCCGCAAGAAAGAGTTGATTAGACAAATTCTGGTTGTTAAACAAAGGTCCGTTTTTAGCAGGGTGCAGATTAAGCCAAAACACAATTTTTTTTTCGGAGTTAACCAAACGAGGAGAGGTAGGAGCGTAACGAAAATACTCATCAGCACAGTCACCTTGCTTCCCACTCAAACTCGAGCAATGTAACGAAACAAGCTAGCTGAATTTTGCACGACTTGTTCACTTCTTTGCATGTTCATACAAACTTTTGAGCCGCGAATGGCCGGGCTTATTCACAAAAGCAAATATTTCTAAAACTTAAAGTACTTCTTGAGCACATCTTGTAGGACGGCCCAGATTCCAACAGAGCCACAATTTTGTAATGTCAAGGTAGCCTGCCTCACGACCAAGTATTCAGATTTTAAAGAGCTATCTGCAAACCTCTGCTTAAGAGGTTCCATTTCATCCACGGCAGTTTCTAGATTCGCCATTGCCTCAGCTCGTTCCGTCTTTACTTGCGCCAGTTGGGCATTAACTCGGGCCAGTTCAGCCTCAAGTTCTGTAACCTCGGCATCATAATTGGCCACAATGTCTTTTCTCTCTTGGCATATCTGCATGGCCAGTCCCATTTTAGCTTTTATCTCTTCGTGTTCGACTGGAAAATGTTCAGCTTGGGCAAGCTCTTTTACTGCAGCCACGTACTTCGGCATTTCACCCTCCAAAGACGAAAGAAGATCCTTGAACATGGAAGTGATCGTTGAATGGATCATCCCTTGTTCAGTCACGAGTTTCAAGGCTGCTTTGAACTCCTCATATGCCCCATTCATGCTGAGAGTGTCTAGGCTGCTCCTTGCATAGCGGCTCACAGTGTCTAATGCAGCCAAAGCCTCTACTGATGGTTCTCGGGCTGAAGTGGACTTCAATAGATCCTCTGCAGCAGAAAGTCTTCTCAGAGTTCGATCAACTGCTGGAGAAGCAGGGCCATCCAGGTCATCATTTTGCATTTCTCTGCTTGCTGTAACATGGCCAACATTAGACGCCATGGACTCTAAGGTTTCTTGGGCAGCCTGCATCAGAGTCCAGAGATCAGTACGAAGATTAAATTTAAAAAAAATGAATGTGGGCTTGGTCGGATTCTTACGTCTTCTTGTGGAGTTGGCTCTGCCTGGCAAATAGAGGTTGGAAAAACAATATTTACAGCAGCACTTACTTGATTTGCTGCGTGAGCCCTCTTAGGAGCTTTATCAGAGTGCTCCAACCCAAGGTACTGCTCCCATGCACCATAAACATCTCTTCTCTGAAGAAAACAAAATTTCAAATGTTGGAAGTTAAAAAAGAAATCCACCTAGGCAATACCCATAAACATGGTTTAGATTGGCCTGCATACATAATATAAAAGAAAGAGGGACATGAGTTGCGATAGACCGTAGATACACCTGAAATCGTCTGGAAACAATATCAGAATCCTGTAGGTACTCTGGACGACCAAGTGACAAGAATGCAAACTTCCACTGCACAACAAATGGGGAAATCGACAAGGAAGCAAAATAAAGGATCATTTATACTAGCGAAGGAACACTCTTTTCCTCTAGTGACCCCATCCCAATGAATATAAGGCATGGGTCAAGTACCTTTGAGAACTCCTCATCCGGGACTTGCAATTTCTTTTGTATCCTTATTTTAACTTCAGCTAAAGTTTCCCCTCCATGGATAACCAAGACGAAAGGTTTCCCAAAATTTTTTACTTGCTGTAAAATGTACAAATAATAAGAATATAAGACTGATTCGAAAAATAAACAGTATTTGGGTGAAACCTCTAACAGTAGTCAAATAGTTTACTTCTACCGTCTGCTTCAATACAGTGACTTTCGTGAAGTGGCAAGCATGAATCAAGATATCATCGAGACCCAAGTTTTTCTCTTCTTCTGGAATCTGATACACAAGAAAGAAAATAAAAAAGACGGCTGCATGAAGAACAGAGGTACAATATGAATCCAATTCAATCCTGTACAATAGAAGGGATGTTAATCCAGAACTGGAAAACAAAAAAACAACAACTAAGCCTTATACACTAAGCGGGGTCGGCTGGGAAAGGGAAAACAAACAAAATTACAAATCTTGCCCATAAAACTTTATAATTTTTTTTCAACAGAATAAAACTAGAAACTCTTCAAAATAAAACTAAATAAAGAAGAGGCAAAAGGACTTGCCTCCTCTCCACGAATAGTCCAGTACTGGTCATTAATATTCTCAAATTTCTCACTGTTTGGGAAGATCTGAAATAGAACACAAGGAATTATGAGTGCTACATCAGTCCTATACAGTAGAAGGGATTCCGATACAATAAGATCCTTATGGAAAATATGCAAAAGCATCATGATTCCAATCAGCATCACAAATGGGCCAGGCTACAATCACTTAAGACCAGAAAAAAAATAGTTAACATGCTGATACATCAGACATACCAGTGGTAATTACCTTGTAGATCTTGTGATCGAAAATCTCAAGCAGTCGGAGTTCTGCATTTGGATGAGACAGCTCTACCTGTTTGAGGTACACCATAATTTGAGAAACATCTGTTATAAGAAACTGTTTAAGAGGGTGGTGGTAACAATTTCTACCAATTTTGTCAAGTTATGATCACCACTGTAAGTTGAGTGTATCCATTATTGGCAACTATAAAAGACAGAAAGTACAAAAACCAGTAGAAGGGAGGGAAAAGACTAGTTTTCAATTAAAGGTCACATATTTTTACAAGCTCTGCAGTGCTAAAGTAATGTATCATAGCATCATTAGCATTCCTGAACAGACAATGAAAAACTAAAAACACACAGAGGACTTCTCATACGATTGGCAGAAACTTTTAGATGGGAAGTGATGGATAATACATGGAATGCATAGATAGAGAGAAACTTCACCTTCGTTTTAAGTACATTAATCACATCCCCAGCAGTGCTCTGTTTGGGCAATATAATACTGTAAATCCCCACCTGTAAACAAACTACACAAGATTATGATGTGCACAATCGTCCATAAGCATAAGATGCCGACCAAATATTCACACGGACCTCATCTTTTGTAGCATGATGAAAAGCAATTTTTAGAGTTTTTAGGCTTAGCCTTTCCAATTCTGGCAGGGGAATGTCCAAGACTTCATAGTACAAAATATCAGAGCTCTATATAAGGAAAAGCATAATTAGCACCCCGGGCCACGAAACAGGACGCTTACGAGAGTGAGAGTAAAACAACATAGGAAGCTCAGTACGATGCCACTTACTTGGTTGTAATGAGTTAACATTTCTGTTAAATGCTCTACTCCCTGATATTTTATTGGTTCGGGCTTAGGTTGTTGAGAATAGCAGTTATGTGCAGTGAGTCTGATTTTGGTGGGATTCTCCAAACCAATGTGGTGAGCTAATTTCTCCACCACATCATCATAAGTGTGTAGCTTTGACCTAGAAAACAACAAAGGAAAAAAAAAAAAAAAAAACAGTTACAGCATTAGCACCAAATAATAAAACAAAGATGGACAGTCCAACTATGAGGGACAATGATTAAGTACTAACAATTCCAAACAAAAATCCTCCTCCATCGGTTTCTCCAAAGAATGGAAATGAACAACCTGTATAGCATCAAATCATTCAATATCGTTAGGTTTAACACTTAATACAATTAAAAAAAAAAAAAAAAAAAAGACACTGACAACAAAGTAAAAGGAGGTGAAAAACCACTAATGGAACAATGAAATCTAATTTCAACTAAAACAAAAAAAGAAAAAAAAAATCCGCAGCCTGTACCCGGCGATTGAGCACATAGTCCAAAAATGAAGGAACATCAGGGTATTTACATCCTTCGTCTATTTCAAGCGGAGTAGATTTCTGAAAGCATATAATGTCCCCATCTCCAATCTGGAAAAACAAAGCAACAGATTAACCACCCACAAACCTATAAAAGCGTAAAACTTAAATCTTATAGCAGACACGTCTTTACAACATGCCAAGCATGCAATATAGCAACAATTACCAGGCTCGACCGAAACGAGAACATCTTATCAAGGTGTCCGCACATGACAACAGGCTCAAACCTTACTTCCTGAATGTAGGACAAACACATACATTAGTTTTTGTATAAGAATGGTACAGCGAAGCATGCATCAAATTATGAAGTTACATATACATTCTACATGTACGTATATATATTAAGTTAAAGACACAGCTGATGCTACAAAATTAATGTGAAACAACCTCATAAATTTCAAGTTCTTCATCAAGGGGAAAACCAGCAAATTGATTCAACTTTGCTAAAATATCTACTGGCTTTGAAGAACTCTTCACGAAAAGCCTGCCAACATAACTGGAAACAGAAAAGAAACTTAAATCAGCAAACATGAGTCAAAAGAGAACTATTCGGCTGAGCAGAAAGAGCCACACCGTAGTTCTTGTTTCTCAGGTTCATAAAGCTTTAAAAAAAGGAGGATATCTTCATTGGTTTTTTCAGGAGGAGGAATAGGACGTAGATTCTGGAGAGTTTATACAAGCAAGAAAATGTAAGAAATGATGTCTTTCATAAAGCAATTGGAACCACAATAAGCCTCAAAACACAGGTCATAACAAGAATCTAGTAAGACTGGATTACCGGCCCAAATTCTACTTCCAAAAACAACTTTAGCTCCTTGTGCATTTTATTTGATACCTCTCCACATTGTCCAACCTGTAAAACACAAGGGGTCATCATTAGCTCTTCTTGGCACCAATGTACAGCTTAAACACTATCAGTCATTTCAAAATCTGAGAGAAAATGTTTATCACCACCCATCAACCTTTTTTGTACTATAATAACTTCATTTAAAATGCCTCTTCCAACACTGGAAGCATAATGAGCATCGGAATATGCATTAAGAACTTTTTAAAATCCAATTTTGCAAGAGAAATTGGCAGTTATAAGTTATAACCGTACATCATTAGTTCATAAACTTGAAAACTTCAGAGTCGGACGCAGCAAAGCAAAAATTCAGACAAAATGAGAATTATGAATTACAAAGGAACAAGGAGCAGTGCCTCCGAGTTTAAGGGGGCTTAATCAGTGAAGTACATACTGATTGTGATTCTTCCCCAGGTGTCAATGGTCGATGGGGGCGACAGGTGTGGTTTTGTCTCTTGGCCCAAATCCAGAAACGCTGAAACCGCACAGGTATGCCAAACTCTTTTGCAACCTCCTCCTGTTAGCCATTTCCAAATTAGAAATTCTAATAATTAATAAAACAGAATTCATAATTGTTTGCCCTCAAAAGTTAGGCTGTACCAGTGTACCTTGAAAAGATTAAAGGGCATTTGTTCGTGAATACGGAATTTACGAACTTTGTCATGATCAACAAGGTCAAAATATATATCCCTTCCAATTTGTTCTGCCAGGTCCTCATCTCGAACAACCTAAACATACCACTAAACACCGAATGACTGTACTAGCTCATCCGAACAAGCTATGGTGAAAACAGGATACTAGAAAGCTTTACCTTTATAATAGTGTAGTGGAGTGCTTCGTCCTCTTGCTGCTGGAAAGACGAACAGAATCAGAGCTCTGAAACCTAACTCTAACCCAGTAACCCTAATCTACTGAATCATAACCCTAGCAAATCAACTACTGTAAACAGGTGAATTTTCAAAATTCGCAGGCTTGAAAATGCCGGGTAGAACAAGGAACCCTGGGCGATCAAAAACGAAGAATGAAGCAGAAATTTTATGAAAAAACGAGACAGAAAAAGTAGAGGAGTCGGTACGTACATCTGACGTTGCAGGAGTATTGATCGCCATTGCTGTCGAGCAGTAAGCAGTCGTATCAGTGGAGCTGAGAGACGAGTGAAACAGTGAAAGAGAAGAACAGCGAGAGAAGGAGTGTTAGAGGAGTCCTTGTCAAAATCAACTGTATTAGGATTTGACGTTGTAATCTCGTTATGAAGTTTATCTCTGACTCTTAGAATGAGATACTTACTTGTAATCCAAGTATACGCATTGTATAAATATAAGCATTTGTATTTTTAGCATCCCTCACTCTTAGGGCTGGTTTGGAATTGCTGTGTTTTGAAAAAAAGTTACTTCTGGTGTGCTGTGAGAATAAGCAGCTGTGAAATAAAACAGCAGAGTGTTTGGTAAACATTTTTGTAAAAGTGCTTTTGAAAAAAAAAAAAAAAAACAGTATTATAGCGTTTGGTAAACTTTTAAGTAAAACAGATGTGAAAAAGCCGGTTTTTCAAAGCTAGGTTTTGCAGTTTCTTGTTTTTGGCTTTTTTTCACCCAAAAGTGTGAAAAAAAGCTGAACCTGAATGTTTACCAAACACAAAAACAGCTCCCAGCTTTTTTTGATACCAGCTTTTTTCAGAATCACCTCAATACCAAACCAGGCCTTAATATAGATAATATTGTTTGTTTAAAAAAAAAAAACAATCATTTAACAACTAATTGAATCACATTATTATGCGCGTTTGAAAGACCTTTTGTATAACCGGCACTACCCGACTCTTAAAATGTTTTGAACATGTTTAAAAATAGAGAAAATAATATTTAATAAACAACTGATTGAATTACATTATTGTAGCTTATTGTGAGGTACTAATTAAAAAAAAAACTGTACAAAAAAAATTAAATATTAAAAAACACTATTTATATGACAAAAATACCCCTACATTATTTCGGTTCCTTTTGAACTTTTTTATTTGGGGGGCAATTTTGTCCCAAATTTTTTGATAAAGCCCGTGACCCCAAAAGGTTAGGTACTAATTAAAAAAAAATTGTACATAAATAATTAATTATTAAAAAAACACTGTTTATATGACAAAATACTCTTACATTATTTGATGCATTATTTTGTATTACTTTTGTACTTTTTCGTTTGGGGGCATTTTTATCCAAATATTTTTGGTGAAGCCCATGACCCTTAAAGGGGTTGTTGGCTTTGTATATAAAGATATGCATTTTATATGGTATCATGGTGCCCCACTCTACAACATCTTCTTTCCATGGCCTCCGCAACCGCTTCGTCCTCATCCTCTGTTCTGTTTCTCTCTATTGGACCAATGTGTCAACTGTATTTCAATGATGAAATTAAAATTACTAAGTAATTTTAAAATGATAGAAATTGAAAGGACGAAATTTTATTTTTCAGAATTTATGAATTTCTTTTCTAATTATGAATTTTCTTATTTGATTAACCTAAAAAACAATGAAATTTGAATAAGTAATTTTTATTTTTAAACTTTCACTTTTTAAGGAAAAATTACACTTAGAGAATAATTTCAATACTTAATTATATATTGAGATTACACTTTTTAAACATTTCAAGGAGGGACATTTTTTAAACCAACGTAAGATGACATCATGTCATATTTTTCTGTTAGAAACGGAATTACGTATTTACCCTTCCCTTTTCTGTTAAACATGATCAGCGGAGATTGATTGAAGTATAGCTTCAAATTTACTCTCTTCTATTCAAATAAGTCAATTTCTTTTTTTGTTTCTCTGCTATTTTTCTTCCTCTCAAGTTTATTCGAAGGTAAATTGTTCTTTTGGTTTTATATTTAAATTTTCTTTGGCATTAGTTTTACATAATCATAAAGAATCACTTGGCATTAGTTTATTAAAAGGACAATGGATTAGCAACCAGTTAATGAATTATTAATCGTTAGGAATTTTGTGCAACATCAACGTTACAAAATATTTGTGCAGCATCAATTTTACAGAATCTTCTTAAGTTTATCATTTTGAAACCCTTGTGCAGCAGCATTTTTTATTGATTATTAGATTTACATTTTAAAATGAATGTATATATCTAATTATTTATGTCATGCATCAATTTAATTTTATGTTTTTTTTTTTTTGTGTGTGTGTGTGTGTAGATCATGTTCGTTGTTAAGGTGTTGAAGTGTGTATGAAAATTGTGCAGTAGTTGTCTTACTTTATCCGCACTCTAGTTATGGGGATTTGTGTGGGTAATTAACTTTTAGGTTTCCAAGTTTGTCATCAGGAGACTTTTTGTTGAAATACTCATTATTCAGAGGCGAACCAAACTGTTTATTAGAATGCAATGAAGATATTCAAACGCTTCCATTGGTGAATAATTTGATTTCAAATCCAGTTGTTGATGTTTATGTTTGTGCTAAGAATGAGATGTCTATTGTTCCTACTAGTAGTGTGTCATCTGCTTGTCTAAGTGAAACTACTAGTAATGGAGATGAGAACCAATATTTAGGTAAGTGTGGCTCTTATGGACCTCACCATTATGTGGCAGAGTTATATTTCTTATGAGGGTCAAAGTTATGAAGGTGGTGTAGTTGAGTTTCATAGAAAACTTACACAATACTCTATTGAGGTTGGTTTTGTTTTCAAGTACACTAGGAATGATTGGAAGCATGATACTGCTGTTTGCTCAAAGAAACTGTCGAAGGGGTGTCAATGGCGTGTTCATGTTGTTGTGCAACAGCCTAATGGTAATTTTATCATTAAAAAAAATTAAATAAAAGGTTTTATCCTTTTGTTTTATCCTCTTTATTGGCTGCTAAGGTTCGTTCGAATCTGTCTATCAAGGCAAAGGATGCTACGAGAGAAATGAATGAAAGTTATGGTCTTGATGTTAAATACCATACAACTTGGCGTGGTAAAGAGATTGCATATAACGAGGTTAATGGTGATGAGGCTCTCTTTTGGATATTTGGCTTGGTATCTTGATGAGTTTGTGCGTGCCAATGATAGATCTTTTTGTGCACTATAACTTGATAATGATAGTAATAGGTTTGAAAGATTATTCATATCTTTTGGAGCTTGTGTTAAAAGATTCTGATGGTGTAGACCAATATTGTTCCTTGATGGTACTTTTTTTAAGGGAAAATATACTGGTACTATTCTTGGTTATTGTGCTAAAAAATGCAAATAATGATAAGTTTTTTTAATTGTTATAAATTAAATATTTGTGATATTGTTTTGAATTTCAATATTTATTCATTTTGGAGAATCAGGTTATTCTTTTTGTATAGATTTTGTTTATTAAAGTGCAGCATCAGTTTATTAATGTGCAGCATCAGTTATTAATGTACAATGGATTATGAACCAGTTAATGGATTATGAATCAATTTATGGGTGGGGTGGGGGGGTCGGTGGTTGGGGGAACCCCCATATACGTTGAAGAATTTCTACTTTTTGATTAGCATTTGTGTAGTATCAGTTTTACAAAAACTATTTGTCACGCCTCGATCCCGCCATACGTTCAGGATTGACACGTGATGTCATCAAATAACCATATATCTAACATACCTGCCTCCAAGATATGTGCCAAGCACATGCCATACCTTGGATTGCGTAGTAATTTTTTTTTGTACACTTTATGGCTGCATCTAACCTCCAGTTAGACTGCCTACGTACCCTTAATAGGGATCAAGCCATTCGTAGTTCGTCATTTCACTACACTCAAACATCCATCTCATAAATTGCTATGTCACAACAATATATCACAATGCATACCATGCAATATGTCAAAGAACCAATGACGAAGCACAATATTCTTCTCAAACCACATTGATCAACTAAAATAATCATAATAATGATATCCATATCCAAAGTCATTCCACAATCCCGTTAATTAATCAATTCATGAATCAAAAATACATGATCACATTTATTTGCATTAATCAATCAATGCGATAACTTATCATTTCATGAATTTAACTAAGGAACTCTATATAACTCCCTACTTGGATTATGAGTAATAAACATGGTAATTCTAATTTATGTTCACAAGCTCTATTGTGGTTAATTCCCATTCACTTGAATCTAGGGTTCTAGACTAATCTTATGGGAATTAACAAAAGCAAGGATTCCAGACTACTCAACAGAAACCAACAACATCGGGTTCCAGACCACTCAACGGAACCAAAATACCAACCGGTTTCTCATACTCTACCCAGACTTGTCATATGTAAAATTAGTGCCTACATCAAGGGAATGATGCACTGGAAAATCAGAACTCGGTTAAACTACGAAACTCGGGTGAATGACAATAATACAAGTATGTGATATTCAATAAAAATAGACCATCGATCACAATCTATAAGTATCAAGTATAGAGTCATGCTTTATGATATCATAATCAAGTCACTGAAAACACCAAAGGAGTCACCCAGACATCCAACTGCTTTTCTAATTCAAACCACAAGATTCTCAAAAACCATCGTTCATATGTACATTAAAAACTAGGGCTAGAGGATCGCAGTTTGGCCAAAGCCTACATAAGTAACTAAATAGGAAGTGCCCCCCCCCCCCCAACAAAAGCGGATTAACCAAGCAAAGCCACCCCTGAGAAAGTAACCAAGTAGGCAGTCACTCCTACAGCTGTTAGGAAGTGATCACCTAATACGGATTAACCAAGTATGATCACTCCTAAGCATACATGGCCATAAGGATCGCCCAACGCGGATTAACCAAGTGCAATCCATATATAATATGGTCCCCCAATGTGGATTAACCAAGCAGGACCACTAGTGACCCCCCAATGCGGATTAACCAAACATGGTCAAGATAATTAGGTAGGTAGTGACCCACCAACGCGGATTAACCAAGTAAAGTCACACCTACAGAACTATTAGGCAGTGATCACCCAACGCAGATTAACCAAGCATGATCACCCCTAAGTATAAATGGCCATAAGGATCGCCCAACGTAGATTAACCAAGCGCAATCCATATATAGTATGGTCCCCCAATGCGGATTAACCAAGAAGGACCACTAGTGACCCCCGCAATGCGGATTAACCAAGCAGGGTCATAGTCTCCTACTAGCCCTCAATTTACAAAACATTTCAATATGCAATTCGAATCACTTTTCCACAAATATTTCCAATCCATGAATCAAATCACATTTAATAACAATAGATCGATGGTCAATTATAAAAGAATCACATTTTAACAAAAAAAACACATTTATAAAGCCATGTCATATCCACAAATGATATTAATATAAAGAATCGGGTAAACACCATATCACATATGTTAAAGTCACTCACTGAGACAAGTCTGCAAAGCTTCATTGAGTCTCTAGTAATACTAATTTTAGTAATTCAAATGGTTCAAGACCTGTTGAGCAAACGTCAACGGTGGGTCCACACCCTAGCAATTTAATCTGGAAGATCCACATATCATAATCTAGATCCGTAACTTCCTAAGGTCCACATTATGCTCAAAGAACAACATACTAAAATCTCATCATGATCCGACAGTCGGATCTCTGCCATTGCTAGAATTAGGTGGCAGGTAACAATTACTTTTACTAACTTAGAAATCTAATTTGGGAAGATCCGTACGTCAGATTCCCGATCTGTCAGCTCCAGTTATCCTCAAATATTATGTTCTATAACGCATTAGGATTTGGTGATTCAAATTTTGATCAAGTGATGTACCATAATGAAACTAGGTTCAAACAGTCAAAACACTTCATACGGATATCAATTATGAATTCAAGGCATCTAACTGGACTTAGAAAGACATCGTCGGCCCACTGGCCATGCGCTGCCGCAAGTTGCGGTCGGCCGCCCCACTCGCTGGAAAATTCAACTATTTTCAAAAATTACCAAATTTTACAGGAAAATAGATCTCAGTGAGTGGAACATGTTTCATACTTGTGGCCAAGTCCAATTTGATTGGGAAAGGCTCCAATTGCCCTTGAACCCGCCGGAAAACCTAAAAATGGGTGTTCCTCGATTCATCACCAAAACGAACTTCGACACCTCATCCAATGCTTGGGCCTTGCTCCAGGGGTTGAGGGGAGTCTATTGATGGTGGTGATCGATGGTAATCGTTGTCGGAATCACTATAACATGAGAAAACTCGCCAGAAAACCTTTGGCACTTTGTGGCTTCAAACTAGAAAAGTGGAAAAGAAAAATGGAAATCTAAAACTACAGGGATGTAGAAATCGTCAAGAGCTCCATGGACACCAAGATCACCAAAAACGGAAGTCGGATAAAGGAGATATGGTCGGGTAAAAAATGACCCAACTTGGGTCTCTTTCCTTTCCCCTCCTTGCTCTCCCTTCTGATTGGGTTGCTCCTCCCCTTTTCTCTACCGCACTATCTCCTTTCTCCCTTGCTGCCACTTGGCAGCTTCTAAACGTTTATTTATTTATTTCCTAACGACTAAAACGTCTCTAATTTCTTCGTTATAACTCCATTTCACGAACGGTTTACGCCTACGCGTTCGTGAGATCGAGCTCTATTTGAAAATATAAATTATGACCTTGAAAGGTCTACGGAATTTAAATATTTAATTTTGAAACTTCAACCTTCATAACTAGTTTAATTAAAACCTAAATTCAAATAAATTAATATAAATTCCCGAAAAATAATATAAAATCTCAATAATACAAATATGTAGATTATAACAGTGAAATCCAGGAACAGGATTTCACACTATTAATGACTCAATTTATTCACTATCGCAAAAGTGAATTATAACAATGCAATTTTAAACTTCAAAGTTCATAACAATTTAAATGTTAGAAGTCCAGCTCAAACTTCAAGATGATTTTTGGTTGTCATTTTCTTCAGTTGCTTGTTTTTCCACCTCAAACTTCATGCTCTAGCTTAAGCGATGATGTATTATTTGAGATGCAATATCGTAGCGTAGACAATTGACTTCCTGCTTGGTCAATGACTTTTTCGTTTGTTCGCCTTTTGCTATTGTTCGTATGTAGTACAGTATATAAACACCATAATCATCTCTGTAAAATAAGTTTTGCATAACTAGCATGCAACATCAATTTTAACAGAATTAGTATGCAGGATTAGTTAAAGCAGAATAAGTATAGAACTTGAATTATGGAAGAATATGTAGCTTCAGTATGCAACATTAGTTATATCAGAATAAGTATACAACTTGAGTTATTGAAGAATGTAACCAAGAACAGTAATTCAATTAAAACAATCAAAACACACTATTATACTTATGAGCCAAGCTGGATTAGACAGTGTTTATCTTCATCCATCTCAAAAGTTGCATTTGTAAGGCTTATTCACATGTAGTCATTTGTTGTTTTTTCTCTTTCATTCAATGGCAAATGGAATAACCTGTATCCGTTGTTGTACCATTCTTTAATCATTTTGACCTATATACAAATTAAGCATAGGTTTGAAAAATGTATAGGAAATCATTGAAAAAATAAGCGATACTAAATTTAGACTTACCACTTTATATGCATTGTCATTGTGCATGTTTGTTTCATCTTCTTGAAGGTTTTTTTTTTTTGTTAGAGTTGCAAAAATTGAAACGCATCTCCTTTGTGTCGAATACAAGCAGTGTGTAGTATTCATGATTTAGAAGGGGTATAAAGATTTTTCGCGTAACTCACATTTGTTCATTTGATTGTTCCCCAAATTGTGCTTTATTGTTTTCATCCTTGGTGAAGTTCATCTGTTTATCCAAAATATAATCAGTATATGGACAATTAGGATTAGTAAGCAACATCAATTAGTAATTAGCATCAGTTATAGCAGAATCATATGGAACATCAGTATGAATCATCAGTGTGGAACATGTGTATGAAACATCAGTATGCAGGATCAATCAGTTTCAATGACATTCAATAGTTTTTATAAATTACAAAGAGAATGACCGAGAAGTAGAAGTTTGATGATCCAAATTACTTTCTTATTCTTTGAGAATGTAGTTGTGTGCATCAATCACAGTATTTGTAACTCATCTCCAAAAAATCCATCCATATATTTTTTTCATCACAATATTGTCATAGTACCTGAACTCATTTGTAGTTGATGACCAATACATGTCCTTGAAATACAATATATATAGAAATATGTTAATTTAGAATCAAATTTGGAAGTATAACAGAAATTATAGATTTAGTTGTAAATTTTCTTACACTGGTGCTTTTTTCCCAGAAAAGGTTGATGGTTTTTTTGTCCATTGGGGTTAGGAGGAAGTATGCCGGATGACATTTCCACTCATTTCATTTTCTTGTTTTCTTCATGGCAATGTAATGGAAATGCATCTCTTTTTTTTTTTTTGGCTTTTTGCTTGATGCGTCGGACCATTGTTCGAGTTTGAGGTTGAGGTTGAACAAGTGTTTAAGATTTTGTTGGTACTTTTTTTGGAGTTTGTAGAACCTGTTTTGACTGCATATTTACCTCTTGATTAGATGCAATTACGATTTTGTCCGCAGAGTTAACAGGTTCGCTTTCTGTTGTAGAATCAATATCATAAGCTTGATGAACAAGTTCCTCACATTTCTAAACTTTTTCTGTTTCAACCTCATTAATGAAACATAAGTTCTTGTTTAACTCAGTAATTTCTTCTTGTTGCTTCTTTACCATTTCATCTAGAGAAATCTTCTCAGCTTTTAGAACTTGAAATTTCTCTTTTAATTTTTCCATTTTTATTGCATTAAGTTCACACTGCTTCTTGTAGGACTTTTTTTGCTGCCATTCAAGATATTTATTCTCCTTTAGCAGTCCCTTGCTCTTTTCTTGCAATTCATTCTTTTCTCTCCCCATTTTTTGTTGTTCTAGTGCAGTGTTCTTCTCCAATTTTCTCAATCACATAATTCTTGAAGTGGCATGTGTTGATAACATTATTCATTTGAAGTTGAAGTTTTGCCCTCATTTTCCAATGCTATGCATGATTTGTTTGGCTTTGCGAGAGCTCTTATTGTATTAATTCTTCCTCTGAATTTTCACATTCCCATTTTTCTTCACCCATATGTGGAGCAAGAAGCTATTCATAGAATGTTGGTTCCTTGTCTTGATTGCCGACTCATCGGGGTAAACTGGCAGTTGAGTAACAGATGCTACATTTGCTTGTTGCTCATTAGTTTGAATTGGCAGTGGAGGGACTGATTCTGGATTTGCTTCTTGTTCCTGATGGTGAATTGGGATTTAAGGAACTGATTATGCATTTGTTTTTGCTTGTTCATGATGTTGCACTAGCATCTGAAGACATTCTTGAATTGAGGTGTTTTGAGCCACTTTTTTGCAATGTCTTTTCTTCCACTTAAGGAACTGATTCTTAGATTGAGGTGAAACCTCTTTTTGAATTGCCTCTTCTTTCACTAGAGGAATTGATTATTCAATTGAGGTACTTGGATTCTCTTTTTGTACTACCTATTCTATATGAAAATTAACCACATTACTGATCACCCTATCAATTTTAGTTGCGTCCATGTTTGTGATGTTTGCATTTCTTTCTTCACTTTCAATAGTTGGATGGGCAGAATCATGTGCAACATCTTGGTCATCTTGGACTTGCTCATTTGAAATTTGGGTGCCAAATATACTCTGACTATCAACCAATGTGTCAAAGTCTTGATAGTATGCAAAATCAACTTGAAGAATTAGTTTGCAAATTTACTTATTGTATTATTAGATTCCATCCTTTCATATACCAGAATTAGTATGCATTATTACTTTTATACAAAGAATTAATATACAGCAACAATTGCATCAGGTTTATTATGTAGCATCAGTTATCGAATATAATCACAAAGCTTCAGTTTATAGCAGAATAATCATGCAACATCAGTTATAGCATAAATCAAGAATACGAATCAAATTTTATTATTCATCATTTTAGTTATACAATATTTAGCATGCATCATTGCTTTTATATTAGAATTAGTATCTAGCATCAGTTATAAAAGAATTAGCATGCATCATTTACTTATACCAAATTTAGTATGTTACATCAGTTATACCAGAATTAGGATGCAACATCATTTATACCAGAATCAACATGCAACATTAGTTACACCACAATCATTCAGTTGATGACATTTAATATTTTATGCAAACTCATCAGTTTATATTAAACATTCCAAAATATCTGAAACTGTTCTTTCATCATCATTCTCTTCTTGTTGTTGAGCATCATCTATCTCATCATTATCATTTTCATTTTGAGCATTAATTTTTGCCATCCCATATGATATGGTTCTTTCATCATCATCAGCATCTTTTTTTCAGTCACTTGATCATCTTATAGAGGTTGTGCAGGTCCCCTTACATTTTGATCTTCTTCAGGTTCTTCATGTTCAAGCACCAAATTTTTTGCTGCTTTATCTTTCTTTGCTTTTGGATCATTCTTGACTACTTGCTTTGACCCTAATACGGTTCGATCTTCTTCATGTTCTACATGTTCAAGAATTAATTTTTTTTTTCTCTTTAGCTTTCATAGCTTTTGGCTCCTTCTTGGCTACTTATTTTTCTAATTTCCTCTTTTGATGCAGGTGGAGGATTGACAAAGTCATATTCATCATCATCTTTTGATCCTTGTTCAACTGAATCCTCAATTGGTTTTTCATTGTCCATCTGTGAAAGTTTTAAGAGGTAGTTTTTTGATACTTTGTTTGAAAACAACACACAACAGGTATATGCATAATCACACATGCATAATCAGTTTTACACAAATATAAACTATATTTTAACTTTTTTTTTTATGATTATTGTTGACACTGTTTGTTTTTTATACTTTTTTTTTTTCCTAAAAAAATGCAGAATCATGTTTTACACAAAAGTACATGCAGCATCAGTTTTATCTCCAAATTTTCATTTGCTTATTTATCGATTTTTTCAGGGTAAATTATATTTTACCCCCTCAAGTTTGAGTGCAACTGTAACCTCATACAATATCTTTAAAATATTTCAATCTTATACATTACTTATTATTTTATTTCAATTTCATATAACCATTAAAAAATTTGTTAAGTTGATCGTTAAGTGATGACGTGACAAATGAATGGCCTATTTTTTTACTAACGTGGCAGTCTATCTAAATAAAAAAATTAGTTATAAAGTAAATTAAAAAAATTGTGCCCTCATCTCCTTCGTTCACCCATCTCTCATTTCTCTTCCGCTCATCCATCATTTTCCCAAATTTAATTGGGCTTTTCGTGACGGCATAGTGGGTATCTAAAGAAATCAAGACTCATCGACCCCCGCATCAGGACTCCTTGTTGGGTCTGTGTACATTGCACCAATTTCTCCAATTTCTAGTTTTCTGGCGCCACCAGAAGACCCCCTTCATCATCGGTGGACTCTATAGTCACAACCCCAACAACAACCACCCTTGCAATTATGGCTCATCAAGTACGGACACATACTCTAGAATATTTTTTTCCCATTCTACCCTCTGCCATTTTTCCCATTACCCAATTTTTCACCTCTCTTTGTTTTCCACTTTCTTTCCCTTGCTCATACCTGTTTGCTAAATGGGTTTTCTTCTCCGGGTTCGATAGTATGGACCATGCTTTCTTAACGAGCCATAAAGCGTCCTGAGAGAAAGTGAACTGGTTTTTTCCAGGTTCCAAAAGGGTCCTGAGTTTCTCGAATTGGGCCAGTATGAGTCGGGTTTGCAGAGTCGGGTCGGGCCATTTGGAGAATGAAGTACCAATCAGGTGGGATTTGGCGGATGGTGGCGAGGAGGACGTCAACAAATTTGTGGCGCTCAATCAGGTGTGGAGAAGATCGCCAAGGATGAGCCCTCCTAAAATGGGTCAATTGTATTTGATTTGATGGCCACGTACAATAATTAAGAGGGGGAGAGGTGGGTGAGGATGGGCATGCTGCGCTGTTCTCTTTAACTCCCTCCGCCTTTCAATTTCTATCACCACGAGTTCTGCTTCTGAAAAATAGATTGCTAGTTTTTTAAAATAGAGGAGCAAATGAGTGGAGAGATTGAAGAGAGAAAAGGAATGACTGGAGAGAGAAAAGCAGAGGGAAAGAGAAAATGGGTGAGACCCAATTTGTTTTAATTCAGTTTTTAAGCAATTTATTTAATATTTAATTATATTTATTGCCAAGTGATCATAGCAGGTGGGTTTAATACATGCCACGTCATCGCTTAACAGTCAAATTAACGGATTAACTAACATATGTTTGAAATTGCAATGAAATAATAATGAAAATATGAGATTGAAATATTTTAAAGATGTTGTAAGAAATTGAAACTGCACCCAAACTTGAGGGGGTTAAGTGTAATTTACCCATTTTTTCATGAAGAACTGACAAATCTCACTTGACTGCTATTGGCAAGCGTTTCTCATTTCCTTATATTGGTTTGATGATTTGGCTGTGATCACAAATCCAATATCGTAGACAAAGTAAAAGATTTTTTTATTAGAGATTGATCCCCTGAACTATTTTTTTTGGTAAATTAACTCCTGAACTATTTGAAATTAGCCAATTAACCCCTTGTTGGTAGATTTCATTCACTATTTCATTAAATTGAAGGGCAAGTTAATCTTTTCATCATTAATTCTTACTTGTCAACTATAACCGCCAATAAAATTATGACATATGGACACAAAATAATGTGTAATGACAATGAGAAATGTATGTAAACGTTCGATTTTTTTATGTTTTCTTAATATGCTATATGTTTTGCACATTATTTTGTGTCAATATGTTATAATTTTATTGGTGGTTATCATTAACAAATAAGAATTGATGAAATGACTAATTTGGGCTTGAATTTGATGGAATGATAAGTGGAATCTTACGTCAAGAGGTTAATTGGCTGATTTTAAATAGTTCAGGGGGTTAATTTACTAAAACAATAGTTCAAGGGGTCAATTTCAACTGGGTAGTAGTTCAGGGGGGTAAAACTGCATTTTACCTTTTGTAAAATAACACAAAAAGTTTTTGTTTTTTTTTTTTTTTTTAATTAGTTTTTGTTTGCTTACCATGAAAAGTACAATAACACCACTGACGGTTGGTTGTTTATCTCTTTTCTTCTTTTGTGCTCTATCAATTGATTTCATCAAGTATCTTGCTGTTTCTTTGGCCCAGTTGTACTGTTTTATGTTATCAATGGAGGTACAATTCTTGGCCAAACTTCAAGGGAGTTTGCCTGCTGAGCTCCCAAGCAAATTTGTGTTAAGCAAAAATAGAATTATAAGGCAGGCCGCATCTTCATTTTCTTCTTTTGTCCCAGTATCAAATGCAACTTGAATTGCGTGTGGAATTTCTTTTCTACTGATTCTTGCCATTTTTTAGAAGTATTTATCAACATGTCTAGTTTCTTTCAACTTTAGGATTCTTGTGTTTATTGTTGACTGAGGGGCTTCTCTACCTCGGTTTGGGATCCCAAATTTGCGTTGAACATCATCAGCATTTACTTGGCTATATCCATTTTTGAATTTGAACATTCATTTTTCAATGTCATACCATTTCACAATATATAGGACATCCCAGTTTGATTTCTTCATTTGTAATTCACCTTTTACTTTTGCTTTCACAAGTTTCCCAAAAGGTGACTTATATATGAATGCCAAGACTTTTGGTTTTTCATCAAAATTTGGCTTGAGCTCTTGTATTAATTCTGTAAAGGCCATGATATTCAGTCTTATTTGAGCATAGTTCTCGTCTATTGCCCGACGTTTTGCAACATGAGGTTTTTGAGCCGATTTCTTTCTGGTTGATGAATGCTTTTCTTTTGGCGGCATCTTCATTAAAAAAAAAACGATAATAAGTATACTTTTTAATCAAATAATATGAAGTTATATAAATGACAAACTAGATGCTAAAGACAGATGTAGTATCACTTAGCACAAGGTAGATGCATCATCACCTAGCACACAAGCTAGTTGCAGCATCACTTAGCAAACAAGGTAAATGCAACATCACTTAGCAAAAAAGGTAGATGCAGAATTGGTTATTAACGCACAAGGTAGATGCATATTCCTTTTTTTAACATAATATATTTATGTGCAAAATTAATTTACAAACAAAAAGTAGTACCATAGTTAATTTACAGACAACAGGCAGGTGCAACATCAGTTCACATAAAAAGTGTAGCATCGATACAAAATGCAGCATTAGTGACAAATTGCATCATCAAGCGAGACGGTTAATGTTTTTACTCACAAAATTTAGACGCATAATCATTTTTTTCCAGATGTTGTTGAAGAATTAGTATACATATAAACTAAAAAAAGTGAAATAGAACATCTAAAACATCGAAATTGTTTTTTCTCGAACTAGAACACTAAATTTTTTGTAAAATCAAGTGCTAAAACACTTGATAATGCATGCATGTGTTTTCTTTTTTTACAGTTTTTGAAAGTGTCTTTTGCAAAAACAAGTGCAAAAACACTTAATAATGCATCCAAAACTTGATAATGCATTCCTTTTTGTCAAAATTCAAAAGATAATAATGCAAAAGAATGATTTGGAGTAGTAGAATACCTTTGAAACACTGATCTTCTCGAAATCGAGCTGAACCTGTGTATCGCTTACTGAAAATCTGTTTTGAAAGTATCGAAATCTATGGAGATTTTAGGGTTTTTTCTGGGGAAGTTTTTTTTTGCATGAGAGAGTTTTTGAAATGATTCTTTTGTGGGCAGATGAAAGAAAGAAAAAACCATCAGTTCGCGGTATTGAATAGGGCATACAATCTGTTTTTATGATTTTTTGTCGTGTACTGGTTAACGTGGCCGTTTATTAACGGTTATAGACAAGGGGCATGGGTCGTAATTTACTCGGTCTGTTTCTTTTTGGATTGGGCTTGGTTTTGTGTTGTTTTGGGTTTTTTGTCCCTCCTTGAAATGTTTTAAAAGATGTAGAGTTGTGTGAAATATGGTATATATATATATTTTCTCTATAAGTAAGGCTTCCTCATAAAAATTGAGATTAACCTATTTACATGAAATTTAAACTTAGGAATTCGAGGCTCCACATTCTGAACTTTTTTTTCACTCGAAAATTCTAAATTTATATGTTTATGAATTCAAATAAGAAAATTTGAGCATATCTATTTATAAATTATAACTATTGTTAAAATTTCAAGTTTATTTCTCTCATCCATATATAATGCTAAAGATTAAAAATGAAGAAAAATCAATAAAAATAACTTTAAAACTTTAAATCTTAACAAAAAAAAGCTATATACTAAAACTTTATTTAATGGTTACCACAAATTCAACGCCAAATCAGCCCAATAAAACTGGCCCAGCAGTGAGTCTTCGATTTTACCCCGACTATAATACCTTCCCCCATTTCTTTAGTCCGTTATCCTTTTTATCGCTCTGCTATTTTCTCATTTTATAAGTCCGAAATGATCGTGGACGACGGCGAGGGCGCCACCCTCGTGATCCACAAGGAAGTCAAGGACGAGGAAGAGTTCGAGAAGTTCGGGACGATCCCAACCAGTCTTCCACCGATAACCAGGAGTTCCAGATGGTTCTGACCATCATGAGAGATGGCTTCGAGAAGTTCGGGACGACGATCACAACCAGTCTTCCATCCATAACCAGGAGTTCCAGATGGTTCTAACCATTATCAGAGATGGCTTGAAGATCGATTGCAAGAGGTACCAGAAGATGGACAAAATTTGGGGTTTTGCCATCAAATCTCTTATATTATTTAGAATTGAGTTTTTTGTGATCTTGGATTCATAGAATCAAATTAACCGAGATTTGTATGAATGACTGTGTTCTTATTTGAGGTTAAGAGGAGGCTGAGATGGTGCTGATTGCTGATTTCCTTAAATTAGAAGCTTTTTATTAAGTTTTTGTTGATTATTTTTTCATTTTTTTCAATTTTTCTTGCATTTTTTCTCTCTCTCTGCTGAGTGATTCAGTTGGACATAGGGACACAATAAAGGACAAAGAGCAGAACCCAGGTGCCATCTCTCTCTCTTTCTCTTTTTCTCTCTCTGCTTTGTTTCATTTTTTACTTTAATTTTATTGTTTATTGTTCATATAGTTGTCGAGGAAGTTATGCAATTATAAATTTAATGAACAATTTGTATATTCTATTAGTTATGTAACTTATTGTTTTCTTTTGTTATTACTGAATAATTTGCTTAGGGAAATTTAGTTCCTGGTGGAATTGATTGAATGAATTGATGACCTATGAAAGAAATCACAATTTTTGCAAAATTAACTACATTCTAATTTATGTGAACATAATAATTGTGGTTGTTAACTTGAGCAGCAGGGCTTGCTCAATTCATAATTGAGGGTCAGCAAGATGATGGGGCGGAGCCCGCTAAGGAAAGTTCTACACCGTCGATGTTTGTGAATTCGAACCAATGAGGGAGGAACAAGTGCACAATGCTGTGAAATTCCCCTCACACCCGAAAGTTAGGGGCTCTCTCTTGTTGTTTAAAGACGGTCTTTTCTCGAAAAGAAGGGTCTCATAAAAGAAGAGAAGTGTTTCGGTGTGTGCCTGTAAGTGAATTGATTATTGGTGTTCAAGCTAATTGTTAATTTAATTCTCAACGGTTTCGTGTTTGACATTGTTTGTTTGTAAATTGCAGGACCCAACTGGTATTTTGGATTTGAAGTGAGTTTTTGTTTCTTTTTTTTGCATCGTGTGGAGTTTCATGTTCAGGTGCACACTTGTGTATATCATTGAGCCATTTAGGCAATTCATTTGGTTTAAGAGAGAAATCGATCACTTGGAGTCGAATTGTGAAAACCCATTTTGTACATTTTTGTAGAACATGTTTTAGTCTGACCTTGATTCAGGTAGCGGGTTGACTGAAGAGTCATCAACCATTCATGTGGGTATGAAATTTTGATTAGGTTGAAGATCTTGTACACCCTATCATATTAATAGGGAACACAATATCGGTAGACATTGAAAGTTAACCATTTTTTTTTAATTGTAAGTTCTTTGCCCTTGTTCATATTTCATCCTGAATATGCAGACTCTTATATCTTCCTTTTTCCTATATAGCATGTGTATTGAAGCATTGATGAGCTTGTTCTTATATCGTCGGGTGTTTGAAAGGTTCACTAAACCATTGTGTGTTCTACTTGAAAATTACGATGGCGCAAATTTGTTATTGGTGGAAAATTTAGGAGGAATTTATGTCTAGTTCCTGAAGTTTTCTTGTAGTTACATCAAATGATTTATGAGCCTGTGAGCGGCCCCTAGTTTAGTTTGCAAAGGTGAATCAAGAAATAGACAATGAAATCCCTTGTCCATTTTTTAATTCTAAACATGGGTACTAGTACAAACCCACCATGTAGTAACCTACGAAAAAGTATTTTCTCTTCATCCACATAAAATAAATATCGAAATTATTCTAACTCTGAACTTTCCTATGCTTGTGGATACATATATGCACATAATGGATCTCTAATCTAATAAGAAATCATATCAAATAAGAGGGCATTGACCACGCGAAGGCCACGACTGCCTACGACAAGAAGATCTACATGTATCGTACAAATTCTTCTCTTACCACATACATAATGCAACTTTGAGCTGAACGGTTTGGAAAAAACTATGAACAATGGCCATCATCACCTTAACAAAACACTATGGTATCGTTTGACAGCTCGGACTATACTGACTATTTTTGTCAGATAGGATAAATAGTCATCGAATAATACTAACTAAATTAGTCGGGCGTTTGGTGAAGTACTGGACTAATGACTGTATTATTTATACTCTGTATGGTACTATTGCCCCTAAAAATTACAAAGCCTACGTAGCGCGCATGCTGAGTAACTAATAAGCTAACTACGTCCTTCGGTTGAATGCGGGGTGTGCCAACTCATCGGCTGAGCTCGGCTGACGAGTAAAATTTGTTGATGTTGCGTTGAGCGCATTGCTGACTTCTTGATCTTGCGATTGCGGCCGAGGAAGGAACAAATCTCGGCCTTTGGATTCTCGAGCCTAAAGATAAGACTGCTAGTTCTGCGAAGTTCAATATCAAATTCGGCTCTCAAGGTGCCGAATGTAATAACTTGGTAACACCTCACTTCTGCCAATAAGGATTCGAAAATCCTTCTCGACCGAGACTTGGATAGGTAACCAGTCGGCCTCGACGCAGTGCTGTTTATCCAAACTAAAGGTGCTTCGGGAACTGCTGATTCTACGGCAACAATACTGTTTATCCAAACTGAAAATGTTCGTCGGTTGCCTTCACAGTGCTATTTATCCAACCTGAAGATGTGTCGGCGGAAAAAGAAAATAAAAAATCTCAAGATGTTTGAGAGGTTTTGCGTAGAGCAATTGTGTGTTGAATTGGAGGTCCTTTTACGTTGCATGCCGCTTGGTATTTATAGAGATATGCATGCCCAAGTCGCGAAAACCAATTCCATTCACACTGTGACTCTGAGTCTTCATTGGTTGCTAACCCTACGTCTTATCAATCAAGACTTGCCGTCATCTGCAACCCAATGCAATCTTGTTTTGACTAGATTATCGGCATAATTCTAAGAATATCCAGCAATACTTTTTATTCCACCATCATAACCCTTATCCATGCATAATAAACTTCTGACAAATACCACATGCATGCATGATAACCATGCATCCAACAACTCTAATCAAACCTTCAGCCGTAACCATGCATGGCTGGCCAAATCCAAGCACACATAGATGACCAACTCCAATCTGGCATCCTCATCTTGCACTAATATCTATGCCAATTCGTATCCATCTACCAACACTGCAGTAATGTATTAGGACTCTTTATAAAATACTCTGATGCTTTAATCCTCCGCACGTCTAAATTCCAAGAACCCCAAATCAACTTGAACTGTACCGCTTGCTTAGAAATATAATTTGCATCATATCTATCCCATTTAAGAATATACCAAGATAATTCATTTTAAAGAAAATAATTATTATGATAAAAACCATAATATTATTCGTTAACAAAATTATCTTCACTTTTCCATCCGACGATCGGAAGTTATGCTCACTCAACGGTCTTGATTGCTCGGATCGATGGTGTAATTTTCAGCCCAAACATTGCCCCCCAATTTCCTTGAACTTCGGCTTGTAAGCCGAATGGTTAAGGAAATTTATCAATTGAACTAATGTCGACAACAAATGGCTTTGTGAAAACCAAGGCCATAAAAATTTAAATATTGGCCCAACTCTTTTCCACGGAATGGCCTCTCATAATCTCTTTTTAGTGATAGGCTACTCTGACACACCTAAAGGAAATTAAGCCTTAGAAATTTCTGATCTTCAAAAATAGGTAATTTCCATACCTCCAACCTTATTGTGGGGTCCCAACCTGGCTTTCATCAATGGCCATGTCGAGTACACCACTTGTCCCTTCCATGCACATGTATACATGCATGCATTCTATTTAATGTAGAAAATGAGGGAGCTGCCGAGGTCGAGAAAAATTGGGTCGAGGTTGGGCAACAAACCATTCTGGGCAGCTTCTTGGCAGCTCGGCTTATCACCAATTAAAGTCGAATGATTAAGGAAATTAAGTCTCTCCAACCACCCAGGAGTACTTCGATCGTCATTCGGCTACCATTATCTCTATACACGGCTCGACAGAGACTTCTCTACCATAAACCTTATTATTTATAGTATCTGTTTATCAGGCCGAGAACCAACAAAATAAACTGCTTTGAAGTGTCTCCACAGATAGTCGAAGTCACATCAATAACTTGCCGAATACATCAGCCAAATATACTAGCCGAATATACCAGTTGAAGAGCTGCCATTGAAATTTTTTATTTTACCAATTGATTACTCGGCGCTCGACGGTGTAATTTTGGTCGTGCGCCATGCATTGTCCACCGAATGTACCGAAGCATCATGCCGAGTAGGCCACCATGTCAAATCAAAAATCAATTCTTAATGGGGCATAACATCTCCACCGAGCATGCAAATAAAATCTGGTCACTGAGTACAAACAGAACTCGGCAAAAACAAACTGCCAGTAAGCCATTCCAGAATTTTCCATAGCTCACTAGCTCACAATCAGTCGCTAGCAATAAAATCAACCTTTTCAATTTAATCCTTGCTTTGTGCGCCAGCAAAATGAAACCAACTTATCAGTGAAGAGCATCATCGAAAAACCATTCTTTTTCGGTACACAACTCGGTAGACTAACCACCAAGCCAGTCTGAAAATACCATAAATGTTCTTGACTCTGAAAAACACTCTTCATTCATAAGTTCATCTCGGTCGAATCAATAATCATCGAAAAATAGCACCCCACGACCGTAACAATATTCTTTGACCGAGTCACCATTATCTATATATATATACATATATATATTATTTCTCGACCGAGAAACTTTGAGAAAACAGGGTCGAGAATAATTTGATTCTCGGTAGCTCAGCCTACCATCAATTCTCGCCCATTGCTTCGATGAATACTGCTTTTTGCCTGTCCTTACTTTTCTACAGCAGACATATATACAGCAAATATTCTCTCTCGGCAAGGTGCAAATAAATATATTACCACTAATAAATACTGTGAGATGCCATATAATCTTCATCACGGTGGATATTACCACCAATAAATATATTACCACCAACAAATCTCGGCCTTTGGATTCTCGAGCCTGAAGACAAGGCTGCTAGTTCTGCGAAGTTCAATATCAAATTCGGCTCTCAGGGTGCCGAATGTAGTAACCTGGTAACACCTTACTTGCCGAAAAGGCTAATGAGATGACCTCTGCCAATAAGGATTCGAAAATCCTTCTTGACCGAGACTTGGATAGGTAACCAGTCGACCTCGATGCAGTGCTGTTTATCCAAACTGAAGGTGCTTCGGGAACGGCTGATTCTACGGCAACAATGCTGTTTATCCAAACTGAAGATGTTCATCGGTTGCCTTCACAGTGCTGTTTATCCAAACTGAAGATGTGTCGGCGGAAAAAGAAAATAAAAAATCTCAAGATGTTTGAGAGCTTTTGCGCAGGGCAATTGTGTGTTGAATTGGAGGTCCTTTTACGTTACCTACCGCTTAGTATTTATAGAGATATGCATGCCCAAGTCGCAAAAACCAATTCCATTCACACTATGACTCTGAGTCTTCATTGGTTGCTAACCCTACGTCTTATCAATCAAGACTTGCCGTCATCTGCAACCCAATACAATCTTGTTTTGACTAGATTATCAGCATAATTCTAAGAATATCCAGCAATACTTTTTATTCCACCATCATAACCCTTATCCATGCATAATAAACTTCTGCCAAATACCACATGCATGCATGATAACCATGCATCCAACAACTCTAATCAAACCTTCAGCCTTAACCATGCATGGCTGGCCAAATCTAAGCACACGTGGATGACTAACTCCAATCTGGCATCCTCATCTTGCACTAATATCTATGCCAATCCGTATCCATTTACCAACACTGCAGTAACGTATTAGGACTCTTGATAAAATACTATGATGCTCTCATCCTCCGCACATCTAAATTCCAAGAACCCCAAATCAACTTGAACTGTACCGCTTGCTTAGAAATATAATTTGCATCTTATCTATCCCATTTAAGAATATACCAAGATAATTCATTTTAAAGAAAATAATTATTATGATAAAAACCATAATATTATTCTTTAACAAAATTATCTTCACTTTTCCATCCGACGATCGAGAGTTATGCTCACTCAATGGTCTTGATTGCTCGGACCGATGGTGTAAATGTCGGCCCAAACAGGTACTGAACCAGATAAGAAAAGGGAAGTTACATCGTTGATATAATCTCAATCAGTTTAGTGTAAGTTACATCATTGATAGAAGGCAAGTCATTAGTTGCCAACACAACCTGCATAATAAGAGGCAATCATGTGAAAATGCTCAGCAAGGCAACTCATTCACAAAGCATTCATAATAAATTTCATGCCTTTAGTTATTTGGCATGAAGAAACAAGTTCGGAAAATACATGCTAAAGAACCAGATGCATTGAACATAAGAACAAGATTTGACAGTACTTGTGTCCCACGCCGGAGTAATTCTCTTCCAAATAGTAAGATACCCAAAATAATACCAAAAATATTTAGACTTACAGAAATATTTACTATAACTCATCAAATCCCACCCTCCATACGAACCTACTCATCGATTCACCAACCAAAATTAAAATCCCAGATTGAATATTTTCAATGGTAATAAACCAACAGGCTCCTCATCGGAGCCCAGATCCGAATTGCTATCCCTATCCTTGTCGAAGCCCGGCTCCCTTCCTCGTCAGAACCCAGATTGGAAGAATTCGAATCATCGTCTTCGTCCTTCAACCCATGGAAGGTTTTGTCGTCACTTGTCAGAGATCGAAGGCGAACGGAGGAGGTGGGAGGTGTGTGTGCGTGTTTAAGGAGGAGGGAGGAACAGAGAGAGAAAAGAAGAAGAAGGCGAAGATGAACTTGGGATCCAGACAAGAGAGTGCAGGCGATGTGAGAGAGTGGAAGGAGAGTGCTGCGATAGAAGGAGAGGGACGAAGAAGTGATAGAGAGGGACGGAGTAAGCGAGGAGAGCCATTCTACCCAACTAATTATCCGAAGGTTTTGGTTGGGATAAAAAAGCGGGCGGAAGGTGTATAAAATAAGTGGGCCCGGATTAAATAATTCGGTGTTTATTTAATACAAAGCTCACCAAACATCCGTTTCGTACTATTAATATTATCCGATGGCCTTATATAGCGTGCCAAACGAGGCCTATAGGCGATCTAGAATAACAGTTTGACAACATAAACATTTAAGTTCTTGAATAAGAATCTTAGTTCTTAAAAGATGATTTTCAGTGGTAAATTTATACAATAATTAGCGGTTTTGCTTAAAGATGGATTTTTAGGAAGAACTTATCACAGAGCTAGTGGTTTATATTCTGACAGCATAGATGACCCAGAGTGAGTACGCAATTATTTCTCTCAACTATTAAATGAGTTAATTACCATCTTATCCTTGCATATCTCCAGAGCGCGAGAGAGAACAGAGGCTGCACCTTCTTCCTGTGCTTTGCGCTCAGACTCCAACAAAGACGGCGTTGCATAAAGCGCCGCTCCACCGGGTCCGGCAGGGAGGGCGTAGTGCGGCAGCATGACATGAACCAGCGTCGTCATGCTCACGTTCTCCTGGCTAACCGCTTCCACCATTATTAGTCATGAACATGAACAAGGAGAAAGTCCAAACGACAAGGTTGTTAGTGACTTTCAATAGAGTTTGATAGAAAACAACCCTATAGCTAGGATTCCTCGTTTCACAAATATTGTAATTAATTGCAAATTAATGTGTTTTTTAAGCTCTCTTACTTTTTTTTTAACAAAAAATATTATCTAGATTAAGGTGATAGGAAAGTAGGTTAAGCCTCACAATGTAAAACTATTATCTAGTTTAATGTGTTCACAATGTGCTAGCAATAATGTGATTCAAATTTGCTAGCAATAATGTGTTCACAATGTGCTAGCAATAATGTGATTTAGATTAATGTCCTAGCACAAATGTGATCTAGATTAATGTATAACAAAAAATATTATCTAGATTAATGTGTTCACAATGTGCTACCAATAATGTGATTCAAATTTGCTTTTACGAGAATCGAACCTATCTCACCTACCACTGAAGAAAATAACCTATGGACGGGATAACTTATGACTTTTTTTTTTTTTTTTTTTATATAAATTAAAATCCTTTCTTTCACTTCTATAACTTTGCAATTCGTTCTCGCACGCCGTTCTCTTTGCAGTCTGTCATCGAACCGCCGTATATGCTCGTACCAAACTAGCAATACTGTCAGAGACTCAGAGCCTAGTTTTATATTGGACTCTAGAGTATTCAGTACTTGTATTTCTGATAGTATTGTCCCGCCAAAATCTTGTAAATCAGGTATGCTTTACTTCTTGGATATCTGATTAAGTTTTCTTTTCAATATGTTTAGCCACAATATCCCCGAAGAAATCTTGTTTGATATTCTTGCAAGATTGCCGGTGAAATCTCTTTTGCGGTTTATATGTGGTCGTATATCTTGGAAACGTTTAGTTAGCAGCCCTAGTTTCAAAGATGCTCATCTCGAAAAGAACATCGTGCAGAGTTCTTGTGATTATCTCCTTATCCAAACAGATGACAAGAAAAATTGTTTGTCACTGTTTGATGCCGAAACATTGTCCAAGTGTTTGGATATAGAGCTTCCTGCGGACAAATTAGGTTTCAGATTCTTTGTTCATGGTTCGTGCAATGAATTGGTTTGTATCTCTGATTATAATTTCTTGAGTTTGAATAATCCTATATACCTATGGAATCCATCGATCAGAAAACTCAAGACGCTTCCTAATGGCTTCATTCAGCACACAAGCCATTTTGTTAATCTCGGTTTCGGGTTTCATAGTGGGGAAAACGACTATAAGGTTATGAGGCTTGTTAGGGTTTCACTTCCGCGCGAGAATGTCGTCCTTGAAGTTGAGGTTTACAGTCTTAGATCAGATGCTTGGAGAAGAATAACTGTGATGCCTTCTTTTTCAGATACTGTCGTTTTGTGGCAATCTAGATGTAACTTCGTTGATGGAGCTGTGTATTGGATTATAACAGAGCTTTCTTATATTTCCGTCCTTGCTTTCGATATGAGGAGTGAGGTTGCTCAAAAGATTGTGCTACTACCCGAATTTATAGGTCAAGTTTGTATTGGAGTGTTTGACAAATCACTCTCTTTGTTCCATACAAGACTGTTGAGAATCAATGTCAATTGTAGGTGAAGTAGGTGGATGTTGTAGGTGAAGTAAGTGTGTGAGGTTGGTGAAGTAAGTGGAGGTTGTAGGTGAAGTAGGTGGATGTTGTAGGTGAAGTAAGTGTGTGGTGTAGCTTTCATTTGGTTTGCTATAAATACCCAAGTCCTCAAGCATTGTATATCATCCAAGGAGAAACAAAGCCTAGAGCTAAATAAGAAAAGCTTTGCTAATTAGTTTGTTTTGTGAGCTTTCTTTAAGAGTGTGCTCTATTTTTCTTCTTCTTGGGATCATTAGAGTTATCTTGGATACTCTTCTTATTCAACAATTGGTATCAGAGCCAAGTCGGTCAGGGATCGTTCTTGGTAGAGCATTGGTTATAAAGTCTCTTGAATTTCCGAGTATGCTCTGTGGTTGCAGTTTTGACTGATCTTCCACATCAGAAAAGATTTCTTGAGATTATTGCTGGGGTTATCACAAACCTTGAGAGGGAGCTTCTTTGTGTCGAGAGTAGTGTATTACTCTGCACGGTAGTCACTCAAGCTTGTTCGGTGTAGTCAAAGTCTTGCCGATACGATGGGTGATCTTCAAGTTGTTGGAGGAATCAAGAAGCTCAACAACCAAAACTATAACACGTGGGCAACGTGTATAGAGTCTTACCTTCAAGGTCAAGACTTGTGGGAGGTTGTCGGTGGTAGTGAAGTTACACAACCGGCAGCGGAAGATGCTAACGGCATCTTGCGGAAGTGGAAAATTAAAGCAGGCAAATCAATGTTTGCCTTAAAGACCACAATAGAAGAAGAAATGTTGGAGCACATTCAGGATGCTAAAACGCCAAAGGAAGCATGGGACACTTTTGTTACACTTTTTTCGAAGAGGAATGATACAAAATTGCAACTTCTCGAGAATGAGCTGCTATCGATGGTACAACGCGACATGACGATTGCCCAGTACTTTCACAAGGTGAAGTCGATATGCCGCGAAATTTCAGAATTAGATCCAACAACTCTTATTGGGGAAACCAGGATGAAGAGAATAATTATCCATGGTTTGAGATCCGAATATCGAGGGTTCATTGCCGCTATACAAGGATGGCCGACACAACCATCGCTTGTTGAGTTTGAAAATTTGCTTGCAAGTCAAGAAGCTATGGCAAAGCAAATGGGAGGGGTCTCGTTAAAAGGTGAGGAGGAAGCGCTCTACACCAAAAGTAAAGGCAGCTTTAAGCAGCGTGCTGGTGGTGGATCTAAAAGAAATGGTGACAAGGAAAAAGGTCATCAAGGAGGAGGGAGTTCTCGGCCAGGGGGAGCTCCGAAGTATCACGGCAACCGTGGTCAGTCCGAGAATAATAAAAGATTTGAGGGCAAGTGTTACAATTGTGGAAAGAATGGCCACATGGCGAAGGATTGCTGGTTCAAAAGGCCTGCAGAAAGTAACGTCGCCAACTCAGAGAAGAAAATTGAAGATGATTGGGATGTCGTTGCATCTCTAGCCCTGGAGGAAGAATGGGATGCAGAAGCATCATCTTGTTGGTGCTCAGAAAATGAGGCGTTGCCCGACCCAAAAGATTTAGAAGATACATTGCAAGGGAAACTGGGAGACCGAGCTGCCCAAATCCAATCAAGTCCAGATGAGCCTGAAGATTTGCTTGTTGGAGACGATGTCGAGCAAGAAGTACCTAAGAGTCCTTGGCAAACAGGTGTGTACCAACAACCACAAGAAGTTAGATCTAGTGAAGTGGAAGTATCAACTCCACAAGCACAACTAAGAAGGTCAACAAGAGTACGAAAGCCAAATCCTAAATATGCCAATGCTGCCATAACTGATGGAGCACCAAAAGAACCTGAGGTGTTTGAAGAAGCATCACAGAGTTCTAAATGGATAAGAGCTATGGAAGAAGAAATCACTGCGCTTAAGCAAAATCAGACTTGGGATTTGGTGCCAAAGCCAAGGGATATGAAACCCATATCCTGCAAATGGGTGTACAAGATAAAGCGTCGTCCTGATGGTTCAGTTGAAAGGTACAAGGCTCGGTTGGTGGCTCGAGGCTTCTCTCAGCAATACAGACTAGACTATGATGAAACGTTTAGTCCAGTAGCAAAGCTTACAACCGTACGAGTCCTACTTGCACTTGCAGCTAACAAAAATTGGAATCTATACCAAATGGATGTGAAGAATGCTTTCTTGCATGGAGAGTTAGATCGGGAGATCTACATGATGCAGCCAATGGGCTTTGAAAGTAAAGTTCATCCCGAGTACGTGTGCAAGTTGAGGAAAGCACTCTACGGTCTAAAACAAGCACCAAGGGCGTGGTATGGTAAGATTGCTGAATTTCGAACACAAAGTGGTTATTTAGTAACACCTGCAGATTCCAGCTTGTTTGTCAAAGCCAATGAAGGAAAGCTAGCTATTGTGCTAGTGTATGTGGATGACTTAATCATAACCGGTGATGAAGAGTTCAGAGAGTCAGCCGAAGGAGAAGTGGGAAAGAAGATCCGTTGCCTGCGCACAGATAACGGGGGAGAATATAGCTCAAGTGAGTTCTCTCAATACCTAAGGGAATGTCGAATACGTCATCAGTACACTTGTGCCAACACACCACAACAAAATGGTGTAGCTGAGAGAAAGAACCGACATCTTGCAGAAGTCTGTCGAAGTATGCTACATGCAAAGAACGTACCAGGAAGGTTTTGGGCTGAAGCAATGAGGACTGCAGCCTTAGTGATCAACAGACTTCCTCAACCAAGGTTAGGATTTGTTTCACCCCTTGAGAAACTGTGGAACATGAAACCTACAGTTAGCTACTTTCGAGTATTTGGTTGTGTATGTTATGTATTTGTTCCTGATCATGTACGGAGCAAGTTTGACAAGAAAGCTGTTAGATGTATCTTTGTGGGATACGACAGCCAGAGAAAGGGATGGAAATGTTGTGATCCAACAAGTGGAAGGTGCTACACTTCACGAAATGTGGTGTTTGATGAAGCGTCTTCTTGGTGGTCATCAGAGAAAGAGGTGCTACCAGACTCTAGAGAATTTGGAGAAAAGCTGCAACAGAAGATGGGGGAGCATACTATCCAACCCCCATTCAAAGATAAATTCCATGCCGTGGGTTCCAATTGAGCCTAAGAAGGCTTCGTCCGGCTGCAAGACGTAAAAGAAAGCGCTACTTGGGAGGCAACCCAATGCACTGAATAAAACAAAGCTTGTTCATTAATTTTCGAGAAATTACAAATGTATCTAACAAAGAAAGAGAAAGGTGGAGCCTTCACAAGGGTTGTGTACGTGAGGCCCCACTACGTGGCAACATTCTCGGAGCAGGAGGCATCGGAGCAGAAGGCATCGGAGCAAGAGGCATAGGAGCGGGAGGCACCGAAGATAGATCATTCAAGGCCCCAATCCTTGGTGGAACGCTAGATGATCCAGGAAAGAGGTGCCTCTGGAAGAAAGCCGCAAGCCTTTGACGGTCATCAAGCTCATCAAGCTTCCTCTTCATGCCTGTCGAATAATTGTTGGCAAGCACGTGCAAACTTCGGTTCTCGTACTTAAGCTGTTTGATCTCTTGCTTAAGACTCTCCACCTCCGCCATCAATGATTCAACCTGACGGGAGCGAGCAAGTAGGCGTTGGCCCATGTTTGACACAGAGCCAGCGCACTGAACACTGAGAGCCAGGGACTCTTGAACGGCCAACTCATCGGACCGTCCTGAAAGCAGCTGACTATCTTTGGGAGTGAGGAGGTTCCGAGCTACTATCGTAGCCGTTGTTGCATCCGTCATCACAGAGTCCTCATCTGTAAGAGGGCCATGAGAAGATAAGAAAGACGGGCACCATACCTTATCCTGACGCGGCACAACAGGATCATTGCTTAGACTCAAATCTAAGCAAATGTTCGATGGGTTAGATGAGCTAGCCATTTTTCAAGAAGTTAAAAGAGAAGGGTTGGATGGAGTGAAATCTCGACGGGCCGGAGACGATTTCTGGGCAATTTTCAAGTGTGCATGCTAGAGGTGATCGATCACCTCTATTAAAGGAGAGGCGTTCACCGATTCAGAAATGAAAAGACACCACTCTTCAAAACCGGAATTTCCGGCGTAAAGATCGCCATCTCGTCAGACGCAATCCCGGCTTTTCAGAAAGCGTGTGTAACTTTGTCAAAAGCTCCCAGCTTTTCAGAAGACGCGTGGAAGGCGAGAAATCAGCTGCACACTTTTGCCGACAAGCGTGGGAGACAAAGCCGAAAGCTCCCGGCTTTTCAGAAAGCGTGTGCCATTTTGTCGAAAGCTCCCGGCTTTTCAGAAAACGCGTGCCATTTTGTCAAAAGCTCTCTGACAAAGCTGAAGACGCGTGGAGGTAATTTCCGCATCCGCATTGCCACTTGCCATTACAATTCCTATATACATCAACATCCTGGTGGAAGTGGAGAAAAGGCTTTGCAAGAAGAGATTGAGATGAGACAGGTCAAGACGAATGATCAAGTTGCGGACTTGTTCACAAAAAAAAAAAGTTTGAGTACAGGCAAGCTCGAAATTTTTCGCTGTTTACTCAGCACAGTGCAAAAAATGAGAGTTGACATTGAGGGGGAGTGTTGAGAATTAATGTCAATTGTAGGTGAAGTAGGTGGATGTTGTAGGTGAAGTAAGTGTGTGAGGTTGGTGAAGTAAGTGTGTGAGGTTGGTGAAGTAAGTGGAGGTTGTAGGTGAAGTAGGTGGATGTTGTAGGTGAAGTAAGTGTGTGGTGTAGCTTTCATTTGGTTTGCTATAAATACCCAAGTCCTCAAGCATTGTATATCATCCAAGGAGAAACAAAGCCTAGAGCTAAATAAGAAAAGCTTTGCTAATTAGTTTGTTTTGTGAGCTTTCTTTAAGAGTGTGCTCTATTTTTCTTCTTCTTGGGATCATTAGAGTTATCTTGGATACTCTTCTTATTCAACAAAGACATGGTTACGCTTTGAAGAATTCGTATATTGACATATGGGTTCTGAAAGCGGATGCTTGGAAAATGATCCGGAGGAATTATTTTCCCGATGGGACTGGATTTGTAGCCTGGCCATTGGGGATTGGAGTAGGGAAGGAAAAAAAGAAGGGAGAGAATCGTACTCCTTGGGGATTAGAACAAATCTTGGCAAAGTTCACATGATTCAGGATGGTGGAAAACATAAGCTTGTTTTGTATGATCCCGAGTCACACCAAGTTAAAGTTACTGGAGTCAGAACTAAGTCATGTTACTTTCACTATGTCGATGCTTATTGTCAGAGTTTATTTTTACTCGACTAATGATCGATGGAATTCTTAGTTATTAGTTGTGAGTTGTGTTTTGGGTGATTGGAGATGTTTTTACTTAGTAAAATATTGTCTTCAAACACTTTTATTTTTTACATTTGTGTTGCAGAAATGATCATTTATAAGTAAGAATGACATATTGAACACAACGATGACATATATAACGCAAAACAACTGTTAAAATATGTTTTATTGATCATATATAATGACGACTACTAATTTCTCTGTAACCAAATGTCAATGTATTTATTGTAGCTAATTACCCTTTTTCTTAACTACAATTATGTACGTGTGTTGGGGGGTTATGTAATCATCAGCCAGATGTTTAGATCAAACTGAATTTCATATTGCTAAATCATTGATATATGATTTTATGTTCAATCAACTCAAAAACAAGGAGTGCTTGTGTGGAAAGTTGGAGTGCCACAAAAATGATCACCTCCCTTTCTTATTAAAAAAAAAAAAATTAGCAATTAGCTACAATAAACATATTTTGATTTCCACATCTATTTAGCTTTTTTTTTTTTTTTTTAATTTTTTTTTTTTTTTGGTAACGATAAGTTTGGTTAGTTAAAATTGCTAAATATTAGGTAGGAGGATGGTGGGAATTCAACTCGCACCAGGATGGAAATGAATTATTTCTTTTCGACACTGCCGTTATCTTGTTTTCCTCCTAAATTGACATGCCTCGATCCCGATATTCCCCGAATACCAGGGTAGATATGTGCTGGCCGACACCCGAAGGTGACGCAAACCATTTATTAAATGTAAATGCTGAGAACAAGAAATAAATAAGACTTATAAATTTAAATATAATGAATTAACATGCAATTGAGGAACGTGTTCAGAGCATACAACTAACTAAAACACTAAAAAAGACAATATAAAATAGAATGAACAAGGAGTGGGTCCTACACCAAGAGGACTTGAAAATGTCGATGCGAAAGTGCCTTGACGCCGGGATTGTTCGCCTCGATTGTAAGTCCTGATGGGGTGCAAAACAAACATGAGTGGACCAAGTTGATATATATATATATATATATATATATAATATTGAAACAATTATCAACATACTAACCCCCAAAGTTTTATGAAAACTAATAGCATAATATGTAACAGGTTTTCCGAAACCCTAGCATGCCATAAAACCTATCATAAATCATATCTCGTATAAAGTGTGCTAACTAGTGGTATCATAATCGTCTGAAGGCATAACATAGAACTCTTCCTCCTAAACACTTCCTTCACAAGTGTCAATCACCCGCAGGCTCCTACAACACCCATTCAAAGGCTCCTACAACACCCACCCGAAGGCATATATATGATATCAATCGCCCGAAGTCTCCTACAGCACCCACCCCGAAGGCATATATATAGTGACCACTAGATACGCACAAAACCATTGAACATACTCTTTCCAAACATTGGTACATATATCTCAAAAGCATCTTCATAGTATAAAGTCATCCATCATCTATACTATAAAGAAGTGTGTGAAAACATGTTCTAAATAGTATATCGTCATCCATCAGATATCCTACAAAGAACATGGGTTCGATAGAAAATATGATAATTCAAAGTATTCTAAATAAGCATAATATCTCATAAAATGTAGTTATTAAATCATGTTTTTCATGTATGCATTTCTACTATTAAAACATGCATTTTAGAAGGGGTCTACTCACAAATACTTTGCCGCCGAAAAGCCATGCAAACTAACGAAGACGGAACGCCACAAACAATTGTCCCTAAGCACATAAAGGGTACAATTAATAAAAATCTAATAGAACGATTTAATTTGGGAAAACAAATGTAAAAAACGGGTCTAGGACGTCAAAATTAGCCTAGGAAAGGTTCCGGATGAAACCAAAAATGTTAACGGTATTGACTGGTCAAAGTCAACGCCCAGCATTGATCGGGTCAAAGTCAACGGGCCAAACCGGGTTGACCGATTTAGGGTTGGATCCGGGTTGGGTCCTAAGGTTTTAGGTGGGCTGGGTTTAGGGTTTAAGGTTAACGGGCTGAATGCCCAATTTGGGTGGCCCAAAAACATGTCCTTTACTGGGTTCTAAAAGGGCTGGAGGCCCTGGGTTGCACACATATGGGCCTTGGCTAGAAAGCCCAGCCCAAGGGTTTTGGGTTTCCAAAGAAAATAAAATAAAAATAAAAACTGAAAGGCTTGGGTTTTTTGGTCTAACGGCTAACGGGCCTAAGGCTTGAGTCACAACGGCCCAAGGGCCTGGTTTTGTTTCTCGCCGCGGAAGGAGGCCGGAGCCTCCCGTGCTCCAATTAACTCCGATCTACATTTTAACCTACGATCTAGGTATAGAAATGAAGTGCAAGGTGAGGGGAAGTGTTTTATCACCTTCGATTCACCGTGGAAGGGCTGAAATGGCCAAAAATCTATGTGAAACCCACGGGGGTTCGCCGAAGCAGTTTGATGGGCTTCTGGGTGACTTAGAGCTCCACAGATGCGATGAGAGTGAGAGTGAGAGTCCACGATGATGGTGGTGGTGGTGTTGTCGATGTCGGGGTAGTGGTGTGGGTGTGTGTGGGTATGGGTTTGATCGGGGAGGGAGAGTGCGAGAGAGAGAGCAATTGGGCCCGGGGGACAAAATTCAAGGGTGGGCCCCTTGGCACACCCATTAAGACTCAAAAATAATTTAAAAAAAAAATTATCTAGCCCAAGATGCAAAATTCACGAAAATACCCCATTTGTTCCAATAAAATCAGGACGGGTTGTTACATAAATAACTAGCTCTCTGAGTCTGCCTTAACTTCCCCTACTCTGTGTGCGTCTCGCTCCTCATCGTACAGTTGCCACGGCCAAAAATTGCAGAGCTCCTTTCGAGAAGTTGGGGTATACCCGTTTTACCCCAATCTCCTTCTCTGTTAAGGTTTCATCTTCCTCTCTTTTGCTTATTGTTTTGTTGTAGCAACACAAAGAAAACTATAGAATACTGATAAATTTGGCTTTTTTTTAGTTAATATTTTATTGAAATTTCATATGTACGTTGTAGCATTCTAAGTTGCTTCTGTGAAATTTTAATGGCTCACGATGTTTCTCAATGATTTTGTTTTTGGAAAATGCCTTTAGTATGTGAGGATGTGAAGGTAAAAGCGTCACACGTGAAAGGAAAAATCTTGCAAGGGGCTTATGAGAGATTGGGCTACTCCTTATATTACTAATTGGTTTTATAGTAAAACCTCAACTTTCTTCCTGGTATCAGAGCAGGTTGAAATAAGTGTGAAGCTCAATGGCCACACGTGCACCACGTCATCCAATTCGTGTTATCCACGTGTTTGGTTTGAAATTTCGTCACATATTAGGGTGGGTGTAATAAGGATGTAAAGGAAACAGAGTTCCACGTTGGTTTTAATGTTTGTTCTATATTGAATGGGGGTTTTACTAAAATGGTATTTATGAGTTATTCGTCCCATTTTCTTTTTTCAGTTATGTAGTTTTTATGCGTTTTATACTTCATTTGTTTGAACTTGATGCGTTATAAACATGTTTGTTGAATGTGATTTGGAGAAGTAAAATTGGCGATTCATCGTTTCTTTCGTCATCTTATAAATTGGCAATTCGATTGTTTCTCGTCCACATTTTTTGTTCTAAAACGAGGCATAATTTTGTATTGTTGCTTTCCTTTACCTACTGTCTTATTGCATATATGTTGTATTTCAGTATATTCCTCATACAATTCAGCTAGCTTGAATTATTAGATTGTAGGGTTTGAACTAAATTGACGATTTTGTGTTTTTCTAAAATTCTCTCTTCTGTTTTGTTAACTGTGGAGAATGGGAAACGCAATCAAGCATGTTGAAGAAAGCTGGGGTTCCACTAAAAAACTAATCGGCAATTTTTCCGATGTAATATTCGTTCTCAACACTATCCCCTTACGTATGACGAATTTTGAAACCTAGCACGTGGACAACACAAATTGGGTGACATAAAGCACGCGTCGTCGTTGGACTTCACATGTGAGACAACCTGAAGAAGGTTGGGGTTCCATTCCACCATAAACCAATTGGCAATTTAGGAAGTAGCCTAACTTTTTATAAACGCATGCAAGGTCCCTCATTTTTTTTAATGTAGGATTCACACTCAACACATGCTATTCTGATCAAGGTTATGGGACGGACTGGATCTCGTGCACAGGTGACTCAAGTGAGAGTCAAGTTTCTGGATGACAGGAACCGTTTCGTCATGAGGAACGTCAAAGGCCTAATCAAGGAAGGTGATATCCTTATCTTGCTCGAATTTGAGAAGGAAGCCAGAAGGTTGCGCTGATCAGTCTTCTGTGTTGGTTTTCATACCTCTTCTGTCCATAGGACTTTTATTACCTATGTTGGTGAATGCCATTTGCTCTGAGAATGCATGCTCTAGTTTTTTCAGTTTATGGTTCTTGATGTTATTAGCTGATGAATTGAAAGATCGAGCATCACAGACTTGAAAATTCGGGATGAAATTTCTTCCTATGTCTGGTTTATAGTTGAACATGGTGAATGTTACTATTTATTTAGTTTGGATTTGGAAACGTTATATGGCTTAATATTTTGGTTGACTTGAATTTCGTTTTGATTGTGTTGCTCTCTACGGTGAATTTGTTGAGTCTCTTTATAGGTAAACGACCTACCATTATCTACTGCGCTCTTGCTTGATTGTTTCCAAACATGAACATGCTTACCTTTGTTGCTTTTGATAATGTAAGCCACTGCTGTTATTGTGTTTGTAGTGCTTTTAGATGCTTCTTCAAAAAATGCTTTCTAAAACTTTCTGCAGCAACTATTGCTTTTGTGATCCATTGTGAAAGAAAGGACTGTAAGAGAATCCTAAAGCAAATTAAAGCATTGATCACAGGTTGGGAAAGGGGTTACCTTGCTGCCTTATGCAGTTCGGGCAAGGAAGTAAACGTTGTCGCGCGTTTGAAATTAATGAGACACCGGAGAGAAAGTGAGAGAAGCGGGTTTGGATTCGAGAATTGGTTGAAGAATGCTATTTACTTCTCTTAGGAAGCATAGTGGAGTTCCTTTCTCTTTAAGAAAAAAGTGAGAAATAGAATGGGGGAGGTATACGGCTGATAGGGATTCTGAGAAGAGAGTGGGGGAAAAAGAGGAAGAAATTTGGGCTGTTAGATGAATTTGATCTTGTATATTAATTAGGATAAAACTAATTATGAGAACGCTAAATATAAATTTTTTTTTTGAAAACATTTTAGTTAAGGGAAGCGATTTCAATACATTACATCACATTTTCTACACTCCCTTTTAATATTCACCTTTCATTTTGTGAAATCTCGTTCCTGGATTTTATTGTTATAATCTACGTATTTGTATTATTGAGATTTTATATTATTTTTCTAGAATTTATATTAATTTATTTGAATTTAGATTTTAATTAAACTAGTTACGAAGTTTGAAGTTTGGAAATTAATTATTCAAAATCCGTAGACCTTTTGAGGTCACAATTTATATTTTCGAATAGAGCTCGATCTCACGAATGCACGGGCGCAAACCGTTCATGAAATGGAGTGATAACAAAAGAGTTATTAACGTTTAGAGTTAGAGACATTTTTGTAATTTTGACCATAATCTAGAAGGTTCCAGATTTTCTGGAGCAATGAGATGTGCCACGTGTGTGGCTAGGAGGAAAGGAAAAGAAGAGAAATGAGAGAAATGGACGGGTGAGATGAAAAGGAGATGAGAGAAAATGAGAGATGGGGGGAACATATGGGCCAATCAGAGATGAGGGGGAAGAGAGGAGTGAACCAATGAGAAAAGAAAGAAAGGAGTGAAAGGAGGGATGAGATAAGGAAGGGAAAACTGGACCCTCCCTTCGACCCATGACCCTACCCGGTTTCCACAACCAATTCCGAAGGTTTTTTGTTCGTTTTTTCGGCGAACCACGTCACCTAACTACCGAGAAAACATTCCCCATTGTTCCCTCTTCCTATTACACCCCAAAATCAAAGATATTTGGCTTTGAATTGGGAAAACCGCACAGGTGGGTGTAGGCGTTCTTGCTGTCGATCCTGCAATTCTAAAACAATTTCCTTCGATCACCACCGCCTATAGCATCCTCTTGAGCCCAGGAACAAAGCCCAAACAACTTTGGGGGCGGCAGAGCTGTTTTGGAGTTGAATCAAGAACATCCAAATCAAGGGTTTCCGGCGGATCGAGGACAAATTCAAGCGTTGCCCGGCCGAATTGAAATTTGGCACAACTATGAAAGTTGTTCCTATCATTGAAATCTACTTGCCTATAAAATTTAGTAATTTTAGAGTTAGTCGGAAAATTGGGTTTCTGCTTGCTGGAAACCGCCACCTGCAGCGGTATGTGGCCAGTGGGTCGACGATGTCTTTCTAAGTTCAATTAGATGTCCTGATTTCATATTTGATATCTGTATGATGCGAATTGATCATTTGAACCTAGTTTCATCATGGTACATCACTTGATATTATATAAATCGACGATCGGACCGTTGGATCGTCACCAAACTTTAATGCGTTATAGAACGAAATATTTGAGAATATTAGGAATTGATAGATCGGGAATCCGACGTATGGATCTTCCCGAATTAGATTTCAAAGTTTGTAAAATAAATTGTTGACCGCCACCTAATCATAGTAATTGGCGGAGATCCGACCGTCAGATTGTAATGAGATTTTAGTATGTTGTTTTATAAGCATAATATGGACCTTAGGAAGTTACGAAATCTGATGTGTGGATTTTCCAAATTGAATATCGACACTTGCACCTTTACACTTCATCATCTTCTTTCGGTAACTCAGGTTGTTGATACATTCTAATCTAGACAATCATTATCCATTTTAATTTATGAACTCTTAGCTATTAAGTTTTCTTTACCATTGGTCCTACCAAGATAGAATGAAGATAGTTGCCGACTTTGTCTCCTATAAATAGCTTCCACCCTTCTCAATTTTATGCACATTAGTTATCAACCTTTTCCCCTCTTTATCATGTTGCATGCAGCCATGCAAAGTGTCAATTTATATACATCTATATACGTGTGTGTATGTATAGAGGGAGATTAGAATATAAAAGAGTGGAAGAAATATATGATGATTTCGGAGTGATCAAGGAACTTGCTTAAGTACATGGAGCTTAGCTATTTCGGTAGTGACATAGATAAATGTGGATGCAAATTTTTGCCTTCTCATTCTTTGACGAAAATGCACCTACAAAATAATAACACCGAAGATGACGCGCCCACGATGAATGCGGGGGGGAGGGGCTTTAGCTGAAGAATCTCAGATGTCAAAGTTAGAATTTGAAAGAAAAGTGTTTTGGAATTTTTTGGGAGAGAATGAACTTGCATTTTGGTGTGAAGATGGGGCTATATATAGGGGTGTGGCCAGCCTTATTTGGAGAAATAGGGACCTGCCACTTATGGTGTTATTTTGAATATAATTGCAAGATTTTATGTCAAATAATATATTGCAATTAATTTGGTAATTAATCCTAATTTGAAAAGAATAATTAGGAGTTACCTTGTGGGTGAGGATTTGATGAGAGGGTTTTGAATAAATATCATTTTGATCACCTTTGACCTTGATTAAGATGTTATTGTCTGTTGCATGTGTATGGGAATCTCGGTGTGCCTCAAGGGTAATTTTGTCTTTTCACCCAAAAGTTCACGTGTCGCATTCATAATTTTCTTAATTATTTTTTTCTCCACAATAAGTACGTGGAGTTTAGCTATTCCGGTAGTGACATGGATCTTTATTTTAGCTTTGGAATCCAGGTATGGGAAATAAAGCAGACCTTTACGGAAATTGATTTTATTGAATTTCATGAAGTGTTATAATATTCTTGATATTTTTGGTTGATTAATGTGATTGGATATTAATTAGCTAATTGTTTCAATTAAGTGTTTACTTGTTATTGGTTATGGAATTATTGCTGGAATGCTATTTGTTGCGAATATACTGTGATACATGCGAAAGATGAAATGACATTATTTGTGCATCACTCATGTTGTGAGATGTAGTTGGAACTTCAATGTTGAGATTGGAATTCAGGAAATAAGGGTAATTGAAAATGATCTTTTGTGTAGTTGAATCTATTCATTGTGAAACCAGTTCCAGGTAAGCCTGGTGTGCACATTAGAATAGGTTGTCGATGTAGGTGATTTGGGCTGGAGATCAATGAATTAGATAAGATGACTAGCAAAAGGGGTTTATGAACTCGGGATATCGTATGGAGGTTAGTTTTTATAATAGAACATTCGAACCACCGCTGCAGTGGTAAAATGCATTGTATGGGACGTGCAGGTCCGCATTTTTTATTATATAAATTAACGGGTGTAGCTGAAGAGCTTGGATTGCATACAAGCATTGTTATCCATAATAATTTGATATTTGGCTATATGATTTCATGACACTTAATTTAATATTGTCAATTTACTGTGATAAGGTTATGTCCCTACTGAGCTATTGAAGCTCATCCCTCTATTGTTATGCAGGTTTATGAACTAGACATTCAAGAGGGTAGGCAGGATGAGATCGGATTAGATGTGAGAATAGAATGTTTATTCATTTATTTACTGTAAGTTGTAAAGAATTCTTGATTTGTTTAAGAATCATGAGTTATTTTTATAAGAGGAATTTATTTTCCAATCCGTTTCTATTTTCTTTTATTTATTGAGCTTTTAACTCACGTTTCCGATTCATGTTCGAGTTTTTATTACCGGCCCCGGGTTTGGGATGTGACAACCATTTTTGCAGAATCAGTTCAACCCATCATCGATCATTTTTGCAAAATCAGTTTATATATTTTGAACAAAATTACATGCAAGTCATTAGTCCAACCCATCGACCATTTTTGCAGAATCAGTGTCAAATATATGTATAATTAGTTTGTATACTTTTTAGTAGATTCAGTTTGTATAGTTTTAGTATAATCAAAACTTTCAAAAAAATTACATGCATGCCATCAATCCAACCCTTCATCGACCATTTTTTACAGCATCAATTTCAAATATATGTAAAATTAGTTTTTTTTTATTTTTATTTTTTTATATATTTTTAGTAGAACCGATTTCACATTTGGTCATTCACTTAACCTCACTTAAGAGTTTGACTCCTATCTAACCTTTTTTTAATTGGAAATCTAGCTTTGTTTTATTGGAAAGTCATTCACTTAACCTCACTTAAGAGTTCAACTCCTATCAAACTTTTTTTAATTGGAATTCTAACTTTTTTTTTTTATTGGAAATCCAATCATGTTCTCTCTAAAATAAATCAAAAATAATAAATCAAAAGCATATGTAGCTTTTCGTCTTCTTCCCCAATATTCTTTACAGCTTGCCGTTCAATATCATGTATTGAATGATGGTGTACAATATCATCATCCGTTCACCATCTGCCTCCATCATCACTGCCATGTCCAAAGCTACCTGATGTAACTGCAATAATCGAGTTGAAATAAACAGAGCTCTTATACTTCCAGGCCTTGCAGATTGACCTGTAAACGGGTCGGGTTTATTGGGTTTGGATCAGGTTGAACCCGACCCGTTAAGTTAACAGCTCACCCGAACCTGACCTGTTAAGCTAACGGGTCATCCGTTTCACCCGTTAACAATTATTATTATCATTATTTTTTTTGCATAGAGTTTATTTTTTGTTGTTAAGGCTTGACTGAAATTACTAAAACATCCTCAACTAACGGGTGCTAACGGGTCTAACAGGTTGACCCAAAATGACCCGTTATTTAACGGGTTGTTAACGGGTTCACCTGTTAGCGACCCGACCCGTTAAGCATCTATTCAAATACTAATATTAACAAGTCGGGTTAACGGGTCGGGTCCAAAATGTCAGGTCTACTTGTAGACCAACGGGTGGGCATTTCACAGATCCGGTGGTGATGATGTTAGCGGTATAATTGCAATATGTGAAATGTACCTTGTTTTATATAAATGAATTGTTATTGGTATTTCAAATTTCTCATTCTACACTCCAAACTTTCTATATTTAGAAAGAAAAATACATTTGTGAAGAGTGTAGAATAAGATTTTTGGAGTGCCAATAACACTTCTCTTATATAAAATGCACCCATTTTTTTTATATAAATTCAGTCAATCTTTTTCCTAATCCTTTATATCAACTTATATGGGATGCATTATATTTCATTGATTTAAGAATGTATCTATGTCAAGTTTAATAGAAGAAATTTAATAATGTTATTATGCAAAATATCTTCTTCTTTTTTTTTTTTTTTTAAATGTACCCATGTTTTGGTACAATAATTTTTTTTGTTAGTTTTGATGAACGTACCCATGTGTGTGTACACTCACACGCACAATATATTGGAGAATATAATTTATCTTTAATGTTTTTGATCCCATAAATTATGGGTTTTCTTTAAAATCTCATCAATATAAATAACTACAAATTTCATTTTTAATTTAAAAATATAATAACCTACATAGAAATACATTATTACATTAATATCAGGGATTTGGATAAAAAACTGAAAATCACAAAGGTTTTAGTCAAATAACATTGGTAGTTAGGGACCGCATCCAAAGTCTCTTGTTTAAAAAGTGTTGTCTCAATATAAAATTAAATATTAATAATATACTCTATTTGTAATTTTTCCTATGTAGTATAGTAAGTGAAAAATTGAGAAAAATGACATTATTGAAATTCTAAAGAGAATTTGACAATGGTTCTTCTCTTAATTATAGTATAAATGGATATGTAATCTACTTCGAATTTTCATCCATAATTTTATTAAATTTGATCACACAACATGCACAATCTAACTTTAAACTTAGTCTAGTAAGACATCTCCTTCAAAAGTTGGAATAAATCACAAGTATTTTTCTTTTTGAAAAACGACAGTGTTGGGTTAGATAGTTAAATATTAAGAGAAGGGAATCGGTGTAAGAAAAAACCTCCTCATGTGAAATCACGTCCCAAATTTTGTATCCGGACCTGAAATCTACACCAAATCATAGTTAAACTTATAAAAAAAAATGTGGTATGCAAAAGGATATATATTTTTGCCAATCACTTGATAATCAAATATTTTAAATGAAAAAGAAAAATTGTTCATCTTGTTGTAAATAGCGTGTCTATTTAGGAATGTGATAGTGTAAATTTAAAGTAGAATCACAATAGAATTTGGATATCAAATTCTCATAGGCTTTGTATTACCTGTAAGACAAAAAGGTTCATCATGATTAGTATAAATAGAAGGTATTGCTAAGGAAACTAACTTTTTGGACCAAATTTTGTAAACCATATGACTTAGCTATTGATGATTAAATTATTACTTAAGTGTTAATTAACGTAAACGTGCTTATTTTCTATTGGTGACATATCACATGATTTGCAAATCCGGTTTAAAAAGTTAGTCTACGTACATCAATAAAGGCACTAGGTATGAGGAATTACACACATAATACCTCACGCCCTTCTCTCTATATGTCTAGTTTTGCCGTACTCTCTATACTCTCCCTGAATCATTAGTTTTACAACACATTATCAGCACGAATAGCTGTGATGCTAAGCTAAGGGCATACAGTACTAGGGTTTGTTCAGAAGTTGCTGAATGCAGTGGTGAAGCCAGGATTTGCCGAGGAGAGGGGCGAAATTCAAAAGAGTGCAAGGTTCAATCGAAGCAATTGCTTTCACATTTGAGAGGGCAAAGTTTTGAGTCAATATTCATAGCACAAAATAATCTTTCCACTAAAGCGGTTGTAAGCAATAATATCAAAGCCAATGTAAGAAGCTTAAATGGACTAGGATTAGATCCTAAAATATGTTAGGCACTAGTCAAATAACGGACTATGACCTAGCAGGCCTAGGCAAGATCTAAGCAGGAGCCTAGATGAATTTAAATTATCGTAAAATAAGCATTAAACAATGTTTACATTGTTTTTAAAAAATAATACAATATTTATAGATAATGTGAGAGTTTAAGAAAAGGGGCTTTTAGATCTAGGTCCAAAAACATAGATGGTTTTTTGGAGTGAGTCCAATTACCTAATTATATGTATTTATTTTTTTTAATGCTCATTTTATATTTTCTAAAAATATTAAAAATCAATTAAAATCTTCTAATATTATGCATTTTCAACCCCAAAAAAATATAATTAATATCTTATAACAAAAGATATATATATATATATATATATATATATATATATATATTGACATAAATCTATATGCAAATCATTATACCCTAACTCAAGTAACAAATATATGAATGTATATCATACCTATAAGTAAGATATGAAACATAACTAAAAGGTAGAAAAAAATTGTATATCTACAAGCAAAACACATGAATCTTACTTGATTATAAAAAAGAATCTGTCATATAGGTAGATAAATATTATTAACCTGTAATATAGGTTTATAAAAATAAAAAATAAAATCTATAAATGGGGTTTAAAACGGGATAAAGAACAAGAAAGAACAAAAAAAAAAAATAATCAAAGAGATAATTAGGAAGAAATTTGATTTTATAATAAATCTTATCATTGAAGAGATAATTATTGAAAATAAAATAACAAGATTTAAGGAATTGGACTTATTTTAATAAATTGGACTATTCCTACTATTGACTCAAAAAATTGGACATATATCAAATTTCTCCTTAAGAAAAATACGGTGGGAGTCTCAAAAGAGAAAATAAAAATACATACAAGAATAAAAAATTGAAAAAAAAGGAGAGAAATAGGTTAATAAGGAAAATACTTGGTACTGCCTAGGTAGTACCCATTTTTCACTGACTACAATGTGGCTCAATAAAGTTAAAACATGTGTCCTACTCCTCGCCCTCACGTAGCTTCGCCACTGGCTGAATGCCCATTGTTCCGACTGTCCTTGTAAAAACTAATAGACGGAAAAATTTGACAAAAAAAGTTAACTACATGTTTCTTGGTTAAAAAAAAAAAGAAAAAGAAAAAAAAAAGGACTTATTTCTAGCAATGGCTTCACTAAATCTAAGGGATGGAAGAATTGAGAGATCATTTCCAATTCTATGACATTGATCATTGTTCCAATGGGGAGGCTAATGGGAATAAAATTATATCTAGTTATTAGCTAATTTTGTAATTTATTTGCTTATTGTTAATGTCCTTAAAGACATCCGATAAAATTAAAACAATATTCTCATTTTTAAAACAATTATGATTAATTAGTACATTAATTTAGACAGTTGTTGGAGGTTTAAAAAAAAAAAAAAAAAAAAAAAAACAAGTATGATTAATTAGTACATCAATTTAGACAGTTGTTGGAGGTTTTTTTTTTTTTTTTTTTTTTTTTTAATTTTTTTTTATCTACATTAAACCGGTGTGAGAGTGGACCTTGTCAAATTATATATAGACTAAAAGAGAAAATGAACTGGAACACTGTTCATAAGCACAATGTTCTTCCAATTTTACCCATACTTGATTTGTTTAATTTCATTTCTGCCAGGTTTACACATGATGGACGCGTGTTCTCTCTCAAATTTCTCGAGCTCTCTCTCGAAGGTTCAGTAAACCTTTCCATTTCCCTCCAGTGCAAATCTCTCCAATCAGAACCCACGAACGACAAACACAAATCCACTGAATGTCTTCCTTCTCTCTTCCTCTCGCTCGCCTTGCTGCTTTTCTAATCTTTGCTTACAAAGAGTTGATGACTAGGCAGTGATTTCTATTGAACACCAGTTATTTGCACCTCTTTTCCCTCCTTCCATGTGGTGCTTTTGACTCTATGTAGTAATGATTTACAAGATAAAATTGTCGAATTTTTTTCTTCCATTGTGTTTCCTTCTTCAAAAATTAAGATAGAAAGGGAATGCTATGATAATTTGAGGTTTTTGTTTTGATATTCATGTGTGTACTTTAGCGGGTACAAAAAACGAGATTTGGTTTGCAGATATAGTCATTAGTAATGCTTTTATGGTTTTCTTTAATGTGGAGAAAATTGGGATTCCATTTAAAAGATTTTATTGCTCGTTTGGTTAGGGAGTACTTACAGGAACTTCTTTTTCTTTATCAGACACTAGAAGAATAGTGCAAGTGAATGAACTTATGAGGACTAGTTTATAGATGGATGGCTTCCTAATATGTATGACTACCATGTTTAGTGTTCCTGTCGATTTGTCATTAATCCATTCATGGTAAATCAATTTGAAATGTCATTAATCTCCTGCAACCTATTGATTTGTCCATTTTACTGTTCAGGTTTGTCAAAAACTTGCTCAAACAGTGGACTGTCAGTGTGATTTGGGCTGGTTGTAAATAGTATCATCTCTTTTGTAAATAACACTTTAAATTCATCCCCTTCAGTCTAAACATATTATATGTAAAATAATATCATCTTAAAACGGTCATAAAATCCGCGGCATTGCGCGGGGGCTCAATTGCTAGTTAATTCCTACTTTTTTTTTCAGATCACATTGGGTGGGCCAATTTTTTGCTTACATGGACACAATTTTGAATTCACCTTGAGCATTTTTTATTTCCATATATCTATTTGGATTATGAAATGACATAATTAATACATGATGAAAAGGTTATAGCTGAATCATTTGGTGTCGCGTTTGATTGTTATTGGAGTTGGCGAAACAAGTGCCATTAACCAACAAAAATAGTAACCCTATTGAGTGAGCGACTGGTTTTGGTACAAAATCCTATCATGACGGACACGAGATCCACCTGATAGTCATAACGACTTGATTGCAAGAGCAGAGCTCGACCACAAACGTTGGTTTTTGCTTCATCAATTTATAAAATCTTGAACTTTTGACATCCAAGTCTGGCTTGCATACTCTGCCAATTCCTTCTACCATGAGGTTGATCGGCCGCTGCTACTCCGCAAGAAAGAGTTGATTAGACAAATTCTGGTTGTTAAACAAAGGTCCGTTTTTAGCAGGGTGCAGATTAAGCCAAAACACAATTTTTTTTTCGGAGTTAACCAAACGAGGAGAGGTAGGAGCGTAACGAAAATACTCATCAGCACAGTCACCTTGCTTCCCACTCAAACTCGAGCAATGTAACGAAACAAGCTAGCTGAATTTTGCACGACTTGTTCACTTCTTTGCATGTTCATACAAACTTTTGAGCCGCGAATGGCCGGGCTTATTCACAAAAGCAAATATTTCTAAAACTTAAAGTACTTCTTGAGCACATCTTGTAGGACGGCCCAGATTCCAACAGAGCCACAATTTTGTAATGTCAAGGTAGCCTGCCTCACGACCAAGTATTCAGATTTTAAAGAGCTATCTGCAAACCTCTGCTTAAGAGGTTCCATTTCATCCACGGCAGTTTCTAGATTCGCCATTGCCTCAGCTCGTTCCGTCTTTACTTGCGCCAGTTGGGCATTAACTCGGGCCAGTTCAGCCTCAAGTTCTGTAACCTCGGCATCATAATTGGCCACAATGTCTTTTCTCTCTTGGCATATCTGCATGGCCAGTCCCATTTTAGCTTTTATCTCTTCGTGTTCGACTGGAAAATGTTCAGCTTGGGCAAGCTCTTTTACTGCAGCCACGTACTTCGGCATTTCACCCTCCAAAGACGAAAGAAGATCCTTGAACATGGAAGTGATCGTTGAATGGATCATCCCTTGTTCAGTCACGAGTTTCAAGGCTGCTTTGAACTCCTCATATGCCCCATTCATGCTGAGAGTGTCTAGGCTGCTCCTTGCATAGCGGCTCACAGTGTCTAATGCAGCCAAAGCCTCTACTGATGGTTCTCGGGCTGAAGTGGACTTCAATAGATCCTCTGCAGCAGAAAGTCTTCTCAGAGTTCGATCAACTGCTGGAGAAGCAGGGCCATCCAGGTCATCATTTTGCATTTCTCTGCTTGCTGTAACATGGCCAACATTAGACGCCATGGACTCTAAGGTTTCTTGGGCAGCCTGCATCAGAGTCCAGAGATCAGTACGAAGATTAAATTTAAAAAAAATGAATGTGGGCTTGGTCGGATTCTTACGTCTTCTTGTGGAGTTGGCTCTGCCTGGCAAATAGAGGTTGGAAAAACAATATTTACAGCAGCACTTACTTGATTTGCTGCGTGAGCCCTCTTAGGAGCTTTATCAGAGTGCTCCAACCCAAGGTACTGCTCCCATGCACCATAAACATCTCTTCTCTGAAGAAAACAAAATTTCAAATGTTGGAAGTTAAAAAAGAAATCCACCTAGGCAATACCCATAAACATGGTTTAGATTGGCCTGCATACATAATATAAAAGAAAGAGGGACATGAGTTGCGATAGACCGTAGATACACCTGAAATCGTCTGGAAACAATATCAGAATCCTGTAGGTACTCTGGACGACCAAGTGACAAGAATGCAAACTTCCACTGCACAACAAATGGGGAAATCGACAAGGAAGCAAAATAAAGGATCATTTATACTAGCGAAGGAACACTCTTTTCCTCTAGTGACCCCATCCCAATGAATATAAGGCATGGGTCAAGTACCTTTGAGAACTCCTCATCCGGGACTTGCAATTTCTTTTGTATCCTTATTTTAACTTCAGCTAAAGTTTCCCCTCCATGGATAACCAAGACGAAAGGTTTCCCAAAATTTTTTACTTGCTGTAAAATGTACAAATAATAAGAATATAAGACTGATTCGAAAAATAAACAGTATTTGGGTGAAACCTCTAACAGTAGTCAAATAGTTTACTTCTACCGTCTGCTTCAATACAGTGACTTTCGTGAAGTGGCAAGCATGAATCAAGATATCATCGAGACCCAAGTTTTTCTCTTCTTCTGGAATCTGATACACAAGAAAGAAAATAAAAAAGACGGCTGCATGAAGAACAGAGGTACAATATGAATCCAATTCAATCCTGTACAATAGAAGGGATGTTAATCCAGAACTGGAAAACAAAAAAACAACAACTAAGCCTTATACACTAAGCGGGGTCGGCTGGGAAAGGGAAAACAAACAAAATTACAAATCTTGCCCATAAAACTTTATAATTTTTTTTCAACAGAATAAAACTAGAAACTCTTCAAAATAAAACTAAATAAAGAAGAGGCAAAAGGACTTGCCTCCTCTCCACGAATAGTCCAGTACTGGTCATTAATATTCTCAAATTTCTCACTGTTTGGGAAGATCTGAAATAGAACACAAGGAATTATGAGTGCTACATCAGTCCTATACAGTAGAAGGGATTCCGATACAATAAGATCCTTATGGAAAATATGCAAAAGCATCATGATTCCAATCAGCATCACAAATGGGCCAGGCTACAATCACTTAAGACCAGAAAAAAAATAGTTAACATGCTGATACATCAGACATACCAGTGGTAATTACCTTGTAGATCTTGTGATCGAAAATCTCAAGCAGTCGGAGTTCTGCATTTGGATGAGACAGCTCTACCTGTTTGAGGTACACCATAATTTGAGAAACATCTGTTATAAGAAACTGTTTAAGAGGGCGGTGGTAACAATTTCTACCAATTTTGTCAAGTTATGATCACCACTGTAAGTTGAGTGTATCCATTATTGGCAACTATAAAAGACAGAAAGTACAAAAACCAGTAGAAGGGAGGGAAAAGACTAGTTTTCAATTAAAGGTCACATATTTTTACAAGCTCTGCAGTGCTAAAGTAATGTATCATAGCATCATTAGCATTCCTGAACAGACAATGAAAAACTAAAAACACACAGAGGACTTCTCATACGATTGGCAGAAACTTTTAGATGGGAAGTGATGGATAATACATGGAATGCATAGATAGAGAGAAACTTCACCTTCGTTTTAAGTACATTAATCACATCCCCAGCAGTGCTCTGTTTGGGCAATATAATACTGTAAATCCCCACCTGTAAACAAACTACACAAGATTATGATGTGCACAATCGTCCATAAGCATAAGATGCCGACCAAATATTCACACGGACCTCATCTTTTGTAGCATGATGAAAAGCAATTTTTAGAGTTTTTAGGCTTAGCCTTTCCAATTCTGGCAGGGGAATGTCCAAGACTTCATAGTACAAAATATCAGAGCTCTATATAAGGAAAAGCATAATTAGCACCCCGGGCCACGAAACAGGACGCTTACGAGAGTGAGAGTAAAACAACATAGGAAGCTCAGTACGATGCCACTTACTTGGTTGTAATGAGTTAACATTTCTGTTAAATGCTCTACTCCCTGATATTTTATTGGTTCGGGCTTAGGTTGTTGAGAATAGCAGTTATGTGCAGTGAGTCTGATTTTGGTGGGATTCTCCAAACCAATGTGGTGAGCTAATTTCTCCACCACATCATCATAAGTGTGTAGCTTTGACCTAGAAAACAACAAAGGAAAAAAAAAAAAAAAAAAACAGTTACAGCATTAGCACCAAATAATAAAACAAAGATGGACAGTCCAACTATGAGGGACAATGATTAAGTACTAACAATTCCAAACAAAAATCCTCCTCCATCGGTTTCTCCAAAGAATGGAAATGAACAACCTGTATAGCATCAAATCATTCAATATCGTTAGGTTTAACACTTAATACAATTAAAAAAAAAAAAAAAAAAAAAGACACTGACAACAAAGTAAAAGGAGGTGAAAAACCACTAATGGAACAATGAAATCTAATTTCAACTAAAACAAAAAAAGAAAAAAAAAATCCGCAGCCTGTACCCGGCGATTGAGCACATAGTCCAAAAATGAAGGAACATCAGGGTATTTACATCCTTCGTCTATTTCAAGCGGAGTAGATTTCTGAAAGCATATAATGTCCCCATCTCCAATCTGGAAAAACAAAGCAACAGATTAACCACCCACAAACCTATAAAAGCGTAAAACTTAAATCTTATAGCAGACACGTCTTTACAACATGCCAAGCATGCAATATAGCAACAATTACCAGGCTCGACCGAAACGAGAACATCTTATCAAGGTGTCCGCACATGACAACAGGCTCAAACCTTACTTCCTGAATGTAGGACAAACACATACATTAGTTTTTGTATAAGAATGGTACAGCGAAGCATGCATCAAATTATGAAGTTACATATACATTCTACATGTACGTATATATATTAAGTTAAAGACACAGCTGATGCTACAAAATTAATGTGAAACAACCTCATAAATTTCAAGTTCTTCATCAAGGGGAAAACCAGCAAATTGATTCAACTTTGCTAAAATATCTACTGGCTTTGAAGAACTCTTCACGAAAAGCCTGCCAACATAACTGGAAACAGAAAAGAAACTTAAATCAGCAAACATGAGTCAAAAGAGAACTATTCGGCTGAGCAGAAAGAGCCACACCGTAGTTCTTGTTTCTCAGGTTCATAAAGCTTTAAAAAAAGGAGGATATCTTCATTGGTTTTTTCAGGAGGAGGAATAGGACGTAGATTCTGGAGAGTTTATACAAGCAAGAAAATGTAAGAAATGATGTCTTTCATAAAGCAATTGGAACCACAATAAGCCTCAAAACACAGGTCATAACAAGAATCTAGTAAGACTGGATTACCGGCCCAAATTCTACTTCCAAAAACAACTTTAGCTCCTTGTGCATTTTATTTGATACCTCTCCACATTGTCCAACCTGTAAAACACAAGGGGTCATCATTAGCTCTTCTTGGCACCAATGTACAGCTTAAACACTATCAGTCATTTCAAAATCTGAGAGAAAATGTTTATCACCACCCATCAACCTTTTTTGTACTATAATAACTTCATTTAAAATGCCTCTTCCAACACTGGAAGCATAATGAGCATCGGAATATGCATTAAGAACTTTTTAAAATCCAATTTTGCAAGAGAAATTGGCAGTTATAAGTTATAACCGTACATCATTAGTTCATAAACTTGAAAACTTCAGAGTCGGACGCAGCAAAGCAAAAATTCAGACAAAATGAGAATTATGAATTACAAAGGAACAAGGAGCAGTGCCTCCGAGTTTAAGGGGGCTTAATCAGTGAAGTACATACTGATTGTGATTCTTCCCCAGGTGTCAATGGTCGATGGGGGCGACAGGTGTGGTTTTGTCTCTTGGCCCAAATCCAGAAACGCTGAAACCGCACAGGTATGCCAAACTCTTTTGCAACCTCCTCCTGTTAGCCATTTCCAAATTAGAAATTCTAATAATTAATAAAACAGAATTCATAATTGTTTGCCCTCAAAAGTTAGGCTGTACCAGTGTACCTTGAAAAGATTAAAGGGCATTTGTTCGTGAATACGGAATTTACGAACTTTGTCATGATCAACAAGGTCAAAATATATATCCCTTCCAATTTGTTCTGCCAGGTCCTCATCTCGAACAACCTAAACATACCACTAAACACCGAATGACTGTACTAGCTCATCCGAACAAGCTATGGTGAAAACAGGATACTAGAAAGCTTTACCTTTATAATAGTGTAGTGGAGTGCTTCGTCCTCTTGCTGCTGGAAAGACGAACAGAATCAGAGCTCTGAAACCTAACTCTAACCCAGTAACCCTAATCTACTGAATCATAACCCTAGCAAATCAACTACTGTAAACAGGTGAATTTTCAAAATTCGCAGGCTTGAAAATGCCGGGTAGAACAAGGAACCCTGGGCGATCAAAAACGAAGAATGAAGCAGAAATTTTATGAAAAAACGAGACAGAAAAAGTAGAGGAGTCGGTACGTACATCTGACGTTGCAGGAGTATTGATCGCCATTGCTGTCGAGCAGTAAGCAGTCGTATCAGTGGAGCTGAGAGACGAGTGAAACAGTGAAAGAGAAGAACAGCGAGAGAAGGAGTGTTAGAGGAGTCCTTGTCAAAATCAACTGTATTAGGATTTGACGTTGTAATCTCGTTATGAAGTTTATCTCTGACTCTTAGAATGAGATACTTACTTGTAATCCAAGTATACGCATTGTATAAATATAAGCATTTGTATTTTTAGCATCCCTCACTCTTAGGGCTGGTTTGGAATTGCTGTGTTTTGAAAAAAAGTTACTTCTGGTGTGCTGTGAGAATAAGCAGCTGTGAAATAAAACAGCAGAGTGTTTGGTAAACATTTTTGTAAAAGTGCTTTTGAAAAAAAAAAAAAAAAAACAGTATTATAGCGTTTGGTAAACTTTTAAGTAAAACAGATGTGAAAAAGCCGGTTTTTCAAAGCTAGGTTTTGCAGTTTCTTGTTTTTGGCTTTTTTTCACCCAAAAGTGTGAAAAAAAGCTGAACCTGAATGTTTACCAAACACAAAAACAGCTCCCAGCTTTTTTTGATACCAGCTTTTTTCAGAATCACCTCAATACCAAACCAGGCCTTAATATAGATAATATTGTTTGTTTAAAAAAAAAAAAAACAATCATTTAACAACTAATTGAATCACATTATTATGCGCGTTTGAAAGACCTTTTGTATAACCGGCACTACCCGACTCTTAAAATGTTTTGAACATGTTTAAAAATAGAGAAAATAATATTTAATAAACAACTGATTGAATTACATTATTGTAGCTTATTGTGAGGTACTAATTAAAAAAAAACTGTACAAAAAAAATTAAATATTAAAAAACACTATTTATATGACAAAAATACCCCTACATTATTTCGGTTCCTTTTGAACTTTTTTATTTGGGGGGCAATTTTGTCCCAAATTTTTTGATAAAGCCCGTGACCCCAAAAGGTTAGGTACTAATTAAAAAAAAATTGTACATAAATAATTAATTATTAAAAAAACACTGTTTATATGACAAAATACTCTTACATTATTTGATGCATTATTTTGTATTACTTTTGTACTTTTTCGTTTGGGGGCATTTTTATCCAAATATTTTTGGTGAAGCCCATGACCCTTAAAGGGGTTGTTGGCTTTGTATATAAAGATATGCATTTTATATGGTATCATGGTGCCCCACTCTACAACATCTTCTTTCCATGGCCTCCGCAACCGCTTCGTCCTCATCCTCTGTTCTGTTTCTCTCTATTGGACCAATGTGTCAACTGTATTTCAATGATGAAATTAAAATTACTAAGTAATTTTAAAATGATAGAAATTGAAAGGACGAAATTTTATTTTTCAGAATTTATGAATTTCTTTTCTAATTATGAATTTTCTTATTTGATTAACCTAAAAAACAATGAAATTTGAATAAGTAATTTTTATTTTTAAACTTTCACTTTTTAAGGAAAAATTACACTTAGAGAATAATTTCAATACTTAATTATATATTGAGATTACACTTTTTAAACATTTCAAGGAGGGACATTTTTTAAACCAACGTAAGATGACATCATGTCATATTTTTCTGTTAGAAACGGAATTACGTATTTACCCTTCCCTTTTCTGTTAAACATGATCAGCGGAGATTGATTGAAGTATAGCTTCAAATTTACTCTCTTCTATTCAAATAAGTCAATTTCTTTTTTTGTTTCTCTGCTATTTTTCTTCCTCTCAAGTTTATTCGAAGGTAAATTGTTCTTTTGGTTTTATATTTAAATTTTCTTTGGCATTAGTTTTACATAATCATAAAGAATCACTTGGCATTAGTTTATTAAAAGGACAATGGATTAGCAACCAGTTAATGAATTATTAATCGTTAGGAATTTTGTGCAACATCAACGTTACAAAATATTTGTGCAGCATCAATTTTACAGAATCTTCTTAAGTTTATCATTTTGAAACCCTTGTGCAGCAGCATTTTTTATTGATTATTAGATTTACATTTTAAAATGAATGTATATATCTAATTATTTATGTCATGCATCAATTTAATTTTATGTTTTTTTTTTTTTTGTGTGTGTGTGTGTGTAGATCATGTTCGTTGTTAAGGTGTTGAAGTGTGTATGAAAATTGTGCAGTAGTTGTCTTACTTTATCCGCACTCTAGTTATGGGGATTTGTGTGGGTAATTAACTTTTAGGTTTCCAAGTTTGTCATCAGGAGACTTTTTGTTGAAATACTCATTATTCAGAGGCGAACCAAACTGTTTATTAGAATGCAATGAAGATATTCAAACGCTTCCATTGGTGAATAATTTGATTTCAAATCCAGTTGTTGATGTTTATGTTTGTGCTAAGAATGAGATGTCTATTGTTCCTACTAGTAGTGTGTCATCTGCTTGTCTAAGTGAAACTACTAGTAATGGAGATGAGAACCAATATTTAGGTAAGTGTGGCTCTTATGGACCTCACCATTATGTGGCAGAGTTATATTTCTTATGAGGGTCAAAGTTATGAAGGTGGTGTAGTTGAGTTTCATAGAAAACTTACACAATACTCTATTGAGGTTGGTTTTGTTTTCAAGTACACTAGGAATGATTGGAAGCATGATACTGCTGTTTGCTCAAAGAAACTGTCGAAGGGGTGTCAATGGCGTGTTCATGTTGTTGTGCAACAGCCTAATGGTAATTTTATCATTAAAAAAAATTAAATAAAAGGTTTTATCCTTTTGTTTTATCCTTTTTATTGGCTGCTAAGGTTCGTTCGAATCTGTCTATCAAGGCAAAGGATGCTACGAGAGAAATGAATGAAAGTTATGGTCTTGATGTTAAATACCATACAACTTGGCGTGGTAAAGAGATTGCATATAACGAGGTTAATGGTGATGAGGCTCTCTTTTGGATATTTGGCTTGGTATCTTGATGAGTTTGTGCGTGCCAATGATAGATCTTTTTGTGCACTATAACTTGATAATGATAGTAATAGGTTTGAAAGATTATTCATATCTTTTGGAGCTTGTGTTAAAAGATTCTGATGGTGTAGACCAATATTGTTCCTTGATGGTACTTTTTTTAAGGGAAAATATACTGGTACTATTCTTGGTTATTGTGCTAAAAAATGCAAATAATGATAAGTTTTTTTAATTGTTATAAATTAAATATTTGTGATATTGTTTTGAATTTCAATATTTATTCATTTTGGAGAATCAGGTTATTCTTTTTGTATAGATTTTGTTTATTAAAGTGCAGCATCAGTTTATTAATGTGCAGCATCAGTTATTAATGTACAATGGATTATGAACCAGTTAATGGATTATGAATCAATTTATGGGTGGGGTGGGGGGGTCGGTGGTTGGGGGAACCCCCATATACGTTGAAGAATTTCTACTTTTTGATTAGCATTTGTGTAGTATCAGTTTTACAAAAACTATTTGTCACGCCTCGATCCCGCCATACGTTCAGGATTGACACGTGATGTCATCAAATAACCATATATCTAACATACCTGCCTCCAAGATATGTGCCAAGCACATGCCATACCTTGGATTGCGTAGTAATTTTTTTTTGTACACTTTATGGCTGCATCTAACCTCCAGTTAGACTGCCTACGTACCCTTAATAGGGATCAAGCCATTCGTAGTTCGTCATTTCACTACACTCAAACATCCATCTCATAAATTGCTATGTCACAACAATATATCACAATGCATACCATGCAATATGTCAAAGAACCAATGACGAAGCACAATATTCTTCTCAAACCACATTGATCAACTAAAATAATCATAATAATGATATCCATATCCAAAGTCATTCCACAATCCCGTTAATTAATCAATTCATGAATCAAAAATACATGATCACATTTATTTGCATTAATCAATCAATGCGATAACTTATCATTTCATGAATTTAACTAAGGAACTCTATATAACTCCCTACTTGGATTATGAGTAATAAACATGGTAATTCTAATTTATGTTCACAAGCTCTATTGTGGTTAATTCCCATTCACTTGAATCTAGGGTTCTAGACTAATCTTATGGGAATTAACAAAAGCAAGGATTCCAGACTACTCAACAGAAACCAACAACATCGGGTTCCAGACCACTCAACGGAACCAAAATACCAACCGGTTTCTCATACTCTACCCAGACTTGTCATATGTAAAATTAGTGCCTACATCAAGGGAATGATGCACTGGAAAATCAGAACTCGGTTAAACTACGAAACTCGGGTGAATGACAATAATACAAGTATGTGATATTCAATAAAAATAGACCATCGATCACAATCTATAAGTATCAAGTATAGAGTCATGCTTTATGATATCATAATCAAGTCACTGAAAACACCAAAGGAGTCACCCAGACATCCAACTGCTTTTCTAATTCAAACCACAAGATTCTCAAAAACCATCGTTCATATGTACATTAAAAACTAGGGCTAGAGGATCGCAGTTTGGCCAAAGCCTACATAAGTAACTAAATAGGAAGTGCCCCCCCCCCCCCCAACAAAAGCGGATTAACCAAGCAAAGCCACCCCTGAGAAAGTAACCAAGTAGGCAGTCACTCCTACAGCTGTTAGGAAGTGATCACCTAATACGGATTAACCAAGTATGATCACTCCTAAGCATACATGGCCATAAGGATCGCCCAACGCGGATTAACCAAGTGCAATCCATATATAATATGGTCCCCCAATGTGGATTAACCAAGCAGGACCACTAGTGACCCCCCAATGCGGATTAACCAAACATGGTCAAGATAATTAGGTAGGTAGTGACCCACCAACGCGGATTAACAAAGTAAAGTCACACCTACAGAACTATTAGGCAGTGATCACCCAACGCAGATTAACCAAGCATGATCACCCCTAAGTATAAATGGCCATAAGGATCGCCCAACGTAGATTAACCAAGCGCAATCCATATATAGTATGGTCCCCCAATGCGGATTAACCAAGAAGGACCACTAGTGACCCCCGCAATGCGGATTAACCAAGCAGGGTCATAGTCTCCTACTAGCCCTCAATTTACAAAACATTTCAATATGCAATTCGAATCACTTTTCCACAAATATTTCCAATCCATGAATCAAATCACATTTAATAACAATAGATCGATGGTCAATTATAAAAGAATCACATTTTAACAAAAAAAACACATTTATAAAGCCATGTCATATCCACAAATGATATTAATATAAAGAATCGGGTAAACACCATATCACATATGTTAAAGTCACTCACTGAGACAAGTCTGCAAAGCTTCATTGAGTCTCTAGTAATACTAATTTTAGTAATTCAAATGGTTCAAGACCTGTTGAGCAAACGTCAACGGTGGGTCCACACCCTAGCAATTTAATCTGGAAGATCCACATATCATAATCTAGATCCGTAACTTCCTAAGGTCCACATTATGCTCAAAGAACAACATACTAAAATCTCATCATGATCCGACAGTCGGATCTCTGCCATTGCTAGAATTAGGTGGCAGGTAACAATTACTTTTACTAACTTAGAAATCTAATTTGGGAAGATCCGTACGTCAGATTCCCGATCTGTCAGCTCCAGTTATCCTCAAATATTATGTTCTATAACGCATTAGGATTTGGTGATTCAAATTTTGATCAAGTGATGTACCATAATGAAACTAGGTTCAAACAGTCAAAACACTTCATACGGATATCAATTATGAATTCAAGGCATCTAACTGGACTTAGAAAGACATCGTCGGCCCACTGGCCATGCGCTGCCGCAAGTTGCGGTCGGCCGCCCCACTCGCTGGAAAATTCAACTATTTTCAAAAATTACCAAATTTTACAGGAAAATAGATCTCAGTGAGTGGAACATGTTTCATACTTGTGGCCAAGTCCAATTTGATTGGGAAAGGCTCCAATTGCCCTTGAACCCGCCGGAAAACCTAAAAATGGGTGTTCCTCGATTCATCACCAAAACGAACTTCGACACCTCATCCAATGCTTGGGCCTTGCTCCAGGGGTTGAGGGGAGTCTATTGATGGTGGTGATCGATGGTAATCGTTGTCGGAATCACTATAACATGAGAAAACTCGCCAGAAAACCTTTGGCACTTTGTGGCTTCAAACTAGAAAAGTGGAAAAGAAAAATGGAAATCTAAAACTACAGGGATGTAGAAATCGTCAAGAGCTCCATGGACACCAAGATCACCAAAAACGGAAGTCGGATAAAGGAGATATGGTCGGGTAAAAAATGACCCAACTTGGGTCTCTTTCCTTTCCCCTCCTTGCTCTCCCTTCTGATTGGGTTGCTCCTCCCCTTTTCTCTACCGCACTATCTCCTTTCTCCCTTGCTGCCACTTGGCAGCTTCTAAACGTTTATTTATTTATTTCCTAACGACTAAAACGTCTCTAATTTCTTCGTTATAACTCCATTTCACGAACGGTTTACGCCTACGCGTTCGTGAGATCGAGCTCTATTTGAAAATATAAATTATGACCTTGAAAGGTCTACGGAATTTAAATATTTAATTTTGAAACTTCAACCTTCATAACTAGTTTAATTAAAACCTAAATTCAAATAAATTAATATAAATTCCCGAAAAATAATATAAAATCTCAATAATACAAATATGTAGATTATAACAGTGAAATCCAGGAACAGGATTTCACACTATTAATGACTCAATTTATTCACTATCGCAAAAGTGAATTATAACAATGCAATTTTAAACTTCAAAGTTCATAACAATTTAAATGTTAGAAGTCCAGCTCAAACTTCAAGATGATTTTTGGTTGTCATTTTCTTCAGTTGCTTGTTTTTCCACCTCAAACTTCATGCTCTAGCTTAAGCGATGATGTATTATTTGAGATGCAATATCGTAGCGTAGACAATTGACTTCCTGCTTGGTCAATGACTTTTTCGTTTGTTCGCCTTTTGCTATTGTTCGTATGTAGTACAGTATATAAACACCATAATCATCTCTGTAAAATAAGTTTTGCATAACTAGCATGCAACATCAATTTTAACAGAATTAGTATGCAGGATTAGTTAAAGCAGAATAAGTATAGAACTTGAATTATGGAAGAATATGTAGCTTCAGTATGCAACATTAGTTATATCAGAATAAGTATACAACTTGAGTTATTGAAGAATGTAACCAAGAACAGTAATTCAATTAAAACAATCAAAACACACTATTATACTTATGAGCCAAGCTGGATTAGACAGTGTTTATCTTCATCCATCTCAAAAGTTGCATTTGTAAGGCTTATTCACATGTAGTCATTTGTTGTTTTTTCTCTTTCATTCAATGGCAAATGGAATAACCTGTATCCGTTGTTGTACCATTCTTTAATCATTTTGACCTATATACAAATTAAGCATAGGTTTGAAAAATGTATAGGAAATCATTGAAAAAATAAGCGATACTAAATTTAGACTTACCACTTTATATGCATTGTCATTGTGCATGTTTGTTTCATCTTCTTGAAGGTTTTTTTTTTTGTTAGAGTTGCAAAAATTGAAACGCATCTCCTTTGTGTCGAATACAAGCAGTGTGTAGTATTCATGATTTAGAAGGGGTATAAAGATTTTTCGCGTAACTCACATTTGTTCATTTGATTGTTCCCCAAATTGTGCTTTATTGTTTTCATCCTTGGTGAAGTTCATCTGTTTATCCAAAATATAATCAGTATATGGACAATTAGGATTAGTAAGCAACATCAATTAGTAATTAGCATCAGTTATAGCAGAATCATATGGAACATCAGTATGAATCATCAGTGTGGAACATGTGTATGAAACATCAGTATGCAGGATCAATCAGTTTCAATGACATTCAATAGTTTTTATAAATTACAAAGAGAATGACCGAGAAGTAGAAGTTTGATGATCCAAATTACTTTCTTATTCTTTGAGAATGTAGTTGTGTGCATCAATCACAGTATTTGTAACTCATCTCCAAAAAATCCATCCATATATTTTTTTCATCACAATATTGTCATAGTACCTGAACTCATTTGTAGTTGATGACCAATATATGTCCTTGAAATACAATATATATAGAAATATGTTAATTTAGAATCAAATTTGGAAGTATAACAGAAATTATAGATTTAGTTGTAAATTTTCTTACACTGGTGCTTTTTTCCCAGAAAAGGTTGATGGTTTTTTTGTCCATTGGGGTTAGGAGGAAGTATGCCGGATGACATTTCCACTCATTTCATTTTCTTGTTTTCTTCATGGCAATGTAATGGAAATGCATCTCTTTTTTTTTTTTTGGCTTTTTGCTTGATGCGTCGGACCATTGTTCGAGTTTGAGGTTGAGGTTGAACAAGTGTTTAAGATTTTGTTGGTACTTTTTTTGGAGTTTGTAGAACCTGTTTTGACTGCATATTTACCTCTTGATTAGATGCAATTACGATTTTGTCCGCAGAGTTAACAGGTTCGCTTTCTGTTGTAGAATCAATATCATAAGCTTGATGAACAAGTTCCTCACATTTCTAAACTTTTTCTGTTTCAACCTCATTAATGAAACATAAGTTCTTGTTTAACTCAGTAATTTCTTCTTGTTGCTTCTTTACCATTTCATCTAGAGAAATCTTCTCAGCTTTTAGAACTTGAAATTTCTCTTTTAATTTTTCCATTTTTATTGCATTAAGTTCACACTGCTTCTTGTAGGACTTTTTTTGCTGCCATTCAAGATATTTATTCTCCTTTAGCAGTCCCTTGCTCTTTTCTTGCAATTCATTCTTTTCTCTCCCCATTTTTTGTTGTTCTAGTGCAGTGTTCTTCTCCAATTTTCTCAATCACATAATTCTTGAAGTGGCATGTGTTGATAACATTATTCATTTGAAGTTGAAGTTTTGCCCTCATTTTCCAATGCTATGCATGATTTGTTTGGCTTTGCGAGAGCTCTTATTGTATTAATTCTTCCTCTGAATTTTCACATTCCCATTTTTCTTCACCCATATGTGGAGCAAGAAGCTATTCATAGAATGTTGGTTCCTTGTCTTGATTGCCGACTCATCGGGGTAAACTGGCAGTTGAGTAACAGATGCTACATTTGCTTGTTGCTCATTAGTTTGAATTGGCAGTGGAGGGACTGATTCTGGATTTGCTTCTTGTTCCTGATGGTGAATTGGGATTTAAGGAACTGATTATGCATTTGTTTTTGCTTGTTCATGATGTTGCACTAGCATCTGAAGACATTCTTGAATTGAGGTGTTTTGAGCCACTTTTTTGCAATGTCTTTTCTTCCACTTAAGGAACTGATTCTTAGATTGAGGTGAAACCTCTTTTTGAATTGCCTCTTCTTTCACTAGAGGAATTGATTATTCAATTGAGGTACTTGGATTCTCTTTTTGTACTACCTATTCTATATGAAAATTAACCACATTACTGATCACCCTATCAATTTTAGTTGCGTCCATGTTTGTGATGTTTGCATTTCTTTCTTCACTTTCAATAGTTGGATGGGCAGAATCATGTGCAACATCTTGGTCATCTTGGACTTGCTCATTTGAAATTTGGGTGCCAAATATACTCTGACTATCAACCAATGTGTCAAAGTCTTGATAGTATGCAAAATCAACTTGAAGAATTAGTTTGCAAATTTACTTATTGTATTATTAGATTCCATCCTTTCATATACCAGAATTAGTATGCATTATTACTTTTATACAAAGAATTAATATACAGCAACAATTGCATCAGGTTTATTATGTAGCATCAGTTATCGAATATAATCACAAAGCTTCAGTTTATAGCAGAATAATCATGCAACATCAGTTATAGCATAAATCAAGAATACGAATCAAATTTTATTATTCATCATTTTAGTTATACAATATTTAGCATGCATCATTGCTTTTATATTAGAATTAGTATCTAGCATCAGTTATAAAAGAATTAGCATGCATCATTTACTTATACCAAATTTAGTATGTTACATCAGTTATACCAGAATTAGGATGCAACATCATTTATACCAGAATCAACATGCAACATTAGTTACACCACAATCATTCAGTTGATGACATTTAATATTTTATGCAAACTCATCAGTTTATATTAAACATTCCAAAATATCTGAAACTGTTCTTTCATCATCATTCTCTTCTTGTTGTTGAGCATCATCTATCTCATCATTATCATTTTCATTTTGAGCATTAATTTTTGCCATCCCATATGATATGGTTCTTTCATCATCATCAGCATCTTTTTTTCAGTCACTTGATCATCTTATAGAGGTTGTGCAGGTCCCCTTACATTTTGATCTTCTTCAGGTTCTTCATGTTCAAGCACCAAATTTTTTGCTGCTTTATCTTTCTTTGCTTTTGGATCATTCTTGACTACTTGCTTTGACCCTAATACGGTTCGATCTTCTTCATGTTCTACATGTTCAAGAATTAATTTTTTTTTTCTCTTTAGCTTTCATAGCTTTTGGCTCCTTCTTGGCTACTTATTTTTCTAATTTCCTCTTTTGATGCAGGTGGAGGATTGACAAAGTCATATTCATCATCATCTTTTGATCCTTGTTCAACTGAATCCTCAATTGGTTTTTCATTGTCCATCTGTGAAAGTTTTAAGAGGTAGTTTTTTGATACTTTGTTTGAAAACAACACACAACAGGTATATGCATAATCACACATGCATAATCAGTTTTACACAAATATAAACTATATTTTAACTTTTTTTTTTTTATGATTATTGTTGACACTGTTTGTTTTTTATACTTTTTTTTTTTCCTAAAAAAATGCAGAATCATGTTTTACACAAAAGTACATGCAGCATCAGTTTTATCTCCAAATTTTCATTTGCTTATTTATCGATTTTTTCAGGGTAAATTATATTTTACCCCCTCAAGTTTGAGTGCAACTGTAACCTCATACAATATCTTTAAAATATTTCAATCTTATACATTACTTATTATTTTATTTCAATTTCATATAACCATTAAAAAATTTGTTAAGTTGATCGTTAAGTGATGACGTGACAAATGAATGGCCTATTTTTTTACTAACGTGGCAGTCTATCTAAATAAAAAAATTAGTTATAAAGTAAATTAAAAAAATTGTGCCCTCATCTCCTTCGTTCACCCATCTCTCATTTCTCTTCCGCTCATCCATCATTTTCCCAAATTTAATTGGGCTTTTCGTGACGGCATAGTGGGTATCTAAAGAAATCAAGACTCATCGACCCCCGCATCAGGACTCCTTGTTGGGTCTGTGTACATTGCACCAATTTCTCCAATTTCTAGTTTTCTGGCGCCACCAGAAGACCCCCTTCATCATCGGTGGACTCTATAGTCACAACCCCAACAACAACCACCCTTGCAATTATGGCTCATCAAGTACGGACACATACTCTAGAATATTTTTTTCCCATTCTACCCTCTGCCATTTTTCCCATTACCCAATTTTTCACCTCTCTTTGTTTTCCACTTTCTTTCCCTTGCTCATACCTGTTTGCTAAATGGGTTTTCTTCTCCGGGTTCGATAGTATGGACCATGCTTTCTTAACGAGCCATAAAGCGTCCTGAGAGAAAGTGAACTGGTTTTTTCCAGGTTCCAAAAGGGTCCTGAGTTTCTCGAATTGGGCCAGTATGAGTCGGGTTTGCAGAGTCGGGTCGGGCCATTTGGAGAATGAAGTACCAATCAGGTGGGATTTGGCGGATGGTGGCGAGGAGGACGTCAACAAATTTGTGGCGCTCAATCAGGTGTGGAGAAGATCGCCAAGGATGAGCCCTCCTAAAATGGGTCAATTGTATTTGATTTGATGGCCACGTACAATAATTAAGAGGGGGAGAGGTGGGTGAGGATGGGCATGCTGCGCTGTTCTCTTTAACTCCCTCCGCCTTTCAATTTCTATCACCACGAGTTCTGCTTCTGAAAAATAGATTGCTAGTTTTTTAAAATAGAGGAGCAAATGAGTGGAGAGATTGAAGAGAGAAAAGGAATGACTGGAGAGAGAAAAGCAGAGGGAAAGAGAAAATGGGTGAGACCCAATTTGTTTTAATTCAGTTTTTAAGCAATTTATTTAATATTTAATTATATTTATTGCCAAGTGATCATAGCAGGTGGGTTTAATACATGCCACGTCATCGCTTAACAGTCAAATTAACGGATTAACTAACATATGTTTGAAATTGCAATGAAATAATAATGAAAATATGAGATTGAAATATTTTAAAGATGTTGTAAGAAATTGAAACTGCACCCAAACTTGAGGGGGTTAAGTGTAATTTACCCATTTTTTCATGAAGAACTGACAAATCTCACTTGACTGCTATTGGCAAGCGTTTCTCATTTCCTTATATTGGTTTGATGATTTGGCTGTGATCACAAATCCAATATCGTAGACAAAGTAAAAGATTTTTTTATTAGAGATTGATCCCCTGAACTATTTTTTTTGGTAAATTAACTCCTGAACTATTTGAAATTAGCCAATTAACCCCTTGTTGGTAGATTTCATTCACTATTTCATTAAATTGAAGGGCAAGTTAATCTTTTCATCATTAATTCTTACTTGTCAACTATAACCGCCAATAAAATTATGACATATGGACACAAAATAATGTGTAATGACAATGAGAAATGTATGTAAACGTTCGATTTTTTTATGTTTTCTTAATATGCTATATGTTTTGCACATTATTTTGTGTCAATATGTTATAATTTTATTGGTGGTTATCATTAACAAATAAGAATTGATGAAATGACTAATTTGGGCTTGAATTTGATGGAATGATAAGTGGAATCTTACGTCAAGAGGTTAATTGGCTGATTTTAAATAGTTCAGGGGGTTAATTTACTAAAACAATAGTTCAAGGGGTCAATTTCAACTGGGTAGTAGTTCAGGGGGGTAAAACTGCATTTTACCCTTTGTAAAATAACACAAAAAGTTTTTGTTTTTTTTTTTTTTTTTTAATTAGTTTTTGTTTGCTTACCATGAAAAGTACAATAACACCACTGACGGTTGGTTGTTTATCTCTTTTCTTCTTTTGTGCTCTATCAATTGATTTCATCAAGTATCTTGCTGTTTCTTTGGCCCAGTTGTACTGTTTTATGTTATCAATGGAGGTACAATTCTTGGCCAAACTTCAAGGGAGTTTGCCTGCTGAGCTCCCAAGCAAATTTGTGTTAAGCAAAAATAGAATTATAAGGCAGGCCGCATCTTCATTTTCTTCTTTTGTCCCAGTATCAAATGCAACTTGAATTGCGTGTGGAATTTCTTTTCTACTGATTCTTGCCATTTTTTAGAAGTATTTATCAACATGTCTAGTTTCTTTCAACTTTAGGATTCTTGTGTTTATTGTTGACTGAGGGGCTTCTCTACCTCGGTTTGGGATCCCAAATTTGCGTTGAACATCATCAGCATTTACTTGGCTATATCCATTTTTGAATTTGAACATTCATTTTTCAATGTCATACCATTTCACAATATATAGGACATCCCAGTTTGATTTCTTCATTTGTAATTCACCTTTTACTTTTGCTTTCACAAGTTTCCCAAAAGGTGACTTATATATGAATGCCAAGACTTTTGGTTTTTCATCAAAATTTGGCTTGAGCTCTTGTATTAATTCTGTAAAGGCCATGATATTCAGTCTTATTTGAGCATAGTTCTCGTCTATTGCCCGACGTTTTGCAACATGAGGTTTTTGAGCCGATTTCTTTCTGGTTGATGAATGCTTTTCTTTTGGCGGCATCTTCATTAAAAAAAAAACGATAATAAGTATACTTTTTAATCAAATAATATGAAGTTATATAAATGACAAACTAGATGCTAAAGACAGATGTAGTATCACTTAGCACAAGGTAGATGCATCATCACCTAGCACACAAGCTAGTTGCAGCATCACTTAGCAAACAAGGTAAATGCAACATCACTTAGCAAAAAAGGTAGATGCAGAATTGGTTATTAACGCACAAGGTAGATGCATATTCCTTTTTTTAACATAATATATTTATGTGCAAAATTAATTTACAAACAAAAAGTAGTACCATAGTTAATTTACAGACAACAGGCAGGTGCAACATCAGTTCACATAAAAAGTGTAGCATCGATACAAAATGCAGCATTAGTGACAAATTGCATCATCAAGCGAGACGGTTAATGTTTTTACTCACAAAATTTAGACGCATAATCATTTTTTTCCAGATGTTGTTGAAGAATTAGTATACATATAAACTAAAAAAAGTGAAATAGAACATCTAAAACATCGAAATTGTTTTTTCTCGAACTAGAACACTAAATTTTTTGTAAAATCAAGTGCTAAAACACTTGATAATGCATGCATGTGTTTTCTTTTTTTACAGTTTTCGAAAGTGTCTTTTGCAAAAACAAGTGCAAAAACACTTAATAATGCATCCAAAACTTGATAATGCATTCCTTTTTGTCAAAATTCAAAAGATAATAATGCAAAAGAATGATTTGGAGTAGTAGAATACCTTTGAAACACTGATCTTCTGGAAATCGAGCTGAACCTGTGTATCGCTTACTGAAAATCTGTTTTGAAAGTATCGAAATCTATGGAGATTTTAGGGTTTTTTCTGGGGAAGTTTTTTTTTGCATGAGAGAGTTTTTGAAATGATTCTTTTGTGGGCAGATGAAAGAAAGAAAAAACCATCAGTTCGCGGTATTGAATAGGGCATACAATCTGTTTTTATGATTTTTTGTCGTGTACTGGTTAACGTGGCCGTTTATTAACGGTTATAGACAAGGGGCATGGGTCGTAATTTACTCGGTCTGTTTCTTTTTGGATTGGGCTTGGTTTTGTGTTGTTTTGGGTTTTTTGTCCCTCCTTGAAATGTTTTAAAAGATGTAGAGTTGTGTGAAATATGGTATATATATATATTTTCTCTATAAGTAAGGCTTCCTCATAAAAATTGAGATTAACCTATTTACATGAAATTTAAACTTAGGAATTCGAGGCTCCACATTCTGAACTTTTTTTTCACTCGAAAATTCTAAATTTATATGTTTATGAATTCAAATAAGAAAATTTGAGCATATCTATTTATAAATTATAACTATTGTTAAAATTTCAAGTTTATTTCTCTCATCCATATATAATGCTAAAGATTAAAAATGAAGAAAAATCAATAAAAATAACTTTAAAACTTTAAATCTTAACAAAAAAAAGCTATATACTAAAACTTTATTTAATGGTTACCACAAATTCAACGCCAAATCAGCCCAATAAAACTGGCCCAGCAGTGAGTCTTCGATTTTACCCCGACTATAATACCTTCCCCCATTTCTTTAGTCCGTTATCCTTTTTATCGCTCTGCTATTTTCTCATTTTATAAGTCCGAAATGATCGTGGACGACGGCGAGGGCGCCACCCTCGTGATCCACAAGGAAGTCAAGGACGAGGAAGAGTTCGAGAAGTTCGGGACGATCCCAACCAGTCTTCCACCGATAACCAGGAGTTCCAGATGGTTCTGACCATCATGAGAGATGGCTTCGAGAAGTTCGGGACGACGATCACAACCAGTCTTCCATCCATAACCAGGAGTTCCAGATGGTTCTAACCATTATCAGAGATGGCTTGAAGATCGATTGCAAGAGGTACCAGAAGATGGACAAAATTTGGGGTTTTGCCATCAAATCTCTTATATTATTTAGAATTGAGTTTTTTGTGATCTTGGATTCATAGAATCAAATTAACCGAGATTTGTATGAATGACTGTGTTCTTATTTGAGGTTAAGAGGAGGCTGAGATGGTGCTGATTGCTGATTTCCTTAAATTAGAAGCTTTTTATTAAGTTTTTGTTGATTATTTTTTCATTTTTTTCAATTTTTCTTGCATTTTTTCTCTCTCTCTGCTGAGTGATTCAGTTGGACATAGGGACACAATAAAGGACAAAGAGCAGAACCCAGGTGCCATCTCTCTCTCTTTCTCTTTTTCTCTCTCTGCTTTGTTTCATTTTTTACTTTAATTTTATTGTTTATTGTTCATATAGTTGTCGAGGAAGTTATGCAATTATAAATTTAATGAACAATTTGTATATTCTATTAGTTATGTAACTTATTGTTTTCTTTTGTTATTACTGAATAATTTGCTTAGGGAAATTTAGTTCCTGGTGGAATTGATTGAATGAATTGATGACCTATGAAAGAAATCACAATTTTTGCAAAATTAACTACATTCTAATTTATGTGAACATAATAATTGTGGTTGTTAACTTGAGCAGCAGGGCTTGCTCAATTCATAATTGAGGGTCAGCAAGATGATGGGGCGGAGCCCGCTAAGGAAAGTTCTACACCGTCGATGTTTGTGAATTCGAACCAATGAGGGAGGAACAAGTGCACAATGCTGTGAAATTCCCCTCACACCCGAAAGTTAGGGGCTCTCTCTTGTTGTTTAAAGACGGTCTTTTCTCGAAAAGAAGGGTCTCATAAAAGAAGAGAAGTGTTTCGGTGTGTGCCTGTAAGTGAATTGATTATTGGTGTTCAAGCTAATTGTTAATTTAATTCTCAACGGTTTCGTGTTTGACATTGTTTGTTTGTAAATTGCAGGACCCAACTGGTATTTTGGATTTGAAGTGAGTTTTTGTTTCTTTTTTTTGCATCGTGTGGAGTTTCATGTTCAGGTGCACACTTGTGTATATCATTGAGCCATTTAGGCAATTCATTTGGTTTAAGAGAGAAATCGATCACTTGGAGTCGAATTGTGAAAACCCATTTTGTACATTTTTGTAGAACATGTTTTAGTCTGACCTTGATTCAGGTAGCGGGTTGACTGAAGAGTCATCAACCATTCATGTGGGTATGAAATTTTGATTAGGTTGAAGATCTTGTACACCCTATCATATTAATAGGGAACACAATATCGGTAGACATTGAAAGTTAACCATTTTTTTTTAATTGTAAGTTCTTTGCCCTTGTTCATATTTCATCCTGAATATGCAGACTCTTATATCTTCCTTTTTCCTATATAGCATGTGTATTGAAGCATTGATGAGCTTGTTCTTATATCGTCGGGTGTTTGAAAGGTTCACTAAACCATTGTGTGTTCTACTTGAAAATTACGATGGCGCAAATTTGTTATTGGTGGAAAATATAGGAGGAATTTATGTCTAGTTCCTGAAGTTTTCTTGTAGTTACATCAAATGATTTATGAGCCTGTGAGCGGCCCCTAGTTTAGTTTGCAAAGGTGAATCAAGAAATAGACAATGAAATCCCTTGTCCATTTTTTAATTCTAAACATGGGTACTAGTACAAACCCACCATGTAGTAACCTACGAAAAAGTATTTTCTCTTCATCCACATAAAATAAATATCGAAATTATTCTAACTCTGAACTTTCCTATGCTTGTGGATACATATATGCACATAATGGATCTCTAATCTAATAAGAAATCATATCAAATAAGAGGGCATTGACCACGCGAAGGCCACGACTGCCTACGACAAGAAGATCTACATGTATCGTACAAATTCTTCTCTTACCACATACATAATGCAACTTTGAGCTGAACGGTTTGGAAAAAACTATGAACAATGGCCATCATCACCTTAACAAAACACTATGGTATCGTTTGACAGCTCGGACTATACTGACTATTTTTGTCAGATAGGATAAATAGTCATCGAATAATACTAACTAAATTAGTCGGGCGTTTGGTGAAGTACTGGACTAATGACTGTATTATTTATACTCTGTATGGTACTATTGCCCCTAAAAATTACAAAGCTTACGTAGCGCGCATGCTGAGTAACTAATAAGCTAACTACGTCCTTCGGTTGAATGCGGGGTGTGCCAACTCATCGGCTGAGCTCGGCTGACGAGTAAAATTTGTTGATGTTGCGTTGAGCGCATTGCTGACTTCTTGATCTTGCGATTGCGGCCGAGGAAGGAACAAATCTCGGCCTTTGGATTCTCGAGCCTAAAGATAAGACTGCTAGTTCTGCGAAGTTCAATATCAAATTCGGCTCTCAAGGTGCCGAATGTAATAACTTGGTAACACCTCACTTCTGCCAATAAGGATTCGAAAATCCTTCTCGACCGAGACTTGGATAGGTAACCAGTCGGCCTCGACGCAGTGCTGTTTATCCAAACTAAAGGTGCTTCGGGAACTGCTGATTCTACGGCAACAATACTGTTTATCCAAACTGAAAATGTTCGTCGGTTGCCTTCACAGTGCTATTTATCCAACCTGAAGATGTGTCGGCGGAAAAAGAAAATAAAAAATCTCAAGATGTTTGAGAGGTTTTGCGTAGAGCAATTGTGTGTTGAATTGGAGGTCCTTTTACGTTGCATGCCGCTTGGTATTTATAGAGATATGCATGCCCAAGTCGCGAAAACCAATTCCATTCACACTGTGACTCTGAGTCTTCATTGGTTGCTAACCCTACGTCTTATCAATCAAGACTTGCCGTCATCTGCAACCCAATGCAATCTTGTTTTGACTAGATTATCGGCATAATTCTAAGAATATCCAGCAATACTTTTTATTCCACCATCATAACCCTTATCCATGCATAATAAACTTCTGACAAATACCACATGCATGCATGATAACCATGCATCCAACAACTCTAATCAAACCTTCAGCCGTAACCATGCATGGCTGGCCAAATCCAAGCACACATAGATGACCAACTCCAATCTGGCATCCTCATCTTGCACTAATATCTATGCCAATTCGTATCCATCTACCAACACTGCAGTAATGTATTAGGACTCTTTATAAAATACTCTGATGCTTTAATCCTCCGCACGTCTAAATTCCAAGAACCCCAAATCAACTTGAACTGTACCGCTTGCTTAGAAATATAATTTGCATCATATCTATCCCATTTAAGAATATACCAAGATAATTCATTTTAAAGAAAATAATTATTATGATAAAAACCATAATATTATTCGTTAACAAAATTATCTTCACTTTTCCATCCGACGATCGGAAGTTATGCTCACTCAACGGTCTTGATTGCTCGGATCGATGGTGTAATTTTCAGCCCAAACATTGCCCCCCAATTTCCTTGAACTTCGGCTTGTAAGCCGAATGGTTAAGGAAATTTATCAATTGAACTAATGTCGACAACAAATGGCTTTGTGAAAACCAAGGCCATAAAAATTTAAATATTGGCCCAACTCTTTTCCACGGAATGGCCTCTCATAATCTCTTTTTAGTGATAGGCTACTCTGACACACCTAAAGGAAATTAAGCTTAGAAATTTCTGATCTTCAAAAATAGGTAATTTCCATACCTCCAACCTTATTGTGGGGTCCCAACCTGGCTTTCATCAATGGCCATGTCGAGTACACCACTTGTCCCTTCCATGCACATGTATACATGCATGCATTCTATTTAATGTAGAAAATGAGGGAGCTGCCGAGGTCGAGAAAAATTGGGTCGAGGTTGGGCAACAAACCATTCTGGGCAGCTTCTTGGCAGCTCGGCTTATCACCAATTAAAGTCGAATGATTAAGGAAATTAAGTCTCTCCAACCACCCAGGAGTACTTCGATCGTCATTCGGCTACCATTATCTCTATACACGGCTCGACAGAGACTTCTCTACCATAAACCTTATTATTTATAGTATCTGTTTATCAGGCCGAGAACCAACAAAATAAACTGCTTTGAAGTGTCTCCACAGATAGTCGAAGTCACATCAATAACTTGCCGAATACATCAGCCAAATATACTAGCCGAATATACCAGTTGAAGAGCTGCCATTGAAATTTTTTATTTTACCAATTGATTACTCGGCGCTCGACGGTGTAATTTTGGTCGTGCGCCATGCATTGTCCACCGAATGTACCGAAGCATCATGCCGAGTAGGCCACCATGTCAAATCAAAAATCAATTCTTAATGGGGCATAACATCTCCACCGAGCATGCAAATAAAATCTGGTCACTGAGTACAAACAGAACTCGGCAAAAACAAACTGCCAGTAAGCCATTCCAGAATTTTCCATAGCTCACTAGCTCACAATCAGTCGCTAGCAATAAAATCAACCTTTTCAATTTAATCCTTGCTTTGTGCGCCAGCAAAATGAAACCAACTTATCAGTGAAGAGCATCATCGAAAAACCATTCTTTTTCGGTACACAACTCGGTAGACTAACCACCAAGCCAGTCTGAAAATACCATAAATGTTCTTGACTCTGAAAAACACTCTTCATTCATAAGTTCATCTCGGTCGAATCAATAATCATCGAAAAATAGCACCCCACGACCGTAACAATATTCTTTGACCGAGTCACCATTATCTATATATATATACATATATATATTATTTCTCGACCGAGAAACTTTGAGAAAACAGGGTCGAGAATAATTTGATTCTCGGTAGCTCAGCCTACCATCAATTCTCGCCCATTGCTTCGATGAATACTGCTTTTTGCCTGTCCTTACTTTTCTACAGCAGACATATATACAGCAAATATTCTCTCTCGGCAAGGTGCAAATAAATATATTACCACTAATAAATACTGTGAGATGCCATATAATCTTCATCACGGTGGATATTACCACCAATAAATATATTACCACCAACAAATCTCGGCCTTTGGATTCTCGAGCCTGAAGACAAGGCTGCTAGTTCTGCGAAGTTCAATATCAAATTCGGCTCTCAGGGTGCCGAATGTAGTAACCTGGTAACACCTTACTTGCCGAAAAGGCTAATGAGATGACCTCTGCCAATAAGGATTCGAAAATCCTTCTTGACCGAGACTTGGATAGGTAACCAGTCGACCTCGATGCAGTGCTGTTTATCCAAACTGAAGGTGCTTCGGGAACGGCTGATTCTACGGCAACAATGCTGTTTATCCAAACTGAAGATGTTCATCGGTTGCCTTCACAGTGCTGTTTATCCAAACTGAAGATGTTCATCGGTTGCCTTCACAGTGCTGTTTATCCAAACTGAAGATGTTCATCGGTTGCCTTCACAGTGCTGTTTATCCAAACTGAAGATGTGTCGGCGGAAAAAGAAAATAAAAAATCTCAAGATGTTTGAGAGCTTTTGCGCAGGGCAATTGTGTGTTGAATTGGAGGTCCTTTTACGTTACCTACCGCTTAGTATTTATAGAGATATGCATGCCCAAGTCGCAAAAACCAATTCCATTCACACTATGACTCTGAGTCTTCATTGGTTGCTAACCCTACGTCTTATCAATCAAGACTTGCCGTCATCTGCAACCCAATACAATCTTGTTTTGACTAGATTATCAGCATAATTCTAAGAATATCCAGCAATACTTTTTATTCCACCATCATAACCCTTATCCATGCATAATAAACTTCTGCCAAATACCACATGCATGCATGATAACCATGCATCCAACAACTCTAATCAAACCTTCAGCCTTAACCATGCATGGCTGGCCAAATCTAAGCACACGTGGATGACTAACTCCAATCTGGCATCCTCATCTTGCACTAATATCTATGCCAATCCGTATCCATTTACCAACACTGCAGTAACGTATTAGGACTCTTGATAAAATACTATGATGCTCTCATCCTCCGCACATCTAAATTCCAAGAACCCCAAATCAACTTGAACTGTACCGCTTGCTTAGAAATATAATTTGCATCTTATCTATCCCATTTAAGAATATACCAAGATAATTCATTTTAAAGAAAATAATTATTATGATAAAAACCATAATATTATTCTTTAACAAAATTATCTTCACTTTTCCATCCGACGATCGAGAGTTATGCTCACTCAATGGTCTTGATTGCTCGGACCGATGGTGTAAATGTCGGCCCAAACAGGTACTGAACCAGATAAGAAAAGGGAAGTTACATCGTTGATATAATCTCAATCAGTTTAGTGTAAGTTACATCATTGATAGAAGGCAAGTCATTAGTTGCCAACACAACCTGCATAATAAGAGGCAATCATGTGAAAATGCTCAGCAAGGCAACTCATTCACAAAGCATTCATAATAAATTTCATGCCTTTAGTTATTTGGCATGAAGAAACAAGTTCGGAAAATACATGCTAAAGAACCAGATGCATTGAACATAAGAACAAGATTTGACAGTACTTGTGTCCCACGCCGGAGTAATTCTCTTCCAAATAGTAAGATACCCAAAATAATACCAAAAATATTTAGACTTACAGAAATATTTACTATAACTCATCAAATCCCACCCTCCATACGAACCTACTCATCGATTCACCAACCAAAATTAAAATCCCAGATTGAATATTTTCAATGGTAATAAACCAACAGGCTCCTCATCGGAGCCCAGATCCGAATTGCTATCCCTATCCTTGTCGAAGCCCGGCTCCCTTCCTCGTCAGAACCCAGATTGGAAGAATTCGAATCATCGTCTTCGTCCTTCAACCCATGGAAGGTTTTGTCGTCACTTGTCAGAGATCGAAGGCGAACGGAGGAGGTGGGAGGTGTGTGTGCGTGTTTAAGGAGGAGGGAGGAACAGAGAGAGAAAAGAAGAAGAAGGCGAAGATGAACTTGGGATCCAGACAAGAGAGTGCAGGCGATGTGAGAGAGTGGAAGGAGAGTGCTGCGATAGAAGGAGAGGGACGAAGAAGTGATAGAGAGGGACGGAGTAAGCGAGGAGAGCCATTCTACCCAACTAATTATCCGAAGGTTTTGGTTGGGATAAAAAAGCGGGCGGAAGGTGTATAAAATAAGTGGGCCCGGATTAAATAATTCGGTGTTTATTTAATACAAAGCTCACCAAACATCCGTTTCGTACTATTAATATTATCCGATGGCCTTATATAGCGTGCCAAACGAGGCCTATAGGCGATCTAGAATAACAGTTTGACAACATAAACATTTAAGTTCTTGAATAAGAATCTTAGTTCTTAAAAGATGATTTTCAGTGGTAAATTTATACAATAATTAGCGGTTTTGCTTAAAGATGGATTTTTAGGAAGAACTTATCACAGAGCTAGTGGTTTATATTCTGACAGCATAGATGACCCAGAGTGAGTACGCAATTATTTCTCTCAACTATTAAATGAGTTAATTACCATCTTATCCTTGCATATCTCCAGAGCGCGAGAGAGAACAGAGGCTGCACCTTCTTCCTGTGCTTTGCGCTCAGACTCCAACAAAGACGGCGTTGCATAAAGCGCCGCTCCACCGGGTCCGGCAGGGAGGGCGTAGTGCGGCAGCATGACATGAACCAGCGTCGTCATGCTCACGTTCTCCTGGCTAACCGCTTCCACCATTATTAGTCATGAACATGAACAAGGAGAAAGTCCAAACGACAAGGTTGTTAGTGACTTTCAATAGAGTTTGATAGAAAACAACCCTATAGCTAGGATTCCTCGTTTCACAAATATTGTAATTAATTGCAAATTAATGTGTTTTTTAAGCTCTCTTACTTTTTTTTTAACAAAAAATATTATCTAGATTAAGGTGATAGGAAAGTAGGTTAAGCCTCACAATGTAAAACTATTATCTAGTTTAATGTGTTCACAATGTGCTAGCAATAATGTGATTCAAATTTGCTAGCAATAATGTGTTCACAATGTGCTAGCAATAATGTGATTTAGATTAATGTCCTAGCACAAATGTGATCTAGATTAATGTATAACAAAAAATATTATCTAGATTAATGTGTTCACAATGTGCTACCAATAATGTGATTCAAATTTGCTTTTACGAGAATCGAACCTATCTCACCTACCACTGAAGAAAATAACCTATGGACGGGATAACTTATGACTTTTTTTTTTTTTTTTTATATAAATTAAAATCCTTTCTTTCACTTCTATAACTTTGCAATTCGTTCTCGCACGCCGTTCTCTTTGCAGTCTGTCATCGAACCGCCGTATATGCTCGTACCAAACTAGCAATACTGTCAGAGACTCAGAGCCTAGTTTTATATTGGACTCTAGAGTATTCAGTACTTGTATTTCTGATAGTATTGTCCCGCCAAAATCTTGTAAATCAGGTATGCTTTACTTCTTGGATATCTGATTAAGTTTTCTTTTCAATATGTTTAGCCACAATATCCCCGAAGAAATCTTGTTTGATATTCTTGCAAGATTGCCGGTGAAATCTCTTTTGCGGTTTATATGTGGTCGTATATCTTGGAAACGTTTAGTTAGCAGCCCTAGTTTCAAAGATGCTCATCTCGAAAAGAACATCGTGCAGAGTTCTTGTGATTATCTCCTTATCCAAACAGATGACAAGAAAAATTGTTTGTCACTGTTTGATGCCGAAACATTGTCCAAGTGTTTGGATATAGAGCTTCCTGCGGACAAATTAGGTTTCAGATTCTTTGTTCATGGTTCGTGCAATGAATTGGTTTGTATCTCTGATTATAATTTCTTGAGTTTGAATAATCCTATATACCTATGGAATCCATCGATCAGAAAACTCAAGACGCTTCCTAATGGCTTCATTCAGCACACAAGCCATTTTGTTAATCTCGGTTTCGGGTTTCATAGTGGGGAAAACGACTATAAGGTTATGAGGCTTGTTAGGGTTTCACTTCCGCGCGAGAATGTCGTCCTTGAAGTTGAGGTTTACAGTCTTAGATCAGATGCTTGGAGAAGAATAACTGTGATGCCTTCTTTTTCAGATACTGTCGTTTTGTGGCAATCTAGATGTAACTTCGTTGATGGAGCTGTGTATTGGATTATAACAGAGCTTTCTTATATTTCCGTCCTTGCTTTCGATATGAGGAGTGAGGTTGCTCAAAAGATTGTGCTACTACCCGAATTTATAGGTCAAGTTTGTATTGGAGTGTTTGACAAATCACTCTCTTTGTTCCATACAAGACTGTTGAGAATCAATGTCAATTGTAGGTGAAGTAGGTGGATGTTGTAGGTGAAGTAAGTGTGTGAGGTTGGTGAAGTAAGTGGAGGTTGTAGGTGAAGTAGGTGGATGTTGTAGGTGAAGTAAGTGTGTGGTGTAGCTTTCATTTGGTTTGCTATAAATACCCAAGTCCTCAAGCATTGTATATCATCCAAGGAGAAACAAAGCCTAGAGCTAAATAAGAAAAGCTTTGCTAATTAGTTTGTTTTGTGAGCTTTCTTTAAGAGTGTGCTCTATTTTTCTTCTTCTTGGGATCATTAGAGTTATCTTGGATACTCTTCTTATTCAACAATTGGTATCAGAGCCAAGTCGGTCAGGGATCGTTCTTGGTAGAGCATTGGTTATAAAGTCTCTTGAATTTCCGAGTATGCTCTGTGGTTGCAGTTTTGACTGATCTTCCACATCAGAAAAGATTTCTTGAGATTATTGCTGGGGTTATCACAAACCTTGAGAGGGAGCTTCTTTGTGTCGAGAGTAGTGTATTACTCTGCACGGTAGTCACTCAAGCTTGTTCGGTGTAGTCAAAGTCTTGCCGATACGATGGGTGATCTTCAAGTTGTTGGAGGAATCAAGAAGCTCAACAACCAAAACTATAACACGTGGGCAACGTGTATAGAGTCTTACCTTCAAGGTCAAGACTTGTGGGAGGTTGTCGGTGGTAGTGAAGTTACACAACCGGCAGCGGAAGATGCTAACGGCATCTTGCGGAAGTGGAAAATTAAAGCAGGCAAATCAATGTTTGCCTTAAAGACCACAATAGAAGAAGAAATGTTGGAGCACATTCAGGATGCTAAAACGCCAAAGGAAGCATGGGACACTTTTGTTACACTTTTTTCGAAGAGGAATGATACAAAATTGCAACTTCTCGAGAATGAGCTGCTATCGATGGTACAACGCGACATGACGATTGCCCAGTACTTTCACAAGGTGAAGTCGATATGCCGCGAAATTTCAGAATTAGATCCAACAACTCTTATTGGGGAAACCAGGATGAAGAGAATAATTATCCATGGTTTGAGATCCGAATATCGAGGGTTCATTGCCGCTATACAAGGATGGCCGACACAACCATCGCTTGTTGAGTTTGAAAATTTGCTTGCAAGTCAAGAAGCTATGGCAAAGCAAATGGGAGGGGTCTCGTTAAAAGGTGAGGAGGAAGCGCTCTACACCAAAAGTAAAGGCAGCTTTAAGCAGCGTGCTGGTGGTGGATCTAAAAGAAATGGTGACAAGGAAAAAGGTCATCAAGGAGGAGGGAGTTCTCGGCCAGGGGGAGCTCCGAAGTATCACGGCAACCGTGGTCAGTCCGAGAATAATAAAAGATTTGAGGGCAAGTGTTACAATTGTGGAAAGAATGGCCACATGGCGAAGGATTGCTGGTTCAAAAGGCCTGCAGAAAGTAACGTCGCCAACTCAGAGAAGAAAATTGAAGATGATTGGGATGTCGTTGCATCTCTAGCCCTGGAGGAAGAATGGGATGCAGAAGCATCATCTTGTTGGTGCTCAGAAAATGAGGCGTTGCCCGACCCAAAAGATTTAGAAGATACATTGCAAGGGAAACTGGGAGACCGAGCTGCCCAAATCCAATCAAGTCCAGATGAGCCTGAAGATTTGCTTGTTGGAGACGATGTCGAGCAAGAAGTACCTAAGAGTCCTTGGCAAACAGGTGTGTACCAACAACCACAAGAAGTTAGATCTAGTGAAGTGGAAGTATCAACTCCACAAGCACAACTAAGAAGGTCAACAAGAGTACGAAAGCCAAATCCTAAATATGCCAATGCTGCCATAACTGATGGAGCACCAAAAGAACCTGAGGTGTTTGAAGAAGCATCACAGAGTTCTAAATGGATAAGAGCTATGGAAGAAGAAATCACTGCGCTTAAGCAAAATCAGACTTGGGATTTGGTGCCAAAGCCAAGGGATATGAAACCCATATCCTGCAAATGGGTGTACAAGATAAAGCGTCGTCCTGATGGTTCAGTTGAAAGGTACAAGGCTCGGTTGGTGGCTCGAGGCTTCTCTCAGCAATACAGACTAGACTATGATGAAACGTTTAGTCCAGTAGCAAAGCTTACAACCGTACGAGTCCTACTTGCACTTGCAGCTAACAAAAATTGGAATCTATACCAAATGGATGTGAAGAATGCTTTCTTGCATGGAGAGTTAGATCGGGAGATCTACATGATGCAGCCAATGGGCTTTGAAAGTAAAGTTCATCCCGAGTACGTGTGCAAGTTGAGGAAAGCACTCTACGGTCTAAAACAAGCACCAAGGGCGTGGTATGGTAAGATTGCTGAATTTCGAACACAAAGTGGTTATTTAGTAACACCTGCAGATTCCAGCTTGTTTGTCAAAGCCAATGAAGGAAAGCTAGCTATTGTGCTAGTGTATGTGGATGACTTAATCATAACCGGTGATGAAGAGTTCAGAGAGTCAACCGAAGGAGAAGTGGGAAAGAAGATCCGTTGCCTGCGCACAGATAACGGGGGAGAATATAGCTCAAGTGAGTTCTCTCAATACCTAAGGGAATGTCGAATACGTCATCAGTACACTTGTGCCAACACACCACAACAAAATGGTGTAGCTGAGAGAAAGAACCGACATCTTGCAGAAGTCTGTCGAAGTATGCTACATGCAAAGAACGTACCGGGAAGGTTTTGGGCTGAAGCAATGAGGACTGCAGCCTTAGTGATCAACAGACTTCCTCAACCAAGGTTAGGATTTGTTTCACCCCTTGAGAAACTGTGGAACATGAAACCTACAGTTAGCTACTTTCGAGTATTTGGTTGTGTATGTTATGTATTTGTTCCTGATCATGTACGGAGCAAGTTTGACAAGAAAGCTGTTAGATGTATCTTTGTGGGATACGACAGCCAGAGAAAGGGATGGAAATGTTGTGATCCAACAAGTGGAAGGTGCTACACTTCACGAAATGTGGTGTTTGATGAAGCGTCTTCTTGGTGGTCATCAGAGAAAGAGGTGCTACCAGACTCTAGAGAATTTGGAGAAAAGCTGCAACAGAAGATGGGGGAGCATACTATCCAACCCCCATTCAAAGATAAATTCCATGCCGTGGGTTCCAATTGAGCCTAAGAAGGCTTCGTCCGGCTGCAAGACGTAAAAGAAAGCGCTACTTGGGAGGCAACCCAATGCACTGAATAAAACAAAGCTTGTTCATTAATTTTCGAGAAATTACAAATGTATCTAACAAAGAAAGAGAAAGGTGGAGCCTTCACAAGGGTTGTGTACGTGAGGCCCCACTACGTGGCAACATTCTCGGAGCAGGAGGCATCGGAGCAGGAGGCATCGGAGCAGAAGGCATCGGAGCAAGAGGCATAGGAGCGGGAGGCACCGAAGATAGATCATTCAAGGCCCCAATCCTTGGTGGAACGCTAGATGATCCAGGAAAGAGGTGCCTCTGGAAGAAAGCCGCAAGCCTTTGACGGTCATCAAGCTCATCAAGCTTCCTCTTCATGCCTGTCGAATAATTGTTGGCAAGCACGTGCAAACTTCGGTTCTCGTACTTAAGCTGTTTGATCTCTTGCTTAAGACTCTCCACCTCCGCCATCAATGATTCAACCTGACGGGAGCGAGCAAGTAGGCGTTGGCCCATGTTTGACACAGAGCCAGCGCACTGAACACTGAGAGCCAGGGACTCTTGAACGGCCAACTCATCGGACCGTCCTGAAAGCAGCTGACTATCTTTGGGAGTGAGGAGGTTCCGAGCTACTATCGTAGCCGTTGTTGCATCCGTCATCACAGAGTCCTCATCTGTAAGAGGGCCATGAGAAGATAAGAAAGACGGGCACCATACCTTATCCTGACGCGGCACAACAGGATCATTGCTTAGACTCAAATCTAAGCAAATGTTCGATGGGTTAGATGAGCTAGCCATTTTTCAAGAAGTTAAAAGAGAAGGGTTGGATGGAGTGAAATCTCGACGGGCCGGAGACGATTTCTGGGCAATTTTCAAGTGTGCATGCTAGAGGTGATCGATCACCTCTATTAAAGGAGAGGCGTTCACCGATTCAGAAATGAAAAGACACCACTCTTCAAAACCGGAATTTCCGGCGTAAAGATCGCCATCTCGTCAGACGCAATCCCGGCTTTTCAGAAAGCGTGTGTAACTTTGTCAAAAGCTCCCAGCTTTTCAGAAGACGCGTGGAAGGCGAGAAATCAGCTGCACACTTTTGCCGACAAGCGTGGGAGACAAAGCCGAAAGCTCCCGGCTTTTCAGAAAGCGTGTGCCATTTTGTCGAAAGCTCCCGGCTTTTCAGAAAACGCGTGCCATTTTGTCAAAAGCTCTCTGACAAAGCTGAAGACGCGTGGAGGTAATTTCCGCATCCGCATTGCCACTTGCCATTACAATTCCTATATACATCAACATCCTGGTGGAAGTGGAGAAAAGGCTTTGCAAGAAGAGATTGAGATGAGACAGGTCAAGACGAATGATCAAGTTGCGGACTTGTTCACAAAAAAAAAAAGTTTGAGTACAGGCAAGCTCGAAATTTTTCGCTGTTTACTCAGCACAGTGCAAAAAATGAGAGTTGACATTGAGGGGGAGTGTTGAGAATTAATGTCAATTGTAGGTGAAGTAGGTGGATGTTGTAGGTGAAGTAAGTGTGTGAGGTTGGTGAAGTAAGTGTGTGAGGTTGGTGAAGTAAGTGGAGGTTGTAGGTGAAGTAGGTGGATGTTGTAGGTGAAGTAAGTGTGTGGTGTAGCTTTCATTTGGTTTGCTATAAATACCCAAGTCCTCAAGCATTGTATATCATCCAAGGAGAAACAAAGCCTAGAGCTAAATAAGAAAAGCTTTGCTAATTAGTTTGTTTTGTGAGCTTTCTTTAAGAGTGTGCTCTATTTTTCTTCTTCTTGGGATCATTAGAGTTATCTTGGATACTCTTCTTATTCAACAAAGACATGGTTACGCTTTGAAGAATTCGTATATTGACATATGGGTTCTGAAAGCGGATGCTTGGAAAATGATCCGGAGGAATTATTTTCCCGATGGGACTGGATTTGTAGCCTGGCCATTGGGGATTGGAGTAGGGAAGGAAAAAAAGAAGGGAGAGAATCGTACTCCTTGGGGATTAGAACAAATCTTGGCAAAGTTCACATGATTCAGGATGGTGGAAAACATAAGCTTGTTTTGTATGATCCCGAGTCACACCAAGTTAAAGTTACTGGAGTCAGAACTAAGTCATGTTACTTTCACTATGTCGATGCTTATTGTCAGAGTTTATTTTTACTCGACTAATGATCGATGGAATTCTTAGTTATTAGTTGTGAGTTGTGTTTTGGGTGATTGGAGATGTTTTTACTTAGTAAAATATTGTCTTCAAACACTTTTATTTTTTACATTTGTGTTGCAGAAATGATCATTTATAAGTAAGAATGACATATTGAACACAACGATGACATATATAACGCAAAACAACTGTTAAAATATGTTTTATTGATCATATATAATGACGACTACTAATTTCTCTGTAACCAAATGTCAATGTATTTATTGTAGCTAATTACCCTTTTTCTTAACTACAATTATGTACGTGTGTTGGGGGGTTATGTAATCATCAGCCAGATGTTTAGATCAAACTGAATTTCATATTGCTAAATCATTGATATATGATTTTATGTTCAATCAACTCAAAAACAAGGAGTGCTTGTGTGGAAAGTTGGAGTGCCACAAAAATGATCACCTCCCTTTCTTATTAAAAAAAAAAAAATTAGCAATTAGCTACAATAAACATATTTTGATTTCCACATCTATTTAGCTTTTTTTTTTTTTTTTTAATTTTTTTTTTTTTTTGGTAACGATAAGTTTGGTTAGTTAAAATTGCTAAATATTAGGTAGGAGGATGGTGGGAATTCAACTCGCACCAGGATGGAAATGAATTATTTCTTTTCGACACTGCCGTTATCTTGTTTTCCTCCTAAATTGACATGCCTCGATCCCGATATTCCCCGAATACCAGGGTAGATATGTGCTGGCCGACACCCGAAGGTGACGCAAACCATTTATTAAATGTAAATGCTGAGAACAAGAAATAAATAAGACTTATAAATTTAAATATAATGAATTAACATGCAATTGAGGAACGTGTTCAGAGCATACAACTAACTAAAACACTAAAAAAGACAATATAAAATAGAATGAACAAGGAGTGGGTCCTACACCAAGAGGACTTGAAAATGTCGATGCGAAAGTGCCTTGACGCCGGGATTGTTCGCCTCGATTGTAAGTCCTGATGGGGTGCAAAACAAACATGAGTGGACCAAGTTGATATATATATATATATATATAATATTGAAACAATTATCAACATACTAACCCCCAAAGTTTTATGAAAACTAATAGCATAATATGTAACAGGTTTTCCGAAACCCTAGCATGCCATAAAACCTATCATAAATCATATCTCGTATAAAGTGTGCTAACTAGTGGTATCATAATCGTCTGAAGGCATAACATAGAACTCTTCCTCCTAAACACTTCCTTCACAAGTGTCAATCACCCGCAGGCTCCTACAACACCCATTCAAAGGCTCCTACAACACCCATTCAAAGGCTCCTACAACACCCACCCGAAGGCATATATATGATATCAATCGCCCGAAGTCTCCTACAGCACCCACCCCGAAGGCATATATATAGTGACCACTAGATACGCACAAAACCATTGAACATACTCTTTCCAAACATTGGTACATATATCTCAAAAGCATCTTCATAGTATAAAGTCATCCATCATCTATACTATAAAGAAGTGTGTGAAAACATGTTCTAAATAGTATATCGTCATCCATCAGATATCCTACAAAGAACATGGGTTCGATAGAAAATATGATAATTCAAAGTATTCTAAATAAGCATAATATCTCATAAAATGTAGTTATTAAATCATGTTTTTCATGTATGCATTTCTACTATTAAAACATGCATTTTAGAAGGGGTCTACTCACAAATACTTTGCCGCCGAAAAGCCATGCAAACTAACGAAGACGGAACGCCACAAACAATTGTCCCTAAGCACATAAAGGGTACAATTAATAAAAATCTAATAGAACGATTTAATTTGGGAAAACAAATGTAAAAAACGGGTCTAGGACGTCAAAATTAGCCTAGGAAAGGTTCCGGATGAAACCAAAAATGTTAACGGTATTGACTGGTCAAAGTCAACGCCCAGCATTGATCGGGTCAAAGTCAACGGGCCAAACCGGGTTGACCGATTTAGGGTTGGATCCGGGTTGGGTCCTAAGGTTTTAGGTGGGCTGGGTTTAGGGTTTAAGGTTAACGGGCTGAATGCCCAATTTGGGTGGCCCAAAAACATGTCCTTTACTGGGTTCTAAAAGGGCTGGAGGCCCTGGGTTGCACACATATGGGCCTTGGCTAGAAAGCCCAGCCCAAGGGTTTTGGGTTTCCAAAGAAAATAAAATAAAAATAAAAACTGAAAGGCTTGGGTTTTTTGGTCTAACGGCTAACGGGCCTAAGGCTTGAGTCACAACGGCCCAAGGGCCTGGTTTTGTTTCTCGCCGCGGAAGGAGGCCGGAGCCTCCCGTGCTCCAATTAACTCCGATCTACATTTTAACCTACGATCTAGGTATAGAAATGAAGTGCAAGGTGAGGGGAAGTGTTTTATCACCTTCGATTCACCGTGGAAGGGCTGAAATGGCCAAAAATCTATGTGAAACCCACGGGGGTTCGCCGAAGCAGTTTGATGGGCTTCTGGGTGACTTAGAGCTCCACAGATGCGATGAGAGTGAGAGTGAGAGTCCACGATGATGGTGGTGGTGGTGTTGTCGATGTCGGGGTAGTGGTGTGGGTGTGTGTGGGTATGGGTTTGATCGGGGAGGGAGAGTGCGAGAGAGAGAGCAATTGGGCCCGGGGGACAAAATTCAAGGGTGGGCCCCTTGGCACACCCATTAAGACTCAAAAATAATTTTAAAAAAAAATTATCTAGCCCAAGATGCAAAATTCACGAAAATACCCCATTTGTTCCAATAAAATCAGGACGGGTTGTTACATAAATAACTAGCTCTCTGAGTCTGCCTTAACTTCCCCTACTCTGTGTGCGTCTCGCTCCTCATCGTACAGTTGCCACGGCCAAAAATTGCAGAGCTCCTTTCGAGAAGTTGGGGTATACCCGTTTTACCCCAATCTCCTTCTCTGTTAAGGTTTCATCTTCCTCTCTTTTGCTTATTGTTTTGTTGTAGCAACACAAAGAAAACTATAGAATACTGATAAATTTGGCTTTTTTTTAGTTAATATTTTATTGAAATTTCATATGTACGTTGTAGCATTCTAAGTTGCTTCTGTGAAATTTTAATGGCTCACGATGTTTCTCAATGATTTTGTTTTTGGAAAATGCCTTTAGTATGTGAGGATGTGAAGGTAAAAGCGTCACACGTGAAAGGAAAAATCTTGCAAGGGGCTTATGAGCGATTGGGCTACTCCTTATATTACTAATTGGTTTTATAGTAAAACCTCAACTTTCTTCCTGGTATCAGAGCAGGTTGAAATAAGTGTGAAGCTCAATGGCCACACGTGCACCACGTCATCCAATTCGTGTTATCCACGTGTTTGGTTTGAAATTTCGTCACATATTAGGGTGGGTGTAATAAGGATGTAAAGGAAACAGAGTTCCACGTTGGTTTTAATGTTTGTTCTATATTGAATGGGGGTTTTACTAAAATGGTATTTATGAGTTATTCGTCCCATTTTCTTTTTTCAGTTATGTAGTTTTTATGCGTTTTATACTTCATTTGTTTGAACTTGATGCGTTATAAACATGTTTGTTGAATGTGATTTGGAGAAGTAAAATTGGCGATTCATCGTTTCTTTCGTCATCTTATAAATTGGCAATTCGATTGTTTCTCGTCCACATTTTTTGTTCTAAAACGAGGCATAATTTTGTATTGTTGCTTTCCTTTACCTACTGTCTTATTGCATATATGTTGTATTTCAGTATATTCCTCATACAATTCAGCTAGCTTGAATTATTAGATTGTAGGGTTTGAACTAAATTGACGATTTTGTGTTTTTCTAAAATTCTCTCTTCTGTTTTGTTAACTGTGGAGAATGGGAAACGCAATCAAGCATGTTGAAGAAAGCTGGGGTTCCACTAAAAAACTAATCGGCAATTTTTCCGATGTAATATTCGTTCTCAACACTATCCCCTTACGTATGACGAATTTTGAAACCTAGCACGTGGACAACACAAATTGGGTGACATAAAGCACGCGTCGTCGTTGGACTTCACATGTGAGACAACCTGAAGAAGGTTGGGGTTCCATTCCACCATAAACCAATTGGCAATTTAGGAAGTAGCCTAACTTTTTATAAACGCATGCAAGGTCCCTCATTTTTTTTAATGTAGGATTCACACTCAACACATGCTATTCTGATCAAGGTTATGGGACGGACTGGATCTCGTGCACAGGTGACTCAAGTGAGAGTCAAGTTTCTGGATGACAGGAACCGTTTCGTCATGAGGAACGTCAAAGGCCTAATCAAGGAAGGTGATATCCTTATCTTGCTCGAATTTGAGAAGGAAGCCAGAAGGTTGCGCTGATCAGTCTTCTGTGTTGGTTTTCATACCTCTTCTGTCCATAGGACTTTTATTACCTATGTTGGTGAATGCCATTTGCTCTGAGAATGCATGCTCTAGTTTTTTCAGTTTATGGTTCTTGATGTTATTAGCTGATGAATTGAAAGATCGAGCATCACAGACTTGAAAATTCGGGATGAAATTTCTTCCTATGTCTGGTTTATAGTTGAACATGGTGAATGTTACTATTTATTTAGTTTGGATTTGGAAACGTTATATGGCTTAATATTTTGGTTGACTTGAATTTCGTTTTGATTGTGTTGCTCTCTACGGTGAATTTGTTGAGTCTCTTTATAGGTAAACGACCTACCATTATCTACTGCGCTCTTGCTTGATTGTTTCCAAACATGAACATGCTTACCTTTGTTGCTTTTGATAATGTAAGCCACTGCTGTTATTGTGTTTGTAGTGCTTTTAGATGCTTCTTCAAAAAATGCTTTCTAAAACTTTCTGCAGCAACTATTGCTTTTGTGATCCATTGTGAAAGAAAGGACTGTAAGAGAATCCTAAAGCAAATTAAAGCATTGATCACAGGTTGGGAAAGGGGTTACCTTGCTGCCTTATGCAGTTCGGGCAAGGAAGTAAACGTTGTCGCGCGTTTGAAATTAATGAGACACCGGAGAGAAAGTGAGAGAAGCGGGTTTGGATTCGAGAATTGGTTGAAGAATGCTATTTACTTCTCTTAGGAAGCATAGTGGAGTTCCTTTCTCTTTAAGAAAAAAGTGAGAAATAGAATGGGGGAGGTATACGGCTGATAGGGATTCTGAGAAGAGAGTGGGGGAAAAAGAGGAAGAAATTTGGGCTGTTAGATGAATTTGATCTTGTATATTAATTAGGATAAAACTAATTATGAGAACGCTAAATATAAATTTTTTTTTTGAAAACATTTTAGTTAAGGGAAGCGATTTCAATACATTACATCACATTTTCTACACTCCCTTTTAATATTCACCTTTCATTTTGTGAAATCTCGTTCCTGGATTTTATTGTTATAATCTACGTATTTGTATTATTGAGATTTTATATTATTTTTCTAGAATTTATATTAATTTATTTGAATTTAGATTTTAATTAAACTAGTTACGAAGTTTGAAGTTTGGAAATTAATTATTCAAAATCCGTAGACCTTTTGAGGTCACAATTTATATTTTCGAATAGAGCTCGATCTCACGAATGCACGGGCGCAAACCGTTCATGAAATGGAGTGATAACAAAAGAGTTATTAACGTTTAGAGTTAGAGACATTTTTGTAATTTTGACCATAATCTAGAAGGTTCCAGATTTTCTGGAGCAATGAGATGTGCCACGTGTGTGGCTAGGAGGAAAGGAAAAGAAGAGAAATGAGAGAAATGGACGGGTGAGATGAAAAGGAGATGAGAGAAAATGAGAGATGGGGGGAACATATGGGCCAATCAGAGATGAGGGGGAAGAGAGGAGTGAACCAATGAGAAAAGAAAGAAAGGAGTGAAAGGAGGGATGAGATAAGGAAGGGAAAACTGGACCCTCCCTTCGACCCATGACCCTACCCGGTTTCCACAACCAATTCCAAAGGTTTTTTGTTCGTTTTTTCGGCGAACCACGTCACCTAACTACCGAGAAAACATTCCCCATTGTTCCCTCTTCCTATTACACCCCAAAATCAAAGATATTTGGCTTTGAATTGGGAAAACCGCACAGGTGGGTGTAGGCGTTCTTGCTGTCGATCCTGCAATTCTAAAACAATTTCCTTCGATCACCACCGCCTATAGCATCCTCTTGAGCCCAGGAACAAAGCCCAAACAACTTTGGGGGCGGCAGAGCTGTTTTGGAGTTGAATCAAGAACATCCAAATCAAGGGTTTCCGGCGGATCGAGGACAAATTCAAGCGTTGCCCGGCCGAATTGAAATTTGGCACAACTATGAAAGTTGTTCCTATCATTGAAATCTACTTGCCTATAAAATTTAGTAATTTTAGAGTTAGTCGGAAAATTGGGTTTCTGCTTGCTGGAAACCGCCACCTGCAGCGGTATGTGGCCAGTGGGTCGACGATGTCTTTCTAAGTTCAATTAGATGTCCTGATTTCATATTTGATATCTGTATGATGCGAATTGATCATTTGAACCTAGTTTCATCATGGTACATCACTTGATTATTATATAAATCGACGATCGGACCGTTGGATCGTCACCAAACTTTAATGCGTTATAGAACGAAATATTTGAGAATATTAGGAATTGATAGATCGGGAATCCGACGTATGGATCTTCCCGAATTAGATTTCAAAGTTTGTAAAATAAATTGTTGACCGCCACCTAATCATAGTAATTGGCGGAGATCCGACCGTCAGATTGTAATGAGATTTTAGTATGTTGTTTTATAAGCATAATATGGACCTTAGGAAGTTACGAAATCTGATGTGTGGATTTTCCAAATTGAATATCGACACTTGCACCTTTACACTTCATCATCTTCTTTCGGTAACTCAGGTTGTTGATACATTCTAATCTAGACAATCATTATCCATTTTAATTTATGAACTCTTAGCTATTAAGTTTTCTTTACCATTGGTCCTACCAAGATAGAATGAAGATAGTTGCCGACTTTGTCTCCTATAAATAGCTTCCACCCTTCTCAATTTTATGCACATTAGTTATCAACCTTTTCCCCTCTTTATCATGTTGCATGCAGCCATGCAAAGTGTCAATTTATATACATCTATATACGTGTGTGTATGTATAGAGGGAGATTAGAATATAAAAGAGTGGAAGAAATATATGATGATTTCGGAGTGATCAAGGAACTTGCTTAAGTACATGGAGCTTAGCTATTTCGGTAGTGACATAGATAAATGTGGATGCAAATTTTTGCCTTCTCATTCTTTGACGAAAATGCACCTACAAAATAATAACACCGAAGATGACGCGCCCACGATGAATGCGGGGGGGAGGGGCTTTAGCTGAAGAATCTCAGATGTCAAAGTTAGAATTTGAAAGAAAAGTGTTTTGGAATTTTTTGGGAGAGAATGAACTTGCATTTTGGTGTGAAGATGGGGCTATATATAGGGGTGTGGCCAGCCTTATTTGGAGAAATAGGGACCTGCCACTTATGGTGTTATTTTGAATATAATTGCAAGATTTTATGTCAAATAATATATTGCAATTAATTTGGTAATTAATCCTAATTTGAAAAGAATAATTAGGAGTTACCTTGTGGGTGAGGATTTGATGAGAGGGTTTTGAATAAATATCATTTTGATCACCTTTGACCTTGATTAAGATGTTATTGTCTGTTGCATGTGTATGGGAATCTCGGTGTGCCTCAAGGGTAATTTTGTCTTTTCACCCAAAAGTTCACGTGTCGCATTCATAATTTTCTTAATTATTTTTTTCTCCACAATAAGTACGTGGAGTTTAGCTATTCCGGTAGTGACATGGATCTTTATTTTAGCTTTGGAATCCAGGTATGGGAAATAAAGCAGACCTTTACGGAAATTGATTTTATTGAATTTCATGAAGTGTTATAATATTCTTGATATTTTTGGTTGATTAATGTGATTGGATATTAATTAGCTAATTGTTTCAATTAAGTGTTTACTTGTTATTGGTTATGGAATTATTGCTGGAATGCTATTTGTTGCGAATATACTGTGATACATGCGAAAGATGAAATGACATTATTTGTGCATCACTCATGTTGTGAGATGTAGTTGGAACTTCAATGTTGAGATTGGAATTCAGGAAATAAGGGTAATTGAAAATGATCTTTTGTGTAGTTGAATCTATTCATTGTGAAACCAGTTCCAGGTAAGCCTGGTGTGCACATTAGAATAGGTTGTCGATGTAGGTGATTTGGGCTGGAGATCAATGAATTAGATAAGATGACTAGCAAAAGGGGTTTATGAACTCGGGATATCGTATGGAGGTTAGTTTTTATAATAGAACATTCGAACCACCGCTGCAGTGGTAAAATGCATTGTATGGGACGTGCAGGTCCGCATTTTTTATTATATAAAGTAACGGGTGTAGCTGAAGAGCTTGGATTGCATACAAGCATTGTTATCCATAATAATTTGATATTTGGCTATATGATTTCATGACACTTAATTTAATATTGTCAATTTACTGTGATAAGGTTATGTCCCTACTGAGCTATTGAAGCTCATCCCTCTATTGTTATGCAGGTTTATGAACTAGACATTCAAGAGGGTAGGCAGGATGAGATCGGATTAGATGTGAGAATAGAATGTTTATTCATTTATTTACTGTAAGTTGTAAAGAATTCTTGATTTGTTTAAGAATCATGAGTTATTTTTATAAGAGGAATTTATTTTCCAATCCGTTTCTATTTTCTTTTATTTATTGAGCTTTTAACTCACGTTTCCGATTCATGTTCGAGTTTTTATTACCGGCCCCGGGTTTGGGATGTGACAACCATTTTTGCAGAATCAGTTCAACCCATCATCGATCATTTTTGCAAAATCAGTTTATATATTTTGAACAAAATTACATGCAAGTCATTAGTCCAACCCATCGACCATTTTTGCAGAATCAGTGTCAAATATATGTATAATTAGTTTGTATACTTTTTAGTAGATTCAGTTTGTATAGTTTTAGTATAATCAAAACTTTCAAAAAAATTACATGCATGCCATCAATCCAACCCTTCATCGACCATTTTTTACAGCATCAATTTCAAATATATGTAAAATTAGTTTTTTTTTATTTTTATTTTTTTATATATTTTTAGTAGAACCGATTTCACATTTGGTCATTCACTTAACCTCACATAAGAGTTTGACTCCTATCTAACCTTTTTTTAATTGGAAATCTAGCTTTGTTTTATTGGAAAGTCATTCACTTAACCTCACTTAAGAGTTCAACTCCTATCAAACTTTTTTTAATTGGAATTCTAACTTTTTTTTTTATTGGAAATCCAATCATGTTCTCTCTAAAATAAATCAAAAATAATAAATCAAAAGCATATGTAGCTTTTCGTCTTCTTCCCCAATATTCTTTACAGCTTGCCGTTCAATATCATGTATTGAATGATGGTGTACAATATCATCATCCGTTCACCATCTGCCTCCATCATCACTGCCATGTCCAAAGCTACCTGATGTAACTGCAATAATCGAGTTGAAATAAACAGAGCTCTTATACTTCCAGGCCTTGCAGATTGACCTGTAAACGGGTCGGGTTTATTGGGTTTGGATCAGGTTGAACCCGACCCGTTAAGTTAACAGCTCACCCGAACCTGACCTGTTAAGCTAACGGGTCATCCGTTTCACCCGTTAACAATTATTATTATCATTATTTTTTTTGCATAGAGTTTATTTTTTGTTGTTAAGGCTTGACTGAAATTACTAAAACATCCTCAACTAACGGGTGCTAACAGGTTGACCCAAAATGACCCGTTATTTAACGGGTTGTTAACGGGTTCACCTGTTAGCGACCCGACCCGTTAAGCATCTATTCAAATACTAATATTAACAAGTCGGGTTAACGGGTCGGGTCCAAAATGTCAGGTCTACTTGTAGACCAACGGGTGGGCATTTCACAGATCCGGTGGTGATGATGTTAGCGGTATAATTGCAATATGTGAAATGTACCTTGTTTTATATAAATGAATTGTTATTGGTATTTCAAATTTCTCATTCTACACTCCAAACTTTCTATATTTAGAAAGAAAAATACATTTGTGAAGAGTGTAGAATAAGATTTTTGGAGTGCCAATAACACTTCTCTTATATAAAATGCACCCATTTTTTTTATATAAATTCAGTCAATCTTTTTCCTAATCCTTTATATCAACTTATATGGGATGCATTATATTTCATTGATTTAAGAATGTATCTATGTCAAGTTTAATAGAAGAAATTTAATAATGTTATTATGCAAAATATCTTCTTCTTTTTTTTTTTTTTTTAAATGTACCCATGTTTTGGTACAATAATTTTTTTTGTTAGTTTTGATGAACGTACCCATGTGTGTGTACACTCACACGCACAATATATTGGAGAATATAATTTATCTTTAATGTTTTTGATCCCATAAATTATGGGTTTTCTTTAAAATCTCATCAATATAAATAACTACAAATTTCATTTTTAATTTAAAAATATAATAACCTACATAGAAATACATTATTACATTAATATCAGGGATTTGGATAAAAAACTGAAAATCACAAAGGTTTTAGTCAAATAACATTGGTAGTTAGGGACCGCATCCAAAGTCTCTTGTTTAAAAAGTGTTGTCTCAATATAAAATTAAATATTAATAATATACTCTATTTGTAATTTTTCCTATGTAGTATAGTAAGTGAAAAATTGAGAAAAATGACATTATTGAAATTCTAAAGAGAATTTGACAATGGTTCTTCTCTTAATTATAGTATAAATGGATATGTAATCTACTTCGAATTTTCATCCATAATTTTATTAAATTTGATCACACAACATGCACAATCTAACTTTAAACTTAGTCTAGTAAGACATCTCCTTCAAAAGTTGGAATAAATCACAAGTAATTTTCTTTTTGAAAAACGACAGTGTTGGGTTAGATAGTTAAATATTAAGAGAAGGGAATCGGTGTAAGAAAAAACCTCCTCATGTGAAATCACGTCCCAAATTTTGTATCCGGACCTGAAATCTACACCAAATCATAGTTAAACTTATAAAAAAAAATGTGGTATGCAAAAGGATATATATTTTTGCCAATCACTTGATAATCAAATATTTTAAATGAAAAAGAAAAATTGTTCATCTTGTTGTAAATAGCGTGTCTATTTAGGAATGTGATAGTGTAAATTTAAAGTAGAATCACAATAGAATTTGGATATCAAATTCTCATAGGCTTTGTATTACCTGTAAGACAAAAAGGTTCATCATGATTAGTATAAATAGAAGGTATTGCTAAGGAAACTAACTTTTTGGACCAAATTTTGTAAACCATATGACTTAGCTATTGATGATTAAATTATTACTCAAGTGTTAATTAACGTAAACGTGCTTATTTTCTATTGGTGACATATCACATGATTTGCAAATCCGGTTTAAAAAGTTAGTCTACGTACATCAATAAAGGCACTAGGTATGAGGAATTACACACATAATACCTCACGCCCTTCTCTCTATATGTCTAGTTTTGCCGTACTCTCTATACTCTCCCTGAATCATTAGTTTTACAACACATTATCAGCACGAATAGCTGTGATGCTAAGCTAAGGGCATACAGTACTAGGGTTTGTTCAGAAGTTGCTGAATGCAGTGGTGAAGCCAGGATTTGCCGAGGAGAGGGGCGAAATTCAAAAGAGTGCAAGGTTCAATCGAAGCAATTGCTTTCACATTTGAGAGGGCAAAGTTTTGAGTCAATATTCATAGCACAAAATAATCTTTCCACTAAAGCGGTTGTAAGCAATAATATCAAAGCCAATGTAAGAAGCTTAAATGGACTAGGATTAGATCCTAAAATATGTTAGGCACTAGTCAAATAACGGACTATGACCTAGCAGGCCTAGGCAAGATCTAAGCAGGAGCCTAGATGAATTTAAATTATCGTAAAATAAGCATTAAACAATGTTTACATTGTTTTTAAAAAATAATACAATATTTATAGATAATGTGAGAGTTTAAGAAAAGGGGCTTTTAGATCTAGGTCCAAAAACATAGATGGTTTTTTGGAGTGAGTCCAATTACCTAATTATATGTATTTATTTTTTTTAATGCTCATTTTATATTTTCTAAAAATATTAAAAATCAATTAAAATCTTCTAATATTATGCATTTTCAACCCCAAAAAAATATAATTAATATCTTATAACAAAAGATATATATATATATATATATATATTGACATAAATCTATATGCAAATCATTATACCCTAACTCAAGTAACAAATATATGAATGTATATCATACCTATAAGTAAGATATGAAACATAACTAAAAGGTAGAAAAAAATTGTATATCTACAAGCAAAACACATGAATCTTACTTGATTATAAAAAAGAATCTGTCATATAGGTAGATAAATATTATTAACCTGTAATATAGGTTTATAAAAATAAAAAATAAAATCTATAAATGGGGTTTAAAACGGGATAAAGAACAAGAAAGAACAAAAAAAAAAAAATAATCAAAGAGATAATTAGGAAGAAATTTGATTTTATAATAAATCTTATCATTGAAGAGATAATTATTGAAAATAAAATAACAAGATTTAAGGAATTGGACTTATTTTAATAAATTGGACTATTCCTACTATTGACTCAAAAAATTGGACATATATCAAATTTCTCCTTAAGAAAAATACGGTGGGAGTCTCAAAAGAGAAAATAAAAATACATACAAGAATAAAAAATTGAAAAAAAAGGAGAGAAATAGGTTAATAAGGAAAATACTTGGTACTGCCTAGGTAGTACCCATTTTTCACTGACTACAATGTGGCTCAATAAAGTTAAAACATGTGTCCTACTCCTCGCCCTCACGTAGCTTCGCCACTGGCTGAATGCCCATTGTTCCGACTGTCCTTGTAAAAACTAATAGACGGAAAAATTTGACAAAAAAAGTTAACTACATGTTTCTTGGTTAAAAAAAAAAAAGAAAAAGAAAAAAAAAAGGACTTATTTCTAGCAATGGCTTCACTAAATCTAAGGGATGGAAGAATTGAGAGATCATTTCCAATTCTATGACATTGATCATTGTTCCAATGGGGAGGCTAATGGGAATAAAATTATATCTAGTTATTAGCTAATTTTGTAATTTATTTGCTTATTGTTAATGTCCTTAAAGACATCCGATAAAATTAAAACAATATTCTCATTTTTAAAACAATTATGATTAATTAGTACATTAATTTAGACAGTTGTTGGAGGTTTAAAAAAAAAAAAAAAAAAAAAAAAACAAGTATGATTAATTAGTACATCAATTTAGACAGTTGTTGGAGGTTTTTTTTTTTTTTTTTTTTTTTTTTAATTTTTTTTTATCTACATTAAACCGGTGTGAGAGTGGACCTTGTCAAATTATATATAGACTAAAAGAGAAAATGAACTGGAACACTGTTCATAAGCACAGTGTTCTTCCAATTTTACCCATACTTGATTTGTTTAATTTCATTTCTGCCAGGTTTACACATGATGGACGCGTGTTCTCTCTCAAATTTCTCGAGCTCTCTCTCGAAGGTTCAGTAAACCTTTCCATTTCCCTCCAGTGCAAATCTCTCCAATCAGAACCCACGAACGACAAACACAAATCCACTGAATGTCTTCCTTCTCTCTTCCTCTCGCTCGCCTTGCTGCTTTTCTAATCTTTGCTTACAAAGAGTTGATGACTAGGCAGTGATTTCTATTGAACACTAGTTATTTGCACCTCTTTTCCCTCCTTCCATGTGGTGCTTTTGACTCTATGTAGTAATGATTTACAAGATAAAATTGTCGAATTTTTTTCTTCCATTGTGTTTCCTTCTTCAAAAATTAAGATAGAAAGGGAATGCTATGATAATTTGAGGTTTTTGTTTTGATATTCATGTGTGTACTTTAGCGGGTACAAAAAACGAGATTTGGTTTGCAGATATAGTCATTAGTAATGCTTTTATGGTTTTCTTTAATGTGGAGAAAATTGGGATTCCATTTAAAAGATTTTATTGCTCGTTTGGTTAGGGAGTACTTACAGGAACTTCTTTTTCTTTATCAGACACTAGAAGAATAGTGCAAGTGAATGAACTTATGAGGACTAGTTTATAGATGGATGGCTTCCTAATATGTATGACTACCATGTTTAGTGTTCCTGTCGATTTGTCATTAATCCATTCATGGTAAATCAATTTGAAATGTCATTAATCTCCTGCAACCTATTGATTTGTCCATTTTACTGTTCAGGTTTGTCAAAAACTTGCTCAAACAGTGGACTGTCAGTGTGATTTGGGCTGGTTGTAAATAGTATCATCTCTTTTGTAAATAACACTTTAAATTCATCCCTTTCAGTCTAAACATATTATATGTAAAATAATATCATCTTAAAACGGTCATAAAATCCGCGGCATTGCGCGGGGGCTCAATTGCTAGTTAATTCCTACTTTTTTTTTCAGATCACATTGGGTGGGCCAATTTTTTGCTTACATGGACACAATTTTGAATTCACCTTGAGCATTTTTTATTTCCATATATCTATTTGGATTATGAAATGACATAATTAATACATGATGAAAAGGTTATAGCTGAATCATTTGGTGTCGCGTTTGATTGTTATTGGAGTTGGCGAAACAAGTGCCATTAACCAACAAAAATAGTAACCCTATTGAGTGAGCGACTGGTTTTGGTACAAAATCCTATCATGACGGACACGAGATCCACCTGATAGTCATAACGACTTGATTGCAAGAGCAGAGCTCGACCACAAACGTTGGTTTTTGCTTCATCAATTTATAAAATCTTGAACTTTTGACATCCAAGTCTGGCTTGCATACTCTGCCAATTCCTTCTACCATGAGGTTGATCGGCCGCTGCTACTCCGCAAGAAAGAGTTGATTAGACAAATTCTGGTTGTTAAACAAAGGTCCGTTTTTAGCAGGGTGCAGATTAAGCCAAAACACAATTTTTTTTTCGGAGTTAACCAAACGAGGAGAGGTAGGAGCGTAACGAAAATACTCATCAGCACAGTCACCTTGCTTCCCACTCAAACTCGAGCAATGTAACGAAACAAGCTAGCTGAATTTTGCACGACTTGTTCACTTCTTTGCATGTTCATACAAACTTTTGAGCCGCGAATGGCCGGGCTTATTCACAAAAGCAAATATTTCTAAAACTTAAAGTACTTCTTGAGCACATCTTGTAGGACGGCCCAGATTCCAACAGAGCCACAATTTTGTAATGTCAAGGTAGCCTGCCTCACGACCAAGTATTCAGATTTTAAAGAGCTATCTGCAAACCTCTGCTTAAGAGGTTCCATTTCATCCACGGCAGTTTCTAGATTCGCCATTGCCTCAGCTCGTTCCGTCTTTACTTGCGCCAGTTGGGCATTAACTCGGGCCAGTTCAGCCTCAAGTTCTGTAACCTCGGCATCATAATTGGCCACAATGTCTTTTCTCTCTTGGCATATCTGCATGGCCAGTCCCATTTTAGCTTTTATCTCTTCGTGTTCGACTGGAAAATGTTCAGCTTGGGCAAGCTCTTTTACTGCAGCCACGTACTTCGGCATTTCACCCTCCAAAGACGAAAGAAGATCCTTGAACATGGAAGTGATCGTTGAATGGATCATCCCTTGTTCAGTCACGAGTTTCAAGGCTGCTTTGAACTCCTCATATGCCCCATTCATGCTGAGAGTGTCTAGGCTGCTCCTTGCATAGCGGCTCACAGTGTCTAATGCAGCCAAAGCCTCTACTGATGGTTCTCGGGCTGAAGTGGACTTCAATAGATCCTCTGCAGCAGAAAGTCTTCTCAGAGTTCGATCAACTGCTGGAGAAGCAGGGCCATCCAGGTCATCATTTTGCATTTCTCTGCTTGCTGTAACATGGCCAACATTAGACGCCATGGACTCTAAGGTTTCTTGGGCAGCCTGCATCAGAGTCCAGAGATCAGTACGAAGATTAAATTTAAAAAAAATGAATGTGGGCTTGGTCGGATTCTTACGTCTTCTTGTGGAGTTGGCTCTGCCTGGCAAATAGAGGTTGGAAAAACAATATTTACAGCAGCACTTACTTGATTTGCTGCGTGAGCCCTCTTAGGAGCTTTATCAGAGTGCTCCAACCCAAGGTACTGCTCCCATGCACCATAAACATCTCTTCTCTGAAGAAAACAAAATTTCAAATGTTGGAAGTTAAAAAAGAAATCCACCTAGGCAATACCCATAAACATGGTTTAGATTGGCCTGCATACATAATATAAAAGAAAGAGGGACATGAGTTGCGATAGACCGTAGATACACCTGAAATCGTCTGGAAACAATATCAGAATCCTGTAGGTACTCTGGACGACCAAGTGACAAGAATGCAAACTTCCACTGCACAACAAATGGGGAAATCGACAAGGAAGCAAAATAAAGGATCATTTATACTAGCGAAGGAACACTCTTTTCCTCTAGTGACCCCATCCCAATGAATATAAGGCATGGGTCAAGTACCTTTGAGAACTCCTCATCCGGGACTTGCAATTTCTTTTGTATCCTTATTTTAACTTCAGCTAAAGTTTCCCCTCCATGGATAACCAAGACGAAAGGTTTCCCAAAATTTTTTACTTGCTGTAAAATGTACAAATAATAAGAATATAAGACTGATTCGAAAAATAAACAGTATTTGGGTGAAACCTCTAACAGTAGTCAAATAGTTTACTTCTACCGTCTGCTTCAATACAGTGACTTTCGTGAAGTGGCAAGCATGAATCAAGATATCATCGAGACCCAAGTTTTTCTCTTCTTCTGGAATCTGATACACAAGAAAGAAAATAAAAAAGACGGCTGCATGAAGAACAGAGGTACAATATGAATCCAATTCAATCCTGTACAATAGAAGGGATGTTAATCCAGAACTGGAAAACAAAAAAACAACAACTAAGCCTTATACACTAAGCGGGGTCGGCTGGGAAAGGGAAAACAAACAAAATTACAAATCTTGCCCATAAAACTTTATAATTTTTTTTCAACAGAATAAAACTAGAAACTCTTCAAAATAAAACTAAATAAAGAAGAGGCAAAAGGACTTGCCTCCTCTCCACGAATAGTCCAGTACTGGTCATTAATATTCTCAAATTTCTCACTGTTTGGGAAGATCTGAAATAGAACACAAGGAATTATGAGTGCTACATCAGTCCTATACAGTAGAAGGGATTCCGATACAATAAGATCCTTATGGAAAATATGCAAAAGCATCATGATTCCAATCAGCATCACAAATGGGCCAGGCTACAATCACTTAAGACCAGAAAAAAAATAGTTAACATGCTGATACATCAGACATACCAGTGGTAATTACCTTGTAGATCTTGTGATCGAAAATCTCAAGCAGTCGGAGTTCTGCATTTGGATGAGACAGCTCTACCTGTTTGAGGTACACCATAATTTGAGAAACATCTGTTATAAGAAACTGTTTAAGAGGGCGGTGGTAACAATTTCTACCAATTTTGTCAAGTTATGATCACCACTGTAAGTTGAGTGTATCCATTATTGGCAACTATAAAAGACAGAAAGTACAAAAACCAGTAGAAGGGAGGGAAAAGACTAGTTTTCAATTAAAGGTCACATATTTTTACAAGCTCTGCAGTGCTAAAGTAATGTATCATAGCATCATTAGCATTCCTGAACAAACAATGAAAAACTAAAAACACACAGAGGACTTCTCATACGATTGGCAGAAACTTTTAGATGGGAAGTGATGCATAATACATGGAATGCATAGATAGAGAGAAACTTCACCTTCGTTTTAAGTACATTAATCACATCCCCAGCAGTGCTCTGTTTGGGCAATATAATACTGTAAATCCCCACCTGTAAACAAACTACACAAGATTATGATGTGCACAATCGTCCATAAGCATAAGATGCCGACCAAATATTCACACGGACCTCATCTTTTGTAGGATGATGAAAAGCAATTTTTAGAGTTTTTAGGCTTAGCCTTTCCAATTCTGGCAGGGGAACGTCCAAGACTTCATAGTACAAAATATCAGAGCTCTATAGAAGGAAAAGCATAATTAGCACCCCCGGGCCACGAAACAGGACGCTTACGAGAGTGAGAGTAAAACAACAGAGGAAGCTCAGTACGATGCCACTTACTTGGTTGTAATGAGTTAACATTTCTGTTAAATGCTCTACTCCCTGATATTTTATTGGTTCGGGCTTCGGTTGTTGAGAATAGCAGTTATGTGCAGTGAGTCTGATTTTGGTGGGATTCTCCAAACCAATGTGGTGAGCTAATTTCTCCACCACATCATCATAAGTGTGTAGCTTTGACCTAGAAAACAACAAAGTAAAAAAAAAAACAGTTACAGCATTAGCACCAAATAATAAAACAAAGATGGACAGTCCAACTATGAGGGACAATGATTAAGTACTAACAATTCCAAACAAAAATCCCCCTCCATCGGTTTCTCCAAAGAATGGAAATGAACAACCTGTATAGCATCAAATCATTCAATATCGTTAGGTTTAACACTTAATACAATTAAAAAAAAAAAAAAAAAAAAAAAGACACTGACAACAAAGTAAAAGGAGGTGAAAAACCACTAATGGAACAATGAAATCTAATTTCAACTAAAACAAAAAAAAGAAAAAAAAATTCCGCAGCCTGTACCCGGCGATTGAGCACATAGTCCAAAAATGAAGGAACATCAGGGTATTTACATCCTTCGTCTATTTCAAGCGGAGTAGATTTCTGAAAGCATATAATGTCCCCATCTCCAATCTGGAAAAACAAAGCAACAGATTAACCACCCACAAACCTATAAAAGCGTAAAACTTAAATCTTATAGCAGACACATATTTACAACATACCAAGCATGCAATATAGCAACAATTACCTCACTACACTGAAACGAGAACATCTTATCAAGGCGTTCGCACATGACAATAGGCTCAAACATTATTTCCTGAATGTAGGACAAACACATACATTAGTTTTTGTATAAGAATGGTACAGCGAAGCATGCATCAAATTATGAACTTACATATACATTCTACATGTACGTATATATATTAAGTTAAAGACACAGCTGATGCTACAAAATTAATGTGAAACAACCTCATAAATTTCAAGTTCTTCATCAAGGGGAAAACCAGCAAATTGATTCAACTTTGCTAAAATATCTACTGGCCTTGAAGATTTCTTCACGAAAAGCCTGCCAACAAAACTGGAAACAGAAAAGAAACTTAAATCAGCAAACATGAGTCAAAAGAGAACTACTCGGCTGAGCAGAAAGAGCCATACCGTAGTTCTTGTTTCTCAGGTTCATAAAGCTTAAAAAAAAGCAGGATATCTTCGTTGGTTTTTTCAGGAGGAGGAATAGGACGTAGATTCTGGAGAGTTTATACAAGCAAGAAAATGTAAGAAATGATGTCTTTCATAAAGCAATTGGAACCACAAATAGCCTCAAAACACATATCATAACAAGAATATAGTAAGACTGGATTACCGGCCCAAATTCTACTTCCAAAAACAACTTTAGCTCCTTATTGTGCATTATATTTGATACCATTCTCCATTGTCCAACCTGTAAAACACAAGGGGTCATCATTAGCTCTTCTTGGCACCGATGTACAGCTTAAACACTATCAATCATTTCAAAATCTGAGAGCAAATGTTCATCACTGCCCATCAACCTTTTCTGTACTATAATAACTTCATTTAAAATGCCTCGTCCAATACTGGAAGCATAATGAGCATCGGAATATGCATTAAGAACATTTTAAAATCCAATTTTGCAAGAGAAATTGACAGTTACTATAACTGTACATCATTAGTTCATAAACTTGAAAACTTCGGTGTTGGACATAAGCGTACATCATTAGTTCATAAACTTGAAAAGTTCAAAGTCGGACGCAGCAAAGCAAAAATTCAGACAAAATGAGAATTATGAATTATGAAGGAACAAGGAGCATTGCCTCCGAGTTTAAGGGGGCTTAATCAGTGAAGTACATACTGATTGTGATTCTTCCCCAGGTGTCAATGGTCGATGGGGGCGACAGGTGTGGTTTTGTCTCTTGGCCCAAATCCAGAAACGCTGAAACCGCACAGGTATGCCAAACTCTTTTGCAACCTCCTCCTGTTAGCCATTTCCAAATTAGAAATTCTAATAATTAATAAAACAGAATTCATAATTGTTTGCCCTCAAAAGTTAGCCTGTACCAGTGTACCTTGAAAAGATTAAAGGGCATTTGTTCGTGAATACGGAATTTACGAACTTTGTCATGATCAACAAGGTCAAAATATATATCCCTTCCAATTTGTTCTGCCAGGTCCTCATCTCGAACAACCTAAACATACCACTAAACACCGAATGACTGTACTAGCTCATCCGAACAAGCTATGGTGAAAACAGGATACTAGAAAGCTTTACCTTTATAATAGTGTAGTGGAGTGCTTCGTCCTCTTGCTGCTGGAAAGACGAACAGAATCAGAGCTCTGAAACCTAACTCTAACCCAGTAACCCTAATCTACTGAATCATAACCCTAGCAAATCAACTACTGTAAACAGGTGAATTTTCAAAATTCGCAGGCTTGAAAATGCCGGGTAGAACAAGGAACCCTGGGCGATCAAAAACGAAGAATGAAGCAGAAATTTAATGAAAAAACGAGACAGAAAAAGTAGAGGAGTCGGTACGTACATCTGACGTTGCAGGAGTATTGATCGCCATTGCTGTCGAGCAGTAAGCAGTCGTATCAGTGGAGCTGAGAGCCGAGTGAAACAGTGAAAGAGAAGAACAGCGAGAGAAGGAGTGTTAGAGGAGTCCTTGTCAAAATCAACTGTATTAGGATTTGACGTTGTAATCTCGTTATGAAGTTTATCTCTGACTCTTAGAATGAGATACTTACTTGTAATCCAAGTATACGCATTGTATAAATATAAGCATTTGTATTTTTAGCATCCCTCACTTTAGGACTGGTTTGGAATTGCTGTGTTTTGAAAAAAAAGCTACTTCTGGTGTGCTGTGAGAATAAGCAGCTGTGAAATAAAACAGCAGAGTGTTTGGTAAACATTTTTGTAAAAGTGCTTTTGAAAAAAAAAAAAAAACAGTATTATAGCGTTTGGTAAACTTTTAAGTAAAACAGATGTGAAAAAGCCGGTTTTTCAAAGCTAGGTTTTGCAGTTTCTTGTTTTTGGCTTTTTTTCACCCAAAACTGGGAAAAAAAGCTGAACCTGAATGTTTACCAAACACAAAAACAGCTCCTAGCTTTTTTTGATACCAGTTTTTTTCAGAATCACCTCAGTACCAAACCAGGCCTTAATGTAGATAATATTGTTTGTTTAAAAAAAAAAACAATCATTTAACAATTAATTGAATCACATTATTATGCGCGTTTGAAAGACCTTTTGTATAACGGCACTACCCGACTCTTAAAATGTTTTGAACATGTTTAAAAATAGACAAAATAATATTTAATAAACAACTAATTGAATTACATTATTGTAGCTTATTGTGAGGTACTAATTAAAAAAAAACTGTACAAAAAAATTAAATATTAAAAAACACTATTTATATGACAAAAATACCCCTACATTATTTCGGTTCCTTTTGAACTTTTTTATTTGGGGGGCATTTTTGTCCCAAATTTTTTGATAAAGCCCGTGACCCCAAAAGGTTAGGTACTAATTAAAAAAAATTGTACATAAAAAAAATTGTACATAAATAAATAATTATTAAAAAAACACTGTTTATATGACAAAATACTCCTACATTATTTGATGCATTATTTTGTATTACTTTTGTACTTTTTCGTTTGGGGGCATTTTTGTCCAAATATTTTTGGTGAAGCCCATGACCCTGAAAGGGGTTGTTGGCTTTGTATATAAAGATATGCATTTTATATGGTATCATGGTGGCCCACTCTACAACATCTTCTTTCCATGGCCTCCGCAACCGCTTCGTCCTCATCCTCTGTTCCATTTCTCTCTATTGGACCAATGTGTCAACTGTATTTCAATGAGGAAATTAAAATTACTAAGTAATTTTAAAATGATAGAAATTGAAAGGACGAAATTTTATTTTTCAGAATTTATGAATTTCTTTTCTAATTATGAATTTTCTTATTTGATTAACCTAAAAAACAATGAAATTTGAATAAGTAATTTTTATTTTTAAACTTTCACTTTTTAAGGAAAAATTACACTTAGAGAATAATTTCAATACTTAATTATATATTGAGATTACACTTTTTAAACATTTCAAGGAGGGACATTTTTTAAACCAACGTAAGATGACATCATGTCATATTTTTCTGTTAGAAACGGAATTACGTATTTACCCTTCCCTTTTCTGTTAAACATGATTAGCGGAGATTGATTGAAATATAGCTTCAAATTTACTCTCTTCTATTCAAATAAGTCAATTTCTTTTTTTGTTTCTCTGCTATTTTTCTTCCTCTCAAGTTTATTCGAAGGTAAATTGTTCTTTTGGTTTTATATTTAAATTTTCTTTGGCATTAGTTTTACATAATTATAAAGAATCACTTGGCATTAGTTTATTAAAAGGACAATGGATTAGCAACCAGTTAATGAATTATTAATCGTTAGGAATTTTGTGCAACATCAACGTTACAAAATATTTGTGCAGCATCAATTTTACAGAATCTTCTTAAGTTTATCATTTTGAAACCCTTGTGCAGCAGCATTTTTTATTGATTATTAGATTTACATTTTAAAATGAATGTATATATCTAATTATTTATGTCATGCATCAATTTAATTTTATGTTTTTTTTTTTTTTTTTTTGTTTTTTGTGTGTGTGTGTAGATCATGTTCGTTGTTAAGGTGTTGAAGTGTGTATGAAAATTGTGCAGTAGTTGTCTTACTTTATCCGCACTCTAGTTATGGGGATTTGTGTGGGTAATTAACTTTTAGGTTTCCAAGTTTGTCATCAGGAGACTTTTTGTTGAAATACTCATTATTCAGAGGCGAACCAATCTGTTTATTAGAATGCAATGAAGATATTCAAACATTTCTATTGGTGAATAATTTGATTTCAAATCCAGTTGTTGATGTTTATGTTTGTGCTAAGAAGGAGATGTCTATTGTTCCTACTAGTAGTGTGTCATCTGCTTGTCTAAGTGAAACTACTAGTAATGGAGATGAGAACCAATATTTAGGTAAGTGTGGCTCTTATGGACCTCACCATTATGTGGCAGAGTTATATTTCTTATGAGGGTCAAAGTTATGAAGGTGGTGTAGTTGAGTTTCATAGAAAACTTACACAATACTCTATTGAGGTTGGTTTTGTTTTCAAGTACACTAGGAATGATTGGAAGCATGATACTGCTGTTTGCTCAAAGAAACTGTCGAAGGGGTGTCAATGACGTGTTCATGTTGTTGTGCAACAGCCTAATGGTTATTTTATCATTAAAAAAAATTAAATAAAAGGCTTTATCCTTTTGTTTTTTCCTCTTTATTGGCTGCTAAGGTTCGTTCGAATCGTCTATCAAGGCAAAGGATGCTACGAGAGAAATGAATGAAAGTTATGGTCTTGATGAAATACCATACAACTTGGCGTGGTAAAGAGATTGCATATAACGAGGTTAATGGTGATGAGGCTCTCTTTTGGATATTTGGCTTGGTATCTTGATGAGTTTGTGTGTGCCAATGATAGATCTTTTTATGCACTATAACTTGATAATGATAGTAATAGGTTTGAAAGATTATTCATATCTTTTGGAGCTTGTGTTAAAAGATTCTGATGGTGTAGACCAATATTGTTCCTTGATGGTACTTTTTTTAAGGGAAAATATACTGGTACTATTCTTGGTTGTTGTGCTAAAAAATGCAAATAATGATAAGTTTTTTTAATTGTTATAAATTAAATATTTGTGATATTGTTTTGAATTTCAATATTTATTCATTTTGGAGAATCAGGTTATTCTTTTTTGTATAGATTTTGTTTATTAAAGTGCAGCATCAGTTTATTAATGTGCAACATAAGTTATTAATGTACAATGGATTATGAACCAGTTAATGGATTATGAATCAATTTATGGGTGGGGTGGGGGGTCGGTGGTTGGGGGAACCCCCATATACGTTGAAGAATTTCTACTTTTTGATTAGCATTTGTGTAGTATCAGTTTTACAAAAACTATTTGTCACGCCTCGATCCCGCCATACGTCCAGGATTGACACGTGACGTCATCAAATAACCATATATCTAACATACCTGCCTCCAAGATATGTGCCAAGCACATGCCATACCTTGGATTGCGTAGTAATTTTTTTTGTACACTTTATGGCTGCATCTAACCTCCAGTTAGACTGCCTACGTACCCTTAATAGGTATCAAGCCATTCGTAGTTCGTCATTTCACTACACTCAAACATCCATCTCATAAATCGCTATGTCACAACAATATATCACAATGCATGCCATGCAATATGTCAAAGAACCAATGACGAAGCACAATATTCTTCTCAAGCCACATTGATCAACTAAAATAATCATAATAATGATATCCATATCCAAAGTCATTCCACAATCCCGTTAATTAATCAATTCATGAATCAAAAATACATGATCGCATTTATTTGCATTAATCAATCAATGCGATAACTTATCATTTCATGAATTTAACTAAGGAACTCTATATAACTCCCTACTTGGATTATGAGTAATAAACATGGTAATTCTAATTTATGTTCACAAGATCTATTGTGGTTAATTCCCATTCACTTGAATCTAGGGTTCTAGACTAATCTTATGGGAATTAACAAAAGCAAGGATTCCAGACTACTCAACAGAAACCAACAACATCGGGTTCCAGACCACTCAACGGAACCAAAATACCAACCGGTTTCTCATACTCTACCCAGACTTGTCATATGTAAAATTAGTGCCTACATCAAGGGAATGATGCACTGGAAAATCAGAACTCGGTTAAACTACGAAACTCGGGTGAATGACAATAATACAAGTATGTGATATTCAATAAAAATAGACCATCGATCACAATCTATAAGTATCAAGTATAGAGTCATGCTTTATGATATCATAATCAAGTCACTGAAAACACCAAAGGAGTCACCTAGATATCCAACTGCTTTTCTAATTCAAGCCACAAGATTCTCAAAAACCATCGTTCATATGTACATTAAAAACTAGGGCTAGAGGGTCGCAGTTTGGCCAAAGCCTACATAAGTAACTAAATAGGAAGTGCCCCCCCCCCCCAACAAAAGCGGATTAACCAAGCAAAGCCACCCCTGAGAAAGTAACCAAGTAGGCAGTCACTCATACAGCTGTTAGGAAGTGATCACCTAATACAGATTAACCAAGTATGATCACTCCTAAGCATACATGGCCATAAGGATCGCCCAACGCGGATTAACCAAGTGCAATCCATGTATAATATGGTCCCCCAATGTGGATTAACCAAGTAGGACCACTAGTGACCCCCCAATGCGGATTAACCAAACATGGTCAAGATAATCAGGTAGGTAGTGACCCACCAACGTGGATTAACCAAGTAAAGTCACACCTACAGAACTATTAGGCAGTGATCACCCAACGCAGATTAACCAAGCATGATCACCCCTAAGTATAAATGGCCATAAGGTTCGCCCAACGTAGATTAACCAAGCGCAATCCATATATAGTATGGTCCCCCAATGCGGATTAACCAAGAAGGACCACTAGTGACCCCCCCAAATGCGGATTAACCAAGCAGGGTCATAGTCTCCTACTAGCCCTCAATTTACAAAACATTTCAATATGCAATTCGAATCATTTTTCCACAAATATTTCCAATCCATGAATCAAATCACATTTAATAACAATAGATCGATGGTCAATTATAAAAGAATCACATTTTAACAAAAAAACACATTTATAAAACCATGTCATATCCACAAATGATATTAATATAAAGAATCGGGTAAACACCATATCACATATGTTAAAGTCACTCACTGAGACAAGTATGCAAAGCTTCATTGAGTCTCTAGTAATACTAATTTTAGTAATTCAAATGGTTCAAGACCTGTTGAGCAAACGTCAACGGTGGGTCCACACCCTAGCAATTTAATCTGGAAGATCCGCATATCATAATCTAGATCCGTAACTTCCTAAGGTCCACATTATGCTCAAAGAACAACATACTAAAATCTCATCATGATCCGACGGTCGGATCTCTGCGATTGCTAGAATTAGGTGGCAGGTAACAATTACTTTTACTAACTTAGAAATCTAATTTGGGAAGATCCGTACGTCAGATTCCCGATCTGTCAGCTCCAGTTATCCTCAAATATTATGTTCTATAACGCATTAGGATTTGGTGATTCAAATTTTGATCAAGTGATGTACCATAATGAAACTAGGTTCAAACAGTCAAAACACTTCATACGGATATCAATTATGAATTCAAGGCATCTAACTGGACTTAGAAAGACATCGTCGGCCCATTGGCCATGCGCTGCCGCAAGTTGCGGTCGGCCGCCCCACTCGCTGGAAAATTCAACTATTTTCAAAAATTACCAAATTTTACAGGAAAATAGATCTCTGTGAGTGGAACATGTTTCATACTTGTGGCCAAGTCCAATTTGATTGGGAAAAGCTCCAATTGCCCTTGAACCTGCCAGAAAACCTAAAAATGGGTGTTCCTCGATTCATCACCAAAACGAACTTCGACACCTCATCCAATGCTTGGGCCTTGCTCTAGGGGTTGAGGGGAGTCTATTGATGGTGGTGATCGATGGTAATCATTGTCGGAATCACTATAACATGAGAAAACTCGCTAGAAAACCTTTGGCACTTTGTGGCTTCAAACTAGAAAAGTGGAAAAGAAAAATGGAAATCTAACACTACAGGGATGTAGAAATCGTCAAGAGCTTTCCATGGACACCAAGATCACCAAAAACGGAAGTCGGATAAAGGAGATATGGCGGGGTAAAAAATGACCCAACTCGGGTCTCTTTCCTTTCCCCTCCTTGCTCTCCCTTCTGATTGGGTTGCTCCTCCCCTTTTCTCTCCCGCACTCTCTCATTTCTCCCTTGCTGCCACTTGGCAGCTTCTAAACGTTTATTTATTTATTTCCTAACGACTAAAACGTCTCTAATTTCTTCGTTATAACTCCATTTCACGAACAGTTTACGCCTACGCGTTCGTGAGATCGAGCTCTATTTGAAAATATAAATTATGACCTTGAAAGGTCTACGGAATTTAAATATTTAATTTCGAAACTTCAACCCTCATAACTAGTTTAATTAAAACCTAAATTCAAATAAATTAATATAAATTCCCGAAAAATAATATAAAATCTCAATAATACAAATATGTAGATTATAACAGTGAAATCCAGGAACAGGATTTCACACTATTAATGACTCAATTTATTCACCATCGCAAAAGTGAATTATAACAATGCAATTTTAAACTTCAAAGTTCATAACAATTTAAATGTTAGAAGTCCAGCTCAAACTTCAAGATGATTTTTGGTTGTCATTTTCTTCAGTTGCTTGTTTTTCCACCTCAAACTTCATGCTCTAGCTTAAGCGATGATGTATTATTTGAGATGCAATATCGTAGCGTAGACAGTTGACTTCCTGCTTGGTCAATGACTTTTTCATTTGTTCGCCTTTTGCTATTGTTCGTATGTAGTACAGTATATAAACACCATAATGATCTCTGTAAAATAAGTTTTGCATAACTAGCATGCAACATCAATTTTAACAGAATTAGTATGCAGGATTAGTTAAAGCAGAATAAGTATAGAACTTGAATTATGGAAGAATATGTAGCTTCAGTATGCAGCATTAGTTATAGCAGAATAAGTATACAACTTGAGTTATTGAAGAATGTAACCAAGAACAGTAATTCAATTAAAACAATCAAAACACACTATTATACTTATGAGCCAAGCTGGATTAGACAGTGTTTATCTTCATCCATGTCAAAAGTTGCATTTGTAAGGCTTATTCACATGTAGTCATTTGTTGTTTTTTCTCTTTCATTCAATGGCAAATGGAATAACCTGTATCTGTTGTTGTACCATTCTTTAATCATTTTGACCTATATACAAATTAAGCATAGGTTTGAAAAATGTATAGGAAATCATTGAAAAAATAAGCGATACTAAATTTAGACTTACCACTTTATATGCATTGTCATTGTGCATGTTTGTTTCATCTTCTTGAAGGTTTTCTTTTTTTTGTTAGAGTTGCAAAAATTGAAACGCATCTCCTTTATGTCGAATACAAGCAGTGTGTAGTATTCATGATTTAGAAGGGGTATAAAGATTTTTCGCGCAACTCACATTTGTTCATTTGATTGTTCCCCAAATTGTGCTTTATTGTTTTCATCCTTGGTGAAGTTCATCTGTTTATCCAAAATATAATAAGTATATGGACAATTAGGATTAGTAAGCAACATCAATTAGTAATTAGCATCAGTTATAGCAGAATCATATGGAACATCAGTATGAATCATCAGTGTGGAACATGTGTATGAAACATCAGTATGCAGGATCAAGCAGTTTCAATGACATTCAATAGTTTTTATAAATTACAAAGAGAATGACCGAGAAGTAGAAGTTTGATGATCCAAATTACTTTCTTATTCTTTGAGAATGTAGTTGTGTGCATCAATCACAGTATTTGTAACTCATCTCCAAAAAATCCATCCATATATTTTTTTCATCACAATATTGTCATAGTACCTGAACTCATTTGTAGTTGATGACCAATATATGTCCTTGAAATACAATATATATAGAAATATGTTAATTTAGAATCAAATTTGGAAGTATAACAGAAATTATAGATTTAGTTGTAAATTTTCTTACACTGGTGCTTTTTCCCAGAAAAGGTTGATGGTTTTTTTGTCCATTGGGGTTAGGAGGAAGTATGCTGGATGACATTTCCTCTCATTTCATTTTCTTGTTTTCTTCATGGCAATGTAATGGAAATGCATCTCTTTTTTTTTTTTTTGGCTTTTTGCTTGATGCGTCGAACCATTGTTCGAGTTTGAGGTTGAGGTTGAACAAGTGTTTAAGATTTTGTTGGTACTTTTTTTGGAGTTTGTAGAACCTGTTTTGACTGCATATTTACCTCTTGATTAGAAGCAATTACGATTTTGTCCGCAGAGTTAACAAGTTCGCTTTCTGTTGTAGAATCAATATCATAAGCTTGATGAACAAGTTCCTCACATTTCTAAACTTTTTCTGTTTCAACCTCATTAATGAAACACAAGTTCTTGTTTAACTCAGTAATTTCTTCTTGTTGCTTCTTTACCATTTCATCTAGATAAATCTTCTCAGCTTTTAGAACTTGAAATTTCTCTTTTAATTTTTCCATTTTTTCCTTGTTGATTGCATTAAGTTCACACTGCTTCTTGTAGGACTTTTTTTGCTGCCATTCAAGATATTTATTCTCCTTTAGCAGTCCCTTGCTCTTTTCTTGCAATTCATTCTTTTCTCTCCCCATTTTTTGTTGTTCTAGTGCAGTGTTCTTCTCCAATTTTCTCAATCACATAATTCTTGAAGTGGCATGTGTTGATAACATTATTCATTTGAAGTTGAAGTTTTGCCCTCATTTTCCAATGCTATGCATGATTTGTTTGGCTTTGCGAGAGCTCTTATTGTATTAATTCTTCCTCTGAATTTTCACATTCCCATTTTTCTTCACCCATATGTGGAGCAAGAAGCTATTCATAGAATGTTGGTTCCTTGTCTTGATTGCCGACTCATCGGGGTAAATTGGCAGTTGAGTAACAGATGCTACATTTGCTTGTTGCTCATTAGTTTGAATTGGCAATGGAGGGACTGATTCTGGATTTGCTTCTTGTTCCTGATGGTGAATTGGGATTTAAGGAACTGATTATGCATTTGTTTTTGCTTGTTCATGATGTTGCACTAGCATCTAAAGACATTCTTGAATTGAGGTGTTTTGAGCCACTTTTTTGCAATGTCTTTTCTTCCACTTAAGGAACTGATTCTTAGATTGAGGTGAAACCTCTTTTTGAATTGCCTCTTCTTTCACTAGAGGAATTGATTATTCAATTGAGGTACTTGGATTCTCTTTTTGTACTGCCTATTCTATATGAAAATTAACCACATTACTGATCACCCTATCAATTTTAGTTGCGTCCATGTCTATGATGTTTGCATTTCTTTCTTCACTTTCAATAGTTGGATGGGCAGAATCATGTGCAACATCTTGGTCATCTTGGACTTGCTCATTTGAAATTTGGGTGCCAAATATACTCTGACTATCAACCAATGTGTCAAAGTCTTGATAGTATGCAAAATCAACTTGAAGAATTAGTTTGCAAATTTACTTATTGTATTATTAGATTCCATCCTTTCATATACCAGAATTAGTATGCATTATTACTTTTATACAGAGAATTAATATACAGCAACAATTGCATCAGGTTTATTATGTAGCATCAGTTATCGAATATAATCACAAAGCTTCAGTTTATAGCAGAATAATCATGCAACATCAGTTATAGCATAAATCAAGAATACGAATCAAATTTTATTATTCATCATTTTAGTTATACAATATTTAGCATGCATCATTGCTTTTATATTAGAATTAGTATCTAGCATTAGTTATAAAAGAATTAGCATGCATCATTTACTTATACCAAATTTAGTATGTTACATCAGTTATACCAGAATTAGGATGCAACATCATTTATACCAGAATCAACATGCAACATTAGTTACACCACAATCATTCAGTTGATGACATTTAATATTTTATGCAAACTCATCAGTTTATATTAAACATTCCAAAATATCTGAAACTGTTGTTTCATCATCATTCTCTTCTTGTTGTTGAGCATCATCTATCTCATCATTATCATTTTCATTTTGAGCATTAATTTTTGCCATCCCATATGATATGGTTCTTTCATCATCATCATCATCTTTTTTTTCAGTAACTTGATCATCTTATAGAGGTTGTGCAGGTCCCCTTACATTTTGATCTTCTTCAGGTTCTTCATGTTCAAGCACCAAATTTTTTGCTGCTTTATCTTTCTTTGCTTTTGGATCATTCTTGACTACTTGCTTTGACCCTAATACGGTTCGATCTTCTTCATGTTCTGCATGTTCAAGCACTAATTTTTTTTTTCTCTTTAGCTTTCATAGCTTTTGGCTCCTTCTTGGCTACTTATTTTTCTAATTTCCTCTTTTGATGCAGGTGGAGGATTGACAAAGTCATATTCATCATCATCTTTTGATCCTTGTTCAACTGAATCCTCAATTGGTTTTTCATTGTCCATCTGTGAAAGTTTTAAGAGGTAGTTTTTTGATACTTTGTTTGAAAACAACACACAACAGGTATATGCATAATCACACATGCATAATCAGTTTTACACAAATATAAACTATATTTTAACTTTTTTTTTTTATGATTTTTGTTGACACTGTTTGTTTTTTATACTTGTTTTTTTTCCTAAAAAAATGCAGAATCATGTTTTACACAAAAGTACATGCAGCATCAGTTTTATCTCCAAATTTTCATTTGCTTATTTATAGATTTTTTCAGGGTAAATTATATTTTACCCCCTCAAGTTTGAGTGCAACGGTAACCTCATACAACATCTTTAAAATATTTCAATCTCATACATTACTTATTATTTTATTTCAATTTCATATAACCATTAAAAAATTTGTTAAGTTGATCGTTAAGTGATGACGTGACAAATGAATGGCCTATTTTTTACTAACGTGGCAGTCTATCTAAATAAAAAAATTAGTTATAAAGTAAATTAAAAAAATTGGGCCCTCATCTTCTTCGTTCACCCATCTCTCATTTCTCTTCAACTCATCCATCATTTTCCCAAATTTAATTGGGCTTTTCGTGACGGCATAGTGGGTATCTAAAGAAATCAAGACTCATCGACCCCCGCATCAGGACTTCTTGTTGGGTCTATGTACATTGCACCAATTTCTCCAATTTCTAGTTTTCTGGCGCCACCAGAAGACCCCCTTCATCATCGGTGGACTCTATAGTCACAACCCCAACAACAACCACCCTTGCAATTATGGCTCATCAAGTACGGACACATACTCTAGAATATTTTTTCCCATTCTACCCTCTGCCATTTTTCCCATTACCCACAATTTCTCACCTCTCTTTGTTTTCCACTTTCTTTCCCTTGCTCATACCTGTTTGCTAAATGGGTTTTCTTCTCCGGGTCCGATAGTATGGACCATGCTTTCTTAACGAGCCATAAAGCCTCCTGAGAGAAAGTGAACTGGTTTTTTCCAGGTTCCAAAAGGGTCCTGAGTTTCTCGAATTGGGCCAGTATGAGTCGGGTTTGCAAGTCGGGTCGGGCCATTTGGAGAATGAAGTACCAATCAGGTGGGATTTGGCGGATGGTGGCGAGGAGGACGTCAACAAATTTGTGGCGCTCAATCAGGTGTGGAGAAGATCGCCAAGGATGAGCCCTCCTAAAATGGGTCGATTGTATTTGATTTGATGGCCACGTACAATAATTAAGAGGGGGAGAGGTGGGTGAGGATGGGCATGCTGCGCTGTTCTCTTTAACTCCCTCCGCCTTTCAATTTCTATCACCACGAGTTCTGCTTCTGAAAAATAGATTGCTAGTTTTTTAAAATAGAGGAGCAAATGAGTGGAGAGATTGAAGAGAGAAAATGGGTGAGACCCAATTTGTTTTAATTCAGTTTTTAAGCAATTTATTTAATATTTAATTATATTTATTGCCAAGTTATCATAGCAGGTGGGTTTAATACATGCCATGTCATCACTTAATAGTCAAATTAACGGATTAACTAACGTATGTTTGAAATTGCAATGAAATAATAATGAAAATATGAGATTGAAATATTTTAAAGATGTTGTAAGAAGTTGATACTGCACCCAAACTTGAGGGGGTTAAGTGTAATTTACCCATTTTTTCATGAAGAACTGACAAATCTCACTTGACTGCTATTGGCAAGCGTTTCTCATTTCCTTATATTGGTTTGATGATTTGGCTGTGATCACAAATCCAATATCGTAGACAAAGTAAATGATTTTTTTATTAGAGATTGTGTGACATCCCGTCCCGGAAATATCGGAAATGTACGTGTGAATTACAACTTTGCCCCTAATTCGTTTCATTATGTTTTTGGTTGCTTGGTGTGGTGTTGGCAGGTGCTGGGCCACACACACTCTCACTGTTTCTATCCCTTTCTCTGTCTCTTCCCTGTTTCTCTCTCCCGAGCTCCCTTTTTTCTTCTTCTTCCTTTGAACTCGTACGGACACACACACAACTACACTAAATCATCACAGATCGAGGAGACTAAGAGCACAGTCGAGATCGTGAAGTTCGAGGGAGCACAATCGTACCATTTTCAGGTAAGAAATCCGTCGTTTTCACGTCGATTCCATAATGGCAGATTTGTGTACTGTTCATGCAAACATTAATCTAGCACGTTTTTGGAATTTTGAAGCTCGTAGATGTCTTAGTGAGGTTCCCAGGAGTCCCGGAGTAACTCGTTGGACAAATTTGGACGTCGGAATAGCCTGGTTCGAAGTTGGCCGGTTTTGGTTTGTGTGGACACGTATGATCTTGTGGTTTTAGCCCTTAAAACTTGTATGGACGTGTTCTACTAGTCTAGGGCTTCATTTTGGTTCAAGAATCACGAAAAATGGTGGAGAAACGAGTGAGAAAACGTAGATTGCAGGTTTTTCCAGTTTCCGGCGCCGGCGACGTCGCCGGAGAAGGTGACGGAATATTCCGTCAAGTTTGACGGAATATTCCGTCAAGTCTGACGGAATATTCCTGACGCCGTTAACGGAATCTGTCAAAACTGACGGAATATTCCTAACGGCGTAAGTTGACGCCGTCAGCGTGCCAGGCACGTGCTTGCGCGTGGCCGGCGCGTGGGGGCGCGTGCAGCGGTGGAAATTTTTTCTAAAAATATAGTTGTGTTCCTGAGGTTGTGTAGAGCACGTTGGTATATTCATTTGTCCAATTTGAGCAATGTATGAGAAGTTATTACGAGAAGTTGGTTATGTGCTTTTAAATTGACGTTTTTATAGTCATTTCGCATATAGGTGATACGTATCCCGAGGACCAGCGTGGTCACTCGAGACAGGGGGCTACGACCCTTCCACATACCAGTGAGTAGGCTTTTGGTTTTCCGTATATACCTATATACTATATTTTCCCAGAAATTTAATTAATGTTTATTACTTATGCCATGCGTCACATTATCATTATTCATGCATCGATGGTTATGTTAGTAGTTGCACATATATATATATATATATATATATATGTATATACATATGCATATTTAGCGCTGTGGACGCACAGGTAAGTGCCAGGTAAGTGGTATTCATGTTTACATTCAGTAGTGGTTTGAGATGCTTAGAGAGCTCATAACCTGCACCCCCGGTGTTAGTGCTCCCGCCCAGAGTAGGGCACAATCCTTCACGTGATGTTCACCTCCCGCACCACACGCTCAGCTTGGATCCAAGTTAGGTGCACAGTCCTGTCGTACAGACCACTTTAGGTGGTTCCGACTCGTAGGTGACCCGCGATTATTCGCACAGCCTTCACGTGATCGTAGCACTAGAGCGTATATATATGTTACACCCAGGCCTGTCGTACAGACCACTTTAGGTGGTTCCGACTCGTGGGCAGGTTCAGTTATTGAGTTTGAGATTTGAGCTCTATATGCAGCCGTACAGGTCACGTTAGGTGACTCCGGCTGCCAGATTATATGTTATGATCATGATTTATACCTGAGCACTTGCATTTCCATTATGAGATTTTGACATGGCATATCCCTGAGCATGTTTGGCATATCTATACATACGTATATATGTTATTTTCTGGGAAGTATATAGGTTTTACGGCGAGGGGTTAGAAAGTATTTCTATAAATGGTTTTCGAAAGCTTTGTTTTTGCCCACTCACGCTTTTGTTTTGCGCCCCTCCAGGTTCTAGTGATCTAGCAGGTTCGGTGGTTTCCCAGAGGGCGTCCCGGCATTTCTGACAGACACTCACCATTGTAGGGTCACCTTCGGGTGTACTATTGTCGCATCTTTTCTTTTGGACTATTGTAGCCTTGCTCTGAACTTAGCGTCTCACTTACGCTAGCACTTGTTTTAGTACTTTGTATGCTAGTTTTTAATTATTCGTACTTTTTATATTACTATTTTATTAGCTTCCGTACGTGCACATGGCTACGTCACCTCCGGGTGATGGCCAGCACGCCCTGATCTCGGTCGGGGTGTGTCAGTTTGGTATCAGAGCTTAGGTTTGGCAGTTCTGTGTTTTTGTGAGTATTTTAATGGTTTTGGTGTCTTCTGTCAGAATTATGCCGCCTCGTTGGGAACCACGTCGCTCTTCTGAGTCTAGCTTCCCCGATGTTGCTCAGTTGGGGGAAGTTTTTGCTACGGCCCTTCAGTCAGTATTGCGCCCTCCCCAGAGGACTCCTCTGGAGACTATGTACAATCTGAAATTGGATAAGTTCAAAGGTAATGAGGGTCACGAGGGCGCAGAGCGATGGTTAGAGCACATTGAAAAGACTTTCCGTGTGTTGCACAATCAGGGGAACCTTCCTATGGAGAGGTGGGTCGAGACGACCTCATGGTTTCTGGATACGGAGTCTGCAGCCTGGTGGGAACAGGAGCTTCGTCGCTTGACTCCAGCCGAGAAGACTGATTGGGACGTTTTCAAGGAGTTGTTCAAGAGGAGATTTGTGCCTCCTGAGTACATTGATCGTAAGAAACAGGAGTTCACCGAGTTGAGGCAGCGGAAGATGACGGCTAATGAGTACTATCGCAAGTTTACTGATTTGTCCCGTTACCATCCTGACGTCGGTGGTAATCCGGCGGAGATGCTTCGCCGTTTCCGCTTAGGCACTAGGAAGAGGTGGCGTTCGATGGCGACTACTACCCACTGTGAGACCTACCAGGATTTCTACGAGATATTGTTGAGGATTGAGGACTCAGAGAACATGTCGAGCGACAGTGATGAAGAAAAAGACGGCAATCAGAAGAAGGATGATAAGGGTAAAGGTCAAGCGTCGCTCGGACCTCGTCAGACTCAGAACTTCAAGAGGGGTGGAGCTAGTTCGAGTTCTTCTAGTGGTGGCTTCAGTGCCTCTGGACAGGGACGAGGAGGTAGGTTTGCTGGAGGCGCTCGAGGCCAGAGACAGGGTGATGGTGGCCGAGGCCGAGCTCCAGTTTGCCGTAGATGTAATAACCGACATTTCGGCGTGTGCAGGCGTGGCAGCAGTGGTTGCTTCACGTGTGGACAGATGGGACATCGGGAACCGAATTGTCCCCAGGGTCAGCAGCAGAAGCCGCAGCAGACCTTTATGCCACCACCTGCACCGATCCAGTAGATTCAGGGTCTGAGTAGTTATGGCCAGGCAGGTCGAGGTGGTGCCTACCACTACTAGGGTGATGCTGTTCCTTATGCCCTGGGACAATATCAGTACCCCCAGGACCCGTATTCCCAGGGTGGTTATCCTCCATATCCTGGCGGCTGTATGCCGTATCCTCCAGCGCCGGTAGACGGTTCTCAGTGGTATCAGCGAGGACAGTATCAGCAGGGTGAGATTGCCACTAGTAGTGCAGGGTCTTCGAGACAGTCGGGTCAGCCCAGTCAGCAGCGTGGTGCTCAGGGTCGCGGTGTTCAGGCGAGCAGAGGTCGCGGTGGACGACAGCAGGGCCAGGGGCGTCTTCATAATATTTCTCTGCAGGATGCTCAGAACAACCCGGATCTGATTATGGGTACGTTAAACATTCTTGGTTGTTTTGCTAGAGTCTTAATTGATTGTGGAGCTACACATTCCGTGATTTCTCATACATTTGCTCAAGTGACGCAACCTCGCCCCACACCTCTAGGGTACGATTTAGAGTTTGCTATGCCTAGAGGAGAGAGATGTGTGGTAGATTGTGTGTACCCAGGATGTCCAGTGATAGTTGAGGGTGTTGTTTTGTCAGCTGATCTCATCCCGTTAGATATTGTCGACTTTGATGTGATTCTGGGCACAGATTGGTTGCATTTCTATCGTGCCAACATTGATTGTTACGGGAAAGTAGTTACGTTTCACTGTCCTGAACTACCTGTGGTTACTTTTGTGGGTGAGCAGAGTGGGGTGAGACATGGCGTTATTTTGGCTTTGCGAGCGAAAAAGTTGTTGTCTAAGGGTTGCCAGGGGTACCTAGCTCATGTGGTGTTAGATGAGGCCGTTCCTGGTAGAGTTGAGGATGTGAGAGTGGTCAGACACTTTCCTGATGTTTTCCCCGAGGATTTACCTGGTTTACCCCCAGATCGAGACATGGAGTTTACTATTGAGTTGTTTCCAGGTACTAATCCTATTTCTTTGACTCCTTATCCTATTAGTAGGGATGACGTTCCTAAGACGGCGTTCAGGACTCGTTACGGTCATTACGAGTTTCTGGTTATGCCATTTGGGTTGACGAATGCACCAGCTGCTTTCATGGATTTAATGAATCGGGTGTTCCAGCCTTACTTAGATAGATTTGTTATTATCTTCATCGACGATATTCTGGTGTATTCTAAGTCGAAAGAGGAGCATGTTCGACATTTTACTTTGGTGTTAAAGAGGTTGAGGGAACACCAATTGTATGCTAAGTTTAGCAAGTGCCAGTTTTGGTTAGATCAAGTTGCGTTTTTGGGGCACGTCATTTCTGCTCAGGGTATTTTGGTGGACCCTCAGAAGGTCGCAGCTGTGGAGAGTTGGGAGCAACCGTGAACCGTCACTGAGGTGAGAAGTTTCCTTGGTTTGGCGGGGTATTATCGGAGATTCGTTAAGGATTTTTCGGTGATTGCCTTGCCACTAACGAGGTTAACGAGGAAGGATGTTAAATTTGAGTGGGATGATAAGTGTGAGCAGAGTTTCCAGCAGTTGAAGCATTGTCTCACTCATGCACCTGTTTTGGCACTCCCGGACGATAGTGGTGATTTCGAGGTTTACAGTGATGCTTCCTTGAATGGTTTGGGATGTGTATTGATGCAGCATGGTAGGGTGATTGCTTATGCTTCACGACAGTTGAAACCTCATGAGTTGAATTACCCTACACATGATTTGGAGTTGGCTGCCATCATCTTTGCGTTGAAGTTGTGGAGACACTATCTTTACGGAGAAAAGTGTAGGATCTTTACAGATCACAAGAGTCTTCAGTATCTCTTTACTCAGAAGGAACTTAATCTTCGTCAACGGAGGTGGTTGGAGTTGCTCAGCGATTACGATTGCACGATTGATTATCACCCTGGTCGTGCGAACGTAGTGGCTGATGCGCTTAGCAGGAAGTCACAGGGCCGTATTAATGCGTTGTACGCTAGTCGTATTCCTCTTTTGGCGGACTTGCGTGCTACGAGAGTGAGGCTAGAAGCAGAAGATCGAGATGTGGCTTTACTTGCTAATTTTCAAGTTAGACCAATTCTAGTTGATCGGGTGCTTGAAGCCCAGGTAGCGGATGGGGAGACTCAAGAATTAATTCAAGCTCGAGAGCAAGGAAGGAGGAGAGACCTCAGAGTTCGTGATTCGGATGGCATGTTGATGCATGAGGGTAGGATGTTCGTACCTAACAATGTGGATTTGAAGAAAGAAATTCTCGATGAAGCACATATTTCGGCTTATGCCATGCATCCAGGAGCTACTAAAATGTATCATACCATTCGACCATTTTATTATTGGCCGGGTATGAAGAGGGAGATAGCCGAGTATGTGAGTAGGTGTGCTGTTTGTCAGCAGGTTAAAGCGGAAAGGAAGAAGCCGTTTGGGTTGTTGCAGCCGCTTCCCGTTCCAGAGTGGAAATGGGAAAATATCACCATGGATTTTGTGTACAAGCTCCCGCGTACACATAATGGCTTTGAGGCATTTGGGTGATCGTTGATCGGCTCACTAAGTCGGCACATTTTGTTCCAGTGAGGGAGAAGTACTCTTTGGGCCGCTTAGCGGAGTTGTTTATCTCGAAGATTGTGAAGTACCATGGTGTCCCTGTGAGTATTGTCTCGGATCGTGATCCACAATTTACATCCAAGTTTTGGGTGGCTTTTCAGGAAGCTTTGGGCACGAGACTACTTTACAGTACAGCGTATCATCCACAGACGGACGGACAGTCAGAGAGAACTATTCAGACTTTGGAGGATATGTTGCGAGCTTCAGTGTTACAGTTTGGCGATGCTTGGCACCAGCGGTTAGATTTGATGGAATTTGCTTACAACAACAGTTTTCATTCAAGCATAGGCATGACGCCATTTGAGGCATTGTATGGTAGATCCTGTCGCACACCGTTGTGTTGGTCAGAGGTTGGAGAACGAGTTTTAGTGGGTCCAGAGATTGTTGAGGAGACTACTCAGAATGTTCAGGTGATTAAGTCTAACCTGAAAGCAGCTCAGGACAGGCAGAAGAGTTTAGCAGATCGGCATGCTACGGACATAGTGTACGAGGTCGGAGATTGGGTATTTCTCAAGCTTTCACCGTGGAGAGGTGTCGTGCGGTTTGGAAAGAAGGGGAAGTTGAGTCCCAGGTACATTGGACCATACATGGTCACAGAACGAGTTGGTGAGGTAGCTTACAGGTTGGAGTTGCCTCCGGAGTTAGCTAGAGTGCATAACGTTTTTCATGTGTCTATGCTCCGACATTATGTTGCTGATCCGTCTCATGTGATACCTCCTCAACCGTTAGAGATTAATCCAGATTTGACGTATGACGAGGAACCGGTGACGATCATCGATTGGAAAGAAAAAGTTCTGAGGAACAAGACGGTGAACTTAGTGAAAGTTTTGTGGAGGAATCATTCAGTCGAGGAAGCTACGTGGGAGACAGAAGATCGGATGAGGGACTTGTATCCTCGATTGTTCTTTGATCACTAGGGGTTGTAATTTGGTTGTTTTGAATATCGGGACGAAATTCTATTAAGGTGGGTAGGTTGTGACATCCCGTCCCGTAAATATCGGAAACGTACGTGTGAATTACAACTTTGCCCCTAATTCGTTTCATTATGTTTTTGGTTGCTTGGTGTGGTGTTGGCAGGTGCTGGGCCACACACACTCTCACTGTCTCTATCCCTTTCTCTGTCTCTTCCCTGTTTCTCTCTCCCGAGCTCCCTTTTTTATTCTTCTTCCTTCGAACTCGTATGGACACACACACAACTACACTAAATCATCACAGATCGAGGAGACTAAGAGCACAGTCGAGATCGTGAAGTTCGTGGGAGCACAATCGTACCATTTTCAGGTAAGAAATCCGTCATTTTCACGTCGATTCGACAATGGCAGATTTGTGTAGTGTTCATGCAAACATTAATATAGCACGTTTTTGGAATTTTGAAGCTCGTAGATGTCTTAGTGAGGTTCCCAGGAGTCCCGGAGTAACTCGTTGGACAAATTTGGACGTCGGAATAGCCTGGTTCGAAGTTGGCCGGTTTTGGTTTGTGTGGACAGGTATGATCTTGTGGTTTTTAGCCCTTAAAACTTGTATGGACGTGTTCTACTAGTCTAGGGCTTCATTTTGGTTCAAGAATCACGAAAAATGGTGGAGAAACGAGTGAGAAAACGTAGATTGCAGGTTTTTCCAGTTTCTGGCGCCGGCGACGTCGCCGGAGAAGGTGACGGAATATTCCTGACGCCGTTAACGGAATCTGTCAAAACTGACGGAATATTCCTAACGGCGTCAGTTGACGCCGTCAGCGTGCCAGGCACGTGCCTGCGCGTGGCCGGCGCGTGGGGGCGCGTGCGGCGGTGGAAAATTTTTCTAAAAATATGGTTGTGTTCTTGAGGTTGTGTAGAGCACGTTGGTATATTCATTTGTCCAATTCAAGCAATGTATGAGAAGTTATTACGAGAAGTTGGTTATGTGCTTTTAAATTGACGTTTTTATAGTTATTTCGCATATAGGTGATACGTATCCCGAGGACGAGCGTGGTCACTCGAGACAGGGGGGCTACGACCCTTCCACATACCAGTGAGTGGGCTTTTGGTTTTCCGTATATACCTATATACTATATTTTCCCAAAAATTTAATTAATGTTTATTACTTATGCCATGCGTCACATTATCATTATTCATGCATCGATGGTTATGTTAGTAGTTGCACATATATATATATATATATATATATATATATATATATATATATATATGTATATACATATGCATATTTAGCGCTGTGGACGCACAGGTAAGTGCCAGGTAAGTGGTATTCATGTTTACATTCAGTAGTGGTTTGAGATGCTTAGAGAGCTCATAACCTGCACCCCCGGTGTTAGTGCTCCCGCCCAGAGTAGGGCACAATCCTTCACGTGATGTTCACCTCCCGCACCACACGCTCAGCTTGGATCCAAGTTAGGTGCACAGTCCTGTCGTACAGACCACTTTAGGTGGTTCCGACTCGTAGGTGACCCGCGATTATTCGCACAGCCTTCACGTGATCGTAGCACTAGAGCGTATATATATGTTACACCCAGGCCTGTCGTACAGACCACTTTAGGTGGTTCCGACTCGTGGGCAGGTTCAGTTATTGAGTTTGAGATTTGAGCTCTATATGCAGCCGTACAGGTCACGTTAGGTGACTCCGGCTGCCAGATTATATGTTATGATCATGATTTATACCTGAGCACTTGCATTTCCATTATGAGATTTTGACATGGCATATCCCTGAGCATGTTTGGCATATCTATACATACGTATATATGTTATTTTCTGGGAAGTATATAGGTTTTACGGCGAGGGGTTAGAAAGTATTTCTATAAATGGTTTTCGAAAGCTTTGTTTTTGCCCACTCACGCTTTTGTTTTGCGCCCCTCCAGGTTCTAGTGATCTAGCAGGTTCGGTGGTTTCCCAGAGGGCGTCCCGGCATTTCTGACAGACACTCACCATTGTAGGGTCACCTTCGGGTGTACTATTGTCGCATCTTTTCTTTTGGACTATTGTAGCCTTGCTCTGAACTTAGCGTCTCACTTACGCTAGCACTTGTTTTAGTACTTTGTATGCTAGTTTTTAATTATTCGTACTTTTTATATTACTATTTTATTAGCTTCCGTACGTGCACATGGCTACGTCACCTCCGGGTGATGGCCAGCACGCCCTGATCTCGGTCGGGGTGTGTCAGATTGATCCCCTGAACTATTTTTTTTGGTAAATTAACTCCTGAACTATTTGAAATTAGCCAATTAACCCCTTGTTGGTAGATTTCATTCACTATTTCATTAAATTGACGGGCAAATTAGTCTTTTCATCATTAATTCTTACTTGTCAACTATAACCGCCAATCAAATTATGACATATGGACACAAAATAATGTGTAATGACAATGAGAAATGTACGTAAACGTTCGATTTTTTTATGTTTTCTTAATATGCTATATGTTTTGCACATTATTTTGTGTCAATATGTTATAATTTTATTGGTGGTTATCATTAACAAATAAGAATTGATGAAATGACTAATTTGGGCTTGAATTTGATGGAATGATAAGTGGAATCTTACGTCAAGAGGTTAATTGGCTAATTTTAAATAGTTCAGGGGGTTAATTTACTAAAACAATAGTTCAAGGGGTCAATTTCAACTGGGTAGTAGTTCAGGGGGTAAAACTGCATTTTACCCTTTGTAAAATAACACAAAAAGGTTTTTTTTTTTTTTTTTTTTTTTTTTTTTAATTAGTTTTTGTTTGCTTACCATGAAAAGTACAATAGCACCACTGACGGTTGGTTGTTTATCTCTTTTCTTCTTCTGTGCTCTATCAATTGATTTCATCAAGTATCTTGCTGTTTCTTTGGCCCAGTTGTACTGTTTTATGTTATCAATGGAGGTACAATTCTTGGCCAAACTTCAAGGGAGTTTGCCTGCTAAGCTCCTAAGCAAATTTGTGTTAAGCAAAAATAGAATTATAAGGCAGGCCGCATCTTCATTTTCTTCTTTTGTCCCAGTATCAAATGCAACTTGAATTGCGTGTGGAATTTCTTTTCTACTGATTCTTGCCATTTTTTAGAAGTATTTATCAACATGTCTAGTTTCTTTCAACTTTAGGATTCTTGTGTTTATTGTTGACTGAGGGGCTTCTCTACCTCGGTTTGGGATCCCAAATATGCGTTGAACATCATCAGCATTTACTTGGCTATATCCATCTTTGAATTTGAACATTCATTTTTCAATGTCATACCATTTCACAATATCTAGGACATCCCAGTTTGATTTCTTCATTTGTAATTCACCTTTTACTTTTGCTTTCACAAGTTTCCCAAAAGGTGACTTATATATGAATGCCAAGACTTTTGGTTTTTCATCAAAATTTGGCTTGAGCTCTTGTATTAATTCTGTAAAGGCCATGATATTCAGTCTTATTTGAGCATAGTTCTCGTCTATTGCCGGACGTTTTGCAACATGAGGTTTTTGAGCCGATTTCTTTCTGGTTGATGAATGCTTTTCTTTTGGCGGCATCTTCATTAAAAAAAAAAACTGATAATAAGTATAATTTTTAATCAAATAATATGAAGTTATATAAATGACAAACTAGATGCTAAAGACAGATGTAGTATCACTTAGCACAAGGTAGATGCATCATCACCTAGCACACAAGCTAGTTGCAGCATCACTTAGCAAACAAGGTAAATGCAACATCACTTAGCAAAAAAGGTAGATGCAGAATTGGTTATTAACGCACAAGGTAGATGCATATTCCTTTTTTTAACATAATATATTTATGTGCAGAATTAATTTACAAACAAAAAGTAGTACCATAGTTAATTTACAGACAACAGGCAGGTGCAACATCAGTTCACATAAAAAGTGTAGCATCGATACAAAATGCAGCATCTGTGACAAAGTGCATCATCAAGCGAGACGGTTAATGTTTTTACTCACAAAATTTAGACGCATAATCATTTTTTTCCAGATGTTGTTGAAGAATTAGTATACATATAAACTAAAAAAAGTGAAATAGAACATCTAAAACATCGAAATTGTTTTTTCTCGAACTAGAACACTAAATTTTTTGTAAAATCAAGTGCTAAAACACTTGATAATGCATGCATGTGTTTTCTTTTTTTACAGTTTTCGAAAGTGTCTTTTGCAAAAACAAGTGCAAAAACACTTAATAATGCATCCAAAACTTGATAATGCATTCCTTTTTGTCAAAATTCAAAAGATAATAATGCAAAAGAATGATTTGGAGTAGTAGAATACCTTTGAAACACTGATCTTCTGGAAATCGAGCTGAACCTGTGTATCGCTTACTGAAAATCTGTTTTGAAAGTATCGAAATCTATGGAGATTTTAGGGTTTTTTCTGGGGAAGTTTTTTTTTGCATGAGAGAGTTTTTGAAATGATTCTTTTGTGGGCAGATGAAAGAAAGAAAAAACCATCAGTTCGCGGTATTGAATAGGGCATACAATCTGTTTTTATGATTTTTTGTCGTGTACTGGTTAACGTGGCCGTTTATTAACGGTTATAGACAAGGGGCATGGGTCGTAATTTACTCGGTTTGTTTCTTTTTGGATTGGGCTTGGTTTTGTGTTGTTTTGGGTTTTTTGTCCCTCCCTGAAATGTTTTAAAAGATGTAGAGTTGTGTGAAATATGGTATATATATATTTTCTCTATAAGTAAGGCTTCCTCATAAAAATTGAGATTAACCTATTTACATGAAATTTAAACTTAGGAATTCGAGGCTCCAAATTCTGAACTTTTTTTTCACGCGAAAATTCTAAATTTATATGTTTATGAATTCAAATAAGAAAATTTGAGCACATCTATTTATAAATTATAACTATTGTTAAAATTTCAAGTTTATTTCTCTCATCCATATATAATGCTAAAGATTAAAAATGAAGAAAAACCAATAAAAATAACTTTAAAACTTTGAATCTTAACAAAAAAAAAAAGCTATATACTAAAACTTTATTTAATGGTTACGACAAATTTAACGCCAAATCAGCCCAATAAAACTGGCCCAGCAGTGAGTCTTCGATTTTACCCCGACTATAATACCTTCCCCCATTTCTTTAGTCCGTTATCCTTTTTATCGCTCTGCTATTTTCTCATTTTATAAGTCCGATATGATCGTGGACGACGGCGAGGGCGCCACCCTCGTGATCCACAAGGAAGTCAAGGACGAGGAAGAGTTCGAGAAGTTCGGGACGATCCCAACCAGTCTTCCACCGATAACCAGGAGTTCCAGATGGTTCTGACCATCATAAGAGATGGCTTCGAGAAGTTCGGGACGACGATCACAACCAGTCTTCCATCGATAACCAGGAGTTCCAGATGGTTCTAACCATTATCAGAGATGGCTTGAAGATCGATTGCAAGAGGTACCAGAAGATGGACAAAATTTGGGGTTTTGCCATCAAATCTCTTATATTATTTAGAATTGAGTTTTTTGTGATCTTGGATTCATAGAATCAAATTAACCGAGATTTGTATGAATGACTGTGTTCTTATTTGAGGTTAAGAGGAGGCTGAGATGTTGCTGATTGCTGATTTCCTTAAATTAGAAGCTTTTTATTAAGTTTTTGTTGATTATTTTTTCATTTTTTTCAATTTTTCTTGCATTTTTTCTCTCTCTCTGCTGAGTGATTCAGTTGGACATAGGGACACAATAAAGGACAAAGAGCAGAACCCAGGTGCCATCTCTCTCTCTTTCTCTTTTTCTCTCTCTGCTTTGTTTCATTTTTTACTTTAATTTTATTGTTTATTGTTCATATAGTTGTCGAGGAAGTTATGCAATTATAAATTTAATGAACAATTTGTATATTCTATTAGTTATGTAACTTATTGTTTTCTTTTGTTATTACTGAATAATTTGCTTAGGGAAATTTAGTTCCTGGTGGAATTGATTGAATGAATTGATGACCTATGAAAGAAATCACAATTTTTGCAAAATTAACTACATTCTAATTTATGTGAACATAATAATTGTGGTTGTTAACTTGAGCAGCAGGGCTTGCTCAATTCATAATTGAGGGTCAGCAAGATGATGGGGCGGAGCCCGCTAAGGAAAGTTCTACACCGTCGATGTTTGTGAATTCGAACCAATGAGGGAGGAACAAGTGCACAATGCTGTGAAATTCCCCTCACACCCGAAAGTTAGGGGCTCTCTCTTGTTGTTTAAAGACGGTCTTTTCTCGAAAAGAAGGGTCTCATAAAAGAAGAGAAGTGTTTCGGTGTGTGCCTGTAAGTGAATTGATTATTGGTGTTCAAGCTAATTGTTAATTTAATTCTCAACGGTTTCGTGTTTGACATTGTTTGTTTGTAAATTGCAGGACCCAACTGGTATTTTGGATTTGAAGTGAGTTTTTGTTTCTTTTTTTTGCATCGTGTGGAGTTTCATGTTCAGGTGCACACTTGTGTATATCATTGAGCCATTTAGGCAATTCATTTGGTTTAAGAGAGAAATCGATCACTTGGAGTCGAATTGTGAAAACCCATTTTGTACATTTTTGTAGAACATGTTTTAGTTTGACCTTGATTCAGGTAGCGGGTTGACTGAAGAGTCATCAACCATTCATGTGGGTATGAAATTTTGATTAGGTTGAAGATCTTGTACACCGTATCATATTAATAGGGAACATAATATCGGTAGACATTGAAAGTTAATCATTTTTTTTTAATTGTAAGTTCTTTGCCCTTGTTCATATTTCATCCTGAATATGCAGACTCTTATATCTTCCCTTTTCCTATATAGCATGTGTATTGAAGCATTGATGAGCTTGTTCTTATATCGTCGGGTGTTTGAAAGGTTCACTAAACCATTGTGTGTTCTACTTGAAAATTACGATGGCGCAAATTTGTTATTGGTGGAAAATTTAGGAGGAATTTATGTCTAGTTCCTGAAGTTTTCTTGTAGTTACATCAAATGATTTATGAGCCTGTGAGCGGCCCCTAGTTTAGTTTGCAAAGGTGAATCAAGAAATAGACAATGAAATCCCTTGTCCATTTTTTAATTCTAAACATGGGCACTAGTACAAACCCACCATGTAGTAACCTACGAAAAAGTATTTTCTCTTCATCCACATAAATTAAATATCGAAATTATTCTAACTCTGAACTTTCCTATGCTTGTGGATACATATATGCACATAATGGATCTCTAATCTAATAAGAAATCATATCAAATAAGAGGGCATTGATGTGAAAATTGAACCAAAATTGTGAAACTAAGTCAAAATATCAAATAAGAGGGCATCGATACGAAAATTGAACCAAAATTGTGAAACTAAGTCAAAATATTCTACACTATTTTTTGAACTACAACAAAATTACACACTATTTCTGCAAACTAAACCAAAATAACTCACAATATTTCTAAAAGGGAACAAAAATAACACTATTTCTGGAACTACAGCAAAATAACCACACTATTTATGAATCTAAACCAAAATAATCTACACTATTTCTGTAAGTACTGTAAAATAGTGGTCTAGTTCTTTGGCCACTTTCATAAATAGTGGCCTAGTTCTTGGTCCACTTTCATAAATAGTGCTTAGTTTTTTGTCTAGTTTCATAAATATTGCTTAACAATTGATACAATTTCATAAATAGTGTATCTTTTTTGGTCTAGTTTCATAAGTAGTGTTTCTTTCTTGGTCTAATTTCATAAATAGTTTCTACCTATTGGTTTAGTTTTAGAAATAGTGTCTCATTCTTGATTTGGTTTCATAAATAGTGTCTACTTATTGGTTCCGTTTCATAAATAGAGTTTCCTTATTGGTCAAGTTTCATAAATACTGTTTAATTCTTGGTCCACTTTCATAAATAGTGGCCTAATTTTTCGTCCAGTTTCATAAATAGTGTATAACAATTGGTACATTTTCATAAATAGTCTCTTTTTTGTCTAGTTTCATAAATAGTATTTCTTTCTTGGTCTAGTTTCATAAATAATTTTCACCTATTGGTTTAGTTTTAGAAATAGTGTCTCATTCTTGATTTGATCTCATAAATAGTATCTACTTATTGGTCAAATTTCATAAATAGTATCCCCTTATTGGTCCGGTTTCATAAATAGTGTCTTACACTATTTCTGAAATTGAACGAACATAACTCACACTATTTATGAAAATGAGCAAAATAAGCACTGTTTCTAAAACTATAACAAAATAACGAACATTATTCTTGAAACTAAACCAAAATAAACCATAATATTTTTGGAATTATAGCAAAATTGTCCACACTATTTTTGTAAGGGAACAAAATAAAATTTATTTCTGGAATTATAGCAAAATAACACACTATTTCTGGAACTACAACAAAATAACCATACTTTCTGGAACTATAGCAAAATAAATCACACTATTTTTGAACCTAAACGAAAATAATTCACATTGTTTATGAAACTACACTAAAATAACTCACACTATTTATGAAAGGCTTTTTATATTAACACCCATAAAATGTTGAATGCACTCCACATTAAAATTTAATATTAAATGACTTATTTACCCCACCATGCAATGACAATTTTGACCTTATTAGGTTTTTAAAATAAAAATAAATAAAATTCTAAATATATTTTGAAGTCATTTGGCAAACTAAATGTTCAGATGATTTGAAATCTTTCGGCAAATTTAACGTTCAGATGGTTAGATTTAGTTCCTAAAAATTAAAAATGAGTGTTATAAGATTTGAGAAATGTGGGGACGATCATCCCACTGATTCCTTGATCTTGTTGCTCTTATTTTCTTTGTGGTTTTTATTATTCAAAGAGGCTTGATGGAGTTGCTAGTTGTTCAGTGAAACTCTTGTTGCTTGTGGGAGGGGTAAAGAAGGCTGTTTTGTCGGACATGATGACTTTTGACAATTCTTAGGGGGGTTGGGGTAGAACTAGTTTGGGAGTGGTGAGGTTTTTGTGCTCTCTGGGCTTCAATTTCATCAGAGCTTAGGGATCTAATATTCTCTTCTGGTTTGCTCATTGGAAGGCTGCTATAAGATGACTTTGGTGGCTATAGTTTTTCATCGTAGTCCTCTTGTAATCTGTTGGTCTTTGTTTTCTTTGTATTCCTTAAGAACTTGTTCCTTTAAGAGAATAAGTAAAGATGCTCTTTGCCCACATCGTTTTCATCTGAAGTCATACTTCTTTCTCAATGTTTGGAAATAATGGATACCAATGTTTTCCAAGTGCTTCACACTGTAGAAATGAAGTTCGTGAAAGTTAAAACAAAAATTGTGTACCACGAAGTTAAACCTAGCAATGAAACCATTGATGATGTTACCCTAACAACGGTAGACATCTATCAATGCAAACTATACTAAGATGATTTCAAATCATCATTTTGAAATCATTCGGCAAACTAAACGTTCAGATGATTTGAAATCATTCGGCAAATTAAACATTCAAATGGTTAGATTCAGTCCCTGAAAATTAAAAATGAGTGTTATAAGATTTGAGAAATGTGGGGGTGTATGTACAAAATATAAGGTGTATATTGACAATGTGAGGTGTGGGTATTATGAGAAAGTATGTAGGGTGTGTTAAGATAATTTTAAATGAAAAAGCAAATGTGGGATTTATTCAACAATTTGTGAGATGTTAATATAATAAGTCTTTATGAAATAATCAAAATAACTCACATTATTTCTGAAACTACAACAAAATTACACTCTATTTTTTAAATTGAACCAAAATAATTCACACTATTTTTGAAACTGAATCAATATAACTCACATTACACCAAAATAACCCACATTATTTATAAAACTGAACTAAATAATCCATATTATTTTTGGAAGTGAACAAAAAAAAAATCCATGCTTTTTTTTAGAAGTGAACAAAATAAACATTACTTGTAGAAATATAACAAAATAATCCATACTATTTAAGAAGTAGATATGATACTCATGTTCAATTCTAAAAATAGTAATTATTTAATTTACAAAATAATGATAGTACCTTGTTAGGAATGGTTAGTAATGCGAATGGGAGGCTAAGGAACGTTGGAACCATATCAAAGAGATTTGCGGAGTTGACCTGACACAAAAGGGAGAAGTGAAAGCTATTGTCACATCTGTCATTTGAAGTTTTAGATCTTAAATGGTAAATTTATTTTTTTTGTACGAGCATAACATAGACTCCATAAACAAGGCCCCACTGCAAAGGAAGAGGATCCTCTCCTGAGCTCAGGATGAGGATCTTCCTGACCACAAAATTCGAATCGATTAATTTTAATTCAACATTTCTAAATAGGAAGGTTTTCTAAAAGTTACTTGAGTAATCGATATGATATATTAAGTTGGTTGTATGTCATTTCTTACATTTAGTAGTTATGCATGTAATTGTTAACTGTAAGTGATCTATATTATAGACTGGCTTTGGTTTAAAATTTTAAAAAGGGAAGCATTGCTCCAATAGCTTTGAAGTGATGCAACACTTTTGGATAAAAGTACGGTGTATGTAAAAGTTTTCCAATTGTCAAATAAGAAATGGTTGCTTGCAACCATAATAGTCTTTTGTGTTAGAAATGGTTAGAATTGATCTTGTGGTTGCAAATTGCAGGAAGTACCTGCACTTCATAGTTCTTTTGCATAAAACTTGTGTTGATGTCATTTAATTTGCTATGCTTTTTGGCTACAGTTGAGTTTGTAAATTATCTCTGGAAGACATCACTGAAGTTAATCATTTGAATACTTTTCAGCTATTGAGTTATTACAATATAAGTAAATTGTAGCAATGATTCCTTAACTTTAATCAAATTGGAGCAATAGTCCCTCAACTAAAAATTTATCATCATTGGTCCCCTCAACTTATCAAAAGGTGTAGCTATAGTCATTTTCATCAATTTCGTCAAAATTTTGTCAAAATAAGTTATGTTGGAATAACCATTTATATAATAAGGGTCCCTCAACTCATCAAAGTGTGTAATTATGGTCATTTTCGTCAACTATGTCAAATTTTTTGTCCAAACGAGTTATGTTGGAAGGAACCATTGCTACAATTGGATTAAAGTTAAGGGACCATTTCTCCAGTTGAATTTAAGTTGAGGGACCAATAGTAATGAATTTTTAGTTGAGGGACCATAGTTGCACGTTTTGATGAGTTAAAGGACAATGATAATGGATTTTTAGTTGAGGAACTATTGCTCTAATTGAGTTAAAGTTAAGGGATCATAACTACAATTTACTCTTACGATATATGTTTTTTTTTTTTGTTGGGTCAAGGGTGACTAAATATTTGGAAGAAAAAACATAGCAATTTTTATTCCTAAAGAATGTTAAACACGACCTGTAAATAAAAAAAGTTCATAAAAAAAAAAAAAACATAGCAATTTTTATTCATAAAGAATGCTAAACACGACCTGTAGATAAAAAAAGTTAAAAAAAAAAACTATGTTAGGATCTAGTGAATGATTATTTTGTTCTAGTTATTTTCAAGAACAAAAGTGGGTTGCCTGCTTTAAAGCGAATATTAAAATAATATTATCAAATTGGGAATAAAAATTGTGTAATGATATGGGTTTTTAATTGGTGAAATGGTTGCAACGTTTGATTTAGAAAAAAAAAATTGAAAATTAAATTAGTTTTGATTTTATTTGACTCTTTGAGCTCGATGGCAATTTCATAAATATTATGAAGTTGTGTTAACAGATTTTGCTTGACTCCTGTTTAGGGGCAAAGTTGAAAAATAGATTTGATGTTATATGTTGGCCTTTGCTTCAGCCCATGGGACTTATTGTTTTAGCATGTTGTATGTTACTTTGGTCATTTTCACTAAATCTCAAACACTTTTCATTAAATAAAAGTTTTGCATGGTTTTTTGTTAAGAAAAAAGTTTGTTCAAGTTCTTTTCATTAAAACTCTCAAAAAATTAATATTGTAATCTCATTATAATTGTATTTCTTATATAGGATGAGATTCTTACTGTGCCCAATGCAAAAAAAAAAAAAAAAATGCACAATGGGTCTTTGAAATAGTTCAAATCATTTTGATAAAGAAATCAGTAGGTCTGCGGTTCAGAGTCTGTATAACCCTAAAATCTAAAATGTACACCAAGCCTAAATTTAAACATTTGTGCTATGAATAAATTCATTCAGAATATATTTTTAATAGAGAGAAGCGGCAGGGCACAAATATCGGTTTTCAAAATGAACGGTTAAGTATCTGAAATATTGCCAGTTAGTACTACAATCTAATGATATTCTTCTTCACTTGTAAGTGAGAGGTATTAGGTTCGAATCTCGTGGATGACGAATTCGATACCAAATTAGGTTACTCATTGTGTGGCTTAGTTGAATTCTCTCTTCCCTTAGTGTAAAATATATTGTTTGTACTAAAAAAAATTGTTTGTTCAAAAAAAAAAAAAAAAAAAAAATATCCAAAAGGTTTTTTTTTTTTTTTTTTTTTCCGGTAATAAAAATCTATGTTTTGATTTGGTCACAAAATAAACTTCTCTTCTCACACAAACAATCACACAATCACTGGGAGAGGGAGAGGGAATGAGAGAGTTGCAGATGGAGAAAGTTGGGGGAATGAGACGAAAACTGAAACTTTAAAATCCTTTTCTTTTATTTTGATTTGTTGGGACCATGATTTTTTTGAGGTCAAGACACATACTATTTTGGGTGGCAAAGAAAGAATGGGATGTCCATAGCTATGAAGTCTAGGCAATCGAACTAGTCAGGCTTCTTAGTTAGAATCAGAGTAAGCTATTCCAAAGGAATGACTAGTAAGAGGAGTATTCAGACAGTCATTCTGCAATCTGTATTAATTGTTTCCATAGCACATATATTTTCAATTCAATCAAGTCTGCCCAAATGCTTGTATTACATCATAATTTAAGGGAAATAAAGATAAGCAAAGCATAAAAGTTGCCACTTCCTAAAAAATTCATCATAATCTAAATGGACTTAACTAATGTCTCATATGATGTAATCATTATTCAATCAATGAGAATAATAGTTTTTCCCGACACTTCATTTCCTTTCATTCGAAGAGTTGGCTTTGCCTGGCTCAGAGGTTGGTAAAGATAGATTTACGGCCAGAATTTCACCTACCTTGCCTGCATTCCCGGCGGGTCCTTGGGGCTGAGAACTCCCCGTGATCGCTGGAACGGCATCGGTAGAGATTGGAACGGGATAGGGCACTTGTCCCCCCTTGCGACCCTCTTTTCTCCTTTTGCTGGGTACAGAAGCACTTGCTTCAGTTACTGCATAAGCCCTCTTCGGAGCTTTATCAGAGTGCTCCAACCCGAGGTACTGCTCCCATGGAGGCAGTGATTCACTTCTCTGGGGAAAACAAAATTCAAATGTTAGAATTTAAAAGAAAAATCACCCACGCAAGACATCATATCGCACCGTAAGCTATTAAGAGATGAAACTAAGGAAACGTAGATGTATCCTATCGAGAAGGACCTAGAAACTCAAGGAGAAGAGAAAACAAAGAAAGATACGAAAACTCTGAATTTGTAGCCGAAAATATGATGATCTGAATTCAAGGCTACAAAAATGAAATCGACCCCCCTGAATTCAAGGTTGCAAAGTAGACGGGCTCTAACGTGAGGGGCTGAATTGGCTAATGATGAGTCGACATTATAATATATATTTTACCCTCATCTATTTTGTGTGAACGTTGATACTTTGTTATATATTTTCAATGCAGGACATTCAACTTCCTCTGGAGCAAAACATGATGAAACGGAAGAATTTTGGAGTCATTCAAATTGCAGGACGTTCATGTGTTTGTTAACTTGTTCGTATCAAAGTTTCATAATTTTCTACCAAACGGTTTATTTATGGTGATGAAAGAAAGGAGCAGCGTGCATTGCTATCAAACTGACGTTTCGGGCTTATTTGGGCTTTTTGACGTCCAAGATGATCTCTTTTGGATTCGAGGTCTTCTGTAATTATATTCGGGACATCTCAAGCTTTAATTCAAGTCTTAGGCCTGTTTTGGAGCCCTGAAAGTCCAAAAACGTGGCTGATTTGTGGCTGAGCAGATTTCCCATATTTGGTTAGGATTATGTTTCTTAATTTATTTGGTTTCGTAGTATTATTCTAAGACCTTTTCTAGGTAGCGTTTATTTTTTTGGTAATATAAAAAAGGCTTTTCAGCCATTAGGGTTTAAAAAAAAAAAAAAAAGTGGGAAAGACAAGGGGGAAAGAGGAGAGAACACACGCACTACTTAGAGAGCTTTTGGATTCAAGTTTATTTTCAAGGTGTTTTTTATTCTTATATTTAATAATATTTTGTTTATGATTGTTAGTAACTAATTTCCGTTTGTTAGGGATAAGCCACGAGCCTTACCAAGAATATGTAATTTCTATTCAATTTACTTATGATATTATGCATGCATGTTTGAATTATTAATCATTAGTTTAAACTATCTAATTGTCTTAATGCTTAACTATCTAATTGGCATTTTCAAGCCTGCTTGAATTTTGAAAATTCACCTGTTTACAGTAGTTGATTTGCTAGGGTTATGATTCAGTAGATTAGGGTTACGTTTTTTTGTCGATCAGAGCTCTGATTCTGTTTGTCTTTCCAGCAGCAAGAGGACGAAGCACTCCACTACACTATTATAAAGGTAAAGCTTTCTAGTATCCTGTTTTCACCATTGCTTGTTCGGATGTGCTAGTACAGTCATTTGGTGTTTATTGGTATGTTTAGGTTGCTTGAGATAAGGACCTGGCAGAACAAATTGGAAGGGATATATATTTTGACCTTGTTCATCATGACAAAGTTCGTAAATTCCGTATTCACAAACAAATGCCCTTTAATCTTTTCAAGGTACACTAGTACAGGCTGACTTTTGAGGGCAAAAAATTATGAACTCTGCTTTATTAATTATTAGAATTTCTAATTTGAAAATGGCTAACAGGAGGAGGTTGCAAAAGAGTTTGGCATACCAGTGCAGTTTCAGCGTTTCTGGATTTGGGCCAAGAGACAAAACCACACATATCGCCTCAATCGACCATTGACAGCTTTTAATTTTTTTAATTTAATTATTTTGAATTTAGTTTTAAATGATTTTAAATTAAAATTTTTATAGAGGTTTTAATAATTTATTCATATAGCAATATTTAAAAGACTTGTGAGTCCATATATATGTCATATCAGTACATTAGTATAAATTTTAACAAAATTCTAACGAAAGGATTACATTGATTTGCGACATTTATTTTCAGAAATTACATTAATTGATTTTCATTTTTGAGGACCATCTTAATGATATAGGTCAATTTCAAGAACCACTTGTAATAAAACTAAAAAAAAATTACTTGACCGTAAAAGTAGTTAAAAAGAGAGCTGCTTATTGAGAAGTACTTATTACAAGAAGAAAGCACTTGTACTAATTACATGAAAAAGGGCATTTGTTCTTTAGTACATACATAGAAATCAAAGCGGAATAATAGTTAGTTAAAGGCCTATTTTCCTGCGGAATCCTTTGGTGGTTTCACGATCAGAACTGGACATGTTGCATGATGTGCACAATAGTCACTCACACTTCCTAACAATGCTCTGCACCCACCAAAAGAAATTATACAAGTCACATAAATAACTTTGACGATAATCCAAAATTGATGGGAAATAATTTCCGCACTTTTTCTCATTTATTTGACTCTTCATTTGCTGTTTAATCCAATCGCAAGAAACGAAGGTGTGCAGAGTAGACAACGAAAGGTGCGAGATCGTTTCCCAAATTGATTTGTGTCGTTGTGGTGTTTTGGGGTGGGTGGGGTGGGGGGTGTGGTTGGGTGGGTTGGGTGATAATCTAAAATCGATTCTGTGTCGTTTTGGGGTGATATAGTTAATGGAATTATGTGTGCTCAGCTTTTGACCATGCGAAGGCCACGACTGCCTACGACAAGAAGATCTACATGTATCGTACAAATTCTTCTCTTACCACATACATAATGCAACTTTGAGCTGAACGGTTGGGAAAAAACTATGAACAATGGCCATCATCACTTTAACAAAACATTATGGTATCGTTTAACAGCTCGGACTGTACTGATTATTTTTGTCAGATAGGATAAATAGCCATCGAATAATACTAACTAAATTAGTCGGACGTTTGGTGAAGTAATGGACTAATGACCGTATTATTTATACTCTGTATGGTACTGTTGACCCTAAAAATTACAAAGCCTACGTGGCGCGCATGCTGAGTAACTAATAAGCTAACTACGTCATTCGGTTGAATGCGGGGTGTGCCAACTCGTCGGCTGAGCTCGGCTTACGAGTAAAATTTGTTGATGTTGCGTTGAGCGCATTGCTAACTTCTTGATCTTGCGATTGCGGCCGAGGAAGGAACAAATCTCGGCCTTTGGATTCTCGAGCCTAAAGATAAGGCTGCTAGTTCTGCGAAGTTCAATATCAAATTCGGCTCTCAAGGTGCCGAATGTAATAACTTCGTAACACCTCACTTCGCCGAGAAGGCTAATGAGATGACCTCTGCCAATAAGGATTCGAAAATCCTTCTCGACCGAGACTTGGATAGGTAACCAGTCGGCCTCGACGCAGTGCTGTTTATCCAAACTGAAGGTGCTTTGGGAACGGCTAATTCTACGGCAACAATGTTGTTTATCCAAACTGAAAATGTTCGCCGGTTGCCTTCACAGTGTTGTTTATCCAAATTGAAGATGTGTCGGCGGAAAAAGAAAATAAAAAATCTCAAGATGTTTGAGAGGTTTTATGCAGGGCAATTGTGTGTTGAATTGGAGGTCCTTTTACATTGCCTGCCGCTTGGTATTTATAGAGATATGCATGCCCAAGTCACGAAAACCAATTCCATTCACACTGTGACTCTGAGTCTTCATTGGTTGCTAACCCTACGTCTTATCAATCAAGACTTGCCGTCATCTGCAACCCAATGCAATCTTGTTTTGACTAGATTATCGGCATAATTCTAAGAATATCCAGCAATACTTTTTATTCCACCATCATAACCCTTATCCATGCATAATAAACTTCTGCCAAATACCACATGCATGCATGATAACCATGCATCCAACAACTCTAATCAAACCTTCAGCCGTAACCATGCATGGCTTGCCAAATCCAAGCACACATAGATGACCAACTCCAATATGGCATCCTCATCTTGCACTAATATCTATGCCAATCCGTATCCATCTACCAACACTGCAGTAATGTATTAGGACTCTTGATAAAATACTCTGATGCTTTAATCCTCCGCACGTCTAAATTCCAAGAACCCCAAATCAACTTGAACTGTACCGCTTGCTTAGAAATATAATTTGCATCGTATCTATCCCATTTAAGAATATACCAAGATAATTCATTTTAAAGAAAATAATTATTATGATAAAAACCATAATATTATTCGTTAACAAAATTATCTTCACTTTTTCATCTAACGATCGGAAGTTATGCTCACTCAACGGTCTTGATTGCTCGGATCGATGGTGTAATTTTCGGCCCTTGCCCCCAATTTCCTTGAACTTCGGCTTGTAAGCCGAATGGTTAAGGAAATTTATCAATTGAACTAATGTCGACAGCAAATGGCTTTGTGAAAACCAAGGCCATAAAAATTTAAATATTGACCCAACTCTTTTCCACGGAATGGCCTCTCATAATCTCTTTTTACTGATAGGCTACTCTGACACACCTAAAGGAAATTAAGCCTTAGAAATTTCTGATCTTCAAAAATAGGTAATTTCCATACCTCCAACCTTATTGTGGGGTCCCAGCCTGGCTTTCAACAATGGCCTTGTTGAGTACACCACTTGTCCCTTCCATGCACATGTATACATGCATGCAATCTATTTAATGTAGAAAATGAGGGAGCTGCCGAGGTCGAGAAAAAATCGGAGGTCGAGAAAAATTGGGTCGAGGTTGGGCAACAAACCATTATGGGCAGCTTCTTGGCAGCTGGGCTTATCACCAATTAAAGTCGAATGATTAAGGAAATTAAGTCTCTCCAACCACCCAGGAGTACTTCGATCGTCATTCGGCTACCATTATCTTTATACACAGCTCGACAGAGTCTTCTCTGCCATAAACCTTATTATTTCTAGTATCTGTTTATTAGGCCGAGAACCAACAAAATAAACTGCTTTGAAGTGTCTCCACAGACAGTCGAAGTCACATCAATAACTGGCCGAATACATCAGCCAAATATACTAGCCAAATATACCAGTTGAAGAGTTGCCATTGAAATTTTTTATTTTGGTTGTGCGCCATGCACTGTCCACCGAATGTACCGAAGCATCATGCCGAGTAGGCCACCATGTCAAATCAAAACTCAATTCTTAATGGGGCATAACATCTCCACCGAGCATGCAAATAAAATCTAGTCACTGAGTACAAACAGAACTCGGCAAAAACAAACTGCCAGTAAGCCATTCCAGAATTTTCCATAACTCACTAGCTCACAATCAGTCGCCAGCAATAAAATCAACCTTTTCAATTTGATCCTTGCTCTATGCGCCAGCAAAATGAAACCAACTTATCAGTGAAGAGCATCGTCGAAAAGCCATTCTTTTTCGGTACACAACTCGGTAGACTGACCGCCAAGCCAGTGTGAAAATACCATAAATGTTCTTGACTCTGAAAAACACTCTTCATTAATAAGTTCATCTCGGCCGAATCAATAATCATCGAAAAATAGCACCCCACGACCGTAACAGTATTCTTTGACCGAGTCACCATTATCTATATATATTATTTCTCGACCGAGAAACTTTGAGAAAACAGGGCCGAGAATAATTTGATTCTCGGTAGCTCGGCCTACCATCAATTCTCGGTCATTGCTTCGATGAATACTGCTTTTTGCCTGTCCCTACTTTTCTACAACAGACATATATACAACAAATATTCTCTCTCGGCAAGGTGCAAATAAATATATTACCACCAATAAATACTGTGAGATGCCATATAATCTTCATCACGGTGGATATTCCTTTGTTGATGACCAAAACCACCTTGGTTAGGCCTGTACTGTTGATATGCACGGAACATAACTCATGATTTCTTCTTTATCCCACTCCGCTGACTCCAGAAACCAATCTTGCCAAGTGACATTCAAAGCCAACTAATTGAATATGTGAATTTTGGCTTCTCGGCAGAATTTGTGTGAAGACCATAAAAGTCAAAGATTCCACCGAGAGTAATGCTCTGCAACGCTTTGTAACAAATTCGTCGATGGTCATGGCTTCCTTCGACCAAAGAACAACTCATAGTCGAGTAGACATGGTCGAAAATTTTACCGTTATTGAGCCGGCGGAATACAAACATAAAAAACGACTAACATCTTACTAAGTCGTTGAACTTGACAATTTATGTAATAACCCAGTCGTGCACATCCACCCTATCAAGTAAAAAATTGCAGCTAATATCAAATCCATGCTGGAACAATTGGTGAATACAAGCTATTTTCGCTCGACCAAATTGGCCTTGCACGAAGTGTCATAACCCCACCGAAGAAGTTTATCACCGGATCTCCAAATTGTCTGATAGTCTTGTGTCAATAAAAACAAATCTCACCTCATTGAGATTCAAGGCAGTGTAGACCCACCGAATGAGAAATCCAACTCCGTCGAATTTCTTCCTGATCATTCTCGGCCTATGAAATCCACTGCCTGGCTTGCTTACTCTCGGCCTAGACAGCTGAAAATTATGTTTTATGGATTTGAACGAGGTCAGGATGCTCGTTGCCCCCCTAATTTCTTATGCATCGGCTGAGGAGAAGGAGTCGAATGGTTAAGAAAATAATTTACTCATCATTTTTTTTCTTAGCAAATGAAAATGAAAATGACCGAACCATAATCAGGAGGAGGCCAACGATGCTTTATTCCAAGCCGAGATCTTTTTATATATAAAATTTCACATTGTTTTCGCTCTAGGCCGAATAAAGAATTTTCTCCAAATATTTCTAACTTGGCGAAATATTTTTTACCTTCGGCCGCCGAATGTGTTGGACAATTATTATGCTCCCCAGGCATAATTTCTTTGCCAATTTTGACTTTCAACTCGAACAACTTAGCCGAATGGGATTTCTTCATATCGGCTTTATCACCAACAATCATATCGATTGGTGTAGTTTCGGTGTCTAAAACCATGTCTCCAATTACCATATCAATTGATGTGGCTTTATGGTCTGAAGTCGTGTATTGGTCTTGTTCGTCATTGGAACACTCTTCTGACGAATCATTTTCTGAGTCATTTTTTGGCTCAGAAACTTGAACATTTTCTTCTAGGCCTACCACACTTTCAGTCTTGACCGAAAAAATAGGTGGCCTTTGTTCTTCGGCCAAATTAACAATTTTCTTAGGCCGATGTCTGATTATGGCCGGAGCGGAAAATTGCCCCCCGGTCTTTTCAACCAACCATTCCTCAAATGGAATCAATTTGTAGTCGAAAATGTAAGGAAAATATTCTCCATCTAGCCAGACATTAAATCGAGCCCTATCTTCATTTACCCATTGCTTTTGCAGGGTAACATGAGCTTTTATTCTCAACATGTAAGCGAATGACTTTTGCAGCTCTTTATGGCCACGAAGAACTTTTTCCACTTCCAAAGATCTTTTTCGTTCTTCATTGTGTTTTTTCAATTCCTCTAGGCGCTTGTACAATCGGCTACGTTGAGCCAGATTGGAATCTTGATATCTCATATGAACTTTGTAGTTTTAGCACTGGGTCCCATTGGGCGTGCCAAAATGTTGACCTTAAAAATTACAAAGCCTACGTGGCGTGCATGCCAAGTAACTAATAAGCTAACTACGTCACTCGGTTGAATACAGGGCGTGCCAACTCGTCGGCCGAGCTCGACTGACGAGTAAAATTTATTGATGTTGCGTTGAGCGCGTTGTTGACTTCTTGATCTTGCGATTGCGGCCGAGGAAGGAACAAATCTCGGCCTTTGGATTCTCGAGCCTGAAGACAAGGCTGCTAGTTCTGCGAAGTTCAATATCAAATTCGGCTCTCAGGGTGCCGAATGTAGTAACCTGGTAACACCTCACTTCGCCTAAAAGGCTAATGAGATGACCTCTGCTAATAAGGATTCGAAAATCCTTCTTGACCGAGACTTGGATAGGTAACCAGTCGACCTCGATGCAGTGCTGTTTATCCAAACTAAAGGTGCTTCGGGAACGGCTGATTCTACGGCAACATTGTTGTTTATCCAAACTGAAGATGTTCACCGGTTGCCTTCACAGTGCTGTTTATCCAAACTGAAGATGTGTTGGCGGAAAAAGAAAATAAAAAATCTCAAGATGTTTGAGAGGTTTTGCGTAGGGCAATTGTGTGTTGAATTGGAGGTCATTTTACCTTACCTACCGCTTAGTATTTATAGAGATATGCATGCCCAAGTCGCAAAAACCAATTCCATTCACACTATGACTATGAGTCTTCATTGGTTGCTAACCCTACGTCTTATCAATCAAGACTTGCCGTCATCTGCAACCTAATACAATCTTGTTTTCACTAGATTATCAACATAATTCTAAGAATATCCAGCAATACTTTTTATTCCACCATCATAACCCTTATCCATGCATAATAAACTTCTGCCAAATACCACATGCATGCATGATAATCATGCATCCAACAACTCTAATCAAACCTTCAGCCGTAACCATGCATGGCTGGCCAAATCCAAGCACACGTGGATGACCAACTCCAATCTGGCATCCTCATCTTGCACTGATATCTATGCCAATCCGTATCCATTTACCAACACTGCAGTAACGTATTAGGACTCTTGATAAAATACTCTGATTGACACACCCCAACCGAGATCAGGGCGTGTTGGCCATCACACGAAGGTGACGTAGCCATGTGCACGTGCGGAAGCTAATAAGATAGTAATATAAAGTACGAATAATTAAAAACTAACTAGCATACAATGTACTAATACAAGTGCTAGCGTGTGAGTCACAAATTCAGAGCAAGTCTACAGCAGTCCAAAAGAAAATATGCGACAATAGTACACCCGAAGGTGACCCTACTATGATAGGTGTCTGTCAGCAGTGCCGGAAAAGCCCTCTGGGAAACCACCGGAACTGCTACTCAACTAGAACCTGGAGGGGCGCAAAACAAAAGTGTGAGTGGGCAAAAACAAATCTTTCGAAAACCATTTACAAAATACTTTCTAACCCCTCGCCGTAAAACCTGTATACTTCCCAGAAAATATATATACGCATAATACATATGCCAAACATGCTCAAATAATATGCCAAACGTGCTCAAATATATGCCATGCCGAAATCTCATAATAATATGCAAGTGCTCAGGTATAATCATGTCGATATCATGTAATCTGGCAGCCAGAGTCACCTAACGTGACCTGTACGGCTGCATATAGAGCTCAAATCTCAATCTCAATATCTGAACCTGCCCACGAGTCGGAACCACCTAAAGTGGTCTGTACGACAGGCCTGAGTGTAATACATATATACGCTCTAGTGCTACGATCACGTGAAGGCTGTGCGAATAATCGCGGGTCACCTACGAGTCGGAACCACCTAAAGTGGTCTGTACGACAGGACTGTGCACCTAACTTGGATCCAAGCTGAGCGTGTGGTGCGGGAGGTGAACATCACGTGAAGGACTGTGCCCTACTCTGGGCGGGAGCACTAACACCGGGGGTGCAGGTTATGAGCTCTCTAAGCATCTCAAACTACTACTGAATATAAACATGAATGCCCCTTACCTGGCACTTACCTGTGCGTCCACAACACCAAATATGCATATATATATGTATACCACTACTATTGTATGCAATGATGCATAAACGATAATAATATGGTGCATGGCATAAAACAATTAACCCTTTTTAAGCAATTTCTGGGAAAATAAATGTATATAGGTATATACGGAAAACCAAAAGCCCACTCACTGGTATGTAGAAGGGTCGTAGCCCCCCTGCCTCGCGTGTGCACGCTCGTCCTCGGGATACGTGTCACCTATATGCGAAATAGCTATAAAAACGTCAACTTTAAAGCACATAACCAACTTCTCGTAATAACTTCTCATACATTGCTCAATTTGGACAATTGAATATACCAACGTGCTCTACACAACCTCAGGATCACAACCATATTTTTAGAAAAATTTTCCTCCGCCGCACGCGCCCCCACGCGCCGGCCACGCGCAGGCACGTGCGGTGCACACGGACGACGTCAACTGACGCCGTGAGGAATATTCCGTTATTTCTAACAGATTCCGTCAACGGCGTCAGGAATATTCCGTCAGATTTGACGGAATATTCCGTCACCTTCTCCGTTCAAACTCCGGTGCCGTCGCCGGCGCCGGAAAACTGGGAAACCTGCAACTCGTGTTTTCTCACTCATTTCTCAACCGTTTTTCACATTTCTTGCACCAAATTAAAGCCCTAGACTAGTAGAACACATCTATACAAGTTTTAAGGGCTAAAACTCAGTAGATCATACCTGTGCAAACTTTCCAAAACCGGCCAACTTCAAACACAACGATCCCGACGTCCAAACTCGTCCAACGAAGTACTCCTAAGCTCCTTGGGACCCCACTAAGACAACTATGAGCTTCAAAATCCCAAAAACAAGCTAGATTAAATTTGCATGAACAGTACTCAAAACGGACATCGTCGAATCGACGTGAAAACGACGGATTTCTTACCTGAAAATGGTATGGTTGCACTCGCACGAGCTTCACGAGTTCGAAGGTGTCCCTAGTTTCCTCGATCTGCTAAGGTTTGGTGGGTTGGGTGTGTGTCCGTACATTTACAGAAGAAAGAAGAAGAAATGGGAGCACGGGAGAGAAAGACAGGGAGAAGACAGAGAGTGAGGGAGATGACAGTATGTGTGTGTGTGTGTGTGGCCTAGCACATGCCAACACCACACAAAATGACCAAGACAACATAACAAAAACAAACTAGGGGTAAAATGGTCATTTCACATGTACGTTAATATGAATTTTGGGACGGGATGTCACACTGATGCTCTCATCCTCCGCACGTCTAAATTCCAAGAACCCCAAATCAACTTGAACTCTACCGCTTGCTTAGAAATATAATTTGCATCTTATCTATCCCATTTAAGAATATACCAAGATAATTCATTTTAAAGAAAATAATTATTATGATAAAAACCATAATATTATTCTTTAACAAAATTATCTTCACTTTTTCATCCGACGATCGAGAGTTATGCTCACTCAACGGTCTTGATTGCTCGGACCGATGGTGTAAATGTCCGCCCAAACAGGTACTGAACCAGATAAGAAAAGGGAAGTTACATCGTTGATATAATCTCAATGAGTTTAGTGTAAGTTACATCATTGATAGAAGGCAAGTCATTAGTTGCCAACACAACCTGCATAATAAGAGGCAATCATGTGAAAATGCTCAGCAAGGCAACTCATTCACAAAGCATTCATAATAAATTTCATGCCTTTAGTTATTTGGCATGAGGAAACAAATTCGGAAAATACATGCTAAAGAACCAGATGCATTGAACATAAGAACAAGATTTGACAGTACTTGTGTCCCACGCCGGAGTAATTCTCTTCCAAATAGTAAGATACCCAAAATAATACCATAAATATTTAGACTTACAGAAATATTTACTATAACTTATCAAATCCCACCCTCCATACGAACCTGCTCATCGATTCACCAACCAAAATTAAAATCCTAGATTGAATATTTTCAATGGTAATAAACCAACAGGCTCCTCGTCGAAGCCCAGATCCGAATTGCTATCCCCGTCCTTGTCGAAGCTCGGCTCCCTTCCTCGTCAAAACCCAGATTGGAAGAATTCGAATCATCGTCTTCGTCCTTCAACCCATGGAAGGTTTTGTCGTCACTTGTCAGAGATCGAAGGCGAATGGAGGAGGTGGGAGGTGTGTGTGCGGGTTTAAGGAGGAGGGAGGAACAGAGAGTGAAAAGAAGAAGAAGGCGAAGATGAACTTGGGATCCAGACAAGAGAGCGCAGGCGATGTGAGAGAGTGGAAGGAGAGTGCTGCGATAGAAGGAGAGGGACGAAGAAGCGATAGAGAGGGAGGAGTAAGCGAGGAGAGCCATTCTACCCAACTAATTATCCGAAGGTTTTGGTTGGGATAAAAAAGCGGGCGGAAGGTGTATAAAATAAGTGGGTCCGGATTAAATAATTCGGTCTTTATTTAATACAAAGCTCACCAAACATCCGTTTCGTACTATTAATATTATCCGATGGCCTTATATAGCGTGCCAAACGAGGCCTATAGGCGATCTAGAATAACAGTTTGACAACATAAACATTTAAGTTCTTGAATAAGAATCTTAGTTCTTAAAAAAAGATTTTCAGTGGTAAATTTATACAATAATTGGCGGTTTTGCTTAAAGATGGATTTTTGGGAAGAACTTATCACAGAGCTAGTGGTTTATATTCTGATAGCATAGATGACGTGAGTACGCAATTATTTCTCTCAACTATTAAATGAGTTAATTACCATCTTATCCTTGCATATCTCCAGAGCGCGAGAGAGAACAGAGGCTGCACCTTCTTCCTGTGCTTTGCGCTCAGACTCCAACAAAGACGGCGTTGCATAAAGCGCCGCTCCACCGGGTCTGGCAGGGAGGGCGTAGTGCGGCAGCATGACATGAACCAGCGTCGTCATGCTCACGTTCTCCTGGCTAACCGCTTCCACCATTATTAGTCATGAACATGAACAAGGAGAAAGTCCAAACGACAAGGTTGTTAGTGACTTTCAATAGAGTTTGATAGAAAACAACCCTATAGCTAGGATTCCTCGTTTCACAAATATTGTAATTAATTGCAAATTAATGTGTTTTTTAAGCTCTCTTACTCTTTTTTTTAACAAAAAATATTATCTAGATTAAGGTGATAGGAAAGTAGGTTAAGCTTCACAATGTAAAACTATTATCTAGATTAATGTGTTCACAATGTGCCAGCAATAATATGATTCAAATTTGCTAGCAATAATGTGTTCACAATGTGCTAGCAATAATGTGATCTAGATTAACGTGCTAGCAATAATGTGATCTAGATTAATGTATAACAAAAAATATTATCTAGATTAATGTGTTCACAATGTGCTACCAATAATGTGATTCAAATTTGCTTTTACGAGAATCGAACCTATCTCACCTACCACTGAAGAAAATAACCTATGGACGGGATAACTTATAACTTTTTTTTTTTTTTTTTTTTTTTAAAATTAAAATCCTTTCTTTCACTTCTATAACTTTGCAATTCGTTCTCGCACGCCGTTCTCTTTGCAGTCTGTCATCGAACCGCCGTTTATGCTCGTACCAAACTAGCAATACTGTCAGAGACTCAGAGCCTAGTTATATATTGGACTCTAGAGTATTCAGTACTTGTATTTCTGATAGTATTGTCCCGCCAAAATCTTGTAAATCAGGTATGCTTTACATCTTGGATATCTGATTAAGTTTTCTTTTCAATATGTTTAGCCACAATATCCGCGAAGAAATCTTGTTTGATATTCTTGCAAGATTGCCGGTCAAATCTCTTTTGCGGTTTATATGTGTTCGTATATCTTGGAAACGTTTAGTTAGCAGCCCTAGTTGCAAAGATGCTCATCCCGAAAGGAACATCGTGCAGAGTTCTTGTGATTATCTCCTCATCCAAACAGATGACAAGAAAAATTGTTTGTCACTGTTTGATGCCGAAACATTGTCCAAGTGTTTGGATATAGAGCTTCCTGCGGACAAATTAGGTTTCAGATTCTTTGTTCATGGTTCGTGCAATGAAATGAATTGGTTTGTATCTCTGATTATAATTTCTTGAGTTTGAATAATCCTATATACCTATGGAATCCATCGATCAGAAAACCCAAGACGCTTCCTAATGGCTTCATTCAGCACACAAGCCATTTTGTTAATCTCGGTTTCGGGTTTCATAGTGGGGAAAACGACTATAAGGTTATGAGGCTTGTTAGGGTTTCACTTCCACGCGAGAATGTCGTCCTTGAAGTTGAGGTTTACAGTCTTAGAACAGATGCTTGGAGAAGAATAACTGTGATGCCTTCTTTTTCAGATACTGTCGTTTTGTGGCAATCTAGATGTAACTTCGTTGATGGAGCTGTGTATTGGATTATAACAGAGCTTTCTTATATTTCCGTCCTTGCTTTCGATATGAGGAGTGAGGTTGCTCAAAAGATTGTGCTACTACCCGAATTTATAGGTCAAGTTTGTATCGGAGTGTTTGACAAATCACTCTCTTTGTTCCTGTTTGAACCCGATTTTACACTATCGGCCTGAGCAATCGAGACCGTAGATAATATTATTAAGAAAATATCACAATGTTATCTGGGGAATTATTAAGAAAATTATTTCTAAAAATGTGGAGATAATTAAGGAGTTCAAAAGATTCAATACTACCGGATTAGAAGATCAAAGGTGGCTTAAATGTCGTGCGGCTATGCATTTTCAGAGAAGGTGTTTTGCATTTGTGCATGTGGTTGGAAGAAAAGCATGTGGCATGCATGGTTGCACACGGGCAAATAGGTGGTGATAGGCTTTGGCCTATCATGAGATAAGGAAATGGCCACGTGGAATGCATCCAGAAGATAAGAAAGGAAAAAACATGGGCTTTTTGAAAAAATGGTGATAATACCGAAGCAAAGTTAGGTGATGATGGCTTTCTGTCAGTTTGAATTGAAATCAAATTCTACTAGTGAAGCCGCACCACACATCTGCTTCTATAAATACAAGGCTGTGAACACCATTCAAAGGACCTCCAATTCAACACACAACTGCCCTACGCAAAACCTCTCAAACATCTTGAGATTTTTTTATTTTCTTTTTTTTCGCCGACACATCTTCAGTTTGGATAAACAGCACTGTGAAGGCAACCGGCGAACATCTTCAGTTTGGATAAACAGCACTGTTGCCGTAGAATCAGTCGTTCCTGAAGCACCTTCAGTTTGGATAAACAGCACTGCGTCGAGACCGACTGGTTATCTATCCAAGTCTGGGTCGAGAAGGATTTTCAAGTCCTTATTGGCAGAGGTCATCTCATTAGCCTTCTAGGCGAAGTGAGGTGTTACCAGGTTACTACATTCGGCACCCGGAGAGCCGAATTTGATATTGAACTTCGTAGAACTAGCAGCCTTGTCTTCAGGCTCGAGAATCCAAAGGCCGAGATTTGTTCCTTCCTCGGCCGCAGTCGCAAGATAAAGAATTCAGCAACGTGCTCAACGCAACATCAACAAATTTTACTCCTCAGCCGAGCTCGGCCGACGAGTTGGCACGCCCCGCATTCAACCGAAGGACGTAGTTAGCTTATTAGTTACTCGGCATGCGCGCCACGTAGGCTTTGTAATTTTTAGGGTCAACAGTTCCATACAAGACATGGTTACGCTTTGAAGAATTTGTATATCGACATATGGGTTCTGAAAGCGGATGCTTGGAAAATGATCCGGAGGAATTATTTTCCCGATGGGACTGGATTTGTAGCCTGGCCATTGGGGATTGGAGTAGGAAGGGAAAAAAAAAAGGGAGAGAATCCTACTCCTTGGGGATTAGAACAAATCTTGGCAAAGTTCACATGATTCAGGATGGTGGAAAACATAAGCTTGTTTTGTATGATCCCGAGTCACACCAAGTTAAAGTTACTGGAGTCAGAACTAAGTCATGTTACTTTCACTATGTTGATGCTTATTGTCAGAGTTTATTTTTACTCGACTAATGATCGATGGAATTCTTAATTATTAGTTGTGAGTTGTGTTTTGGTGATTGGAGATGTTTTTACTTAGTAAAATATTGTCTTCAAACACTTTTATTTTTTACATTTGTGTTGCAGAAATGATCATTTATAAGTAAGAATAACATATTGAACACAACGATGACATATATAACGCAAAACAACTGTTAAAATATGTTTTATTGATCATATATAATGACGACTACTAATTTCTCTGTAACCAAATGTCAATGTATTTATTGTAGCTAATTACCCTTTTTCTTAACTACAATTATGTACGTGTGTTGGGGGGTTATGTAATCATCAGCCAGATGTTTAGATCAAACTGAATTTCATATTGCTAAATCATTGATATATGATTTTATGTTCAATCAACTCAAAAACAAGGAGTGCTTGTGTGGAAAGTTGGAGTGCCACAAAAATGATCACCTCCCTTTCTTATTAAAAAAACAAAAAAAAATTGCAATTAGCTACAATAAACATATTTTGATTTCCACATCTATTTAGCGCTTTTTTTTTTCTTTTTTTTTTTGTAACGATAAGGTTGGTTAGTTAAAATTGCTAAATATTAGGTAGGAGGATGGTGGGAATTCAACTCGCACCAAGATGGAAATGAATTATTGCTTTTCGACACTGCCGTTATCTTGTTTTCCTCCTAAATTGACATGCCCCGATGCCGATATTCCCCGAATACCAGGGTAGATACGTGCTGGCCGACACCCGAAGGTGACGCAAACCATTTATTAAATGTAAATGTTGAGAACAGGAAATAAATAAGACTTATAAATTTAAATATAATGAATTAACATGCAATTGAGGAACGTGTTCAGAACATACAACTAACTAGAACACTAAAAAAGACAATATAAAATAGAATGAACAAGGAGTGGGTCCTACACCGAGAGGACTTGAAAATGTCGATGCGAAAGTGCCTTGATGCCGGGATTGTTCGCCTCGATTCTAATTCTTGATGGGGTGCAAAACAAACATGAGTGGACCAAGTTGATATATATATATATATATATATATATATATATATATATATATAATATTGAAACAATTATCAACATACTAACCCCCAAAGTTTTATGAAAACTAATAGCATAATATGTAACAGGTTTTCCGAAACCCTAGCATGCCATAAAACCTGTCATAAATCATATCTCGTATAAAGTGTGCTAACTAGTGGTATCATAATCGTCTGAAGGCATAACATAGAACTCTTCCTCCTGAACACTTCCTTCACAAGTATCAATCGCCCGCAGGCTCCTACAACACCCACTCGAAGGCTCCTACAACACCCACCTGAAGGCTCCTACAACACCCACCCGAAGGCATATATATGATATCAATCGCCCGAAGTCTCCTACAACACCCACCCCGAAGGCATATATATAGTGACCACTAGATACGCACAAAACCATTGAACATACTCTTTCCAAACATTGGTACATATATCTCAAAAGCATCTTCATAGTATAAAGTCATCCATCATCTATACTATAAAGAAGTGTGAAAACATGTTCTAACTAGTATATCGTCATCCATCAGATATCCTACAAAGAACATGGGTTCGATAGAAAATATGATAATTCAAAGTATTCTAAATAAGCATAATATCTCATAAAACGTAGTCATTAAACCATGTTTTTCATGTATGCATTTCTACTATTAAAACATGCATTTTAGAAGGGGTCTACTCACAAATACTTTGCCGCCGAAAAGCCATGCAAACTAACGAAGACGGAACGCCACAAACAATTGTCCCTAAGCACATAAAGGGTACAATTAATAAAAAAGCTAATAAAACGATTTAATTTGGAAAAACAGATGTAAAAAACGGGTCTAGGACGTCAAAATTAGCCTAGGAAAGGTTCCGGATGAAACCAAAAATGTTAACGGTTAACATTGACTGGTCAAAGTCAACGCCCAGCATTGATCGGGTCAAAGTCAACGGGTCAAACTGCGTTGGACCGGTTTAGGGTTGGATCCGGGTTGGGTCCTAGGGTTTTAGGTGGGCTGGGTTTAGGGTTTAAGGTTAACGGGCGGAATGCCCAATTTGGGTGGCCCAAAAACCTGTCCCTTACTGGGTTCTAAAAAGGCTGGAGGCCCTGGGTTGCACACATATGGGCCTGGGCTGGAAAGCCCAGCCCAAGGGTTTTGGGTTTCCAAAGAAAATAAAATAAAAATAAAAACTGAAAGGCTTGGGTTTTTTGGTCTAACGACTAACGAGTCACAACGGCCCAAGGGCCTGGTTTCGTTTCTCGCCGGGGAAGGAGGCTGGAGCCTCCGATGCTCCAGTTAACTCTGATCTACCATTTTAACCTACGATCTAGGTATAGAAATGAAGTGCAAGGTGAGGGGAAGTGTTTTATCACCTTCGATTCACCGTGGAAGGGCCGAAGATGGCCAAAAATCTATGTGAAACCCATGGGGGTTCACCGAAGCAGTTTGATGGGCTTCTGGGTGACTCAAAGCTCCACAGATGCGACGAGAGTGAGAGTGAGAGTCCACGATGGTGGTGGTGGTGGTGGTGTCGATGTCGGGGTAGTGGTGTGGGTGTGTGTGGGTATGGGTTTGATCGAGGAGGGAGAGTGCGAGAGAGAGAGCAATTGGGCCCGGGGGACAAAATTCAGGGGTGGGCCCCTTGGCACACCCATTAAGACTCAAAAATAATTTTAAAAGAAAATTATCTAGCCCAAGATGCAAAATTCATGAAAATACCCTATTTGTTCCAATAAAATCAGGACGGGCTGTTACATAAATAACTAGCTCTCTAAGTCTGCCCTAACTTCCCCTACTCTGTGTGCGTCTCGCTCCTCGTCGTACAGTTGCCACGGCCAAAAATTGCAGAGCTCCTTTCCAGAAGTTGGGGTATACCCGTTTTACCCCAGTCTCCCTCTTTGTTAAGGTTTCATCTTCCTCTCTTTTGCTTATTGTTTTGTTGTAGCAACACAAAGAAAACTATAGAATACTGATAAATTTGGCTTTTTTTTAGTTAATATTTTATTGAAATTTCATATGTACGTTGTAGCATTCTAAGTTGCTTCTGTGAAATTTTAATGGCTCACGATGTTTCTCAATGATTTTGTTTTTGGAAAATGCCTTTAGTATGTGAGGATGTGAAGGTAAAAGCGTCACACGTGAAAGGAAAAATCTTGCAAGGGGCTTATGAGAGATTGGGCTACTCCTTATATTACTAATTGGTTTTATAGTAAAACCTCAACTTTCTTCCTGGTATTAGAGCAGGTTGAAATAAGTGTGAAGCTCAATGGCCACACATGCGCCACGTCATCCAATTTGTCTTATCCACGTGTTTGGTTTGAAATTTCGTCACATATTAGGGTGGGTGTAATAAGGATGTAAAGGAAACAGAGTTCCACGTTGGTTTTAATGTTTGTTCTATATTGAATGGGGGTTTTACTAAAATGGTATTTATGAGTTATTCGTCCCATTTTCTTTTTTCAGTTATGTTGTTTTTATGCGTTTTATACTTCATTTGTTTGAACTTGATGCGTTATAAACATGTTTGTTGAATGTGATTTGGAGAAGTAAAATTGGCGATTCATCGTTTCTTTCGTCATCTTATAAATTGGCAATTCGATTGTTTCTCGTCCACATTTTTAGTTGTAAAACGAGGCATAATTTTGCATTGTTGCTTTCCTTTACCTACTGTCTTATTGCATATATGTTGTATTTCAGTATATTCCTCATACAATTCAGCTAGCTTTGTATTTCAGTATATTCCTCATACAATTCAGCTAGCTTGAATTATTAGATTGTAGGGTTTGAACTAAATTGACGATTTTGTGTTTTTCTAAAATTCTCTCTTCTGTTTTGTTAACTGTGAAGAATGGGAAACACAATCAAGCATGTTGAAGAAAGCTGGGGTTCCACTAAAAAACTAATCGGCAATTTTTCCAATGTAATATTCGTTCTCAACACTACCCCCTTACGTGTGACGAATTTTCAAACCTAGCACGTGGACAACACAAATTGGGTGACATAGAGCACGCGTCGTCGTTGGACTTCACATGTGAGACAACCTGAAGAAGGCTGGGGTTCCATTCCACCATAAACCAATTGGCAATTTAGGAAGTAGCCTAACTTTTTATAAACGCATGCAAGGTCCCTCATTTTTTTTAATGTAGGATTCACACTCAACACATGCTATTCTGATCAAGGTTATGGGACGGACTGGATCTCGTGCACAGGTGACTCAAGTGAGAGTCAAGTTTCTGGATGACAGGAACCGTTTCATCATGAGGAACATCAAAGGCCTAATCAAGGAAGGTGATATCCTTATCTTGCTCGAATTTGAGAAGGAAGCCAGAAGGTTGCGCTGATCAGTCTTCTGTGTTGGTTTTCATACCTCTTCTGTCCATAGGACTTTTATTACCTATGTTGGTGAATGCCATTTGCTCTGAGAATGCATGCTCTAGTTTTTTCAGTTTATGGTTCTTGGTGTTATTAGCTGATGGATTGAAAGATCGAGCATCACAGACTTGAAAATTCGGGATGAAATTTCTTCCTATGTCTGGTTTATAGTTGAACATGGTGAATGTTACTATTTATTTAGTTTGGATTTGGAAACGTTATATGGCTTAATATTTTGGTTGACTTGAATTTCGTTTTGATTGTGTTGCTCTCTACGGTGAATTTGTTGAGTCTCTTTATAGGTAAACGACCTACCATTATCTACTGCGCTCTTGCTTGATTGTTTCCAAACATGAACATGCTTACCTTTGTTGCTTTTGATAATGTAAGCCACTGCTGTTATTGTGTTTGTAGTGCTTTTAGATGCTTCTTCAAAAAATGCTTTCTAAAACTTTCTGCAGCAACTATTGCTTTTGTGATCCATTGTGAAAGAAAGGACTGTAAGAGAATCCTAAAGCAAATTAAAGCATTGATCACCAGTTGGGAAAGGGGTTACCTTGCTGCCTTATGCAGTTCGGGTAAGGAAGTAAACGTTGTCGCGCGTTTGAAATTAATGAGACACCGGAGAGAAAGTGAGAGAAGCGGGTTTGGATTCGAGAATTGGTTGAAGAATGCTATTTACTTCTCTTAGGAAGCATAGTGGAGTTCCTTTCTCTTTAAGAAAAAAGTGAGAAATAGAATGGGGGAGGTATACGGCTGATAGGGATTCTGAGAAGAGAGTGGGGTAAAAAGAGGAAGAAATTTGGGCTGTTAGATGAATTTGATCTTGTATATTAATTAGGATAAAACTAATTATGAGAACGCTAAATATAAATTTTTTTTTTGAAAACATTTTAGTTAAGGGAAGAGATTTCAATACATTACATCACATTTTCTACACTCCCTTTTAATATTCACCCTTCATTTTGTGAAATCTCGTTCCTGGATTTCATTGTTATAATCTACGTATTTGTATTATTGAGATTTTATATTATTTTTCTAGAATTTATATTAATTTATTTGAATTTAGATTTTAATTAAACTAGTTACGAAGTTTGAAGTTTGGAAATTAATTATTCAAAATCCGTAGACCTTTTGAGGTCACAATTTATATTTTCGAATAGAGCTCGATCTCACGAATGCACGGGTGCAAACCGTTCGTGAAATGGAGTTATAACGAAAAAGTTATTAACGTTTAGAGTTAGAGACATTTTTGTAATTTTGACCATAATCTAGAAGGCTCCAGATTTTCTGGAGCAATGAGATGTGCCACATGTGTGGCTAGGAGGAAAGGAAAAGAAGAGAAATGAGAGAAATGGACGGGTGAGATGAAAAGGAGATGAGAGAAAATGAGAGATAGGGGGAACATATGGCCCAATCAGAGATGAGGGGGAAGAGAGGAGTGAACCAATGAGAAAAGAAAGAAAGGAGTGAAAGGAGGGATGAGATAAGGAAGGGAAAACCAGACCCTCCCTTCGACCCGTGACCCTACCCGGTTTCCACAACCAATTCCGAGGGTTTTTTGTTCGTTTTTTCGGCGAACCACGTCACCTAACCATCGAGAAAACATTCCCCATTGTTCCCTCTTCCTATTACACCCCAAAATCAAAGATATTTGACTTTGAATTGGGAAAACCGCACCGATGGGTGCAGGCGTACTTGCTGTCGATCCTGTAATTCTAAAACAATTTCCTTCGATCACCACCACCTATAGCATCCTCTTGAGCCCAGGAACAAAGCCCAAACAACTTTGGGGGCGGCAGAGCTGTTTTGGAGTTGAATCAAGAACACCCAAATTAAGGGTTTCCGGCGGATCGAGGACAATTTCAGGCGTTTCCCGGCCGAATTGAACTTTGGCATAACTATGAAAGTTGTTCCTATCATTGAAATCTACTTGCCTATAAAATTTAGTAATTTTAGAGTTAGTCGGAAAATTGGGTTTCTGTTTGCTGGAAACCGCCACCTGCAACAGTACGTGGCCAGTGGGTCGACGATGTCTTTCTAAGTTCAATTAGATGTCCTGATTTCATATTTGATATCTGTATGATGTGAATTGATCATTTGAACCTAGTTTCATCATGGTACATCACTTGATTATTATATATATCGACGATCGGACCGTTGGATCGTCACCAAACTTTAATGCGTTATAGAACGTAATATTTGAGAATATTAGGAATTGATAGATCGGGAATCCGACATATGGATCTTCCCGAATTAGATTTCAAAGTTTGTAAAATAAATTGTTAACCGCCACCTAATCATAGTAATTGGCGGAGATCCGACCGTCAGATCGTGATGAGATTTTAGTATGTTGTTTTATAAGCATAATATGGACCTTAGGACGTTACGAAATCTGATGTGTGGATTTTCCAAATTGAATAGCTAGGGTTGTGGACCCCACCGGTGATGGAGAGTTGACTTTTGGTCAGCATGTCTCGATTCGTTTAAAATACTAAAATTAGTATTACTAGAGACTTAGTGAGGCTTTGTGGGCCTATCTTGGTGAGGGACTTTAATATATGAGATATTGATATAGTTATTATCCTGGTTTCGTATTTAATATCCTTTGTGGATAACACATAACTTTATAAATGTGATTTCTAATGAAATGTTATATATAGCCATTGATCTATGTTTATTAAACGTGATTTGGCTTGTGTACTAATGATATTTGTAAAATGTGATTGACATGCATATTTGAGATGTGGTTTGATTTGCATGATTGGTATGATGTGATGAAATGTAAAGGCTAGTAGTGGACCATTAACCCATTGCCATGGGGTTTGTTGCTTTGGAACTTGTTTCATATCCCATTTCATTGTTTCATTTCTCGCTTCGTTGACCCGTTCTGAATTTAGTACTTGTGCTTTGTTTTATTTCGTTGAGCCTTTGTAAATTGAGCATGTGGTTCATGTTTTGGTCTTCGAGTCGTTGATATGTTTCTTGGCATTCCGCTCGGTTCCGTTGAGTGATTCAGAACTGGGTATCCGCTGCGGTTCCATTGAGTGGTCTGGTTTCCTACTCTGTCTGGATTCCGTTGAGAGGTCCATAATTCCTTGTGATCCGTGATTCCATTGAGTGGTTCGGAATCGTATCTAGCTTGGATTTCATTGAGTGGTTTGATATGCATTGTACTTCGCGATTTCGTTGAGCAGTTCAGAATCGTATCCACTCGAATTTCGATAAGAGGTCCGAAATTCCTTCTACTCCACGATTTTGTTGAGTGGTCCGGAATCCCCTTTGGTGTCTTGGTTCCGTTGAGTGGTCTGGAATCCGATGTTGATGGATTTCGTTAAGTGGTCTGAAATTGCATCATTTGACTTGCTGGTTGCTTGGATTTGATTTTAGCTTCGGAGATGTAGGTTTCGGCTGAACTGTGTTGCTTTAGCCCTGCATTTCGGTGTATGGTATATGTTATTGATTGATGTGATTGTGGAATGATGTTGGTTGTGATTGTTGTCATTATGATTAAACTCGTTGACCGATATGGCTAGAGATTTATGTTGCGTTTCGTCGAATGTTCCTTGAGATGTTGCATGCTTGTTGTGTTGTATTATGTTGAGACATAGTGATTTATGTGATGAATATTCAAGTGTAGTGAATGATGAACTACAAATGGCTTGATCCCTGTTTAAGGTACATAGGTAGTCTAACGAGGAGGTTAGATGCAGCCATAATGTATACGAAAAATTATTACGCAATTGGATCATGGGAGTGTGTATGGCTGATATCTCAAAGGCGGGGTATGATAGAAGTACAGGTATTTGGTAATGTCATGCGTCAATCCTAGACGTATGTCGGCATCAGGGCGTGATAGATTTTCCCTTGATTATTCAATTTAATGGAAAAACAAGAGTAGTGTGTAAGAGGTGAAAAAAGAACAATGTTTGGCTACTCATGAAAGAGTAAGAACTCTTACTCAAAACTCTTCGTTTTCAAATAACAGTCTTTTGTGCTTATGATCATAACCGTTTATATCATAAACCATTATGCAAAAGATCATATTTGCAAAAAAAAAAAAAAGAATTAAAACTAAGGTCGTTTAATCAATCTAATGTACCAAATTTCGTTCATCTATTTTTATACAGTTAGGTGACTAAACGTCCTTAGTTTTAATTCATTTTTGCGAAGTCAATATTTATCGAACAAGTCGTTCCATCCCGACCCACTAGCCCAATGAATAAACGAATCGTGCTCGACCAAGTTATTTAATAAAATATTAAGCCTAGCCCAGCCCGCAACTTTAGTTATTTCAACATTTTAAAAAATTTATTCACATGTTATTAAGCTAAATATCACTAATGTTAAGTCTTACTAATCTTAAAATGTATGCTTATAATTAAAAATTAAGGAACATATGAGATTATTCATAATGGGCCAGGCGGTGGGCCGTACTCTGCCCATGACAAGCTCAATGGGCCTTGGCATGGTATATTAAGCCTAAATCTTAGGCTCGACTCACCCACTTTTTACGATTCATGTTGTGTCATGCTTTATTTAAATGGACTTGGACTATGCTATGCCTTATTTAAAGGATCATGCCCGTTTGATACCTCTAACTCCAAGAATCACTAATTGCCTATAACTTTAAACCCGTTTTGTTCAGGGATTAGAAAGAGGAAGAGAGAGGTGGGGTGAGCTGAGCCTCACAATGGGCTAGCAATATTGTAGTTCAAATTCGCCTTTGACAAGAATCAAACCTAAGACCTCTCAATTACAACTTAAAAGGTATGAGGTATCAGGGTACTTAATGAGGATTTTAAACGAATCTTAAAAGGTATGAGGATTTCAATTAAAATTTTAAAAAAGCTTACCAAAATCTAGAGGAATCCAGTTGTATTATTGAACAAGATTCTATAAAAATCCAATGTATTCAATTAAGATAAATGAATTTCATAATGTATTTTAGGCTTTAACAAATTTAGTCTTTCCCTTGAGACTTCGAACAATTTCACGTAGGGCCTATATGGAAGCTCATTAAAACATCATCAAACTACATGAATTTATAAGAGGGCAGTCTCATGGTGAAAATCAAACATCTTTGCGATCCTCACCCAAATTCGAGACTTGCCTACTCTTTGTCTCCCACCCCACCTAACCATTAGAAAAAAATGTTGCACATCATGTCGAAGTTTTTCTACAATGTGAGGGACTATATTGTGAGAAAAATGTAGGAACGTCGTAAACTAGGGAGATATAGGAGAGATATCTCTACAACACTTCCTGGGGAATAAATAATTAGTTGTCTCATAACAAGTTTAGGAAAAAAATATGAGCTAAAAAAAGAGTATACCTCTTGTTGAGATTATTAATATTTAATGTTACTTCATTAAAAAATTGTTAGAAAATAATTTAATATAATAAAACTTTAATCAAGAGAAAAAGAGTATATCGTACATATGTCTAATGTAGTATATTTTTTGTTGTTCACTCTTAATGAGTCCATTTGATAATAGCGTGCTTCAACACTATTTTTAGTAAAGTTGACGGATTTCATGGTATTCACACAAATTTCAAAGAATAGTCTTTAAAACATCATTGACGTTCTTTCAATTCCTCATGCACATATTTTTAATTAGCGAAACATTCACAATAAGATGTTGAACAAAGCTCACAAATATCTATTTAATTACTTAAAAGAAATATGAATAAAACTATACAATGTCTATCCCAAGCATTGTGATAGAGAGATGCAGATGTTTTATTTTTCTAGAAAAAAAAAAAAAAATTAAATTGCAGACATTAATATTTACTTTTATTGTCCGAGAGGCTCTGTAATCGAAAATGCTCTTGCACAACACGTATGTCGTTAATATCGATGAGGACGAGGGGAAATAAATGTAAAAAAAAAAAAAAAAAAAAAAAAAAAGAATTAATATTTCAACTATAAATATGCAAGAGGTACTTAAGCTCTTCATTCAAAAAAGGAAGCCCCGCTTCTCTCCTTCCTCCTACCTCTCACCCCTCTCCGCCTCCACTCTCTCTCTCTTTCTTGCTCTCCTGCACTGTTTTCACTCGTCTCTCAGCTTCCTTGAACGGACGGCTCATCGCGTGACAGAAACTACCGACTCTTTACATTTTTCGCTTTGGTATTTTTTTTCACATAGTTTTGGCTACGTTTTTCGTTTAGTCACCTGCTTACAGTTTTTGATTTCTAGGGATATGTTCAGTAGGATAGGGTTACGGTTTTGTAGATCAGAGCTCTAATTCTGTTTATCTTTCCAGCAGCAAAAAGGACGAGGAGATGCATGTGCCGCCTTCGGATTTTGCAGGAAGCTCTCGGGGCATGGAAGGTTTTGTATTTTTTGTGCTTTTCGATGATCCGTTGTTTGAATTTCATAAGTTTGTGTTTACAGAGTGGTTTTGAAGCTTTGCATGTTGCATAATTGAGCTTAAAGAATTAATTTTTGTGTGTGTTATGTTGTGTGCATGATTAGAGTGCAAGTCATTTAATTTTCTTCCGGGTTTTGATAATCTTGTTTTGAAATTTATGTTATTTGGTGTGGTGGGAGTAGCTCAAGTGGAGCAGACTAATGCATTTGAGGATCTTCAAAAGAAGAAATTCACTTGGACAATTGAGAACTTTACTAGGTTGGACAACAAGAACCACTACTCTGACATCTTCGTTGTTGGCGGCTTTAAATGGTATTTTCCTTGTCAACCACATGCCAAAGTTGATTTTGCACGCACGCCTTTAGTTGGCTTATAATTGTATCTCGCTGATTGGGTTTTATATTGTTTTGTTTTGTTTGATCAGGCGGATAATCATGTTTCCCAAGGGAAACCAAGTGGACGCGTTATCAATGTATTTGGATGCGGCAGATTCTGGGACATTGCCATATGGGTGGAGAAGATTTGTGCACTTTAGCTTGGCTGTAGTTAATCAGATCGATACCAAGTACTCAGTAGAAAAGGGTATTAGTCTTATTTCCATTTCGAATTCAAGTTGTGCTTTTGTTTGGTTGTCGTTTTCCCTTCTTTTCCTAATTTCAATACTAGCTTTTGCTTGGTTGTTGTCCGGTTGTCATTTAAATCTAAGGGTTTCATTTAGAATTTATTATTTCGGGGTGAACGTACTAGCTTTCAACTTCATAGTTCTTGGGCGATGCCATTTGAACGCAATCAATCTCTAAGTAATCACCCTAATCTCCTTTATTATCGGATTTTAATTCCAATTTTACTCCTTGAAAAATCAAAACAATAATGTAAAATTTCTTCCATCCCCTCCTCTCTAACATCTTGACCAATGGCAGCAACGCGCCCCATGGCATTCCCATCTGCCCATCGTGACATTGTTTTGGAATTTTTTTAGTTTGACAAAAAAGATTGAGAAAAATTGTGGAGTAAAACGTACTAACAGATGATAGAAATTAATTCAAATACAATAGATTTGTTCTTCTATAGGCATCTAGATGTCAAATAAATTAACAGTAAAATGGAAGAACTTGGAAACTCTGTGCAATAAAAAATAATGGGCAGATTGAATTCTGGGTAATGAAAAGGCTGAATATACTAAATCAAGGGTTTCAATTTATTAAGTGATGAGCTTGAAGTGGGACTTGCGACGTTGTTAAAATTAGAGTTGGGAAGTACAAATATTCTAGGACTTCTAGGCCAGAACCAAATGTAGTGGGGCTGGCAATGGATTCTACTTTGTTGGTGTAGCTCATGCTGCAGAACAATAATTTGAATCAATGCGTTTAACCAAAAACTAACAATCTTTAATCATTTTGATTGTTGTATGATGTCGCAGACACACGACACCAGTTCAATGCAAGAGAAAGTGACTGGGGATTCACTTCATTCATGCCTCTTGGTGATCTTTATGACCCGAGTAGGGGATATCTGGTGAATGATACAGTTGTGGTTGAAGCGAAAGTTACTGCCTGTAAGGTTCTTAATTATCAGTCATATGACTCGAAAAAGGAAACTGGTTATGTTGGGCTTGAGAATCAGCGGCAAAGTGGTTATATGAATTCTCTACTCCAGACGTTTTACCATATACCATACTTTAGAAAGGTAGTTTACGTGATCTCCCGTTGTCATTGTAAGCCAAACATGAATTGTCTTGTGAATTTTTTATGAAAAGATCTTAATTTTGGAGTTACTTACCAGGCTGTGCATCATATGCCAACAACTGAGAATGACATGCCTTCAGGAAGCATCCCTTTGGCACTACAACGTTTATTCTATAAGCTTCAATACAGTGACAGCATTGTTGCAACTAAAGAATTGACCAAGTCTTTTGGGTGGGATACACATTATTTGTTTATGAAACATGACGTACATGAATTTAATAAATTTCTTAGTCAAAAGCTTGAAGATAAAATGAAGGTATGGGAATGTTTCATTTTGACCATTAGTTTAATTTTCATTTCATCTACAATTTTTATAATTGTTATGTTTGTTCAGGGAACTGTTGTGGAGGGTACAATACAGCAGTTATTTGAAGGACATTACATGAACTACACTGACTGCATCAATGTGCACTACAAATCTGAAGGAAAAGAGTCATTTTATGGTAACGTTACTTGGCACAAACTTCATTTATTATGAGTTGGAAGTATTTCATGAATGTCAGTGCATGCTACTGGTTTCTTCTTATTGCTTTGCAGACCTCCAGCTTGATGTAAAAGGCTGTCGGGATGTTTATGATTCTTTCGATAAGTATGTGACAGTTGAACATCTTGAGGGTGACAATAAATACCGTGCCGAACAATATGGTTTGCAGGTTATATTACTGAATTTCTATTGTTGACTGCATTTATACAGTTACTCTAATCTGAGTTTGCTCTTAGTTGCTTCCTTCCACAAACCACTTTATGGAAATATTGGTTTTACATTATTTCCTAAGCCAGTGAGATTTTTAATGTATGGTTCTTAAAACATTTGTGGGGTTGTGCATGATATGTTTTACTTTCTGATTGAATGATGTCTGTAGTTTTTCCTTCCATTAAACCACTTGCGGAAGCCACTATTCTTACACATTTTCCTTGATAGTGAATTTTTTTAAATATTATTCTCAAGGATTATGTTGTCTGCTTATTCCAGGTTGCTAAGAAGGGTGTCCTGTTTATTGACTTCCCTCCTGTTCTTCAACTTCAGCTAAAGCGATTTGAGTATGATTTTGTGCGGGACACTGTGGTTAAGGTCTGTTACGGAACTAATCTACATGCTTCAGCTTCATCTATGCTTTATTACATGAAGCATTGAAACTGTGATTCTTTGTTGAAGATTTAGAATGCATCTTAGTCGCAAAGATACGTTTCTTCAAATTATTTATTGATCCAAGTGAAGCACTTGAGCTCACTTTATGGTTTCATCCAACTCTTAGTTTAATTTTTGTTACACTATTGCATTCTGAAAGATGGATATAACCCTATTTGAATGGGGTTTTTTCTTTTTCAAAATGTCTGCAGCATGAACTTTTTTTTCGTCATACTAGTTAAATTGAACTTTCTTTATCTAGTTCATTATCTTTGTTTGAAATTATATAAACTAATTAAATTCGTTTTTATTTCTTGGGCTGCAATTGTTTGTTCTGGTGTGATAATGATATTTCATAGATGGAAAGCAAATAGACTATCATGGTAAGAATATTGTATTATTTGTTTTTGGCAGGTAAATGATCGCTATGAATTTCCTCTTCAACTTGACCTTGATAGGGAGAATGGAATGTATCTATCACCTGAATCAGATAGGAGTGTCCGCAACCTCTACACTCTTCATAGGTAACCATAATAATAGTAGTTGATTGGGTTGGATGATTAAAAAAGCGCGCTAACTTTAATGATAGTTTTAAAACATTCCTGACGAAATGCTACTTACTATGATACTTAATTACTGTTGCAGTGTCTTGGTTCATATTGGTGGGGCGCATGATGGGCGTTACTGTGCTTTCATAAGGCCAACCCTCTCTGACCAGTGGTATGGATCTTCTGGAATCAAAGCTCTGTGCTCTTTTACTTTGCTTCTTACTTTTTTGTTTGTCGTTCTGGTTCAAATGAGTCAGTTTTGTTGTGAATCTTGTGATTTATATTTCTCACATTGCTTTTCGCATAGATTTTGGCACCACAATTCGGTTTACCTGACTGCCTAATTTACAACTGTAAAGAAAGTACATGTTTAATTAGTTATATGCATTTTTTATTTATTACTTTGGTGTTAGTATTTATTTATTTGGATTTTTATGCACGATTATGAGTGTTATTGTGCATGTATTTCATCTATGTCGATAACTTGTCCGTTGATGCAATTTGTCCTCTCATGTTTTAGGTACAAGTTTGACAATGAACGTGTGACGAAAGAGGATGTGAAAAGGGCTTTAGAAGAGCAGTATGGTGGTGAGAAAGAGGTAGTTTATTGTTGTGGCTGTTTGCCAACTGCTCTGGTCATCCTTAATTTTAAAGTTACTTAATTGTAAACTGACTTATTGTTGTCTTCTAATCCCAACAGTTGCCACAGACCAATTCTCGCTTTAATCGTACTTCTTTCAGCCTTACAAAATACTCAAATGCATACATGCTTGTTTATATACGGGACAGTGATAAGGAGAAAATAATGAGTAACATGGACGAGAAAGACATAGCTGAACATCTAAGGGTAATGGTACATCAAGCATAATTTCAGCATTTCATTGTCCAACTAAGAGGCTGAACCAACTTTCGTTGATTCATTTCAGATAAGGTCGAAGAAGGGACAAGAAAAGAAAGAGGTCGAAAGATGTAATGCACAAGCACACCTCTACACTACTATTAAGGTAAAGCTTTCCGGTATCCGGTTTTCACCATTGCTTGTTCGGATGAGCTAGTACAGGCATTTGGTGTACATCAAAATATTATTGCGAAATTTATGGATATGTTTAGGTTTCTCGAGATAAGGACCTGGCAGAACAAATTGGAAGCGATGTATATTTTGGCCTTGTCGACCATAACAAAGTTCATAGGTTCCGTATTCTGAATCTTACACCCTTTAATCTTTTCAAGGTACACCAGTACAGACTGAAGTTCATTTATGTCTTATCTTTTCTTCTTTTTTGGCTTATGGAAGATTGGTGACTTTGAGTGCAAAGAATTCTGAATTCAATTTTATTAATTATGAGAATTCCTAATTCGGAAATGGTTAACAGAAGGAGGTTGCAAATGAGTTTGGCATACCAGTGCAGTTTCAGCGTTTCTGGATTTGGTCCATGAGAAAAAACCATACATATCGCCCCAAACGACCATTGACAAGTTGTGAAGAATCACAAGCAGTATGACTTCACACTTCCTACCTTTGAAAGGGTTTTCAAGCATAAACTTGGAGACACTGCTCCTTGCACATGTGCTGTATCTCTGGGTTTATAGCTGATTCTTTGCGTAATCCATATTTCTGATTGTGTCCAAACATACTTTGTTGCATCTGACACTGAAGTTTTAAGTTCATGATTTTATGATGGGTGATTAGAAATGTCAATTTCTTTTGTGAAATTGGAATTTGAAAACTGCTTAATGCATAGATTTGTTGGAATTTGGATAATCATTAGGTTCTTAGTACTGGTTGAGGCATTTTAAATGAAGTTATTAACTTATTGTAGTATATAAAAAAGTCTGCTGGTCAGTGATAAACATTTGATCTCAGATTTTGAAATGATTGATAGTGTTTTTAGCTGCACATCGATGCCCAGAAGAGCTTGGTCTGGTGCCTTGTGCAATGATGGCCACTTGCGTTTTCCAGGTTGGACGATTGAGAGATGGATCAAATACAATACACAATGGAGAGCTAAAGTTGTTTTTGGAAGTAGAGTTTGGGCCGGTAATCCAGTGTTACTCTATTCTTGTTATGACCTATGGTGTGAGGGTTATTGCAGTTCGAATTGCTGGTTGAAGGATATCTTTTCTTACATTTATTTCTCTCATTAATGCTCCAGGATCTGTGTCTTATTGCTCCGCCTGCAAAAACCAAGAAAGATATCCTTGTTTTCTTTAAGCTTTATGAACCTGAGAAACGAGAACTACGGTAGGCCAGCTTTTCCTGCTTAGCTGAACATTTTTTGCTTTTGACTTATGTTTGCTTATTTAAGTTTCTTTTCTGTTTCCAGTTTTGTTGGTCGGCTTTTCGTAAAGAGTTGTAGCAGGCCAGAAGAGATTTTAGCAAAATTGAATCAGCTTGCTGGTTTTTCTCCTGATGAAGAAATTGAACTCTATCCGGTGTGTTTCACATTATTTGTCGCATCAATTGTGTTAATAATTTGATGCATGCTTTGCTATAGCATCTTAACCAAATTCTATAATAAGTTTTTGCGCTACATTTAGGAATTAAGGTCTGAGCCTTGTATCATGTGGGAGCAGCTTGACAAGAAGATCCCATTTCGATTCAGTCAGGTAGGTATCACTATATTGCATGCTTGGTATATTCTTAATTTGTGTCTGCTATGGAAATTAACGTTTTGATGCTTTTATAGGTATATTTCTGGTTAACTGTCTATTGCTTTCCTTTTCCAGATTCAAGATGGGGATATTATATGCTTTCAGAAATCTACTCCTCATGGAAGTGAAGTATGTAAATATCCTAACATTCCTTCATTTTTCAGATACCTACATTATCGTCAGGTACTGGCTGCGGAAACTTTTACTTTATTTGTAGTTTAAATTAGATGTTGTTATACGATAAGTAGACTGAAACGGTGGATTGCTTTTGCACCTCCTTTTACTTTGCTTTTAGTGTTTTTTTATAGCTGTATTTTGTTGAATTTTATACCTACCCATGTTGAATGATTTGAGGCTTTACAGATTGTTCGTTTCCGTTTGCTGGAGAAACCGAATGAGGATGATTTCAGTTTAGAATTGTAAGTACTTCCTGAACCCTTGTCCCTCATGGTTTAATTTTATTCCCGGTCAATAATTGTCCCTCACAGTTGGACTTGGACTGTCCATCATTGTTTTATTTCAGTGCTTTAACTTTTTTCTCTTGTTTTTTAGATCAAAGCTTCACACTTACGATGATGTTGTGGAGAATTTGGCTCGCCGAATTGGTTTGGAAAATCCCACCAAAATCAGACTCACTGCACATAACTGCTTATCTCAACAACCTAGGCCCCAACCTATCAAATATCAGGGAGCAGAGCATTTAACAGAAATGTTAACTCATTACAATCAAGTGAGTGGCATCGTATTGAGCTTCCTCTGTTGTTTTACTCTCTCTCTCTCTCTCATAAGCATCATGTGGCGTGGCTACTAATTATGCTTTTCTATAGAGCTCTGATATTTTGTACTATGAAGTCTTGGGCATTCCCCTGCCAGAGTTGGAAGGCCTGAAAACTCTAAAAATTGCCTTTCATCATGCTACAAAAGACGAGGTCCGTGAAATATATCGCAACATCTGCTTATGGACGGTGATTACATCATTGTGCACATCCTAATCTTGTATAATTTGTGTATAGGTGGTGATTCACACTATTAGCTTTCCCAAACGGAAAACTGTTGGGTATTTGATTAATGTACTTAAAACGAAGGTAAGGTTTCCCTGTTCTATGCATTCCATATGTTTTAATTTACTAGCCATCACTTCTCATCTAAATATTTCTGGCAATCGTATAGTGTCCTATGTGTGTTTTTTATTTTTCTTTTCTCTTTTTTTTGTATGCAAAAGCTAGTGATGCTATTATACATTAATTTATCACTGATGCGAAGCTTATAAAAGTTATTCGGCCTTTAATTAAAACTACTCCCTTCCCTCCCTCCTATTGGTTTTTGTATTTTCTATCCTTTAAAAGTTGCTTATACTGGATTTCACTCAACTTGCAGTGATATTCATAACTTTGACAAAATTGGTAGATGCTCAATAAAAATTTATCACCACCACAATTGCCTATAATGGAATTTTCTCACTGTACGGTGTACCTGAAACAGGTAGAGTTGTCTCATCCAAATGTAGAACTCCGAGTGCTTGGCATTTTATATCACAAGATCTACAAGGTAATACTACTTGTATGCCTTCTTTATCAGCATTTGAGGTATTTTTTCTGGTCATAAGTGATTGTAGGTTGCCCCATTTGTTAAGCTGATAATGTATTGTATATATTTGCATGTCTTCATTATGGATCTTATTGCATCAGAAATTTTCTTCCTTCTATTTAATTTATGTGATTTAATCACTCATGATTCGTCGTGTTCTATTGCAGATCTTTCTGCACTCTGAAAAAATTAGGAATATTCATAAACAGTACCGGACTTTGCGTGTAGAGGAGGCAAGTTCCTTTTGCCCCCTTTTCCTTATTTAGTTTTATTTTGAGAAGTTTCTATTTTTATTTTTCAGTTCAAAATATGTAGACTAGGGATATAGTTTTATGGGCAAGATTCGTAATTTAGTTTCTTTTCCCTTTTCCAAAACAGCATCCCTACAACTGCATAGGACTGAATTGGATTGATATTTTGTACCAGTGTTCTTTGTCTCAGCTGAATGTTTTTTTTTTTCTTGTTATCAGATTCCAGAAGAAGAGAAAAACTTGGGTCAACGTGATCGCTTGGTTCATGTTTACCACTTCACAAAAGTCACTGTACTGAAAGACATGGTAGAAGCAAACTATTTCATTGCTGTTTTAGACTTTCAGTCAAAGAAGGTTTTACCCAGATACTTTGTGATTTTTAGAATCGATCTTATTGTTTGAACATTTTACAGCATGTACAAACTTTTGGGGAACCTTTTGTCTTGGTCATCCATGAAGGTGAATGTCTAGCTGAAGTTAAAACACGGATACAAAAGAAATTGCGGGTTCCCGATGAGGAGTTCTCAAAGGTACTAGAGCCATACCTTATTTTCATTGGAAGGGGGTCACTAGAGGAAAAGAGTGTTCTGTCGCTATTATTATTCGTTCTTTATTTTGCTTCCTCATCTATTTCCGCTTTTGTTGTGCAGTGGAACTTTGCATTTTTGTCACGTGGTCATCCAGAGTACTTGCAGGATTCCGACATTGTTTTCAGCCGATTTCAGGTGTGTCTACGATCTATTGCTATTGATGTCTGATGTCCCCTTTCTTTCAAATTTTATGTGATTAGTACATAATAATGAAAATGTATCCACTATTAATGCATACATTCACTCAATCGATGCATCTAGTTGATCAACTAGTATTTACATATTTCATTTTAATAAACTGTCGCTTTACCCTCTGAACAAGAACACTAGCTGAACTTGTGCGCGGCCCCCCCGCCCCCCAAAAACTATTTTTTTGGTAAACTTTTGAAAATTAGCCAATTCAGCCCCTGAAGTTAGAGCCATCTACTTTGCAGCCTTGAATTCAGGGGGTCGATTTCATTTTTGTAGCCTTGAATTCAGATCATCATATTTTCGGCTACAAATTCAGAGAGTTTTCGTATCTTTGTTTTCTCTTCTCCTTGAGTTTCTAGGTCCTTCTAGATAGGATATATCTACGTTCCTTAGTTTCATCTCTTTATAGCTTCCGGTGCGATATTATGTCTTTTGTAGGTGATTTTTTATTTTAGATTCTAACATTTGAATTTTGCTTTCCTCAGAGAAGCAAATCGTTGCCTCCATGGGAGCAGTACCTCGGGTTGGAGCACTCTGATAAAGCTTCTAAGAGGGCTTATGCAGTAACTGAAGCAAGTGCTGCAGTACCCAGCAAAAGGAGAAAAAAGGGTCGTAAGGGGGGACAAATGCCCTATCCCGTTCCAATCTCTACCGATGTCATTCCAGCGATCACGGGGACTTCTCAGCCCCAAGGACCTGCCGGGAATGCAGGCAAGGTAGGTGAGATTCCGGCCGTAAATCTCTCTTTACCAACCTCTGAGCCAGGCAAAGCCAAAGAAAGGAAATGAAGTGTCGGGAAAAACTATTATTCTGATTGATTGAATAATGATTACATCAGATGAGACATTTGTTAAGTCCATTTAGATTATGACGAGTCTTTCAGGAAGTTGTAACTTTTATGCTTTGCTTATCTTTATTTCCTTTAAATTGGGATGTAATACAAGCATTTGGGCAGACTTGATTGAATTGAAAATATATTTGCTTTGTACAATTGAAGTGAGTGTTTCCTCCTTCTAAAATTAAGCGTTTAGCTTGGTCGTGTGAGTTAATCCACCGACATGTGTAATTTTGTTGCCCCTAGTTGGGTAATTCCCAGGTTATCTACCCGTCTCTTCGAGTCCCTTAGGTTCTCCCTGCGTCATTTATGGATTTCCTAACTGTAAAGTAACTTTACTAGTAACAATTACAAGTACAAACTATTATAACAATCTCAGATTCTTAATGACTAGACTTAATTTGTTGTGCTGGACTTGATGATTTAGCTTCTAGGGTCTGTCTCTTCACACCCCTTCAAGCTGAACTTGAGAGAATCAAGAGAACCAAGTGGAAGTTTGGACTGGAGAAACATAAATCGAGATTTGGACAGAGCTTTAGTATGAATATCGGCTAACTGATTGTGATAACTGCACACATATTTGACTTGTACGAGCTGAGCAAGAACAATTCTCGAATATAATGATGATTAATTTCCACACGTTTACTCCTTGCATGAAAAACAGGGTTCGAAGCTGGTGATATGGCAGAAATATTGTCACAACAAAAGGTAGGAACTCTTGGTAAAGAAAAGCCAATATCATGAAATACTTTGAATATCCATATAATCTGTGCTATTGTATGAGCCAAAATCTATACTCAGCATGATCTAGCAACAGTGGATTGCTTTTTAACACTTCAACTAATAATATTCGGCACCAAAAAAACACAATAACCATAGTGGAATGTCTATCAAAAGGGCAGCCTACCCAGTCTGCATCAGAGTAAGCTGATCGATGGAGAGAACCCTTCTAAACCAAATACCTTGAGAAATAGTACATTTAAAAAACGAGGAATCCTTTTGACAGCTTAAAGCATCTCCAAAGGAGATGTTAATAACATATACAAAAAGATACATACACATGTATACATATAGAAATCTAGAGAGGGGAGAGAGAGAGAGAGGGAGGGAGGGAGAGAGAGAGAGAGAGAGAGAGAGAGAGAGTAGCTTTGCAAGTGATGACTTGACCTTGCGTAGCCATGGATTAGAGTGAAACCACAAAGCGAAACGGGGAGAGAGAGAGAGAGAGAGGATCAGAATATGTGAACCTGAGTGTTTGTGGGGAGTGTACAAAACGAGCTCTAATGAACTACTTATCATTCGAGTGTTTGTGGGAAGTTGTTTGGGCCCGAAATAATATTGTTGGGCCGAGCATAGGGTTGTGCTCGGCCTTAAGCTGTGTCAAGTACTATGAGCTGCTTGATAGATTCCGGGCCAGTTAGCAGGGTCTATCCTAAGAAGGAGTAGTCCAGATAAATAAAAAGGGTCGAGGAAGTCCTGATGTAACTAGGATTCTGGGCCAGCGAGGAATAAAGCCTCGAAGGGGGGAAGTTCAAAGTCCTAATGGGAGTAGGGTTGTTCGAAGTAAAGTTGGAACGGGACAAGGACTCCCAATCTAGATAGGGGTTCAATTCGGTCTCAAGGAGTGGGTGCTATAAATACAAGAAATCATGCAACAAAAAAAAGACCTTCAATTCAACATACAATTGCCCTGCGCAAAACCTCTCAAACACCTTGAGATTTTTCCTTTTCTTTTTCTGTCAATACACCTTTAGTTTGGATAAATAGCACCGTGAAGGCGATCGGTGAGCATCTTCAGTTTGGATAAACAGCACTGTCGCCGTAGAATCAGCCGACCAAGGAGCATCTTCAGTTTGGATAAACAGCACTGCGTTGAGGCCGACTGGTACCTATCCAAGTCTCGGCCTAGAAGGGTTTTCGAATCCTTATTAGCAGGGGTCATCTTATCAGCCTTCTCGGCGAAGTAAGGTGTCACGAGCTACGACATTCGGTGGACGCCGAGTGATTTTATGATTGGGTATTCACAAGTAAGTTTCAGAGCTCGACATTCTGACGGCCGAACCACGTTCACCATCAAGACATACAACACCTTTGAGTATTTGTGTCCGTATAGTCTAGTGTCAATTCGACGTGCTTATACTTTTACAAACATAATCACGGTGACCGAATCAGGCACTGACGATTTGTGAACTTCGCAGAACTAGTACCCTCGTCTTCAGGCTCTAGAACCTAAAGACCAGGAGTGTTCCTTCCTCGGTCGCAGTCGCAAGATTAAGAAGTCAGCAACGCGCTCAACGCGACAACAACTAATTTTACTCCTCGGTCGAGCTCGGCCGACGAGTTGGCACACCCCGTATTCAACCGAAGGACTTAGTTAGCCTATTAGTTACTTGGCATGCGTGCCACGTAGGCTTTGTATTTTTAAGGTCAACATTTTGGCACGCCTAGTGGAACCATTGTGCTAGACCTTCGGAGTTCATGACCATTGAGACACGGTCCGTAAAGAAGAAAACAATCATGGGAAAGTCAACAGCTGACTTACCAATGCAAGGCTTTGGGCAGGATTTGCATCCGGCGAAAAATTCAATCATTGTTGCGCCGCCCGAGGCTACAAGTGCGACGCGCCGAGAGAATGAAATTTGTCTCGGTGGACAACCTCGCAACCCAGAAGTCCCTAACCAAACAGCATGCATGTTCGTTGAGGGAATAGTGGAGGATTGCGACGAAGATGGTGGGGAGGGTTCTGATCCACCAACTATGTCGTTTCTTCAGAGACGACTCGATGAACAATATCGACAGGTCGAGCAGTCGATTGGTCAAAAGATAAATGATTTACTAGACGCAATACGAAGTAACAACGACACACATACCAGGATGCTTGAACTATTGGTTAGTAAAGCCTTTGAAGATAGCCAGGTCGGCCAACCTCGGCAGCCTTCTTCTACAAATGTTCCAGTACAAGCTGAGAAAGGGTCCGCCCGGCTACAACTAATCAACTTAGAGAAAAGAGGCGGACCAGGCAATAGATCTGACGGACCAAGCTAGGGAGAAGAAGCAGCTTCCGTCAACATGATCGAGGTCTAAAGAATGATCGACTCGGCCCTAAAGAAGGGACCTAAGTTTCCAAAGTTCATCCATCCATACCCAGCTTATGTAGAGAGGTTCGAATACCCGCGAGGCTTCAAGGTCCCCTATTTCAGTTTATTCGCCGGAGAATCGTCCTTATCCTCGTTAGAACATGTGGCTCGGTTCACGACGCAATGTGGAGACGTCAATAGTGACTTCCATAAACTACGGCTGTTTAACTTTTCACTGACATGCTTAACTTTCGCTTGGTACATTAATCTCCCACCGAACTCCGTACAGAGTTGGGAGGAATTGGTCGAGAAATTCCATGAACAATTCTATCGACCGGGGATGGAAATGTTTGTATCATCGTTGGCTATGATGGCTTAAGCGTCCGACGAATCTCCAATGGAATATTTAACAAGGTTTAAGTCGGCCAGGAATTGGTGCCGAGTACCTCTCCCTGAAGTTGAATTCATCAGGATCGCCTTAAACGGTTTGGACGTGGAATACAAAAAGAAGTTTTTGGGGGCAAATATTCGAGATATGTACGAACTTGCTCAACACGTTGAGCAGTATGATTATTTGATCCGAGAAGAGAAGATGTCGAAGTCACCATCCCGGGGAACGTTGTATAAGAATCCCACGGTTAGCTATGCATTGGCCGAAAGCGAAGATACTCAGTATGCCAGTATGGACGCGGTCGAGATAGTAATAGACAAACCTTATGTTTGCAAGGCATTAGCTCAAGTTAGTTCCAGATACACCAAGACCCGTTCGGCCGCCGAAGAGATGAGTAAAACATCAAAAGTGGACACTTTCGATATCACAAAGGCCGATGCAATTTTCGATCAATTATTGGTAGAAAAAATCATTAAACTTCGGCCGAGGCACAATATCCCTAAGGCCGACGAATTGAAGGGCAAAATATACTGCAAGTATCATAATTCTAATAAGCACGCAACCAATAATTGTGTTGTATTCCGCGACACGATTCAAAGTTGGATCGAGAAAGGAAAGCTAAAATTCCCAGAGAAACAGATGGCGGTTGACGTCAATCTCTTCCCTTTAACAACAATTGGTATGGTGGATGCTCATCTCCCTAAAAAATAAGGAAAAGGGAAGGCCGAATACGACCCGGTGCAGCATGTCGTAAGCAGAATGGTCAACCACGATTGAAGATTGATTTGTTTTCAAATGCACCACCTACGGAAGGCTCGGGGCCAACCATCGATGAGCCTATGACGAGGTCGAGTTCCGAGGAAACTCATGAATCAATGGTTTTATGCAACCATTGTAAAACAGCAGTCGAACTTAGAAAGAAGACATCTTCGATACCAACTTCAGGCCCACCATCTAGGATCTTTACAAAATCGCTAAGGGAATTTAGTAATGGTCCACGACGCCAAGTGTTTGAGAGACTCGGCCCACAGGTACGAACAAAAGACCAGGCCACGGTCAGGCGGCGTCTTGACTTTGATGTACCTTTCTATAACGAGGATTATTACTCGCGCAATGCCAGCAGTTCGAGCTCGCCAGTCGATCGAAAAACTTTCAAACCGTCCAGGACACCAGATCAACGCTGGTACAGTTACAATTTTGCGACTGGCTTATATACGACATTGTTTAAATCTCAAAAACGTCGTCGTCAATGGATAGATTGCATGAAACGACGACAAGAAGCGCATGCCAACCTTGCCAACCAGTGGCAACCAAAAGAGGCCGTGGAAAACATTGATGATCGACCAACCCCGACTATCATGACCAAATTACTCGAAGGGGAAAAAGTAGTGGTTCCTGACTTTGAGACCACCATTGAAGAGTCCGAGAAACGCATCAAGCTCCTTCTCCGGCCTGGGGAGACGAGAGCTCGTCTCGAGCATTTTAGACAAGAGGCCGAAAGAAAACTGTCTTCGTTACCACCGCTCGAACCGTTTATCAAAATACGACGCAATCTACACCCTCTATTCCTCGGTGACTCATTGGAGTACATGCGGGAGTTTCATAAGAAATATTCCGTCAATGACTTGTACGGACTACCCAAGGCGTGCTAGGTAGCCCTCGACCTAGCACTAACTTGCCCTGATGCCGAGCAAATTATCCAAAAAACTTCCAACCCAGCAATAAAAGCTAAATTCCAACATATACGGGAGGCTCAGGTCCTCGGCTTTGAGGTCGATCCCTACACTGATATCGACACTGTCGAATTACCTTTTTCTCTCTAAGACCTTTAGCATTTGCGATATCATTTTGAAGTTTTTTTGGCTGTATCTCTCTTCGGCCTCATGGCCGATAAGGAAAAAAGGGTGGCGTGTTTGGATGCGTATCTAGACACAAGGAACACCCGTATCGCCTACGAAGAACGAGCCCGTAAAGTACAAGACCAAAATAAATCTTTGGCAGTAAACATGGTCGAGGAAGACAGCCAGAATAAGATAGACTCGGTCAACACGCCTCAGGAGCCGGTTCGCGCCGAGGCACTTAAAAGTCCGATTGAGGATGCTTCAACGACTGATACTATGGTTACTTCTATGGAAGACGACGACCACGATTCGATGGGCCCCTCAGTCCTCGAACATATGGAGATCAGTATGGTCCACGTCCTACCAGCTGAGTTCCAACCAAGTACCCATCAGTCAAATTTCTTGGATGGGGACGTAGTTGCTGAAGAAGCAACACAAGTGGATTTTGTCGCAAACGACGACGATGGGGAAGTCCGAAACGACGACAACCTTAAGGCAGCTTTGGCCGAACTATTCCCCTGTTCCCTCTCGGTTAATCTCCAACATCTAAAGCTGTTATACGTCACGGCTCATATCGAAGGATTTCCCATTTCTAAAGTGTTTGTTGACTGCGGAGCCACATTCAACATTATGTCGATGTCTGTCATGAAGGCCTTACGCCCTTCTGATAACGATCTTATCCCGTCAGGAATAACTATGAGTAGCTTCATCGGCGACAAGTCTCAGACCAAAAGAGTGCTCCCGTTGGAAGTCATCGTTGCCGGTCGTCACCACATGGCGGCATTCTTTATAATTGACTCCAAGACCGACTATAATGCATTGCTCGACCGCAATTGGATCTACTAAACCAGTTGCATTCCTTCATCACTATACCAAGTTCTCATCTTTTGGGACGGCAAATCGATCGTAGTGCACCCAGCCGATAATCAGCCATTTGAAACCAACATGATTCAGGCTCACTATTACGATGATCACGTCGGCTATATCACCCTCCAGGGTTTTAACGAGGATGGACGGCCGACGAGAATTTTGGTACAGAAAGCTATTGAGGTAGGTGCCGAGAACGAGCAAGAAAGACGTCAGGCCGCGGTTTCATCGACAATGGAATGTCTGCTGGCTCATTGGTACGCCATTGCCAAGCAACCATATTCCGGCATAAACTTAGTCGAATTTTTGGCCGAAACAGATAATGGCCCTGTTCTATCTTTTGACAAAGTTCAGGCCACACCAGTCGAACTCGAAGACAATCGGCCCCAGGTTAATGACCCATTGGAAGAAATCAATGTTGGCACAACCGATGATCCTCGAACATTGTTTATCAGCGCATTACTTCCACCTTCTATGAAGGTCGAGCTTTGTAAATTGCTTCAGGAGTTTAGAGATTGTTTCGCGTGGAACTATCATGAGATGCCAGGCCTCGACCGAAACCTTGTAGAACATGAGCTGCACATCAAGGATAGGTGTAAGCCTTTTCGACAACCCCCACGTCGGTTCTCGACCGAAGTACAACTTGGCATCAAGGACGAATTAGTTCGGCTTCTAAAAGTCGGGTTTATTAGGACCGCTCGGTACGTCGAATGGTTGGCCAATATCGTCCCCGTGTTAAAGAAAAGTGGAGCCCTCCGCATTTGCATTGATTCCCGTAATCTAAATCTAGCCATTCCCAAGGATGAATACACAATGCCAATCTCAGACTTGCTAATTAATGCTGCAGCCAATCATGAATTGCTATCTTTCATGGACGGCCATGCTGGTTACAACCAGATCTTTATCGCTGAAGCCGACGTCCATAAGATGGCCTTCCGCTGCCCAGGGGCACTCGGTACCTACGAATGGGTAGTCATGCCATTTGGCCTCAAGAACGCCGGCGCCACATACCAACGAGCCATGAATACGATATTCCACGACTTCAGTACAATCGTCGAAGTTTATATCGATGATGTGGTGGTAAAATCAAAGCGCCGCTAAACGCACCTGGATGATCTGCGGCAAGCGTTCCTTCGCATGTGTAAGAATAATCTCAAAATGAACCCGGCCAAGTATGCCTTTGGTGTTTCGGCCGGTAATTTCTTAGGGTTTTTGGTGCACCATCGCGGCATTGAAGTTGACGAAAATAAAGCCCTTGCAATCATTAGCGCCCCATCCCCAACAACAAAGAAGCAGCTCCAGTCATTGCTCGGGAAGATAAATTTTCTCCGCCGCTTCATCGCCAATTCGCCCGGCAAGATGAAGGCATTTTCTACGCTCCTCAAACTTAAGGATTCCGACAAGTTTGAATGGTGCGAAGAACATCAAACAGCATTTACGCAAATCAAGGTAGCCCTTTCCACACCACCCGTACTAATTCTACCTTGTCGCGGCAAACCCCTTAAATTGTACATTTCGGCAGCCGCTGAATCCATTAATTGTCTCCTCGCGCAAGATAACAATGTGGGGCGTGAACAAGCTATCTTTTATCTTAGTCGTAATCTGAATTCGCCGGAGCTCAATTATTCACCCGTCGAAAAACTTTGCTTAGCTTTGTTTTTCGCCTCGTCAAAACTTCGGCACTACATGCTCCCATCTGTTACGCAGGTCATTGCCCAAACAGATGTGATTCGTTACATGCTCACTCGACCTATCGTCAAAGGCCGAATTGGGAAATGGACGCTCGCGTTATCGGAGTTCAATCTACAGTACGTACCTCAAAAGGCCGTCAAAGGCCAAGCTCTCGCCAATTTCTTGGCCCAACACCCTTCTCCTTATGGTTTTGGGGGTAGCGACGTCGACATCGATTTAGTCACAACACGCGATAACCATTGGACTATGCATTTTGATGGTTCCAGTACTTCGACCGCGGCTGGTGTTGGTATTGCCATTCAGTCACCCGACCAATACCGTTGGTATTTTTCTCTCAAGTTGGATTTCAGCTGTACAAATAATCAGGCCAAGTATGAAGCTCTCATCATCGGCCTCCATGTTTTACACGATTTACAAGCATCCCGCGTTCTCGTCCTAGGTGATTTTGAACTCGTGATTAACCAACTCAACGACATGTTCATTTGCATGAGTTGTACTTTAGCGCCCTATCACATGGTCGCCACCTATCTGGCCGAGTCGTTCGAACGGATCACATTTGAGCATATTTCGCGTATTCACAACACGGACGCCAACGAACTCGCCCAAATCGCCTCTGGAGCACAACTCATAAGGGGCAAGCTAAGTCGGGTAACACCCACAAGTCTACGATCGTACCCAGCCTTGGTCAATCAGCAAACTCTCCAGCGCAAGCACGTAATACGCACAAGGGTGATGTCGTTACCATCCTTACTAGAACGGGGAGACCCCATAGAAGTATGTGCCGTCGAGGTACAACCAGACGATTGGAGAAAGACGATGCTACGATACCTCGATAACCCCGATGGGAAACACGACCGGAGAACGAAGGTTCTCGCCACGAATTACGCGTCATACCAAAATGAATTATACCGAAATGGTGAGGACGGGTTATTATTATTGTGCCTCGGCCCACACGAGGCTGCCCAAGCGATGGGCGAGGTACATGAAGGAATTTGTGGGGCTCACCAATCAGGACGAAAAATGCGCTGGTTGCTTCGACGACATGGTTACTTTTGGCCCAGTATATTAAAGGATTGCATCGAATATGCACGGAAATGCATACCGTGCCAAATTCATGGACCCGTGCAAAAAGCCCCGCCCGAATTACTCCACTCGGTTACTAAACCATGGTCGTTCAGGGGATGGGCAATGGACGTAATTGGCAAAATCACGCCATCGTCGGGGGCGGCAAAACATGCGTGGATAATAGTAGCAACTGACTATTTCACTAAGTGGGTCGAAGCAAGGTTATACGTCGAACTAACGGCCAAAGAAGTATGCAATTTCATAAAGAAAAATATTGTGACCAGATTCGGCATGCCAGAAATGATCATAACCGACAATGGCACCATATTCACGGCCGACAGGTTTAAGGAATACGCGGCAAGTCTGAATATCCGACTTGAGCAATCTACGCCGTACTACCCACAGGCAAACGAGCAGGCTGAGGTAAGCAATAAAGTGTTGATCGGCATTCTCGAAAAAACGGTAAGAGAGAGGCCTGGGCTATGGCATTTAAAGTTAAACGAAGCATTATGGGCATATCGAACTTCACCCCGGTCGGCCACCGGAACGACTCCTTACGCGTTAACTTACGGACACGACGCTATGTTACCAGTCGAGTTGAGTATAAACTCATTACGAGTGATCGAGTAGAGTAGTTTGTTTAGTGCCGAATATAGTCAAGCTATGCGACAAGAATTAGAAGACTTGGAAGAAAATCGGATCGACGCGGGTAACTTATTAATAGCACAGAAGAAAATTGCCGATCGAGCGTATAACCAGCGCGTCAAACAAAAAACGTTCGGCGATGGAGAATTAGTTTGGCAAACGGTGTTGCCTGTTGGGATTAAGGACCCCAGGTTGGCAAATGGTCACCAAATTGGGAAGGGCCATTCATTGTTCACAAAGTTCTCGGCAAGGGGGCATATCATCTCAAGGATCGGACCGGTTTAATTCATAAATTGCCGATTAATGGAAAATTTTTGAAAAAGTACTATCCAGTCACGTGGGAAATGCAAGAATAAATACCATTGTATTAATTCGTAACGAAGGTGAACGGATACATTCGAGAGGCTCCTAAAATAAAATAAAAATAATTTTCTAGGGGGTCGAAGAGAGGAAAGTCTCGAGGGTAGCTTTTAACTCCAGCCACTTCACTTCGCTTAAAATTATCTCAGCCTGCCTCGTCTTCTTGTTGAGCTGCAGTTATTGGATATGCCGCATGCCGGCAGCGAAGGCCGTAAGCCGAGCTCTATTCGCCTCAAAGTCCTTCTCAAGCTCTCAAGCAGCAGCGGACTTTGCCGTTGAAGCTCAGCAATTTGACGCTGGAGGTCGGAGATCTGGCGATCAAACTCGGTCAACTGTGCTTGCTTTGCTTTTATCACCTCCACCTCCGCTCGGCCAGCCTTATGCGCAACCTTGGCCGCCTTCAAGTCCAGAAGGTCAGTAAGATAAGCGATATTCTCCGTGCTCAGGTAACCGCCGCTGGCAAGGTCGTTTAAGCACTCCCCAACAGAGTTAAGACCCTTGCATTGGAGGACTTGGGAGGCAGAGAGGGATAGGAGCTCGTGCAGCTTGACAAAAGCTTGGGCCTCGGGCACGGCCTCCACTGGTTCGACAGGGGCAGCAGAGGAGCCGGCCATACCAGTTGTACTCTGAAGAAGAGTGTCGAGCTCTACTTCCCACGAAGGCTGCACATCGAGGAAAATTCGTAAAGGAAAATAAGATGTGAAAGGCATGTAGTGCATGACAAAGGGATTGTTTATAGACTTGCCGGGAGGAAACTTCGGCCATGCCCTCTGGGTCATTGCTCGAACCCAAGGAACTTAATGGCCGAGCCCAGTGCCTAAGACCGCTTCTCAATTCACGTGGCCGATGAAGGCTATCTACATTTGATGGCCATGACGGTGGCCAGGAAATATAGACAACGCCTGTCGGCGCATAAAATTGTCGGTGAAATGAACGTTCGGGCACCTGACATTTAATATTTCTTTAAGAACAAGTGCGTCATGATAAAATCAACAAAAAAGAAATAAGACTTACAAAGGCCGAGGAAACTTCTTGTGAAGGAATGGGGAGGTCTTCATCCTGCGGATGGAACGGCGTTTCGACCGTCGCCTCAGGATCGGCCAAGGGTCTCTTCCCACGATCTGTCGTATGGGGATCCAGTTGGACGGCTGCCTCGACCACAAAAGGAGAATGGATGGGAGGAGAGTTGGCTGGTCGAATGTGACGCTCCAACGGGATCTCCTCACTCTCGTCGCTCTCATCGTCCTGAGGAAACGTTTGGTACGACGAGAAGGCTAAATAAACAAATGATAGCGGTGGAATCACACCTCTTCCAGAATGACCGTCGGTCACTGGACGGGGGATGCCTCGACGGGTGCGGCCGTTTTTCCCAAGGTAGGCGTAATGGCCGACTCCGAAGCTGTAGCTGGTACAACGGCCGGATCGACCATAACCCCAGTCGTGGGGACTGCTGGAGGAAGGGGGTCCGCCGAAGCCAGGGCAGCTGGGATGGAAGGAGAGCCGACAGGAGCAGTTGTCCATATGGTGTCGCTAGGAACAACATGAATCTCCCGGTCGCCTTTCTTTGCCAACTTCTTGATGCGTTTGGAAGGGCGAGGAGCGTCATCCCCCGTCTCGGCGTCTTGGTGGGGGCGCTTAGCTGATAATGTCTGCCCGGTAGTAATGGTCTTCTTCGTGGGGACCAATTTTTTCTTGGCCACCGCCGCGGCGACCACCTCCGCCTTCCTCAACACACGACCACCTGGGATAGCGAAGTAATCAGTAACAGAGGGCGAGGAGTTGAAGTACAAAGGACGAAAGGACAATGTACCTTGGGTCGATTCCTTAGGTTGGGCCGCAGGAGCTTGTCTGGGCCGGTCGCCGAAGATTCTGCTTACCACGTCTTCGACCGAGACGCTGAAGAAGTCACGGGTGTACTCGTCCCACCAGTCCCCAAAGGTGTCGGTACCCAAAGATTCAGGAACGGTCGGTCGAAGCTGAAATTTTCTACACTTGTCCTGAAACTCCTGTTTCGTCGTCTTACACTTCCTTTCGGAGGAACCAGAGAGGCGTCATCGACTTAAGAGGGAGCGAGAAGCGAGCAAGGGTACGGGGCAACCTTGGAGGTAGCCGAGCTGCCAGGCGACGAAATAGGGATGATAGACCTCCTAGCTAGCTCGGCGGGCATCGCAACCAAGGGGAAGGTCACGGGCCAGTACGAATGACCCCCAATGTTGATGAAGATCAGCATCTTCGGTCTCGGCCCACGTTGCCGTTGGAAGCCTGATCGAGGCGGGGTATTCCTGACGCCGGCACACCAGGAACTCGTCATTAGAGAGGACGTCGAGGCCGAAGAAGTGTTTGAGGACTTCGTCGGCCCGGTGAGGAGGCGCCGGTCGAGAGGCTAGTTGAGGGTCGAGCACTGCAGTACGCTGAAAAACGGGAACCTCAAACCGAAGGGTGGAGAAGTAAACCTGCAGCCAAAGTTGGAATACCCAGAGGGGTCCGTTCTGTTGCGGGTCGATTTTGTTGATGGTCGTCTCGGCCAGACAGCGGAAGAGATTGGCAAGGACGGCCGGACTGAGCGCCAAGGAGTGACCACTAACCAGGGCCTGAGCCATTGGCATATTCTCGACCAAACATTTGTTCGACCTGGTACAACAAATGAATTTGTTGTACCAGTAGAATAGGAAGGCTTCATGTTCTCCCTTCCTAAGGCTCTCCTCGCCTCGGCCGGCGAAGTGGAGGATAAGAGTGTTGTAGTTGAAGAAGTTCTTATGTAGCTTCTGAACTTCTTCTTTCGAAGGCTCCTTATCGCCTCGGTTAAATGTCTCGACGACCATTCGTCGAACATCGCTTTTAGGTCGAGAGGCGAGGGGCATCCGGAAAGGGCGGCATCAATTAGGAGACCAGACGGGGAAGTCCCAATGATAGCCGAGATGTCAAGGACGGTGGGGCCAAGAGGGCTGAAAGGAAGGATCATGGTGTTGGTAGCCGAACACCATAAACTCAGGGCCACCATGAGCAATTCTCTATCCATAGTAATCTCCATGGTCGAGAGCATGATGGCATCATAAATGCCGAGAGCTTTCCACTCTTTGCCGAAGAATGCTCTCATTCGGTCGACCCAGACGGCCTAGGCTGCAGTAGTCGAGGGCCAAGCTCCTTGGGGCCGTGCCAAGCACCATTTCGACCAATCGAACCCTTGTAGTAAGGGTGTTAAGCATTGTTCCTTGAGAAGGTTGGTGATGCATGACGGCACTGCATCTTTGAATAATGGACCCAGAATTTGGTGAGTAGTGGCTAGATCATTTTCGAAGCGTAGCGTTTTGATGGCGCTCCGGTCGATGAAGTCCTTGCATTTATTGCACTCGTCAGAAAGCTTGGAGATGAAGGAGGCCATTGGTAAGGAATAGAGTAGTGCGTAGGTTTAAAAAAGGGGTTTCAAAGAAATGAACTTGAGGGCGCGTAGTTTGAGCAAGCAGGAATGGCGAAGGGAAGATTTCAAAATTTCTGAAAGCGTGGGATACGAATGGTAGAAATTTGGGTATTTATAGGCGTTTCAGAAAAAAGATCAAACGTTTGGTATTCGAAAGCACTAGTTTGAATTGGGGGGAAACTTAACCGGGAAATGGCCCTAATCATTTCGGATATTTTGGGAACCTGCAAGGATAGGATCGGGGTTTTCAAGGATCCAGGACGCACGATTGCGTGCAGCGACGGTTTTAATGCATTAATGAAGAAGAGACGCTTCGGTGGGTGCACGTTTTCGAGGTCTATGATTGAAAGTTGTTAGGATTGGCAGAGAGTCGACACGTGGCTGTACGTTGGGAGTAACGAGGATAGTGCAATCATATCCCATAAATGTGTATAGTAATGGTTATCAAGAACAGCGAAGTCTAAAAAGCAAAAGATGGTTTCGTTTCTTCAAGGTCGAAACCCGACCAAAGGTTAACAGTTGGTGACCTCAGAAGCGAGGGGCAATGTTTGAGCCCGAAATAATATTGTTGGGCCGAGCATAGTGTTGTGCTCGGCCCAAAGCTGTGTCAAATACTATGGGCTGCTTGATAGATTCCAGGCCAATTAGCAGGGTCGGTCGAGTCCAATCCTAAGAAGGAGTAGTCCAGATAAATAAAAAGGGTCAAGGAAGTCCTGGTGCAACTAGGATTCAAAGCCAGCGAGGAATAAAGCCTCGAAGAGGGGAAAGTTCAAAGTCCTAATGGGAGTAGGGTTGTTCGAAGTAAAGTTGGGACGAGACAAGGACTCCCAATCCAGATAGGGGTTCGATTCGGTCTCAAGGAGTGGGTGCTATAAATACAAGAAATCATGCAACAAAAAAAGGACCTTCAATTCAACATACAATTGCCCTGCGCAAAACCTTTCAAACACCTTGAGATTTTTCCTTTTCTTTTTCTGCCAACACACCTTCAGTTTGGATAAACAGCACTGTGAAGGCGACCGGCGAACATCTTCAGTTTGGATAAACAGCACTGTCGCCGTAGAATTAGCCGACCAAGGAGCATCTTCAGTTTGGATAAACAGCACTGCGTCGAGGCCAACTAGTTACCTATCCAAGTCTCGGCCTAGGAGGGTTTTCGAATCCTTATTGGCAGGGGTCATCTTATCAGTCTTCTCGGCGAAGTAAGGTGTCACGAGCTACAACATTCGGCGTATCGGACGCCGAGTGATTTTATGATTGGGTATTCACGAGTAAGTTTCAGAGTTCGGCATTCTGACGGGCCGAACCATGTTCACCATCAAGACGTACATCACCTTTGAGTATTTGTGTCCGTATAGTCTAGTGTCGATTCGACGTGCTTATACTCTTCCGAACATAATCACGGTGACCGAATCAGGCACTGACGATTTGTGAACTTCGCAGAACTAGTAGCCTCGTCTTCAGGCTCTAGAACCTAAAGACCAGGAGTGTTCCTTCCTCGGTCCCAGTCGCAAGATTAAGAAGTCAGCAACGCGCTCAACGCGACAACAACTAATTTTACTCCTCGACCAAGCTCGGCCGACGAGCTGGCACGCCCCGCATTCAACCAAATGACTTAGTTAGCCTATTAGTTACTTGGCATACGCGCCACGTAGGCTTTGTATTTTTAAGGTCAACAAAAGTATGAAAAAATGGATTCGCAAGAGCAGTCCCTTCGATTCGAATTCAGAAAAGAGCAAAAAAAAGATCAGGAGAAGTCCAGAAAGAAGGGGCTGTGTTAATATGAATTTCTTTTTATCAATTATTTATATGTAATATAAAATAAATAATAAAAATTCTGATAAAAAATAGTGTAATAAAATAATAGTTTAATTTGATAGATCGGGTGGAGAACAAAATTTTAAAAGATGTCAAAGTGCCACGCAAGCTGTCAAATTCTAATTTTATGTTTAAAATTTGACATCTCCTTTGGAGATGGTCTTAGAAATGAGATAGGTCATGTCTTTTCCATGTCAAGTATTTCTCTAACAATAGATCAATACTAGAATAAGTTTCTGCGTGTTGCTGTGGATTTTAAAAAAGTATAAAACGTGTAAAAAGTACTATGCATATTTATAACCAAATTAGGTGTGCAACGGTGAGGTTTACATTCCGAGTAATGTTAGGGAGACTAAATTTGTAGACAAAATTTTGTAAACTAAATGACATGGAAGTTGATAATTGGATTATTACTTAAGCGTTGATAAACATGCTCATTTCTATTGGTAACACATCATTTAGTTTGCAAATTTAGTTTACAAATTTAGTCTCTCTAACATTACCCTTACATTTTTCTTTTACAACTATATTTACACATAAACACTAAATAGCACTACTAAACTTTCCTTGATCGGCACTTCTAAACTTTCCTTGATCATCACTTCAGAACTTCCTTTTATTTTGCATGATATGCTATTGTAAACTAAACCAAAAACAATCAAGCAATAAACAAAAACACAACGGTTTCAGAGTTCCTCCAATATAGGAATACCTTTCTAACAACGGAAGCTTTATTAATTACCAACAAATACAAGAGAATTCACAAACACAAAGTGTTCTCAAGTATACAAACTTATGCCTCTCACAACTCTCGCACACAAACTCTATTCCACATCCATCTATTTATACTAATAGATGTCATAGGTTTACACAAAGTATCTATTATTATTATTATTACTAATAGATGTCATAGGTTTACACAAAGTCCCTAGAATATAGGAAACCAAATCCTATACTAAAACCAAATCCCAAACCAACTAGGAAATACAAATCCAAATATCTTGCGTCCAAGATATCCTAATCCTTTTTAGTTTAGACATGTTGATTTAATGCCAAATCCCACGTATGCATGCTTCTCTGTTACGATCGGCATCCCGAAGACTTTTTCAGTCAACCTGAGGGAAAAATAAACAGAATTTCAAATTCAAACGGTGAGCATTTTTTCAAACCCGAAATTGAATCATCACAAAACGAATTTAGTGCAACCATTATAAAAAATGCTGCTGTACATTTCATGACCTACTACTTTTTTCGTTGAGTTCTGAATGCTCTGTATGCCACTGATTAGGATTGAGCCACTGATTAGGATTGAGTTCTTTCCTCTGGCATTCCTGCTAAACTTCTTGGTATCGCCTCTTCTCTGCACTTTCCAAACCAAAAACAATCACAAATAACTTGATTACAAAAGAAAAAAGAAAAAGAAAAGGCCCAAACGGTGCCGCACAGTGGTTAGGGTTCTACCTACAGTTGATATTTATCGTTCTCCAGCCTTTTCTTGAACTGGAAGCTCGTTTTCTCACGCTCTAGCTGACGGAATTCAGAGTGTGGTACTGGTAGCTGCCCGGAACAGAATCACGTGGCAAAGAAACATTGGAACCCCCAGTCATTTATCAAAAATAAACAGGAGCATTTTTGTTCATCACTATAAACAATCATATATGATCAGTATGCACCTAATTGATTGACACGTGCCATTTACTTAACCTTCGTTATTTTTTTTTTTCAAAATTAAAATAGTAACATTTAATGTGAAAGTTAAAGAGTTAGGTGATGAGATATGTATCAATTAATTAGGCATATAGTGTTGGAAATCAAATCATAGAGAAATCCCCATGATTGTTGTAATCATCCTCTTCTATAGGCCAACACCTTATTAGCTCCTAAATTAGAGTAGAAGAATTCTCTTTCCTAGTTTGGCTAAATGTAATCCGTATATATTTGTATATCCTTGTACAATTGTAATCAATAAAAGAAATTCAATCATTCCAAATCATCATATTATACTAAATTAAGATGGTATCGGAGCTAGGGTTTCCCTAGCTCCTGATTACTGTTAGTCTACCTATTGCAGGCTCTTCCCTCTTCCAACTTTTCATGGCTTCCATAGTTTTTTCATTCTTGTTTTCCAGATTTCAACATGGCTGGAAATGATAGCACCAATTCATCTTCAGACGTTTCAAGTCCATACTATATTCAACATTTTGATAACCAAAACAATTCCTTAGTTTCCCAACCACCGAATGGGGAAAATTATGCTACTTGGAGTCGGGCCACATCGCCTTTGTCACTAAGAATAAGATTGGTTTCATCGATGGAACGTTGAAAGCACCATCTCTAGACAAGAAACCCACCGAGTATGCTTTATGGGATTGCTGCAACAAGATGATATTATCCTGGTTTGTCCAATCCGTCACGCCTGACCTTGCTCCATCTGTGATTTTTGCTGAGACCGCTCAAAATGTGTGGGAAGATTTTCGCGATAGGTTCTCACGTAGAAACGCTCCCCGAATCTACCACATTCAGAAGGGAATAGCCTCTCGCTCTCAAGGTTCGATGTCTGTGGCTACTTACTTCACAAAACTACAAAATTTATGGGATAAACTAGCTACATATAGAACTCCACCCACGTGCCAGCGCAAGGAAAAATCTGCTTTTGAAAAATATCATGAACAGGACCAAACCATGCAATTTTTGTTGGGATTAAATGATTCCTATAGCGCTGTTTGAGGGCAAATGCTACTGATGGATCCGCTTCCAACTGTTCGCATGGCTTATTCGTTAGTCAGTCAAGAAGAAGCCCAGCGTGAAATTGGTTCCACCAACACCAAGAACTTCTCAATTGCTGCCATGGTACGAAAATTTAGCAACACTTCTAATTCGAATAATCATTCAAATTCGAATTTAGGACGAAGCAGAGATAATCTACACTGTAATTACTGCAACAAAGATCATCATACAATTGAAAATTGCCATAAACTCCATGGATATCCTCCAGGACATCCACAACATCGTGACAATAGTGGCACCAACAGGTCGGGTAGCAGCAGTGCCAGCACTGGTGGACCCAGCCACAACAGTGGGTGGAAAGGCCCAACATCCTCTTTTGCCAATTAGGACTTGGCTTCAGGGCGGATTATTGGTTGGGGTAAACCATGCGGAGGTTTATACTTCATGTCGCTGGTCAACCACAACTCAATCATTTGCCATGCCACCATCTCCAACCACACCTGGCACCATCGTCTTGGCCACCCATCTTCAACCCATTTGCGTTTGCTTTCTTCTTCTATTCCTATTTTATCTAGAACTTTGGATAATAATAATTGTGTTGTTTGCCCTATGGAAAAACAAACAAGGAACCCTTTTGTGAACAGTTCTATTTCTTCTAATGCACCATTTAAGTTAGGGAGTTTTAATGAAAAACTCACGGTTCTGTTTACTTTAACGAAAAATCATATTTACACTAAAAAGTTAATCCTGGTACTATTCATTTTACCCTTTATATTGTCCTTATCATTAAAACTCAAAATTTTCAAATTCTTTTCATTAGTTTTCCTTTTAAGTTAATTCATTATGACATATGGGGTCCACATAAACACCACACACATTTGGGGGCCCGTTATTTCTTAACTATTGTGGATGATTATACACAGTGCACATGGGTTTTTTTTTAATGGTTCATAAATCTGAGTCTCCCTCATTAATTCAATCTTTCTTTTAATTCATTCGCATACAATTTAATACCGCCATCAAAACAATCCACTATGATAATGGCTCTGAGTTTTTATCTTTAAAACATTTTTTCCTTACCAATGGAGTCGAATTTCAACATAATTGTGTCTATACTCCTCAACAAAATGGTGTTATTGAAAGAAAGCATCGTCACATCCTTAATGTAGCCCGTGCGTTACGTTTACAATCCAATTTGCCCATCTCTTTTTGGGGGGAGTGTATTCTTACTGCCTTTACCTCATAAACCGAATACTCACTCCTCTATTATCCAACAAAACACCTTCTGAGTGACTTTACCTTCATCCACCCTTCTACGATCATTTTTAGCTAACATTACATGTGTCACTTAACCCACTTCTTTTCTCAAGCTATTGTCGAACTCCATTGGAGAAATGCCATGAAAGCTGAACTTGATGCCCTAAAGCAAAATAATACCTGGACACTTGTTCCTTTACCACATGGTCATAAGCCCATTGGTTACAAATGGGTCTATAAAATCAAGTATAATTCTGATGGGTCCATCGAGTATCACAAAACTCATCTTGTTGCTAAGGGCTATACTCATATTGAAAGTGTTGATTGTTTGGAAACTTTTTCTCCTACAACCAAACTTACCACTGTCTGTTGTCTACTTGCCATTGCTGTATCTCAGAATTGGTTCCTTCATCAATTGGATGTCCAAAATGCTTTTCTACATGGGGACCTTGACGAAGCAGTCTATATGGAAATTCCACCTGGTATTCGCTGACAGGGGGAGAATTTGGTATGTCAGCTCAAAAAGTTCTTATATGGATTCAAACAGGCTACCCGAAATTGGTTTGCAAAATTTTTGCATGCTATTCAAGGAGCAGGTTTCCAACAATCCAAGGCAGATTATTCCCTTTTTACATAGATACATGGAAACTCTTTTACTGCTGTTCTTATTTATGTTGATGACATAATTGTGGCAGGAAATGATGAAAAGGCAATCAAAAATCTAAAAGACTCCCTCCTGCAACAATTTCATATCAAAGATTTGGGAAACTTAAAATATTTTCTAGGCATTGAAGTATCATGATCAAGAAAGGGTATCTTCATATCCCAACGAAAATATGTTTTGGATATTTGAAAAGATGCAGGTTTATTGGGAGCTCGACCAAGTACTTTTCCAATGGAGGAACATTTGAAGTTGAACCCTGATGATGGCGATCTTCTCCATGATCCTACAAAATATAGAAGATTGGTAGGGAGATTAATTTACTGAACAGACACAAGGCCTGATATTGTTTATTCAATCAGAATTTTGAGCCAGTTCATGCAAAATCCACGAAATCCATATTGAGAAGTAGCTTTACAAGTATTAAGATTTATAAAAGGGGCTCCAGGTCAAGGGTTATTCTTTCCTTCCTCAAATAATCTCACACTACGAGCCTTTTGTGATTCTGATTGGGCAAGTTGTACCACCACGAGACGTTCCATTTCCGGATATCGCATATTTTTGGGAAATTCCCTTATATCTTGGAAATAAAAAAAAGCAGACAAATGTGGCACACTCATCAGCAGAACCAGAATACTGTTCTATGGCATTGACATGTTTGGAATTAACTTGGATACGATATATTCTTGAAGACTTGAAAGTCCCAAAAAATCAACCAGCATCTCTCTTTTGAGATAATCAGGCAGCTCTCTACATTGCAGCAAATCCAGGTTTTCATGAACGCGCAAAATACATTGAAATTGATTGTCATATCGTGCGAGAAACATTGCAAGCCGGCTTGATTTCACCATTCTATGTTCATTCGCGAGCACAAGTAGCAGACATATTTACGAAACCATTGGGAAAGGAACAGTTTCATGCTTTAAGTGGCGAGTTGGGACTTCGTGATATTCACTCTCCAACTTGATCCAACTTGAGGAGGAGTGTTGGAAATCATATCATAGAGAAATCCCCATGATTGTTGTAATCATCTTCTTCTACGGGTCAACACCTTATTAGCTCCTAAATTAGATTAGAAGAATTCTCTTTCCTAGTTTGGCTAAATGTAATCAATATATATTTGTATATCCTTGTACAATTGTAATCAATAAAAGAAATTCAATCATTCCAAATCATCATATTATACTAAATTAAGATATAGTGAGTATTACACCATAATTGTGATGATGAGCAAAAATGATTCCAAAATAAATTCAACATTTTTTAGCATTCTCCCAAAAGATCAAATCAATACCAGAATCAAATCCTCTTATAATTAAACAGTCATCAAAACAGTATCATGGCTCGGGCTATAAATGCTTTATTGATTAATAAATCATAAAGCATTGACCTGTTGTAAGATTAGGGATGGAAACAGTTTAGTTTGGGAATGGAAATACTATATTCATCCCCATAACCACAAAAGTTAACCATATTTCTAGCCGAAAATCAACCATAGGAGATTATCCCATAGCTACCAGGTAACGGATTCTCCATCGGTTAACGGTTATATCCATTTTCGTCAAGCAAAAAATATATTTGTTCAGTTGCTGCATTATAATTTAGTAAATATTAATTTCATCACTAAATATTTGATATATAAAATGATTCAATAAACGGATCTTGTGGAGTACAAAAACTAAAGCCTTGAATTTAAAATATTGATGATGTTGGCTAATCTTTAACATCTTTCATAAGCACCATTGAATTCTGATTGATTTGATTCAAAATTTTTGAACTTTCCCACAAAATGCAAACTCACACAACGCAACTTTTGTATTTTTAAGGTAATGGGTACAGTGAATGACAGGATTTTTACCACCTGCAAAAGTAAGGATAAAAATACTTAAAAACACTTGTACAAGAACAAGGTTTTTGTAGTATGAATGCTCATGCAAGGTCGTTCCCACATGGACTAAATGAATAATTTTTATTTAAACTAATCTTTAATTACCTATTTAAAACAAAATTTGGAAAAAAGTTGATTTTGGAATTTAAAATAATAAAAACGAATTTCAATTAAAACAATTAAAAGGATTTGGCAAAAATAAAATAACTAAAAGAAAACTGTTTTGAAAATAAAGTTGTAAACTAGAGTTCCGCTGTTACCTTAACAATTTTATGTAGTTCTTCTAATTACTTATGACTTATACATGCATATTTTGAAGGTTATGTTTTCCTAAAGTATGCTCTACTTGGACCCTTAATCTAGACCATATATCAAACATCCAATATGCCTATGATATTCAGAGAAAATCTAAACATGCAAGATTGATTAAGCTTTATGAAACCCTATTCATCCTAAATGAAATTACAATTAACCACAAGAATCCCTCGTCAATTTCAGGGATTGACCTCCGACCAAATTGCATCAAATTATTTTTCTAAATATTTTAATGGTGATCAAGTATTAAGACAATTGGATAGTTTCGAACTCCGTGATTAATAATTCAAAACCTACATGCATAAATTCATAAGTAAATTGAAAAGAAACTATATATTTTTGCTAAGACTCGTGGCATCACCCTAACAAAAGAAAGTAGTTACACACAATCATAAAGAAAAATATTATTAAAAATATGGATAGAAAACACCTTGCAAACAAACTTGAATCATCAAAAGCTCTCTGAGCCGAGTTCTCCAAAATAATGCCTCCTCAACCCTAATGGCTAATTAGCCTTATTTATACTACTATAAAACACAATCCTTCCTGAAAAAGGTCTTCTAGGAACTAGGAAACAAAATAGAATAAGATACCTAGGAAATACATTCCTATTCTTTGGGAAATCTGGCTCGTTCATTGTATTTTTCTAAATATCCACTAATGTAAATATTTTAAATGATGATCAGGCTCGGTCATTGTATTTTTCTAGGGTCGAGGAATGTAGTTGTAAAAAATATCAAAACCGGAGCTTAAATGGCTATTAAATAATGATTTTTCGTTTTTAACCGTCCAAGAATTTTGTCTCATTACCTAATCCCTGAAAGTTTGCTTTGATTTTTGGCGTGTGTGGTTTTGGAGTATATAGAAACAAGTTTGATGATTAAATCGTTGAAATTAATTTTGCAGACTGTAAAAACCATCGAAGGAATTAAATATGCCAAACATGTCTCTCAATTTTGCCAGATGAAATTTTAAGGGGGTGTAGCCAAATTAGGATTTGATAGGATTTTAATAGACTTTAAAATCCAAGTATAGTCAATTAAGATTTTAAAAGACTTTGAAATCAGAATGTAGTCAAGTTAGGATTTAGCAGGATTTTAAAGAATACATTCAAATCCAAGGGTAGACAATTACGTTTTAAAAAAAAAAAAATCCATCCAATTTTAGGTGTAGTGAGAATATCAAAGATTTACTAGCTATGATTTTAAGGAATGGGGGATTTTGATGGATTTGAGGGTCGGTAATATAAATACCAAATGCTATCAACAATCCAACCTTCCCCACTCTAATTTCTTGTCATGCCATAATCCAACCCTAATCCACCCTCACTCACCTCTCCTCTCCCACTCTCCACCGAATCTCCCATTTCCCATTTTCTCTATTCGATGATTTCGGATTGTGTTTCGTGTGGTTGTGTTGATACTGCACGGAGAATTTTCCAACAAATGCGAATCACTTTTCGTGTGGGTGTGTTGATAATGCATTAGGGCTTTTTAGGTTTGGGGAGCTGCTAATGCTAATGCTAATGCTAATCACACTAATAGCATACACTGCGTGATGATTAATCCACCCAACAGCACTAGAATCCCATCTCATCATCCCATTGCTTAAAGTAATTTTTCATTTCATTTTTCCTCTGGGTAATTTCCAATTTTCAATTGCCCATTGGCATTTGCTGCTACTCAAATCGTGCTACTGGACATTCAAATTAATGAATGTCCAAATGATGTATTTTGGTGAGTATCAGATCTTGAATTTCTAACGAGTCATTCTTCTGACACGTGTGTGTGGCCGTAGCCTTCTACATAGAGGAAGTATGGTAAGGCTATTACCACCTATTTGGATTAATATTTGAACTTTGGACTTGAAAGAATAAAATCCCAAAAGAGCTAAAGTGAAGAAACTCGCCCGAGGCCCAACACCAAGCCAACCCATTCATCTCAAGACAATATGGTAACTCCTCATTGATGAAAAGGTTATGTGCTTACAAGAGAAATGACAACCAATGGAAATCAATCATTCTAAGTAGTCACCCTAATATTGTTTATGAGGTTATAATTCTGATTTTACTCCTTGAAAAATCAAAACTATAAAAATAATTCTTCCACCCCTTTCTCTCTAACATCTTGGCCGATGGCAGTAGCTCCATAGCCTAATTGAAAAACAATAGATTAGTCCTTCTATAGGTGTCTAGATATCAAATATAGATTAACAGTATAAGTGGGACAACAAGAATTTACTTGGAAACCGTGTGCAATTAAACAATTATGGACAGATTGAAATCTAGGTAATGAAAAGGCTGAACATATTAAATCAAGGGTTTTCATTTATTAAGGGATCATCTTGAGGTTGGACTGTCAACCTTTTGAAAATTGGCCGTGGCTTATGCTGTACAACATTAATTTGAAACGCCTTTGCAAGTGACCCTCTACCACAATGGTGGAGAGGAGTGTTGCCCTTGCATCACTCCGTGGGTTCGAACCCTATCGGCTTCCTAATCTGACAAATTTATCGTTTGACAAAATAAAAAATTTGAAATGCCTTTAACCATATTTTAATCATATTATAGAACCTACTTTAGACCTTTCTCCTTGATTGTTGTATGATGTTGCAGACACACAACACCAGTTCAATGCAAGAGAAAGTGAATGGGGATTCACATCATTCATGCCCCTTGATGATCTTTTTGACCCTAGTAGGGGTTATCTGGTGAACAGAACAGTTGTGATTGAAGCTGAAGTTGCTGTCCATAAGGTTCCTGACTATTGGTCATAGTATATTGGGCTCAAGAATCAGGGAGCAACTGGTTATATGAATTCTCTACTCCAGACTTGGTACCATATACCATACTTCAGAAAGGTTGTTTACGTGATCTCCTGTTGTTATTGTAAGCTCAACATGAATTGTCTTTTGAAATTTATATGCAAGATCTTAATTTTGGAGTTACTTACCAGTGTGTGCATCATATGCCGACAACTGAGAATGACGTGCCTTCAGGAAGCATTCCTTTGGCACTACAACGTTTATTCTATAAACTTCAATACAGTGAAAGCAGTGTTGCAACTAAAGAATTGACCAAGTCTTTTGGTTGGGATACAAATGATTTGTTTATGAAACATGAGGCGCAGGAACTTAATAGAGTTCTTAGTGAAAAGCTTGAAATGAAGGTATGGGAATGTTTCAGTTTTTTTCCATGAGTATAGTTTGTGTTCCATTTTCATTCTGATGATTGTTCTTTGGGTCCAGGGAACTGTTGTGGAGGGTACAATACATCAGTTAGTTGAAGGACATTACATGAATTACATTGAATGCTTCAATGTGGACTACAAATCTAAAAGGAAAGAATCTTTTTATGGTAACATTCTTTGGCACAATTTAAAGTGTTAGGAGTGTGAAGTAGTTGTTGTGCCTTGGCCCGTTCGTTAGTGCGGAACCGAGATTCAGATTACAACCTCACCAAACTCACACACAGTTGAACAAAATAAAATACAAGAAATAAAGACACCGAGAAATTTACGAGGTTCGGCAAAAACCTGCCTACGTCCTCGGAGAGATATTGCTCTTCACTATGAGAAAAACAGTACAAGTTACACATGAGTTAAATCGACATAACCCAATCCCATATCCCTTGTACACCCACTCATAGAATTTTCCCAAGAGCCTCACTCTACCCCAAGAGTTCTTTCACAAGAGTTCTTTCACTCTAGCTCTCTTGATTTCTCTCACCCTTACCCATGGTAGAGCCAAATGCTCTCACCATCTCTTTGGATGTTTTACATCTCTTCATCCCTCTTCCACTCTCTCTTCACCCGTGCCCCTTCTTATGCCAAATAATTATGGCTTTGAAAAAGCCACAAAACATGGCTTTGAAAAAGCCACAAAACATGGAGCAATTTAAGCCACAAAACAAGCCACAAAACAAGGAAACATAATCCTCATCATGATGTTCCCTCATCACTATTGTTTTGTTTCCTAGCCTAATTTGGCCACTATCCAACAATCTCCACCTTGGCCAAATTGTACCAAAGTCCATTGGCCTTACGTACCAGCATGCACACTCTGAATCCACCTCATTGGTCCTGTTCCGATTCAGTTACGGCCAATGCATGTGCAGCTGCTGCAAGCTAAAAATCACCATTTAGCTTCAGACAGGATCTCAACACATCCTCGTCTCCTCCAGCAGGTTTTCCTCCTCTTCATTGTCTGCAACCTGGAAACTCGTCAGCGCGCCTATTTCCAGCAACAACCCATCGAGCCAGACAAAATTCCCACACTTCCTCCTACCTCAGGACCTTCTCATCACCTGTGAATCCCATAGCTCCACCTGCTACAAAACCCCTGCAACACTTGAGACTAAACATCACTAGGAGAAGTGTTGCTTCGAGTACCTAGAGGGCATACTCAAAGTCTTCCACCACAAACTTGCTAACCCGGCCTTGCACCCGTAGCACTGTGGACCCTTGCCTCCGGAACCGGATCCGAACCTGATGTCTCTCTCAGATCCTCTTTCCAATTTTCTTCCACGATTTCAACCTTGAATAGCTTAAGCAGTCTTGTGCCCACCATCATCCATGGTCTCTTGTGTGTATCATTCCACACCAAAGAAGCTTGCACCTGCTCCAAACTTACTGTTTCTTTCCTTGCAGTAAAGTTTCACAAGGTTCTCGTACAAATCTGAAAGTGAGGTAAGAAGAAAGAGGCCTTTGTCTTCTTCCTCAACATCAACTTTCGCAGTTGATCCAAGCATCCCTAAACACGGCTTCCATTTCTTCAGGCTTCCATTACTCTCCTTTACCAAGAGCAAAACCGCCTCTCCCTTTAAACTGCTCAACTGAAAATTCCATGGTGAACAACAAATCTGGACCTCCAACGAACCAAAGCCCCCAACGATGCTCTGATACCAATTGTTGTGCCTTGGCCCGTTCGTTAGTGCGGAACCGAGATTCAGATTACAACCTCACCAAACTCACACACAGTTGAACAAAATAAAATACAAGAAATAAAGACACCGAGAAATTTACGAGGTTCGGCAAAAACATGCTTACGTCCTCGGAGAGATATTGCTCTTCACTATGAGAAAAACAGTACAAGTTACACATGAGTTAAATCGACATAACCCAATCCCATATCCCTTGTACACCCACTCATAGAATTTTCCCAAGAGCCTCACTCTACCCCAAGAGTTCTTTCACAAGAGTTCTTTCACTCTAGCTCTCTTGATTTCTCTCACCCTTACCCATGGTAGAGCCAAATGCTCTCACCATCTCTTTGGATGCTTTACATCTCTTCATCCCTCTTCCACTCTCTCTTCACCCGTGCCCCTTCTTATGCCAAATAATTATGGCTTTGAAAAAGCCACAAAACATGGAGCAATTTAAGCCACAAAACAAGGAAACATAATCCTCATCATGATGTTCCCTCATCACTATTGTTTTGTTTCCTAGCCTAATTTGGCCACTATCCAACAGTAGTTTGTGAATGTCAAATTGTCAATACATGCCGCTGGTTTCTTCTTATTTCTTTGTAGACCTCCAGCTTGATGTGAAAGGCTGTCGGGATGTTTATGCTTCTTTTAGTAAGTATGTGGAAGTTGAACGTCTTGAGGGTGACAACAAATACCACTCCGAAGAACTTGGTTTGCAGGTTAATTACCAAATTCTATTGGTGACTGTATTTATACTGTAATTCTAATCTGAGGCTGCTATTAGTTGTATCCTTCCGCAAACCACTTTACAAAACTAGTGGTTTTACATTATTTCCTCTTCCACTTAGATTTTTAATATATGGTTCTCACAACGTTATATTTTAAGTTCTGATTGGATGCCGTCCTTAGTTTTTTTCTTTCCATTAAGTTGCTTGCTGAAGTTACTATCTCCCACAAATATTACTTTGCAATGAAAATTTTAAAATATTGTTCTCAAGGAATATTTTGGATGTTTATTCCAGGATGCTAAGAAGGGTGTTCGGTTTATTGACTTCCCTTCAACTTCAGCTAAAGCGATTTGAGTATGATTTTATGCGGGACACTATGGTTAAGGTTTGTACTGGAAGCTCATCTTCCTGCTTCAACTTCACCTGTGCTTTATACATGGAGCATTGAAAATGTAACATTTTAGTACTAAGGTTAAGCTTCTTAGTCGAAAACGAAAATGTAGAATGTGAAAATAATTTCTTTACATTTTTAATGTATTCACATGAAGGACTTGAGCTTACCTAATGGTTTCAATCTTACTTTGATTTTAATTTTTTTCATTATTGCATTATAAAACCCTAATTGTATGGGTTTATTTATTTATTTTCAGAAAAGCTGCATCATGAACATTCTTTTTCGCCACCGGTTTAATTGAACTATATCAATGTAGTACATTTTTTCATTTGAATTATATATATTAACCTAATTCGTTTTTAACTCTTGGGCTACGATTGTCTGTTCAGTGCGATAATGACATTTCTTATATGGCAAGCAAATAAGTTATCACGGTAAGAATGTTGCATTATTTGTATTTTGCAGATAAATGATCGCTTTGAATTTCCTCTCGAACTTGACCTTGATAGGGAGAGTGGAAAGTATCTATCACCCGAATCAAAAATGAGTTGTGTTTGTTGGGAATCTATATTTCTCACATTGCTTTTCCCATGGATTTGGGCTCCACAATTCGGTTTACCTGACTGCCTGATTGACAACCATAAAAAAAGCACCTGTTCTGTTATTTGCATTTTTTTTTTTTCAAGTATTAATTTGGTGTTAGTATTTCTTTGTTTGGATTTAATGGATGACTAGGAGTGTTCTTGTTCATGCATTTCATATATGTTCATAACTTGTCAGTTGATGTAATTTGACCTTGCTTGTTTTAGGTACAAGTTTGATGATGAACTTGTGACAAAGGTGGATGTGAAGAGGGCTTTAGAAGAGCAGTATGGTGGTGACGAAGAGAGAGTTTTTATTGTGGCTATATCCCAATTGCTCCACTCATCCTTACTTTTAAAGTCAATTAACTGTCGACTGACCTATTGTTGTCTTCTATTCCCAACAATTGCTACGGACCGATCCTAACTTCAATAATACTCCTTTTAAATTTACAAGATACTCAAATGCATACATGCTTGTTGTATATACGGGACAGTTATAAGGACAAAGTAATATGTAACGTGGAAGAGAAAGACGTAGCCGAACATCTGAGGGTAAACTGCTTGTCTTTACTTCTAGTTAATGGTAGTACAAGTTCCGGTTTCTAGTGTCGGACTAAGGGGCTGAACCCTTTTTCTATGATTCATTTCAGATAAGATTGAAAAAGAAAGAGAAGAAAAAGAGATTTAAGGAACAAGCACACCACTACACTATTATTAAGATCGACCATTGACACCTCTGGAAGAATCACAATCAGTATGTACATCACAATTCCTATCTTTGAAAGGATTTTCTAAACAAGCATAAACTTGGAGGCACTGCTCCCTGTTCCTTTCGTAATTCATAATTCTCATTGTGTCTCGGTTTTTACTTCGCTCTGTCTGGCACTAAGTTTTCAAGTTTATGAACGAATGATTATAACTGTCAATTTCTCTTGCGAAATTGGAATTTAAAAAGTTCTTAATTTATATTTCCATAATCATTATGCTTCCAGTATTGGACGAGGCATTTTAAATGAAGTTATTACAGTAAAAAAATTTTTTGATGGGCAGTGATAAACATTTGATCTCAGATTTTGAAATGATTGGTAGTGTTCTAGCTTTACATTGGTGCCAAGAAGAGCTAATGATGACCCCTTGTGTTTTTACAGATTGGACAAATTGGAGGGGTATCAAATAAAATGAACAATGCGGAGCTAAAGTTGTTTTTGGAAGTAGAGTTTGGACCAGTAATCCAGTCTTACTATATTCTTGTTATGACCTGTGTTTTGAGGCTTATTGAAGTTCCAATTGCTTTATGGAAGACATCATTTATTACATTTTCTTCTTGTATAAATTCTCAAGATTCTACATCCTATTTCTCTGCCTAACAAAACTGAGGAAGATATCGTGCTTTTCCTTAAGCTTTATGAACCTGAGAAAAAAGAACTACGGTATGGCTCTTTCTGCTCAGCCGAATAGTTCTCTTTTGACTCATGTTTGCTGATTTAAGTTTCTTTTCTGTTTCCAGTTTTGTTGGCAGGCTTTTCGGGAAGAGTTTTAATAAGCCAGTAGAGATTTTAGCAAAGTTGAATCAACTTGCTGGTTTTTCCCTTGATGAAGAAATTGAAATTTATGAGGTGTGTTTCACATTAACTTTGTAGCTTCAGCTGTGTCTTAACTTAATATATGCGTACATTTAGAATGTATATGTTTGATGCATGCTTTACCGTAGCATTCTTATACAAAAACTTATGTATGTGTTTGTCCTCTTACTTTGTTGTCACTGTTTTTTTTATATTGGATTTTGTTGAATGTTGAACCTAACTATATTGGATGATTTGATGTTATACAGATGAGATCGTTCATTTCCATTCTTTGGAGAAACCGATGGAGGAAGATTTTTGTCAACTCATTACAATCAAGTAAGTGCATCGTATTGGTCTCCTCTGTTGTTTACTCTCTCTCTCATAAGCATCATGTGGGGTGGGTACTAATTATGCTTTGCCTTTGACAGAGCTCTGATATTTTGTACTATGAAGTCTTGGAAATCACCCTGCCAGAATTGCAAGGCCTGAAACATCTAAAAGTTGCTTTTCACCACGCTACAAAAGATGAGGTCCATGTGAAATACTTGGTCTGCATCTTCTGCGTGTGGACGATTAAAATACTTGGTTTGATATGAAGTCTTTTTTCTTATCAAGAAACTTGTCAACTTTTTTATCCGTCGGTAAAATCTGAGACTGACCAAGCAAGGAACCAAACCGCAAAATATCCTCTTAGCCAGGAAAACGCTAGCACAGGAACAGAGCCAACCCAAAACCAAACGGTTAAAATTCCATCCAAAATTAATCAAAACACAGAATAAAAATCAAAACACAGCAGTTAGAAAACATACCTCAGTTGTAGAAAATTAACTTCCCAGCAATGCAAAAACAACCGATGCTCAAACGGAAAACAAAATCCGAAATAAATCCGACCAAAATCGGTGCAAATCAAACATAAACAAACACACAAACCGCGTATATGATCTCTTGTCTACGCTTGGAAGCTACGAAATTGAAGAATTTATTCCTCATATTGATTCTACTTGATATATCATTAGTAGGATCGCTAAATCATGAAATTATCCAAAAATCCTATGTCGTAGAAAATTGAATATTGCAGGTAATCAAAAGCTCAAGAATTTTACACAGAAGAACTAACTTTCAAATAATTAAATATATAATTACAGGAGAAACGATACCTGTGTATGGAGGTGCTTCAATGGAGTGGGGAGAGAGAGAGAGAGAGAGAGAAGCTTCGAAATCGGGAGGAAGAAGCCGCGAGTAGGTTTTTGATTTTTAGTTGCTTCAGCGGAGGAAGAGGTGGAAGAAAAGAAGAAGAAAGAGAGAAACGAAAGATGCTTCCAGTATCTTACGGAACCCACAAAGGTGAACCCCTTTGATTTTCTTTTGCTAAGCAGGAGAAATGGAGGGTGAATCGGTGTTGTAGTTGGTTGTGAGATAATGACAAAGAAGTCGATTGAAAAAAAGAGTCCAAAAGAGGAAAAGAAGAGCAGGGAGCAGGTGGAACATTCCAGATTTTTTAGCCAAAGCAACGGAAAGCAAAAGATAAATCGAGAACACAATCCAAATGGAGGATTCCATCGATGACAGATGCGTGGAAGCAATGGGCAGAAGCGGCATTTCGGTGCCCCAAAAACCAAAGAGGAACAACCGGTGGAAAAAGACGGGCAAAATCGTCCGCCCACTGGTCATCCACAGTACCACCTTCACTGAGTTTTAGTACATAGAGACTAGCAATTGATACTCGCACATTGCTGCGGGTTAAAAAATTGTATGAAAGATTGTATATACAAAATATAAAAGATTAATATTGTTTATGTTGACAGCATTAAGAAGATTTTCACATATAAAAAATTTGATTGATAGTGGATGGCAAAAAGATTAGATGTGGGTTTATTTAAGTAGTTTTTGTGGCTTTTGATTCAATAGTAGTACTTGTATATAAAAGATTATGAAATACATGCAAAAAGGTATCAAAAAGTATTGTTTGATTTACATTCATAACAGATGATAAAAGTTGTTCACTGGAATGTCAAAAGTTTCCCTGTAGTTTTCTTGATTGCCAAGAAAGGCAAAAGAAAAAAATAAATAAAAGATGCAATAAATTTAGATATGAAGAAATTTATAACATCTCATTTAACAAAATTTATCGTTTGATAAAACAACAACAAAGCTTTTTCCCACTAAGTAGGGTCAGCTATATAAATCCTAGAACGTCATTGCGCTTAGTTCTCCGTGAGATCTACGTACTCTAAGTCTTTTTCTAATAGATAACTGTAAATGATGTAAAGGATGTAAAGTAGACATGAAATGATAACTATATTGGCAGAATGAAAAGGATGTCCACTCTAAACCACATCTTTTTCACTAATAACATCTTACTTTTTTTTTATTTTTTTTTTAAAAGAAATGCAAACAGACATTCTAGTAATATCAAGCAAGACTACAACTTTTATTCAAAGGTCAATTCTTTTTCTAAAAGAAAACTGTATGTTACACAAATTTATTGAATTAGAATCAAACTAATGAGATTAAAGCCAAAATTTAAAACTAATGCACAAAATATATTCGAGAGGCCAAAAAAATTTAAAAGTAAATAGGAAAAAAAAGTTTAAAATGTCGAAACATTTTGTTATACTAAAGCGGTAAAGCCCTTGGATAGCTTGAAAATCTTACCCTTATTCATTCTTCACCCTCAATGTACTATGCTACACATTAACACAATAAGATATAATCAATAGCATAATTATTATTTTGCGAAAACAATAACAAAAGGGAACTGTTATTTTGCATTCTCATTATTGCAGATACCTAAGAAATTAATATAAACCAAAAGATGACAAACCTATTACTTTGCATTCTCTTTATCACAGATACCTGATAATTCCCATCACCAGAAACTCTTACTTCGTATAAACCATATGTATGTAACCTGTAGGAAAGTAAAAAGAAATTAACTAAACTATCACTCAAGAAGAAGAGTAGAAACAAATCCATTAGTTTTAAGTATCGTAACACAAAACAACCACCAACCCACACCAGGGGTAAACTACCCATCCTGGCATAACTCCAACACCGCAAGAAAGATGTTAATAAAATATTAGTTCCAATACATCATATTTGCTACTATCATTTTTAGGATTCATGTGGTTTTCCACGAATTGTAAAGCATGTATATACAAAGTGAGGTTTGCCAATACCTCCAGCTATTTCCAAGTGTGCCCTGGTGTGGTTTTTCCTCTGAAACATGCAGTTTTTTTTTTTTTTTTTTTTTTTTTACCTGTATTATTGCCACCATCAACCAAAAAGGAAGGAAAGTTGACAAAAAAACAGCCATCTTAATACCTTTTAGGAAAACTTCAACCACAAAACAAGGACTGCATTTTGAGCCTATGAAAAGAAGAATAACCCAAAATACATTCACGATTATTACCTGAAGCTTTCTAGCTTTCTCTAAAGCTTTCTGCTTTATCAATTCCTTTTCCCTTGCCTGTGTAAATATTAAAAAGTTTAAATCAAGTTCTTCTGAAAATTAAATAATTCACATAATTATGTAAAGGAGCATCTTATTATTTTGAAAGCAGTTGAGGTGGGTTCTATACCAACGAATAACTTGAAGCATATCAAAGTTAATAAGTATTAAGAGGGGTGAATAAAACTAAGCAAAGAGAGAAGGTATTGAATGATCAATGATAAGAATTTGGTCACCTTATTTGATCAATGCCAATGATCCTGAAGTGAGTGTTAGGTGCATTAAAATTTGTATAGAACAAAGCTTGAGAAGCACACATCTGTGAATGATAAGAATAATGTTGGATTTTTTTTTTTTCCTGTTAAATGGAATGGTGATAATTTGATTTAGTAATTAGAATATCTAACACATAGTAGTAAAAAAGTTTAGAGCGCAGACAAAGCATTTAAAATTTATTGAAATACAATGTGAATTTGGTGGACTTATAAAGAATGTAATGACTCACAAAAGTATAAACATTTTGGAATGGAAATTATCAAAAATAAACAACATAAAACGTTAAGTCAACCAATATAAAGATAGCTTTTTTTCTGTATTGTATGTACGTTGTAGTATTGGACGACTTAATGTTTGCTATGCGACATTTTCGAATGACCAATAAATAAAATTAATACAGAAGCAAATGCAATTAGATGCTTTAAATAAATTACTTGTCAAGTCAATCTAAACCCTTCACATTTTCCTTAAATAACCCGAAGTTGGTACTTCAAAAATATTAATTTAGCTACAAAGAAAACTACCTGAAGATTCTTAACCTGAAAAGGGCACCCAGCAGGGATAAAAACAGCTTGCCCCAAATGTTGTTCAAAGGACCATGGCTCAATTCCTGATAAAACAGGAAGAAAAACAAAAGAATAAAGTTCAGAATTTTCAAAACCTGAATGCTGAAAATCTCAAAGAATATGAAATATTCAAGATCACAGTCACATGCACTACAAAAAGCAAATTGATGTACACTATCTCTAAAGTATAGACCAGTAAACAATTAGAAATGCAGGTCATGGTGTGTAGAGTAATTTGCACAACACGGGATTTACAAATGTAGTTCAAGTGTAAAAGCCAAATTCAAATAACACAGGTTTCCATTTAAGAAACATGTGACTTCTTCAATTTGAACAAAATTCAAGATAAGTGGCCAAAACATTATGATTATTAAGCTAGTAAATAATGGATTCACCACATTTATAACTCAAGAAATGCAATCCACCATCAAAATTTTATTCATTAAATAGTGGACCCTATATCTTTTGCTAATGAATATTCAAAGTATTTGGCGATAAAATAATGAACAATGGAATAGATTAATCATCAATTAATTATCAACTAAAAATAATATTCATTAAAAATGAGGTTTCTGCAACTCTAGATTTTGCAAATATTGATAAGTGCCGAAAGATGAGTGGTGGAGATATAAACAGAGGTTAATGGTCCAACTCAGCAGATCAGTTTAGTGGTTAGTGTTTGTTAGCCTGTTAAGTATGTGTCGTGAGAGCTAAGCAAGGTGATTAGTTGTTGTTTAAGTTGGTAGCTCTCTCTCTCTCTCTCTGTGTTGATTAGTTAATTCATTCATACAATTACAAAGCAATTATTATACCATTCTCACTCTAAATTTCCTTTTCTCTTTTGTTTACTCTGCAGTTCTCAAATATTTCAGCATAGTTAATAGCAAACGTCACACCATGTCAATAATAATTACCAAATTTTATAAGGAATTTCAAGTGCACCTGTTGATACTCTACAGCCGATAAGGCAGGCCAAGTTTGGGAAGGCTGGATTCTCACCTTCTCTGGGCGTGTTAATACACAGCAATCATCATGAGAGAGAGGGAGAAAGCGGGTATTCGTTGAGAGCATTTGAGTACTGTATATTGGTACAAAATCAATTAGATACTTGGAATTAGATAAACATCTTCCAATGCTGAAAACTGCAACTTGAACAAATCCAGAATAAAATGAAAATAATTACCGAACATAGGAATAAACCATAGTTTCTCAAACGGCATATTCAACCTGCATACATACATTTCCAAGTAAATTCATACCTCAACCCAAACTTCATACAATATCATGAATTACGCAAAACACACATAACCATCTCGTCCCTTGCATCTGAAACCCTGTTCTTCTCCTAACTCATAACACAATGGCAGCAATTTACACAAATTCTAACAACAAATTCTCCAAAAAGAAAAGAAAAAACAATCAGAAAAAGATAAATTAATTTACCTGAAAGTTCAAATCTTTTGGGGTTTTGGGTTCAGTATAAATACCAGAGAGACGAAACCCAAAAGAAAAATTACTGCCATTTTTTTTCAAAATCCCAACAGCTCCGGTCATTACAGAAGGCTCCAATCTGCGAAATACAGTGAAATTTTCGAAAACGCCAGTATTGGGGAAGATGAAGGAGCTCTTCAATTAGCATAAAATGGATGAGCTGCGAGAGAGAGCTCGAGAAGATGGAGCAAAGACTGAGAGAATCAGGACGGGAAACAGGCCACATTAGCATAAAATTATGGGGAAAATTAAAAAATAATGACTTTCCTGGCAAAACAAAAGGTTTTAGGAGGTCGTGGAAACCCTACCAAATTTGATGTGGGTGTTGGAAGAGAGAATCTGACTGTGATTGGTCAGATCAGAGGAAGAAGAAGAGAGGAATCTTTGAGAAAGAGAGAGAGCTGGCTTCGGCTGTTGCATCCTCCTTCGCATTACGCGATGATCAACACGTTGAGAATCAGCAGCAGCGTAGAGCATTACCGCCATTTCACTGTTCACGAACAGTTCGTGAAAACCAGCGGCAGAGGGAACCCGGTTTTAGCATATACACAGGGAACCCGGTTTTAGTATATGTATAATATGATATACAAGAAAACCCAACAACAACTTTTTAAAAAATATGGAATCTCACAATGGTTGAAGAAGACAGAATGAATTAATTTTGCAAAAATTGTCCAAAACGGTTAAATTGATTTTGTAAAATAATGGATAGCGAGTTGAACTGATTCTGAAAAAATAGTGGAGAGCGGGTTGAACTGATTGTGCAAAAATGGTGGAAGACGTGTTAAACTGATTCTGGAAAAATGGTAGATAACTGGTTGAACTGATTCAACAACAATGGTCGATGACGGATTGAATTGAATCTGAAAGATGGTTGGGACAGGTTGAACTGATTCTGCAAAAATAATTGAGGACAGGTTTAAATGATTCTGCCAAAATGGTGGAGGACGAGATAAACTAATTTTGTATAAATGGTCGAAGACGAGTTGAACTGATGTTGCAAAAATGGTGGAGCATGGGTTGAATTGATTCTGAAAAAATGGTCAAATACGAGTTAAACTAATTCTGTAAAAATAATCGAGAACGGGTTGAATTGATTCTGCAAAAATAGTTGAAAACGGGTTGAATTGATTCTGCAAAAAATGTTTGAGAACTGATTGAACTAATTCTGCAAAAATGGTTGAGAACGGATTGAACTGATTCTAATAATAAGGATACAAACTGATTCTACATATAGCTTCAAAACTGATTCTGCAGAAATAGTCAATAATGAATTGAGCTTATGACACATATTTATTTTGTTGGAGTTGTGATAGCTGAGTTATATTAATAGTCCTAAAATCTTAGGGATATAGTTGGTATTTTAAAACATTGTTTCTATATTTTGAGTCGTACTTGAATTGTTTTTATGTTTTTACCCCTCCGACATATTTAAAATCTAATGAAATTCCTTGAAGTAAGTGATAGTTTTTGTCTTTACGTATAGCCACCCTTAAATGAGAATCTTCGTAAAATCTCCATCAGCTCATGTTTTTTCGCACAAATTTCTTAAGGTTGACACGGAAATTGTGCAAAAACACATGAGTTGAGAGAGCTCACAAGAGTCTTATTTTGGGAGAATTTTCCTTAGCATTTCTCTTTGTGCGGAATTACATCTATAACTTTATTTTGTAAAAGAATGATGTATAATTGATTTTGATATTGATTCAAGAGGCAGAACCGCCTATTTGTAGTTACAATAATGCCTAATATGGTTCCTACAATCAAGCCAAAAACATTCACAAATAAGGAAAGGAATTATTTACAATATAAACAAAGTCAACATTCCTATTCTAAGCTTGATCTTCTTCAACACTCCCCCTCAAGTTGGAGTGTATGTTTATGACACCCAACTTGCTAAGTAGCACCTCAAATTGTGTCGAGCTTAATGGTTTAGTGAACAAATCTGCTGGCTGATTTGTGGTTCGAATGTGAGCTGTCTGAATCGTCCCTTCTTGTACTTTTTCTCGAACCAGATGGCAATCTATCTCTATGTGTTTGGTTCTCTCATTAAACACCGGATTCGATGCTATGTGTATAGCCGCCTGATTGTCACAAAACAAGGCTACTGGCTGCGTGTGATCAACTCCCAAATCCTTCAAAATGTTCTTCAACCATGTAACTTCGCAGCAAGTGGTAGCCATGGAACGATACTCGGCTTCCGCACTTGAACGTGATACCGTTGTCTGTTTCTTAGTCTTCCAAGAGACCGGTGCTTGCCCAAGTAAGATGCAGTATCCCGTGATCGATCTTCTTGTATCCTTACAACGTGCCCAATCGGCATCACAGAATGCCCGCAATTGTAGTGACCCTGTAGATGGCAGTAGGATGCCTTGGCCCGGTGTTCGCTTAATATACTTAAGCACTTTGTGGGCTGCCTCCAGATGCGGTTGTCGTGGTTTGTCCATGAACTGGCTCAGTACATGTACAACATAGGTCAAGTCTGGCCTAGTTATGGTCAAATATATTAATCTCCCAACCATTCTTCTGTATACCGAAGCATCTTCTAACAGCTTTCCATCGAGCTGTGTAAGTGATAAATTCGGTTCCACAGGGAATCGAGAAAGTTTGACACCCAAAAAGCCTGCATCATCCAAGATTTCCAAAGCATACTTTCGTTGTGACAAACTAATTCCATGTCGTGACCTGGCAACTTCGATGCCAAGGAAATATTTCAACTGCCCCAAATCCTTGAGTTTGAATCAGTTAGCCAAGAACAACTTTGTGTTTTCTATATCTTCCAAATTGTTTCCTACCAGTATAACATCATCAACGTATACAAGCAACACTAGGAAGTTGTCTTGACGACGTCGGACGAAGAGAGAATAGTCAGATCGTGACTGTCGGAATCCCGCGGCCTTGAGGGCAGTGGAAAGCTTGATAAACCACTGCCTAGATGCTTGTTTTAACCTGTACAACGACTTGTGCAATTGGCAGATCCGATGCTCCCCCTTTCGTCCGAAACCAGAAGGCAAGGACATGAAGACCTCTTCATCAAGGTCACCATTCAGGAACACATTGTTCACATCCAACTGATGGAGATGCCAGCCACGCAGAGAGGCCACACTAAGAAGAACACAAACTGTCACCATTTTGGCAACGGGGGCAAAGGTTTCCCGGTAATCAACGCCTTCAACCTGACTGTAGCCCTTGGCCATTAAGCGGGCTTTGTAGCGTTCAACTGTGCCATCAGCCTTCAATTTCACCTTATACATCCACTTACAACCGATCGACCGCTTATGAGGAGGCAACGGCACCAAGCTCCAAGTCTCATTAGCTTGTAAGGCAGCAATCTCAGTTTTCATGGCATCACGCCAATGTGGGTGTTGGACTGCCTGAGAGAAACTTGTGGGTTCTTTAAGAAGAGTAAGTTGAGCAAGATATGTTTTGTGAGGGTGAGAAAGGTGAGCATAAGACAAAAACTGAGAGATCGGGTGAGCCGTACCTAAACGGGTGACCAGGTTCGAAGACGATGATGAGGCGAGCCGGGAAGGGAAGCTAGTCTCGAGATGAAAGTCCTGCAAATAGGCGGGCGGTCGGGTGGAGCGACCGCTGCGGCGCGGAGCGGGGCTGGTAGGCGGGGGTGACGGTGGTGGGGAAAGGAGAGGTGTCGGTGGAGAGTGAGCGGGGAACGGAGAAGGAGAAAGCAGAGGTGTGAGTTCGGCAGGTGTGGGTTCTGCAGGAAGTGGGTTAAGAGAGGTGGGGTTAGGTGGGCCGGGTGTGGGTGGAGGCCCAACGGGAGGTGTAGACAGGTGGGCTGCGGAAAGGGAGTCCAAATCAGAGGGTAAAAATGGGTCAGGGTGCGATGAAGAAATGTTGGGAATGTGGGTAATATGGGGATGTGGGGACGCAGCGAAATAGTGAGGAAGAAGAAAAGGAAACACATCCTAAAAAAAACTCACATCACGAGACACAACGACCTTTTGTTGACTAAGATCAAAAACCCGATAGCCTTTTTGACCATAAGGATAGCCCAAAAAAATACACCGAGAGGCTCGTGGATCAAATTTGGAACGAGTTTGGGCATGGGTAGAAGTAAAGCATAAACAACCAAAAACACGCAAATGGGAATAACTGGGAGTTTTGTTAAACAATTTTTCATACGGGGTTTTGCCATCGAGAAGAGGAGTAGGGGTACGATTGATGAGATAAGCTGATGTGAGAATGGTATCCCCCCAAAAATGAGTGGGAAGCCCGGCCTGAATAAGCAAGGCACGTGCCATATTTAACAAGTGTCTATGTTTTCTTTCAGCAACCCCATTTTGCTGTGGTGTGTTGATACAACTAGTTTGATGCATAATACCTTTATCTGCATAGAAACTGTCAATTTTGAATTCAGGGCCATTATCACTACGAATGATTTTAATTTTGGAATCAAATTGAGTGGCAACCATATTGATGAAATTAACTAGAAGAGGCCGAGCATCAGACTTGTGTTTCATAAGGTAAATCCATGTGCATCTAGTATAATCATCAACAATAGTAAGAAAATACTTTGCACCCGAAGTGGAAGCAATTTTATAACCACCCCATATGTCTATATGAATTAAATCAAAACTAGAATGAGTAGTAATTAAACTGGAAGAAAAGGGAAGCTTGGTTTGTTTAGCCAAGGGGCAAATTATGCACTTGTCGGTATCACAAGATGCATGTTTAAAAGTAGTAATAGGAAATAATGGAAGAATTCTGGTAGATGGGTGGCCAAGGCGTTGGTGCCAAAGGATGGGATGGGTCTTGTGTGCCTGATTGTATGTTCCTTTCTTGGTATGGTCGAGATAGTAGAGGCCCTCCCGTTCAATTCCCGTCCCAATCATCGTCCTCGAACGTAGGTCCTGTATGATACAAAATTGGTTCAGAAATATTGTAATACAAGATGAATTGGATAACTTGCTAATTGAAACCAAATTCAACTTAAAGAACGGGACACATAAAACGTTCTCAAGGATCAAATTGGGGGACAAGACAACTTTGCCAATGTGAGTCACTTGTGCTACGGATCCATTCGGCAATTCCACTGTGTGATTAGTGACAGGCCTCGAGGTGGAGAACATGTCGGGATCATAAATCATATGATCTGTGCAGCCATTGTCTAAAATCCAAGTGCTTTGTTTTCCATGAGAGTTGAGTGAAAAGGCTTTACTTGAGAGTTCTTCATGGGTTGCAGGATTACTAACATGATTGGCAGATGAGGATTTATTGTGTAGCATACTCAAGATTTGTTTGCACTCTTCAGCAGTAAACGGGAACTTCATCTCCTTCCTGTCTGTCAAACACGTTGCTGCTTGATTCCCTTTGGAAAGCACTGCCCCAAAATTAGCCTCAGCCGCTGCCTTCTTCTTGCGGCAGTATTCTGCCGTGTGACCTTTCCAGCCACAAAATGCACATTTGAGGTGTGCCCAACAAGTCTTGGCAGTGTGGTTTGTCTTGTTGCACTTGGTGCACTTCAACTCATCTTTTTCTCCTTCGGATTCACGGTTGGCATTCTTCACGGCAAACACAGCCGCATCCGGTTGTGTCGAAGCTTTTCCTGCTGTTACTTCCGATTGCTTCTCATGCCTCAGAACAAGGGAGTACGCCTTGTTTACTGTGGGTAATGGATCTTGCAGCAAGGTGTTGCTGCGAACACTTGCATATGAGTCATTGAGGCCCATGAGGAACTTCATAGTTTTCTGTGTGTCCAAATATGCAGCCAGTTCCTTGATTGAGCCACAGGTGCAGATCGGAAAAGTGCAGAGAGCGTTACGGGCATCCCAGAGTCCCTTCAACTTTGTGAAGTAAGATCCCACAGACATACCTCCTTGCACACAATCATGAATCTCGTTCTCGATATTGAACAGTTGAACCACGTTCACATGCGAGAATCGCTCCTGTAGTTCCATCCACATCTGCCTGGCGTTCTTGCAATTGATAACGCTGCTAGCGATGTCTTTCGACATCGACCCTAGCAGCCAAGTCTGGACCAGATTATTGCAGCGATTCCACTGCTGCCATTCATGGAGATTCTTTCCACTTGGTTCTTCGATCGAACCGTCTACGAGTCCGATTTTGTTCTTGACCGTTAAGGCCATAGTCATGGATTGTTTCCATGTGCTGTAATTGTCTTCGACCAAGGGCTGCGGCACAAGAATAGCACCGGGTTGGTCTGAATGATGAAGATATAGTTGATGAGTAGGATTATCCCACTGGGTTCCTGAAGCCGTGCCTGATGCTTTGTCGTCTGCCATGGAGGTCGGCTAGGGTTTTGTTGTGTTTGTTTTATTGCCCAGATCAATGCTCTAGTACCATGTAAAAGAATGATGTATAATTGATTTTGATATTGATTCAAGAGGCAGAACCGCCTATTTGTAGTTACAATAATGCCTAATATGGTTCCTACAATCAAGCCAAAAACATTCACAAATAAGGAAAGGAATTATTTACAATATAAACAAAGTCAACATTCCTATTCTAAGCTTGATCTTCTTCAACATATTTAGTGATAAAAAGACTGAATCGCTTTTCACGCTTTTTTGGATCACAAAGAAAAATTTGTTAATTAGTTTAGATACCTTTCCGCACTGAGTGCTGGATTGTGTGAAAGTGGGAGAATCCAGCCCATCACCCACTTGAACAAAAGCTTGATTACCAGTGTACGAGGAAAGATCACGTACCGTCATTTGCCTGTGAAAAGTAACGCACGGCCCTCTGGTTAGGTTTTTCTTGATCAGAGCTCTGATTTTTGTTGATTTTGTTAGCAGCAGCAGCAGCAAGAGGACGAAGAGATACTTGTGACGCACTCTGATTTGGTCGAAGGCCCTGAGCCTATGGAAGGTTTAATTTTTCGATGATTTACTGTTTGAATTTCTTAAGTTTGTGTTTACGGTGTTGCCTAATCTGAAAGAATTGATTTTTGTGCGAATTTGGCGTCACGGGGTTTGATTAGAGGGCAAGTGATTGCATTTTCTTTAGGGTTTTGGTTTTGTTGTTTTGAAATTTATGGTATTTGGTATGTTGCTAGTAGCCCAAGTGGAGCCAGCTTGTACAGTTGATTGTCAGCCAGTGAAGGATCCGCCAGTGATGAGAGTCACTTGGACAATTGAGAACTTTACCTGGTTGAACACCAAGAAGTACTACTCTGACATGTTCGTTGTTGGCGGCTATAAATGGTATTTTCTCTTATCTACCAGATGTCAAAAACTGATTTATGCTGCTTAAGTTTGGATTATATTGTATCTCGGCGATTGGATTTTGAATTGCTTTTGGTATGTTTGATCAGGCGGATACTAATATTTCCCATGGGAAACAAAGTGGAGTACTTGTCAATGTATTTGGATGTGGCAGATTCCGGGACATTGCCATATGGGTGGAGTACATATGCGCACTTCAGCTTGGCTGTAGTTAATCAGATCCATTCCAAGTACTCAATAAGAAAGGGTATATTTCTTTATTAGTCTTATTTCCTTTTAGCATTCAATTTTGTGGTTTTGCCTGGTTTCCGTTTTCTTTTTTCTTTCATTAGGAGCTTTGCTTGTCGTTGGGTAGTCATGGGCACCCAAAGCATTTAATTAGAACTTATTATCCTTGAAATGAATGTACTGGCTTTCAACTTCATGGTTCTTGGGTGATGCAATTTGAGCGCAATCAATATCTGATTAGTCACCCTAATCTTGTTATGGGAGCTCTTAATTCTAATTTTACTCATTGAAAAATCAAAACTATAAAGGAAAGAAAATTTGTCCACCCCTTTTTCTCTAACATCTTGGCTGACGGCAGCAGCACCACTGACTGTGCCCATGGTGACCTTGTTTTGGGATTTTTGTAGTTTGAGAAAAAGGAATAGAAAAATTATGGAGTAAAACGTACCAACAGATGTTAGAAGTAAGTTGAAAACCAATAGATTAGTCCTTTTAGGTATAAAGATGTCAAATATAGATTAACAGTAAAAGTAGAAAGTTAGAAACAGGAAGAATTTACTTAGAAACTGTGTGCAATAAGCAAGAATTCTAGTTAATGAAAAGGCTAACCAAATCAAGGGTTTCCATTTATTAAGGGACGAGCTTGAGGTGGGTTACCTTATTAAAATTGGAGAATTGAAGTTCAAATATTTTAACGAATTGTATTATGTTGGTGTAGCCTAAGTTGCAAAACAATAATTTGACATGCTGTTTAACCAGAACCAAACAAACTGAATCTTATTCTAGACGTTTTTTAAGACCTTTGTTCTTGATTGTTGTATGATGTTGCAGACACACAACACCAGTTCAATGCAAGGGAAAGTCACCGGGGATTCACTTCATTCATGCCTCTTGGTTATCTTTATGACCCGAGTAGGGGATATCTGGTGAACGATACAGTTGTGGTTGAAGTTGAGATTTCTGTCCTTAGGGTTCTTGGTTACGGGTCGTATGACTCGAAAAAGGAAACTGGTTATGTTGGGCTCAAGAATCAGGGAGCAACTGGTTATATGAATTCTCTACTCCAGACTTGGTACCATATACCATACTTCAGAAAGGTTGTTTATGTGATCTCCTGTCGTTATTGTGAGCTAAACATGAATTCTCTTTTGAATTTTATATGCATGATCTTAATTTTGGAGTTACTTACCAGGCTGTGCATCATATGCCAACAACTGAGAATGACATGCCTTCAAGAAGCATCCCTTTGGCACTACAACGTCTATTCTATAAACTTCGATACAGTGAAAGCAGTGTTGCAACTAAAGAATTGACCAAATCCCTTGGATGGGATGCATATGATTCTTTTATGCAACATGATGTGCAGGAACTTAATAGAGTTCTTTGTGAAAAGCTTGAAGATAAAATGAAGGTATAGGAAGCTTTCAGTTTTTGCTATTGCTGTAGCTTTTGTTCATTTCATTTTGATAATTGTTCTGTGGGCCCAGGGAACTGTTGTGGAGGGTACAGTACAGCAGTTGTTTGAAGGACATCACATGAATTACATTGAATGCATCAATGTGGATTACAAATCTACAAGAAAGGAATCATTTTATGGTAATATTTATTGGCACAATTTCAGTTGTTAAGAGTTGGAAATATTTTGTAAATGTCAGTGCATGCCACTGGTTTCTTCTTATTACTTTGCAGACCTACAGCTTGATGTGAAAGGCTGTCGGGATGTTTATGCTTCTTTTGACAAGTACGTGGAAGTTGAACGTCTTGAGGGTGACAATAAATACCACGCCGAAGAACATGGTTTGCAGGTTAATTACTGAATCACTTTCGGGGTGCTGCATTTTACTATAGATATAATCTGAGGCTGCTTGTAGTTGCATTATTTCCAAAACTAGGGTTTACATTGTTTCCTCTGCAGTGAAGTATTTAATATATGTTCCCAAAACATGTGTTGGTGGTGTCGTGCATGATATATTTTAAATTCTGAGTCCTCAGTTTTTTCTTTCCATTAAATCTCTTGTTGAAGAAAGTATTCTTGCATATATTTCTTTGATATTAAAAATTTAAAATATTGTTCTCAAGGAATATTTTGGATGTGTATTCCAGGATGCTAAGAAGGGTGTTCTGTTTATAGACTTCCCTCCTGTTCTTCAACTTCAGCTAAAGCGATTTGAATATGATTTTATGCGGGACACTATGGTTAAGGTTGGTACTGGAAGCTCATCTTCCTCCTTTAGCTTCATCTGTGTTTATACATGAAACATTGTAACTGTGATGTTTTACTATGAAGGTAAGCTTCTTGGCTGAAAACAAAACTGTACCATGTCAAATATTTTTCTTCACATTATGTATAAATTCAGGTGAAGGCTTGTCTTTGCCTAATGGGTTTCAATTTAATTTTAATTTTAATTTTTGTTTTATGACTGAATCCTGAAATATGGATTAACCCCTATCTATATAGTTCTTTTTGTTCCTTTCTTTTTCTCAAAAAAAAAAAAAAAAAAGAACCTCATTTTTTTTCAGTTTCTTTGTTGTTGAACTTTCTCAATTTAATGGATTATTTTTATTCAAAGTTATATATACTAATGAAATTCGTTTTTACCTCTTGGGTATGTTTGTTCGTGTGGCAATGACATTTTTTAAATGGAAAGCAAATAAATTATCATGGTAAAAATGTTGTATTATTTGTTTTTGGCAGATAAATGATCGCTATGAATTTCCTCTTCAACTTGACCTTGATAGGGAGAATGGAAAATATCTATCACCTAAATCAGATAAGAGTGTTCGCAACCTCTATACTCTTCATAGGTATCTATTTTGCCTTGTACTATTACATGATATAATATAGATCATCTGTTTCCTAAATTTGGCATGTTATTTCAAAGGATTGTACTTTCTAGACCTTTTGATGTGCATGGCATTACTTACTGAGTGTAACATAACCAATTTTCTTCTTTTTGTCTTGACATATGATATCCCCAGTGGATAGATCCAATTTTTTTAATTGAAATTGAAGCTGAGTTATAGAACTACCTAATGTATGGTCATTCATGATGTCTACTTATTTATCAAAGTTCTTTCATGCCTACAACTATTAAGGCATTGTACCTCTGTACTATTAGTTGAGTGGGTGGTATTATGAAAAAAATTTCAGGTTTAATTATCAGTTGTGCCCAATAGTGATTATGGTATTTAAAAATACTAATACAATATATGAAGAGGGTTATTCGAACCTGCTTTTGCTTCTGCCTGTTTGGTCATGTTGTGTGGAGCTTCATAATTTTTACCTTGTAGTTGGTTACTTACTATGATAATTTTCTACTGTTGCAGTGTCTTGGTGCATAATGATGAGGTGCATGGTAGACATTACTATGCTTTCATCAGACCAACCCTCTCAGACCAGTGGTATGGACGGATCTCCAGGAATCGATTCTCTCTGTAGTTGTCTGGAGTCTCACACAGAAAACACATGAACGCAGAGACAGACATTCTCTCACACTGCTCTCTTGCTTTGCTTCTTACTTTTTTTTGTTGGTCCTTGTTCAAATAAGTTGGTTTTATTGGAATCTTTATATTTCACATTGCTTTTCTGATGGATTCTGGTTCCATAACTTGGCTACCTGACTGCTTGCTCGTAAAGAAAGCACCTGTTATTTTATGACATATGCATTTTTTCTTCTCCCAAGAATTACTTTGAAGTTGGTATTTCTTTATTTGGATTTTTATGCATGACTGAGTGTTCTTGTGCATGCACTTCATGGGTTGATGTAATTTGTCATGTCTTGTTTTAGGTACAAATTTGATGATGAACGTGTGACAAAAGAGGATGTGAAGACGGCTTTAGAAGAGCAGTACGGTGGTGAGGAAGAGGTAGTTTAGTTTTGGCTGTATCCGACCTTCTATAGTTCTCCTTGATTTTAAAGTTTCTTAATTGTCAACTGACCTATTGTTGTTTTTTTTCCAACAGTTGCCACAGACCAATCCTGGCTTCAACAATACTCCTTTCAAATTTACAAAATACTCAAATGCATACATGCTTGTGTATATACGGGACAGTGATAAGGACAAAATAATATGTAACGTCGATGAGAAAGACGTAGCGGAACATCTAAGGGTAATGGTATATCAAGCATTAGTTCTGATTCCAGTGTCCAATTAAGAGAATGAACTGACATTCTATGTTCCATTTCAGATAAGGTTGACGAAAGAACAAGAAGAGAAAGAGAACAAAAGGAGATATAAGGCAAAAGCACACCTCTATAGAACTATTAAGGTAAGGGTTTCTAGTTTATCCCCGTTTTCACCATTGTTTGTTCAGATGTGGTATGACAGGTGTTTGGTTTTAACAAAAAAATTATAGCAAAATTTAATGATTTGTTTAGGTTGCTCGAGATGAGGATCTGACAGAGCAAATTGGAAGGGATATTTATTTTGACCTTGTGGACCATGACAAAGTTCGTAGTTTCCGTATTCAGAATCAAACGCCCTTTAATCTTTTCAAGGTACATCAGTACAGGCTGACACTGTGCATTTATGTCTTCTTTATTCTTTTTTACCATTTGGGGTCATGTTTAATATGCGAATTCCTAAATTTGAAATGGTTGACAGGAGGAAGTTGCGAAAGAGTTTGGCATACCAGTGCAGTTTCAGCGTTTCTGGATTTGGGCCAAGAGACAAAACCACACATATCGCCCCGACCGACCATTGACACCTCAGGAAGAAACACAATCAGTACGTACTTTGTACTTCCTATCTTTGAATGGATTTTCAATACAAGATGCCCTGCTCTTTGCCCGCACGCTTTGTTTTCAGTTCTATTCGTAATTCCTAATTCTTATTATACCTGAATTATTACTTTTCCTCCACTTGGATTTATTAGCGGATGTTGTCTTTGTAGAGTCTAACACTGAACTGCTCAAGTTTATGAACGAATGATGGACGATTATAATTGTTATTTTTATTTGTGATAAACATTCGATATCAGATTTGGAATGATTGGTAGTGTTTTTAACTGCAATTCGGTGCTAAGAAGAGCTTGGTCTAGGTGCCTTATGCAAAGCTAATGATGACCGCTTGCATTTTTCAGGTTGGACAATTGAGAGAGGTATCAAATAAAACACACAATGCAGAGCTAAGGTTGTTTCTGGAAGTAGAGTTTGGGCCGGTAACCAGTCCTACTCTATTCTTGTTACTACCTGTGTAGTGAAGCTTGTTGGAGTTCCAATTGCTGTATGAAAGGATTTTTTTCCTTACATTTTATTGTTTCTGTACATTTTCCAGGATCTGCGTCCTATTCCTCCGCCTGACAAAACCAAGGAAGATATCCTTCTTTTCTTTAAGCTTTATGAGCCTGAGAAACGAGAACTACGGTACCTCCTGCTCTTTCTGCTTAGCTGAATATTTTTATCCTTTGCCTTGTGTTTGCTAATTTAAGTTTCTTTTTCTGTTTCCAGTTTTGTTGGTAGGTTTTTCGTGAAGAGTTCTAGTAAACCAGCAGAGATTTTAGGAAAATTAAATCAACTGGCTGGTTTTACCCCTGATGAAGAAATTGAGCTTTATGAGGTGTGTTTCACTTTAAATTTTAGCATAAGGTTGTGTTGTAGCTCACACACACACACACACACTCATAAATGTTGTATATAGACATGTAGAATGTATATGTATATTTATAATTTGTTGCATGCTTTGCTGTAGCATTTTAAGCAAACTTTGTATATGTTTTTGTGCTACAATTTCAGGAAATAAAGTTTGAGCCTTGTATCATGTGCGAACACCTTGACAAGAAGGCCTCATTTCGATTAAGTGAGGTAACTGTTGCTATTTTGCATGTTGGGTATGTTACAAATATGTGTGTATTATAGGAATTAACATTTTGATTCTAGGTATATTTTCGGTTAACCATCGGTTGTGTTCCTTTTCCAGATTGAAGATGGGGATATTATTTGCTTTCAGAAGTCTATTTCCCTTGAAAGTGAAGAAGAATGTAAATATCCCGATGCTCCTTCATTTTTGGAGTACGTACACAATCGCCAGGTACAGGCTGTGGAAACATTCAATTTGTTTTATAGCTATATTTTGTTGAATGTTAAACGTAACTGTGTTGAATGGTTTGATGCTTTACAGGTTGTTCATTTCCATTCTTTGGAGAAACCGAAGGAGGGGATTTCAGTTTAGAATTGTATGTACTTCCTGAAGCATTGTCCCTCATAGTTGAACAGTCCATCATTGTTCTATTATTCAGTTCATTAACTTCATTTTTCATTGTTATTTTTAGGTCAAAGCTACACACTTACGATGATGTGGTGGAGAAATTGGCTTGCCAAATTGGTTTGGAAGATCCCACCAAAATCAGACTCACTGCACATAACTGCTATTCTGAGCAACCTAAGCCCCAACCAATTAAATTTCGGGGTGTAGAGCATTTAACTGATATGTTAGTTCATCACAATCAAGTAGGTGGCACTGTATTGCCCGTCCTCTGTTTAATTCACTCTCATAAGCATCATGTGGTGTGGCTACTAATTATGCTTATTGTTTCCTTTTACAGATCTCTCATATTTTGTATTATGAAGTCTTGGACATCCCCCTGCCAGAATTGCAAGGCCTAAAAAATCTAGAAGTTGCTTTTCATCTTGCTACAAAAGATGAGGTATGATTAAATTTTTTTCAGCGTCTTCTGCCTATGAACAGTGATTACATCATTGTGCACTTCATAATCTTGAGTGAGATGTTTACAGGTGGTGATTCACAATATTAGATTGCCCAAACAGAGCACTGTGGGGGATGTCATTAATGTACTTAAAAAGAAGGTACTGTTTCTGTCAAATCATATTTTAAGTTCTATGTGTATGTTCTTTTCGTTTTTTGTACAGGAAAGGTAATGATGCTGTCATACACCAATTTCCTTTATTTATTGCTTATAAGATATATCACTTTGACTAACTTTAAGAGTTATTAGATGCTCAATATAATTTATCTCTGCCTCCTTTAAAAGTTCTGTATAATAGATTTTACTCAATGTTTGGTGTACTTGAAACAGGTAGAGCTGTCTCATCCAAATGCAGAACTCCGACTGCTTGAGGTTTTCAATCACAAGATTTACAAGGTAATTATTTGTATGTCAGCTGTGTCAGCTTATAGGTATTTTTTTGGGTCATTTTTCCCAGAAATGATATGCATGTAGCTGGCCCCATTTATGATGTGATTATGTATGATATGTTTGGCTTGTTTTCCTAAAGGACCTTGTTATATCATAATTTTTTTCCGTCGAATAATTTATGTGCTTTAGTCTGTAGTTGCACTCAGTTCCGTCTGTTTGTTTTCAGATCTTCCCACACAGTGAGAAAATTGAGAATATAAATGACCAGTACTGGACTTTGCGTGCAGAGGAGGCATGTTCATTTCTCCCCCTTTTCTTTATTTAGTTTTATTTTGGGAAGTTTCTTCTTTATTCAGTTGAAAGTTTTTAGAATGTGGGTGTAGTTTTATGGGCAAGATTTGTAATTAGTTGGTTTTCCCTTTTGGGATTAGGATCCTTGCTTGGATTGATATTTTTAATCGGTACTTTCTATGCAGCTGACTTTTCCCCCCTTGTGTATCAGATTCCAGAAGAAGAGAAAAACTTGGGTCCCCATGATCGCTTGATTCATGTTTACCACTTTACAATAAACACTGCACAGAACCAGATGGTATGCGAATTTTTTTTTTTTTTTTTCCCAAGCGGAATTTTGGCTTTTTGATTGATATTTTGTAGAACTATTTGATTACTGCTTCAATTAAAGATGAAGAGTGATTCACCCAAATATATAAAGATTTTAGTAATTATCTTGTTCTTTGTACATTTCAACAGCAAGTACAAAATTTTGGGGAACCTTTCTTCTTGGTCATTGATGAAGGTGAAACTTTAGCTGAAGTTAAAGAACGGATACAAAAGAAATTGCGGGTCCCCAATAAGGAGTTTGCTAAGGTACTTGATTCAACCTTACATTTGTTGGAACGTTACTGGAGGAAAAGATTGTTTTACCTCTAGAATTAATGGTTTTTTATTTTGCTGCTCATCTATTTCCCTTTTGGTTGCGCAGTGGAAGTTTGCTTTCTTGTCACTTGGTCATCCTGAGTACTTGCAGGATTCTGATGTTGTTTCCAGCTGTTTTCAGGTATGTTCGATGGTCTTTTGTAATCTTGTGCTTATGAGTATTGCCGTTATTGCGTTGCGGGTTCTTTAATTCCGTTGTTATGGCTTTTGTTTTCCTCAGAGAAGAGATGTTTATGGTGCATGGGAGCAGTACCTTGGGTTGGAGCACTCTGATAAAGCTCCTAAGAGCGCTCACGCAACAAATCAAGTAAGTGCTGTTGTAAATATTTCTTTTCCAACCTCTATTTGCCAGGCAGAGCCAACTCCACAAGAAGACGTAAGAGTACCTGCAGGATTCTGATATTGTTTCCAGACGATTTGATGTGTATCTATGGTCTTGCGCAACTCATGTCCCCCTTTCTTTCATATTATATGTCTGCATGGGAGCAGTACCTTGGGTTGCAGCACTCTGATAAAGCTCCTAAGGGGGCTCGCGCCGCAAATCAAGCAAGTGCTGTTGTAAATACTTCTTTTCCAACCTCTATTTGCCAGGCAGAGCCAACTCCGCAAGAAGATGTAAGAATCCGACCGAGCCCACATTCATTTTTTTTTAAATTTAATCTTCGTACTGATCTCTGGACTCTGATGCAGGCTGCCCAAGTAACCTTAGAGTTCATGGTGTCTAATGTCGGCCATGAGACAGCAAGCAGAGAAGTTGAAAAGCAAAATGATGACCTGGATGGCCCTGCTTCTCCAGCAGTTGATCGAACTCTGAGAAGACTTTCTGCTGCAGAGGATCTATTGAAGTCCACTTCAGCCAGAGAACCATCAGTAGAGGCTTTGGCTGCATTAGACACTGTGAGCCGCTATGCAAGTAGCAGCCTTGACACACTCTGCACAAATGGGGCTTATGAGGAGTTCAAAGCAGCCTTGAAACTCGTGACTGAACAAGGGATGATCCCTTCAACGATCACTTCCATGTTCAAGGATCTTCTTTCGTCTTTGGAGGGTGAAATGCCGAAGTACGTGGATGCAGTAAAAGAGCTTGCCCAAACTGAAGGTTTTCCCGTCGAACACGAAAAGATAAAAGCTCAAATGGGACTGGCCGTGCAGAAATGCCAAGAGAGAAAAGACATTGTGGCCAATTATGATGGCAAGGTTACAGAACTCGAGGCTGAACTGGCCCGAGTAAAGGCAGAACGAGCTAAGGCAATGGCGGATCTAGAAACTGCGGTGGATGAAATGGAACCTCTTAAGCAGAGGTTCGCAGATAGCTCTTTAAAATCTGAAAACATGATTGTGAGGCAGACTACATTGGCATTACAAAAGCGTGGCTCTGTTGGAACCTGGGCCGTCCTACAAGATGCACTGAAGAAGTACTTTAAGTTTTAGAAATAATTGCTTTTGTTAATAAGCCCTTTCTTGGCCCAAAAGTTTGTATGAACATGCAAAGAAATGAACACGTCGTGCATGATTCAGGTAGCTTGTTTCCTCACATTGCTCGAGTCTGAATGGGAAGGAAGATAATTGTGCTGATGGGTCTTTTTCGTTTACACTCCTACCCCTTCTCGTTTGGTAGCTTCAATAAAAATTGTGTTTTTGTCCTTGTTTAACAACCACACATTGTCTAACCAGCACTTTGTTGAGGAGTAGTGGCCGATCTACCTCATAGCAGAAGGAATCGAAGCTAGACTTCGAAGTAAAAAATCCCAATTTTATAAATTAATGAAGGAAAGACCAACGTTGGGGATGGGTCAAGCTTTGCTCTTGCAATCGGGTAGTTATGACTACCAGTTGGATATCTTGGCAGTAATGATAGGATCTTGTACTTGAACTGGTAGGTTTGCCTTTAAGAAAACATTATCCATAATGGTGTTTATCACAATGCCTGCAAGGGTTTCTACCACCTTCTGCAGCTACAATTTACTTCCCAGATTGATAAGTAAGCTTTTGATCCCACTTTTTAAATTTTGGTTTCCAATTCTTCTGGTATCGATTGCCTTGATTTCCAGAGGAATTGGCAGGTTTGGGATTCACACTTAGAATTGCAAATGCTCTCTTAGTCTTGTTCTCATTATGTCTCTCCAATCTCTGTGCAAAACTTTTTAATGAGGCAACTACCTCTTGAACCTCAATCACATCTATATCCCTTGAGTGTTCAATCACAGAGCATATAGGATCATATGGAGGGTACACTAATCAATATTTTTCTGCACAATTCTCTCTCTAGATAGTTCCTCTCCACAACTTCTCATTTGATTTATCAGATCAAACAATTTTGTAAGATAAACAGATAGGGACTCATCATCTCTCATTATGGTATATTCAAATTCTCTACGAAGACCTTGTAATTTAACACTTCTAACCTGTTTGTCGCCATGAAATTCTTGCATCAAGATATCCCAAGCTCCCTTAGAGGTTTCTTCGTGAGAGATCTGAGGGAAGATCTCATTGGAAACTACATCCTGAATCAACCCCAGCGCCTTGGTATCTTTCATGAGCTTTTCCGTGAGAGTTGCAGTATCACTCGATTCCTCTTTCTCCTTCTTCTGTGCATCAAATTCATCAGCTCCCTTCGAATCTGAGCACTCTACTCCTTTTTCAACGAACTGCCATAATCCATGAGACTTGAAAATAGTCTTCATCCTTATGCTCCAGAACTCATAATTCTCGCAGGTGAAGATCGGAGCTTTCAGCTCACCACCTCCAGATCCTGCCATGTTAGACACAAATCTTGCAACCAATTTCTTTGAATTTTAAATCGTTCCTTCATAGATTCAATCGCCCAGTGTTAAGCGACCAAGCTTGGCTCTGAGGCCATGTTAGAATCTCATAGACTATGATCTCTGTGGCAAGGTATGAATCGAAAATGGTGATGAAGATTTCTGGAAAAAATCTCAGAGAGCTGCTGAGAGAAGGTTCTCACAGAGAAAGTTTTCTTCATTCATTCACTCCTCACACAAAATGTGCAAGAGGTATATTACCATTAGAGAGAGATTCTCTCTCTATGATACAAAACTCAAATCCAACCATTCATGCAATCTACCCTATAAGATAGTTACATGTGTCAACACAAATCACTAACTCTAAGATTACATCTTAGCTGTCCAATTGGAATGTAATCAATGGCTTACATTTAAGTCTATAAACTGAAACTAAATACAAATTTATTCAGCTAAAACACTTATATTTCAACACATAAAGCTTAAAGAAAACAAGGATATCTTTCTTGGTTTTGGCAGGCGGAGGAATAAGACATAGATCCTGGAGCATTAATGAGAGAAATAAATGTAAGAAAAGATATCTTTCAGCCAGCAATTGGAACTGCAATAACCCTCACACCATAGGTCATAACAAGAATAGAGTAACACTGGATTACCGGCCCAAACTCTACTTCCAAAAACAACTTTAGCTCTTCCATTGTGTATTGTATTTGATCCATCTCTCAATCGTCCAACCTGGAAAACGCAAGTGGTTATCATTAGATTGCACAAGTCACCAGACAAGCTCTTCTGGGCATCGATGTGCAACTAAAAACACTATCAATCATTTCAAAATCTGAGATAAAATGTTTATCACTGACCAACAGACTTTTTTATGTACTATTATAAGTTAATAACTTCATTTAAAATGCCTCATCAAGTACCAAGAAGCTAATGATTATCCAAATTCCAACAAATCTCTGCATCAAGTACCAAGAAGCTAATGATTATCCAAATTCCAACAAATCTCTGCATTAAGCAGTTTTTAAATTCCAATTTCGCAAAAGAAAATGACATTTATATTCACCCATCACAAAATCATGAACTTGAAACTTTAGTGTCAGATGCAACAAAGTAAATTTGGACACAATCAGAAATATGGATTACGCAATGAACCAGCTATAAACCCAGAGATACAGCACATATGCAAGGAGCAGTGTGAAGTCATACTGCGTGTGATTCTTCACAACTTGTCAATGGTCGTTTGGGGCGATATGTATGGTTTTTTCTCATGGACCAAATCCAGAAACGCTGAAACTGCACTGGTTTGCCAAACCCATTTGCAACCTCCTTCTTTTAACCATTTCCGAATTAGGAATTCTCATAATTAATAAAATTGAATTCAGAATTCTTTGCACTCAAAGTCACCAATCTTCCATAAGCCAAAAATGAAGAAAAGATAAGACATAAATGAACTTCAGCCTGTACAGGTGTACCTTGACAAGATTAATGTTGTGCCTTGGCCCGTTCGTTAGTGCGGAACCGAGATTCAGATTACAACCTCACCAAAATCACACACAGTTGAATAGTTTAAAATACAAGAAATAAAGACACCGAGAAATTTACGAGGTTCGGCAAAAACCTGCCTACGTCGTCGGAGAGATATTGCTCTTCACTATGAGAAAAACAGTACAAGTTACACATGAGTTAAATCGACATAACCCAATCCCATAACCCTTGTACACCCACTCACAGAATTTTCCCAAGAGCCTCACTCTACCCCAAGAGTTCTTTCACAAGAGATCTTTCACTCTAGCTCTCTTGATTTCTCTCACCCATGCCCATGGTAGAGCCAAATGCTCACACCATCTCTTTTGGATGCTTTCCTTCTCTTCATCCCTCTACCACTCTCTCTTCACCCGTGCCCCTTCTTATGCCAAATAATTATGGCTTTGAAAAAAGCCACAAAACATGGAGCAATTTAAGCCACAAAACAAGCCACAAAACAAGGAAACATAATCCTCATCATGATGTTCCCTCATCACTATTGTTTTGTTTCCTAGCCTAATTTGGCCACTATCCAACAATCTCCACCTTGGCCAAATTGTACCAAAGTCCATTGGCCTTACGTACCAGCATGCACACTCTGAATCCACCTCGTTGGTCCTGTTCCGATTCAGTTACTGCCAATGCATGTGCAGCTGCTGCAAGCTAAAAATCACCATTTAGCTTCAGACAGGATCTCAACACATCCTCGTCTCCTCTAGCAGGTTTTCCTCCTCTTCATTGTCTGCAACCTGGAAACTCGTCAGCGCGCCTATTTCCAGCAACAACCCATCGAGCCAGACAAAATTCCCACACTTCCTCCTACCTCAAGACCTTCTCATCACCTGTGAATCCCATAGCTCCACCTGCTGCAAAACCCCTGCAACACTTGAGACTAAACATCACCAGGAGAAGTGTTGCTTCGAGTACCTAGAGGGCATACTCAAAGTCTTCCACCACAAACTTGCTAACCCGGCCTTGCACCCGTAGCACTGTGGACCCTTGCCTCCGGAACCGGATCCGAACCTGCTGTCTCTCTCAGATCCTCTTTCCAATTTTCTTCCACGATTTCAACCTTGAATAGCTTAAGCAGTCTTGTGCCCACCATCATCCATGGTCTCTTGTGTGTATCATTCCACACCAAAGAAGCTTGCACCTGCTCCAAACTTACTGTTTCTTTCCTTGCAGTAAAGTTTCACAAGGTTCTCGTACAAATCTGAAAGTGAGGTAAGAAGAAAGAGGCCTTTGTCTTCTTCCTCAACATCAACTTTCGCAGTTGATCCAAGCATCCCTAAACACGGCTTCCATTTCTTCAGGCTTCCATTACTCTCCTTTACCAAGAGCAAAACCGCCTCTCCCTTTAAACTGCTCAACTGAAAATTCCATGGTGAACAACAAATCTGGACCTCCAACGAACCAAAGCCCCTAACGATGCTCTGATACCAATTGTTGTGCCTTGGCCCGTTCGTTAGTGCGGAACCGAGATTCAGATTACAACCTCACCAAAATCACACATAGTTGAATAGTTTAAAATACAAGAAATAAAGACACCGAGAAATTTACGAGGTTCGGCAAAAACCTGCCTACGTCGTCGGAGAGATATTGCTCTTCACTATGAGAAAAACAGTACAAGTTACACATGAGTTAAATCGACATAACCCAATCCCATAACCCTTGTACACCCACTCACAGAATTTTCCCAAGAGCCTCACTCTACCCCAAGAGTTCTTTCACAAGAGATCTTTCACTCTAGCTCTCTTGATTTCTCTCACCCATGCCCATGGTAGAGCCAAATGCTCACACCATCTCTTTTGGATGCTTTCCTTCTCTTCATCCCTCTACCACTCTCTCTTCACCCGTGCCCCTTCTTATGCCAAATAATTATGGCTTTGAAAAAAGCCACAAAACATGGAGCAATTTAAGCCACAAAACAAGCCACAAAACAAGGAAACATAATCCTCATCATGATGTTCCCTCATCACTATTGTTTTGTTTCCTAGCCTAATTTGACCACTATCCAACAATTAAAGGGTGTTAGATTCAGAATACGGAACCTATGAACTTTGTTATGGTCGACAAGGCCAAAATATACATCCCTTCCAATTTGTTCTGCCAGGTCCTTATCTCGAGAAATCTAAACATATCCATAAATTTCGCAATAATATTTTAATGTACACCAAATACCTGTACTAGCTCATTCGAACAAGCAATGGTGAAAGCCGGATACTGGAAAGCTTTACCTTAATAGTAGCGTAGAGGTGTGCTTGTGCATTACATCTTTCAACCTCTTTCTTTTCTTGTCCTTTCTTCGACCTTATCTGAAATGAATCAACGAAAGTTGGTTCAGCCTCTTAGTTGGACAATGAAATGAAGAAATTATGCTTGATGTACCATTACCCTTTGATGTTCGGCTATGTCTTTCTCGTCCACATTGCACATTATTTTCTCCCTTTAACTGTCCCATATATACACAAGCATGTATGCATTTGAGTATTTTGTAAGGCTGAAAGAAGTACTATTAAAGCGAGAATTTGTCCGTTGCAACTCTTGGGATTAGAAGACAACAATAAGTCAGTTTACAATTAAGTAACTTTAAAATTAAGGATGACTGGAGCAGTTGGGAAACAGCCACAACAATTAACTACCTCTTCACCACCATACTGCTCTTCTAAAGCCCTTTTCACATCCTCTTTTGTCACACGTTCATTGTCAAACTTGTACCTAAAACATGAGAGGACAAATTGCATCAACGGACAAGTTATCGACATAGATGAAATGCATGCACAATAACACTGATAGTCATGCATAAAAATCCAAATAAATAAATACTCAACACCAAAGTAATAAATAAAAAATGCATATAACTAATTAAACATGTGCTTTCTTTACAGTTGTCAATTAGGCAGTCAGGTAAACCGAATTGTGGTGCCAAAATCTATGCGAAAAGCAATGTGAGAAATATAAATCACAAGATTCACAACAAAACCGACTCATTTGAACCAGAACGATAAACAAAAAAGTAAGAAGCAAAGTAAAAGAGCACAGAGCTTGGATTCCAGGAGTTCCATACCACTGGTCAGAGAGGGTTGGCCTTATGAAAGCACAGTAACGTCCATCATGCGCCCCACCAATATGAACCAATACACTGCAACAGTAATTAAGTATCATAGTAAGTAGCATTTCGCTAGGAATTTTTTAACACTATCGTTAAAGTTAGCGCGCTTTTTTAATCATCCAACCCAATCAACTACTATTATTATGGTTACCTATGAAGAGTGTAGAGGTTGCGGACACTCCTATCTGATTCAGGTGATAGATACATTCCATTCTCCCTATCAAGGTCAAGATGAAGAGAAATTCATAGCGATCATTTACCTGCCAAAAACAAATAATACAATATTCTTACCATGATAGTTTATTTGCTTTCCATCTATGAAATATCATTATCACACCGAACAAACAATTGCAGCCCAAGAAATAAAAACGAATTTAATTAGTTTATATAATTTCAAATAAAGACAGTTCAATTTAACTCGTATGAAGAAAAAATAGTTCACGCTGCAGATATTTAAAAAATAAAAAATAAAAAATAAAAAAATACCATTCAAATGGGTTATATCCATCTTTCAGAATGCAATAGTGAAACAAAAATTAAACTAAGAGTTGGATGAAACCATAAGGTGAGCTCAAGTCCTTCACTTGGATCAATAAATAATTTGAAGAAACATATCTTTGCATGCTACATTTGCGACTAAGATGCATGCTCTACATCTTCAACAAAGAATCACAGTTTCAATGCTTCATGTAAGCATAGATGAAGCTGAAGCTGAAGCATGTAGATTAGTTCCGTTACAGACCTTAACCACAGTGTCCCGCACAAAATCATACTAAATCGCTTTAGCTGAAGTTGAAGAACAGGAGGGAAATCAATAAACAGGACACCTTTCTTAGCAACCTGGAATAAGCAGACAACATAATCCTTGAGAATAATATTTTAAAAATTCACTATCGTGGAAAATGTGTAAGAATAGTGGCTTCAGCAAGCGGTTTAATGGAAGGCAAAACTGTGGACATCATTCAATCAGAAAGTAAAACATAACATGCACGACCCCACATATGTTTTAACAACCATACATTAAAAATCTCACTGGCTTAGGAAATAATGTAAAACCACTAGTAAAGTGGTTTGTGGAAGGAAGCAACTAAGAGCAAACTCAGATTAGAGTTACTGTATAAATGCAGTCAACAATAGAAATTCAGTAATATAACCTGCAAACCATATTGTTCGGCACGGTATTTATTGTCACCCTCAAGATGTTCAACTGTCACATACTTATCGAAAGAATCATAAACATCCCGACAGCCTTTTACATCAAGCTGGAGGTCTGCAAAGCAATAAGACGAAACCAGTAGCATGCACTGACATTCATGAAATACTTCCAACTCATAATAAATGAAGTTTGTGCCAAGAAACGTTACCATAAAATGACTCTTTTCCTTCGGATTTGTAGTGCACATTGATGCAGTCAGTGTAGTTCATGTAATGTCCTTCAAATAACTGCTGTATTGTACCCTCCACAACAGTTCCCTGAACCAACATAACAATTATAAAAATTGTAGGTGAAATGAAAATTAAACTCATGGTCAAAATGAAACATTCCCATACCTTCATTTTATCTTCAAGCTTTTGACTAAGAAATTTATTAAATTCATGGACGTCATGTTTCATGAACAAATAATGTGTATCCCACCCAAAAGACTTGGTCAATTCTTTAGTTGCAACAATGCTGCAACTGTATTGAAGCTTATAGAATAAACGTTGTAGTACCAATGGGATGCTTCCTGAAGGCATGTAATTCTCAGTTGTTGGCATATGATGCACAGCCTGGTAAGTAACTCCAAAATTAAGATCTTTTCATAAAAAATTCACAAGACAATTCATGTTTGGCTTACAATGACAACGGGAGATCACGTAAACTACCTTTCTAAAGTATGGTATATGGTAAAACGTCTGGAGTAGAGAATTCATATAACCACTTTGCCGCTGATTCTCAAGCCCAACATAACCAGTTTCCTTTTTTGAGTCACATGACTGATAATTAAGAACCTTACGGACAGTAACTTTCGCTTCAACCACAACTGTATCGTTCATCAGACATCCCCTACTCGGGTCATAAAGATCACCAAGAGGCATGGATGAAGTGAATCCCCAGTCACTTTCTCTTGCATTGAACTGGTGTTGTGTGTCTGCGACATCATACAACAATCAAATGATTAAAGATTGTTGGTTTTTGGTTAAACGCATTAATTCAAATTATTATTCTGCAGCATGAGCCACACCAACAAAATAGAATCCATTGCCAGCCCCACTACATTTGGTTCTGGCCTAGAATATTTGTACTTCACAACTCTAATTTTAACAACGTCGCAAGTCCCACTTCAAGCTCATCACTTAATAAATTGAAACCCTTGATTTAGTATATTCAGCCTTTTCATTACCCAGAATTCAATCTGCCCATTATTTTTTACTGCACGTTTTGCAGTTAATTTATTTAACATCTAGATGCCTATAGAAGAACAAATCTATTGTATTTGAATTCATTTCTATCTGTTAGTACGTTTTACTCCACAATTTTTCTCAATTTTTTTGTCAAACTTCAAAAAAATTCCAAAACAATGTCACGATGGGCAGATGGGTATGCCATGGTGCGCGTTGCTGCCGTTTGCCAAGATGTTAGAGAGGAAGGGATGGAAGAAGTTTTACTTTATTGTTTTGATGTTTCAAGGAGTAAAATTGGAATTAAAATATGATAATAAAAGAGATTAGGGTGATTACTTATAGATTGATTGCGTTCAAATGGCATCGCCCAAGAACTATGAAGTTGAACGCTAGTGCGTTCACCCGGAGAATAATAAGTTCTAAATGAAAGCCTTAGGTTTAAATGACAACAGGACGACAACCAAGCAAAAGCACAACTTGAATTCGAAAAAGAAATAAGACTAATAATTAAAGAAATATACCCTTTTCTACTGAGTACTTGGTATCGATCTGATTAACTACAGCCAATCAAAAGTGCGCAAATCTTCTCCACCCATATGGCAATGTCCCAGAATCTGCTGCATCCAAATACATTGGTAACGCGTCCACTTGGTTTCCCTTGGGAAACATTATTATCCGGCTGATCAAACAAAGCAAAGCAATATAAAACCCAATTAGCGAGATACAATTATAAACCAACTAAAGGCGTACATGCAAAATCAACTTTGACATGTGGTTGACAAGGAAAATACCATTTAAAGCCGCCAACAACGAAGATGTCAGAGTAGTGGTTCTTGTTGTCCAACCTGGTAAATTTCTCAATTGTCCAAGTGAATTTCATCTTTTGAGGATCCTCAAATGCATTAGTCTGCTCCACTTGAGCTACTCCCACCACACCAAATACCATAAATTTCAAAACGAAAAACGTAGCCGAAACTACGTAGCAGGTGACTTTTCACAATTAAATCCAGCTCGCAGGAAACCTAGGCGATCAGAAACGAAAAACGTAGCCGAAACTACGTGAAAAAAAATACCAAAGCGAAAAAATGTAAAGGAAGAGTCGGTACGTACATCTGACGATGCAGGCGTAAGGATCGTAGTTTGTGTCACGCGATGAGCCGTCCGTTCAAGGAAGCTGAGAGACGAGTGAAAACTGTTGGGGCTTAAAAAGACTTCACTACTTTGGAGATGTTTATCTCACAAAGAAGAATGTAATGCAGCGGAATTGATAGGCAAGTGAAAGAAAGAGCACTCAAAGTATTACACAAAATTGTTATTCACTCACAAACTAGTACAAGAGGAAACACTCAAACACTCTTAGAAGCTTTGTTGCTTCTTCTTACTTCTTACTTGACACTCTCACTTTTTACTACTTGCTCTCTTAGTTGTTACATCACATAGCTTAGCAACTCACCTATTTATAGGCAAGGTTTGCCAATTTAGGCATTGCTAGAACTTTCTAGCTAATGCTTAACAACCACACAATTTTACAAGATTCTAGATCTTTCTACAAAAAGCCTTAGATATTTATGTATGCATTCCACCAACTTGAATTTTCTAGAACTCTCTAGCATGTGCATGGATCTTTCTTTGTGTATGGGCCGGCTCAATTGTCTTGGGCCAAGACAAATTATCATTCAACATCCCCCCTAAATCTTGTCTTGTGATGCCGATTGAGTTCCTCAATCTGATAAAATCTTCTTGTTTGAGTGGCTTGGTGAATATGTTTGCAACTTGATCTTGAGACTTCACGTATTCCACTTGCACATCCTTTCTTGCAATGCACTCTCTTAAGAAATGATAACGGGTATCTATGTGTTTGCTCCTGTCATGGAATACTGGATTCTTTGCTAGAGCTATTGCAGACTTGTTGTCGACATAGATCTCGGTTGGCTCTTCTTGTGGCATGCTTAATTCTTTCAGCAAGTTTCTCAACCAGATTGCATGGCAAACGCATGCAGTGGCCGCTATGTATTCAGCTTCACAGGTAGATAGTGTGACAATAGGTTGCTTCTTCGACATCCATGTGAATGCAGTGTCTCCCATGAAGAACACAAATCCAGTAGTGTTTTTTCTATCGTCGGAATCTCCTGCCCAATCACTGTCGCTATATCCAGCAAGTTTGTAGTTATCAGAACTTGAATAGAACAAGCCAAAGTTAACAGTACCTTTGAGGTATCGAAGAATTCTTTTGGCGGTCTTTAAATGTGTAGTTGTGGGATTGTCCATGTAGCAACTGACTAATCCAACGGCATAGAGAATGTCTGGTCTTGTGCAAGTCAAGTAGTGTAAGCTTCCAACTAGACTTTTGAAAAATGTTGGATCTTGCCTTTCTCCTTTGTCATGCTTGGTTAGTTTGACTCCACATTCCACTGGCGTGCTTATGGGCTTGCAGTCGTCCATTTTGAACTTTTTCAGTATCTCCTTTATGTAGCTTTCTTGGGAGATGAAAATGCCTTCTTCGTTCTACTTGACTTCAATGCCTAGGTAGTATGCCATCAGCCCAATGTCCGTCATCTCGAATTCTTTGGTCATCACTCTCTTGAACTCTTCAAACATGCTTGGATTACTCCCGATGAAGATTAGATCATCCACATATAAGCACACAATCAAAATATCTCCATGTTTGACTTTGGCGTAGAGAGCATGTTCATAAGGGCACTTGATGAAGTTGTTCTCCTGAAAGTACTTGTCGATGCGACTATTCCATGCTCTTGGCGCTTGTTTTAACCCATAGAGGGCTTTCTTCAGCCTCAAAACTTTGTCTTCATGCCCTTTGATTTCATAGCCTGACGGTTGCTGAATGTAGACTTCTTCTTCAAGGACTCCATTTAGGAAGGCGGACTTCACATCCATTTGTTGAATCTTCCAACTGTTTTGAGCTGCCAAAGAAATTAGTAATCGTATAGTTTCCAACCGAGCAATGGGTGCAAATACCTCATCATCGTCGATTCCGGCTCTTTGACTATAGCCCTTCGCCACTATTCTTGCCTTATATCTTTCGACCTCTCCATTGGCATTTTTCTTTGTCTTATACACCCACTTAACTTCGATGGCTTTGTGTCCTTTCGGAAGAATAACAAGTTCCCATGTATCATTTTTCTGGATTGCTTCGATTTCTTCATCCATTGCTTTCCTCCACTTAGTATCTTACACTGCTTCTTGGAAGTTGACTGGTTCACAATCAGCAAAGAGACAGAAAAGTGTAGTATTATCAAGTCTTTCAGCTACCTTATAGAGATCTCATATACTTCTTGTGCGTGGTACTTCTCTTTCATTTAGGCTCCCATTTGACGATGCTGATGTTGGTGAATTACCATGATTGGTTGATGTTGGTGAAGCAGATAGAGTAGTGGATTCTTGTTGAACCTCTCTTGCTTTCTCCATCATCCCTTGTTCATTCTCTTCTTCAAACTGAGGAAAGAAGTGAAGATCACCTGCATGCAGGCCAAAATCCCATTCTCCTCATTGAAGTTAAAAACAGAAAAGCAAAAGGGGCTTTTAGTTTCAGAGATGGGTTTTGGCCTTGGGAATTAGATTAAGCTTCAAAGATTCATGAATCAGTAAAGCTGAGGAGTAAGATCAGGAAAGCATCGAAACTATTAACAAAGTGAAAACGAAAGCTCTCATTAGCAGTTGCAGACGGAGACAACGGAGCAGTTGTAGACAAAGACGACGAAGCAGTTGCAAATGACAAGTTTGATTTTTGAGGTTCGAGTAAGGAAAAATAGGTAAATCCGAATTTTATACCCAAAATCGTTTTGGTTTTTTGTCAAACAGTCGTTTGAGTTTAGCTAATTTGAATCAATCACAATTCTATGCAGATTTGTTGAATTTTTTTTTTCTTCTAATTATCCTCTGATTTTAGTTTGAAACGTATCTGAACCGTAGGATACTCGTATCTCAACAGTACGATACGCGTATCTTGTCAGTAAAAAACACATCCCTTCACTTCGATACATATCGGGCATGTATCCACCCGTATCCTCTGCGTATCCGTATCCCTGCACGTCAAATACAGGATATGCTGGCTTTCCCCCGTGTCTATGCATCATAGCCCCTGACTTTTCAATCATCCCCACACCGTCGAATTGTTAACCCCTCCCCTCCTCACCCTGACCGCACCAACCCACCTCAACCCGCTTCCCTTCAACCCAACCGCCAACTCATCCCAACCTCCGACCGAGACCAAGCCAGGCACAACCACCAGTCTCCAATTGCAACCCGCGATCCCAATTTTGAGACACCAACTATGTACTAAAATATCATCTACATAAACACTACAAAAAATTATCATATTTTTTGAAAGTTTGATCCATCTTTCTTTGGAAGATCGATGGAGCATTTTTAAGTCCAAATGACATAGCAAGCCACTCGAAATGTCTTCTGGACAAGTAAAAGTTGTCCACTCAATTGTTTCTTCTGCTAATCGTATTTGCTAAAAACCTGATTTACAATCAAATTTACTAAAATATTTACTCTCTTGAATTTTATTTATAAGCTCATCATTATTTGGTAATTTATAACTATCTTTATATGTATTATCATTGTATCTCTTGTAATTATAAACTAGTTTTGCCTTACCTGTCTTTAACTCTCAATGTTTTCTCATAATAAATGTTGTTGATCTATGTCTAGACTTAGATGGTCTAATTACTTTTAAATTTAACAACTCTTTTATTTATTGCTCAAACTCTTGTTTATCTATCAAACTACAAGGCATATCAGATGTCTTAATAGTTAAATGTGGATTAATAATATCTAATTTTGCTAAGATTTTATTTTTACTCCAATGTAAATGTGGGTCGTCTCCTACAATTCTAGTTTGTTCTGCTAATTGTAACAATTCTTCTAAACTCTTTGAACTATCTAACTGTAATATTTCTATACGGTTTCCTTCTTCTAAAAATCGGATATTCATGTTCAAATATTTCTTCATCAAATTCTTCTATATTATTATACTCATCATTTTCTTTTGAGTTTTCTAAATAATAATTATTTTGGTCACTAGACTCTTCCATACATATGCTTTTGTATGCTTTTACCGTATTACTTTGATATGTTATAGTAATACCTCTATTGAAAAATGTTATGTTAGGATTCATATATAAAAAAACCTTGTAAACTTTTCAGAAAGTTTAAACCTAAAATAAATGGATATGATCTTACTGGTGAAACAAATATTAATGGTAATTTTTTCAACTTTAATAGACTCATTATTAATGCAATTTGTGTTAAATAAACTGGTCTTTCATCAAATTATGTTATTCTAATTGATTTTGCTAATTTTTTCCTATACTTTTCTAGTACCAACTCTTCTCTTAAGACACTTTTTGTGCTTCTTGTATGTATCATAGCTGTTGTTTGTAATTTGTATTTTTTTGCTATTTCTATTTCACAATTTATGGTAATTAACGAACTGTTTTTTTTTTTTTTTTTTTTTTTTTTTTTTTTTTGGCTTCTCTATACTATGAACAATATTTCCTAATATTTCAGTACTCTCCTCTGATTCAGCTGAATTAACTTCTAATTACCTATTACTAAAACGTTTTTCACACAATATTGAATATGTATTATAACTTACTATACTTATGAAATTTTTCTAGCCAACCTAAATTAATGTATTTATACTCTTCTTCATGTTGTTCTTCTATGAATGAACACATATACTCTTCTAAATCACTATGTGAACTACTTGAATCTTCTAAGTCTAAATCTATCGTATTTATATTTTCTATACTATAAATACTCTCATTATCACTTAAATCATCTAAACTATATATTGACTGTATATCCTCATCTTATTCTAACTTAAACAACTCCATTAAATATACTTTATCTCTCAGCCGTTTACCTAATTTTGGACACTTTGGTCAACATAAATAATATTTACAACTACTTTTATCTTTTGGTGCTTTATATTTTCTAATCCAAAGTCTACCCACTTCTTTTTCTAAATTGTTTTGGAATATGTTTTCTCTTCCTATATGTTCTTGAAGGTTTTATGTTGTTTGTATGGCTTGTATGACTTATATTTCCTATTCTTATGCTTATTTTTCTTATGACAACCATACTGTTGTGATAAATCTATGTTTTTACAGCTCATGTAAAATTGCTTCCTAATTTGTCTCTTAACTTTTATTTGGCTACACTCTTGTTTAAGTATGTTATATACATGTTGAATTCTAGGTCCTATTGCAATATCATTTTTCTTTGGATGCTTTTGTCATTCATTCCAAATCTTTTCTCTCATTGGTCCTTTTATTTTTGTCATATAAGTATCTAATAAATTAGTATCACTAATTCTACCTGTTCTTCCTAAATACGTAAAGAAATTTGAAGTATACTCCGCTATATATTGTAAATCACAAATTTGTAATTGTTCTAAATTTCTAATTGCTCTTATTTGTTCTTGTTCAGTTCTAACATCTAACATATTATGATCTAAAAATTCTTTCTTAATTAAAGTAACAAAACCATCAATATTAAAATGTGTTTTAGCTACCTGATGCTGTTCTGGATTTTGAACTATCCATAATTGAAAATAATAAAAACCTAAACCAGTTAAAGTATATTCAAAATAATCTAACATATTTTGTGAATTACTAAAATCTAATATTAGTGCTGCATGTACACAACATTTTTCTCATCTCTCAATTGTTCTCTCCCAATCTTGTGGATTTACATTATTTAAGTTTAAAATATTACATGCTATATTAATTTGTTCAAATCCTCTTAAATATGGAATCCTATTTTTTCTAGGTGGTTTCATCGTACTTTCTTCAATGTAATCTACTCCTGCTTGTTCATTATATTGTTCATTTGTTTGTCACAAAAATTGTTGATCAATTCTACCTACATATCTTGAATTTTCTACTCCTAATGTACTACTTTCTTCTGCTGGATTACATTATACTTTCAACTCTAATAAATTATTATATTCTTTTGATTCTAAAATATGTTCCACTCTTATTTCTAAAATTAATTTTTTTTCATCTCTTCATCTGAAATTCTATGTAGTCCTAAATCATATGTCTTATATTTTTCTAAATATTGTTCTTCATCTAAATGATCAACATCTTCTATAAGTTTATTTACAATATGATCAAAATTTTGCTCAACTAAATTAATATCTAAATTATCAAAAGTCATGTGAATACTCTTATTTTCAATTTCGCTCCTATCATCTTCTATATTTTCTAATTGCTTGTAATTACTAAATCTAATTGTTGCTTCACCTGTATTAGTTTCATATATTTGTACTCTAACTGATTGTCTATTTCTGGCTACTTGTAAATTAGGTAATATCCACTGAATTCCTTCTAAAAAGCTATTATTTACGGGTTTTGCTTCTGTCATATTTACATGCTTATTACCAAATGTGTGAACTAAATTTTGAAATTCTAAATTAAACTTATGATTATATTTATCAGAAACTTTACCAATATACATTAAGTTAATACAAAATTTTTTATACTCTCCTTTCATATTATAATTTTTTTTGTTCTTATGCTTACTTTAATATATTTACTAAATTCATTAATTATCATAACATAATTAGGAATACAACCTATGACTGCTAAATTTGAACTTAAGTCTACTTCAGCTGTTGCTATTGCCGCTTGCTGGTGATTATCTCATATGTCATCATATATGTACACTAGCTAATGCTTTTGTGCCTACTTGTGCCCCGGTTAATCATGTTATTCCAATTAATATTGTTCCTATATGAATTTAACTAAAATGTGATTTTCTCAACTGAATAACTACTTCTTTATTGAGTATATTAAGTGTAACTTCTTTATCAATACAGCTAACTTCATGTTAACTGATGCTACTGACAATTCTACTTCTATTTTCAAATAAACTTGATTGATACAAATTATATTTATTTCTCTGTGTTCTCTTAAATCATCTTCTATTAAATTATTGTGCTTCTTCTTCATTTGGATAAATATCTTCAACTCTAACTACTTCTTTTCCTTTTCTCCTAAATAGTTCCATTTTCTATTGTCAAAATGATTTATCTTAGGTCTTCAAAGATGATTATTTGTACTTCAAGTTAAATTTTCTAACTTTTCTAACAAAGATGGTGGATGTCACATCCCGGCCGGGGGTCCACCACATCCTGGGCCCGCTCCACCACCGTAGCACGATATTGTCCGCTTTGGGCCCCGACCACGACCTCACGGTTTTGTTTCTAGGAACTCACACAAGAACTTTCCAGAAACAAAACCGTGAGGTCGTGGTCAGGGCCCAAAACGGACAATATCGTGCTACGATAGTGGAGCGGGCCCGAGATGTGGTGGACCCCGGGCCGGGATGTGACAGTGGAAGTGATGAAGATGTGTTATGTAAAACTTGATTTATTTCTGCTATTTGTTTTTCAACTTGGTCTACTTTTTCGGCTAAACTTAAAGCTAATTGGATAGTTAAATTATTTTGTCTAATAGAGATAATACTACTAGCTACTGGTGTTGAAAAATTTGTTAAACATACTGGTTCTTTATCTAACTTACTAAGTTCTTTCAAAACTTGGATATATTTTCTATTAGTTCTAGAATCGGTCATTAAATTAATGATCTATCTATTTTATAATGTAACTTATCTACTTGTTAACTCAACTCTTTTTGCACTAATTGAATTTTTTGAACTTCTAATTTTAATTGCTCAACTATTTCTAGTGATCTAAGTTCTACTTGCTTAGGTTTACTATCTATAAGGTCAATAAGTTCTTTTATCTCTTTTTTGCTCGGAAACCTTGGAATATTTTTATTATTACCTTCTAACTCAGATGTAATATAATCTAAATTTTGTCTAATTGTTTTTATGGATTTTTTATGAAAATGTTCTAACAACTGGTTTAATAAATAATTATGCTTATTATTTTTTAATTTTATATTTTCTGCTTGACCAATAATAAGATTTACAATGCTATTGGCTTGTGGATTTTCTTCACTATGCAAAATATGATTATGATTTCTTAATGGAAAATAACAAACTAAACTATTTTGGTCTAAAGTTATTTTTCTTTTTGTGGTTCGCTAATTTCTAAATTTAGGTAATCTATCATAAGTTACAATCTACATTTCTCTAAAATTACGGCTAACTGGTTTCTTAGAAACTCTCTTTCTTTTCTCAGGGTATCTAAAGTTTGATTTGTTGCTTTTCTTGCTTCTATAATTCTATGTTGCACTTCTGTGTTACTATATTAACTAATAAATGAAGGGTGTTCAAGATAACCAAGATAAAACTTCTGCTTCTTCAAAGTTTTGCTATTTCTTTTGGATATATTTGTTCATCTTCTTTTTATGCTAGTTATAGTTGGGTGTCTAGGACAATAAATATCTGGTGGTTGTGGTTTAGAAGGTCTACAAAGACAATAATATCTATTATTCATACAAAATTAAACAAATGTGTGATATCAGTTGTGTTAATGATGTCCATCCTCAAGGCACTTACTATTATAATTATACTATTAAAATGCTAAACTTGGTTCTGATTCCAAATTTCTCAAAGCAAATGCCCGGTTAAATAGTCGGATGTCCATTATAACAACTAGACATAAAACCTTGCACATGAAACTCGACACGTCTCAGCATAATGGCCACTCACAATGCAAGTATAAGGCCTTAAAGGCTGAACTCAGAAGTACATTGGTTAATGTCCAGTTATTTGTATGGCAAGCATTCAATTATAACAGAGTGCTCTAACAAAGTATGATTATCAGTTTACTAAATTAATAATATAACTACAATAGTGTTTCCTTGTTTTGGACTAGAAGTCTAATTAAACAAACACACTAAAGAAAGAAAGAAAGAAAACTTACTTAAGACTTGAAGATTGCTTGAATTTATACACTTGAACTTTTATTGATATATAAAATGTTTACAAAGAGAAGTGTTTACAAAGAATGCTAGGAATGCTTCGAGTGCTCTATGCTTGAGGTGTATTGGAGTAGTGTGTATTGAGGTGTTGTGTCCTTACAATGAATGAAACTCCTCCTTATATACATTAAATGAGGATACTATTGTATAAAAAAAAAATCTTTACAAATAATGGTGTAGACGTCTCCTTGGGTACTTGTTATTTGTCCATTTACTTCTACTGTTGTTGAAATTGTCGGCACTGTTTCTAAAACGTGGATTGAATTATTGTTACTATCTTCTTTTGCTTTTGTTTTGAACGGCATGTGAACTTGTTGAATGAATGTGATCTTTCTGAATGCCTTGCTAAATGCATGTGTTCTTTTTGAATGCCTTATGTCCCTTGTCTTCTTTCCTATGCCCAATTTAGGTATTATCAAATTGTTTTGTATGATTAAAAGAAAACTTTTTTGGATGTTTCCATTAGTTTTCCATTTTTTTTTAATGACATAAGCCTGGGGGGATGGTGGAAATTTATGCGTCGAATTGAACTAGAACATTTGAAGTGCACAATTAAATTTTTAGAGTGCCAACGAGCCACCAAACCTGCTTTTTCTCTCTTTGATTTCTCCTTTCAGTTAGTTTGATTTGATGACGTATGGAAACTGATCGGGTTTCAAGGAACATTACAAGCAGAATGATTTACTATGGCAATCCAATGAGTTAAGAACCTCCTCACACCAATAATGCATCACCTAGATGCGTGGTAAGGACAGTCGCCTCAGAATGCTAAAGGACAGTCGCCCGGCAAGTGACTGTTAGCCGTGGATCATTGCGAAGCGCAGAACACGCACATCAACGGCTGATAGTCACAAACATCAACAGCTGATAGTCACAAACGGTAACGCATACAGTAGAAGGGTTTTGGTAGATTTCATAGCAATGTTGTAAACCATATCAGTGCTTTCATTTAAACAAGATGTTAGTGTGTGTAGTCATATCCCATATCCAGAATCTTTTGTCACCGAATCAAATATTCACGACAAACAATATACAATATGCTGACATGAAACTTCACATAAACACGATACCGTATCTTTGGGAAGTCAAAGAGTTAGTTTGCTTGCTTGCTTGCATTTAGCCCTGCAGATAATCCCCAATCTCCGTATTAAAACACGAAATCTCAAATCTCAACACCCGTGGGAAATCAACGAGTTCGAAAGACAGACCTGTTGGCTCAGAATCTCCACTGCCACATTAAGATCCCCATCTGCAGCTGCTAGGGCAACTTCTACCTGTGTCTGTAGCCCATTACCAAGACGTCATTAGAAGATGTTCATACCAGAAAGCATGAATTAAAATGCTAATATCGTCTAAACCCATTCCAGATGCGTGGTAACATATTTCATATCTAATCTCCGCATCCACTTAACTCTATCGATATGAATCAATGCAGCTAACAGAATGCATACTATAGGATGGTTAGCTCATTCGATTAAGGAGAAAAACAGGGTGGTTTAACATCTTACCCTCTCAAAACCCATTGATACAAGCTTTTGGATTTCTTCTTCAGATGCAACATAATCCTGCAATCGAAAGACAAGTTAAACAAGAGACTTATATAAACCAGATGGACTGGAAGAACTGTCAAGGCAAACCCAAACGATTAATTAAAAAGACAAACCTGATGGTGTACAGGAATTTCTGCCGCTGCATTATTTAGTGTTGCCTGCCTGAAAATATCAAGAAAAGAGGTAATCCCATTTTCCAGCCAACTGCATACTGCTTACAATTGCTTTGGTTTACCTCATTTGCTAGAAGAATTTTGAGAACATTCTTACTATGAAGTAAACTATTTAGTAAAAAGGCAGCAGATGTAAACATATACAGAGAATAAATAATTCAAAGACGGTGAAAGATGCCCAAAACCAGATTTGGGAAGAAAACGCGTTCTTGCCTTCTTGGCAGAAATTTTGTGGTCAATTAAAAGACCTAATGGAACTCTTAGACTAAGAGAACAAAGGAAACGAGAAAAAAAAAAACCTTTGTAATCATTCTAGTATAAAAAGGCAGCTGTGGTTACACTCCTCTCTTATAAGTTTATAACATAACATAAGAGAGAAATTGCATAGGTAGGAGTGCATGATAATATTTTAACAAGGAAGAGTAAAAGAACGATAAAAGCACTATCCATGACCACAACACACTCGTTAAGCTATAAGCATGCATTAAGTTTTTATACCTTCCATCAGATAAATTCTGTCCTGTACCAATAACTGCCACATCTGATGGATGTTCTGAGTTGCTATTGTCCAAGAGTCTAGCCTGTAAGTTTGATTCCGAATCAGCATCAGAAATGGTACCTCGACCAGATCCAAGTGTTCTTCCTCTGCCAGGAAACATGTGACCATCTTGTGCTGACTGCATTATTGCAATGGGAAGTCATCAAATTTAGTAACTTAATTTATATTCACCAAACATTGAGGGAATGGAATTACAATAAAGTGTGTATTTCAAAGATTGAATTAAGGTACAACACTCTTAACATCCAAGTGACATTTGATATAGAATATGGATCTTAAAGAGGGTCGGTAAGTAAAGGGTTTTCAACATTTACATCCTCAAAAGGTGAAAAACACAATACCTGTACAGATGTTTCCCTCTGTGGGATCCATGAAGACAAGTTTCTCCAGATACTTCCAGCAGAGAATCCACTGGTAAATAAAACATACCATTTGCAACTCTTATAACATTAATAACTGTAGTCTTTCAAGAAATCGAATTACCAAAATTCATCAGTCAAAAGAAAAGTAAAGGGAACAGAAATATTACTTACCTAGTGGGTGTACCTTGGGTTGAATATGTAGGGATGAAGGCAGAAGGATTGCCACCAGTGCACACAATAAATTTAGGCCGCCTCACACAACTTGACTGGAAGCATAAAGTTAAAAAAAATAAAAAAGATTAGGGATCCGTGCAATAAATGCATAAGTCCAATTAAATAAGACGAACAATAGTAAGTTTCCAAATTGATGAATCATCAAAAGCAGTTTACTCACAAATAATGAGGAGGCCTCAATTTTAGAATAAAAGGATGTTCCCGGAATGAGGAAATTTAATAAGCTGTAAGTATCTGTATTGCAAAGCCAACACAAAGCATTATCACCGACTTCCTCATGTGACACAACAAAAAAGAAACGGGAGATTAGAATGGCAGAAACTTACAAGCAAAGCCAGACAAAATGCCACATAGGTGTCCCAGTAAAGAAACATTTGGCATAACAACTTGGAACACTACCAGCAAGATCCATGCATACCTGAAACAGATTAAAGTAATCAATGTCAGATAATTAATAAAATATATGGCAATGTAAAAGAATAAGAATTAAACACGGCATAAGCATGTTACTGCCATTACCATTTAGCAGGTACATTGAAGAGTCCAAACACACTGCAGTGCAAAAAATGTTTGTGTGTTAGTAGAAGCCAATGCATTCTCCAGGAACGAACGAAAACAATTAAAATGTGCATCTATACACACATCTGCGCACAATTTAGTGCACCCATTGAATGATCGCATGAAAGGCTTCTAAATATCTTATTCTTCATTATATAAAAGATGAATAAAAATTATTCTAGGTAAGAGAAAGACAATACTTGAAATTTTCTCTCCTAAGTTAGACAATAGAAAAGTCAAATATGCTTGAAAAATTAAAAGCACTAACCTTCTAGACTGGTGTCCACTCAGACTTGTCTCTATAACAATCATAGAAAACAAGATTCCCGAGAAGCCTATTGCACATTCATCCATGAGGTACTGAGAAGGGTGAATAGGATTATAGGATACCAAAAGCGCAATCAGAAGATGTAATACTGCATTGCTTATGGCCAATAGAATGATCATGTACAACAAGCGGACAGTTCCCATGATTCTCTCCAACTCAGAACCCAAAGGAACTAATGCCATCATGTTGAACAACACATGCAGCACTGAACCATGGAAGATAATGGAGGTGAAAATCCTGTAGACTGAACAAGAGAACAAAAGGTTGATGACCATTGGATGAAATCGGTTTGCATACAAAAAAGGCATATATTTTTTCTATCAGCTGAATAAATCCCACAAATATAACTTTCATAGATTAATTAATTTAAAAGTAGATGCTTTTGATAGAGAAACAAAATGTAGTTAAAATGAGCAGAGATTCTCTATTTGATTTCAAAATGGGCCAGACGGGTGACCCTAAGGTTGTGCTAAAGCCTGACGTTAGGGGGACTAAATTACAGATTGTTAGGTAGGCTTAATATTTAGGTTTACAACAATCATGATCGGAAATACTGTTTTGAAAAGACTACTAAAAGGTTTCTACGTCAGTGTGCAGGTTATATAAAGCATAATCCAAAGGTAGCAACCAAATAAGTTAAGCAGCACCAGTGTTAAAGCCACTTGATCAGGAACTATAATTTAAAGTATCCACATTCACGTAACACACTATCTCCAAATGTTAGAAAAATAATGACGATACAAGACCATCAAATAGTTCATCACTGTAAGTATTAAATATAAAGCAATAATCTTGAACAATTTCATTAATATGTTCATTATGATAAACCATAAAGCCCCAGTGCTCATAAAATCTGTGATCAAATCATATACGAAACTGCACAAAAACTTGAACATAAGTTGGTAGAGTGGACCTAAGGTGTTTTGTGGTGAAGTCAAATTTTAGTTGCATAATCAAAATTGAAGCAATCAGAAAAACAAGAATACAAAAGACGTTAATTGCAAGGTCCACAAGGGTATCCAGAAGTGAACAATCGAGAATAATAGTTCTAGAATGAGGGACAAAGAAGCACATGTTTAACCCCGGGAAGGAGGGTGGCAAAGTTCTACTTATTTCTAATAACTAAAGATTACCACACTGACAATGAAAAAAATTACCTTGGAATCGGGATACAACATTAGAGGGCGAAAAGCACACTTCGTAAAAAGAGTCGTATCCAACCAGGAGGCAAACCAAGTAAATAGTTGCGCACACGCCGACCACCGCTGAAGTAAGGAAAGGAATGCTCTCCCACCATTGCCTCAACCTAGTTTGCAGCCCTGCCTATACATACACCCAAACATACAATCAATCTCAAATTCACTATAACCCAAACAAACACACATACAAACCATATTAAACACTAATTTCAGCATAATTCAATTAAACAAAATGTAATTAAAGAAAATTTAGGGTTTCCAAATTTTAAACAGAGTTGATCCAAGTTTCATGATGCTGAAGCTAAACACAACAAACAAAACCGAATCGAAATCAAACATGAAAATATCACTCAGAAAGCAAACTAAAAGTTGAGAAGCTCAAAGCAGCTAAGTTTACTGTTTAATATCTACCTCCTCATTTCGTAGTTAACAAAAAATAAAAAACAAAATTCCGGTTTCCATTTCTGCATTTTCTCAGCAACCAAACGGAAGATAGGAGAAAATACTGGAATTTTCTCGGGAAAAAAAGGGAAAAGAGAGGTAGATCGGATATGAGAATTTACCTCGGAAACTATGTTGGGTCTCATTTTTCTTGCTCGCTCTCTCGGTCTTTCTCCGAGTGAGTGTGACTTGGTTTTGAAACAATCGCTTTGTATTTGCGTTGTGCGGGGATCTCGAATTCTCCCATATCCGCGAACAGTCTTTTTCCCCTCGGATCGTTGAATACGGGCGGGTCGGGATCCACAAAACAAATCGGGTTTGAGATTGGGTTTTTTTAGGATAGTGATATTTACTCACTTATTTTTACTTCTTGCACACCTCTCCTAATTATTGATCTCAGATGGGTGTGTAGGAGATAAAAACGAATGTGTGAATAGCACTATTCTTTTTTATTTTATTTTTGTGTTTGGATTTGCAAGGTTGACTATGAGATGATATGAAAACCAAAGCTGCTGAAAAGTTGAGTAAGATAAAGGAAATATACCTGATGATGGAAAGAGCTATCTATGCGGAGGAGGAGCTGCAGGAAATACCAGTAGAATATCAAGATATGTGGGAATACCTGGAGGATATGTTTGCGAGGGGAGAGAAACCTATGACAGCTAAGGAAGCAGGAAGCCAATCTCGGGGTGGTAGTGGCTGGCCTTCAACAGCCGCAAGGTCACCATGATGCACCTATTTTGGAACTGTCGTGGTATGGGGTCGGACACGGTAGATTGGGCCCTACATAAGCTTATCAGGAAACATATACCCTCTATGATTTTTCTATCGAAAACAAAAGTGAAAGATCATAGAATTGAAGATGTGAGGTGGTGTATAGGGTATTCGAATGGTTTTAACGTAGCTCCGATTAGGAGAGAATGTGGTTTGAGTTTTTGGTGGGATAACTCAATCACGGTGGAGATCTTGGATTCCTCTAAGCACTTTATTGATGCTAGATGCTATTATCAGAAGTTCAACCCTGACAATATCCCTTGGATATATGGTGGTGACTTTAATGAATTCTTATGGGAGTGGGAAAAGTCGGGTGGAGCGGAAGTGAGATACAATAGAACTCGGTACTTAGAGGATTTCATGGGTAAAATTCAGGTGATGGATTTGGGCTTTAAGGGACCGGGGTTCACTTTGAGAGGAACGAAGAATGGGCAACTGGTGGAAGCTCGGCTTGATAGAGGTCTTGTCAACGGCCATTGGTAGTCATTATGGCCAAACACCATTGCTATTCATTGTACGGTGCTGGGATCGGACCACTGTCCTGTTTTGATACAATGTGAGCCGAATGAGGTGAAAAGGAAAAAAACTCTTTCGCTTTAAGGCTTTTTGGGCAAAGAAACTGATTGTCGAGAGGTCATCCAACGATGTTGGGGGATATGGCGGAGTGGTGATAGTATGGAGAGATGGTCTGGGAAAATCAACGATTGCCGCAACAAATTATTGAGATAGAGTCGAAGGAAATTCAAACAGAAAGGGCAACAAATTGACGGGATGATGAAGAAACTTGGGTCCCTTCAAATGGATTGGGGAGCTAATGCACAAGAGATAGAAGTGCTCATGAAGAGGATGGACCGATTGTGGAGTCAAGAGGAGAGTTTCTGGTAACAGAGATCGCGAGTTAAATGGCTCCAAGATGGAGATGCTAATACCTCGTTCTTTCACCAATCTACAATGCAAAGAATACATAGAAACAAAGTTGTCTCTTTAAGGGATGGGAGTAGGGGTTGGGTGGACAACCCACTAGTGGTAAGGAACATTATAGACAGCCATTTCACAAATCTTTTTACCTTGGTGGGGCAGCGGGATTGGGGTTCGATCTTGGATTGCATCACCCCTAAAGTCACTGTGGAGATGAATGAGACCCTTACTACTTCGGTTTTGATGGAGAAGGTTAAGCATGCGGCTTTACAGATGGGTGGCCTAAAAGCCCCTAGACCTGATGGCTTTCAGGGTATCTTCTACCACTTTTATTGGGATATCATCTTGAATGATGTAAATGAGCTAATTGTGGACTTGATGACTGGTAGACAAACCCTAAACCGTCTGAATGTTACTCATGTGGTGTTGATCCCCAAGGTGTCAAGCCCTAAAAATGTAAACCAGTTTCGTCCCATAAGTCTGTGTAATTACTCATACAAGGTTCTGTCAAAAGTGATGGCGAACCGTCTGAAACCACTTTTGTTGACATTGATTTCTACAGCTCAAAATGCATTTGTTGCAGGGAGACAAATTCAAGATAACATTGGTATTGGTCATGAGATTGGGGTTCAATAGTAATTGGAGGAATCTCATAATAGGATGTATATCATCGGTGAACTTTGCAATTTTGCTTAATGGTCAGCCCGACGATAAATTTGCTCCTTCTAGAGGTCTTCGCCAGGGAGATCCTCTATCCCTGTACTTATTTATGATGGTGAGTGAGGTATTTTCTCTACTTATGCAGCATGCAAGTGAGATGAGAGGAATTGAAGGGATACAATTGAATCACAACAGTCCGGCCATTTCTCATTTATTTTTTGCGGATGATACTCTCATTTTTCTAAAGGCAGAGAAAGATAACTGCTGAAATCTAGTCCACTTAATTGATGAGTATTGCTCTGCGTCGGGCCAACAAGTTAACTTACATAAGTCAAATGTGTTCTTCGACCGTAATGTTCCTGCAAGTTTGGTGAATGAGTTAACAAGTATTTTGGGAATGGACAAGGTTGATGACCCCAGGGAGTACCTGGGTGTCCCCACAATTTGGGGGCGCTCAAAAAAATGTGGCTTGGCTTATGTGAAGGGCCGTCTTTTCGGGAAATTGCAAGGTTGGAAGAAGTCTACTCTATCAACTGTAGGGAGAGAGGTTTTGATCAAGGCGGTGGCACAAGTTATTCCGGCATATCCTATGAACCTTTTCAAATTCCCCATAACTTTCTGCAAAGAGCTTGATGCTATGATAGCTAACTTTTGGTGGGGACAAAAAGATGGAGAACATCGGATCCATTGGGTCTCCAAAAAGAAGCTGTACTTTTCTAAAGCCGATGGTGGGCTTGGGTTCAGAAATTTTGTGGACTTTAATGACCCTCTACTGGCAAAGCAATGCTAGAGATTAATTTCTGAATCGAATTCCAAGTGGGCAGAGGTGCTTAAAGCACGATACTTCCCCAATTGTTCGTTCCTGGATGCGGAAAGGGGTGGCAGAGCGTCGTGGGCTTGGTCTAGCCTATTAGCCGACATAGACATATTACTTGGGGGAGCACATTGGCAGATTATGAATGGAAAGGATGTGCGGGTTTGGATCGATAAATGGATTCCTTCCATTCCGTTGGGCCGACCATCGCTGATGGGGGAGGTACGGGTAAGCCAAAATACAAGGGTGAATTCTTTATTAAGTTTGGAGACAGGTGGATGGAACATCGAATTTTTACAACCATTTGTGTCGGCTGAGGATTATGATGCCATGTTAGAAACTCCGATCGGCGATCCGAAGCACAGTGACAAATTAGTGTGGCCTTTTAAAAAGAGGAGAATTTTTTCTGTTAAGTCAGGATACCATTGGGCGGCCTCGAGGACACCATCTAATATAAGTTCGGGTTCATCGTCCTCTACATCTTTTCCCAGCTCTCTCTAGAAGGTTATATGGACCATACATACAACACCAAAGGTTCGATGCTTCATGTGGAAAACCCTTCACTTCGCCATTGCAACCATGACGAACTTATTCAATAGGAGATCGGCGCAATCCCCTGTTTTCCCATTATGTTCTTTACACGAGGAGTCGGTGGAACACTTATTCCTTATGTGCCCGTGGGTTGAATTAGTTTGGTTTGGGGGTACTCTTAATTTAAAAATTAACCGTGCTCTGATCACTACTTAGGCAGAATGGCTATTGACATTTCTAGGATAAATGGAGGTTCTAAGTCAGAGGTTACAACGAGGCTCTCCTATATTGGCTTCACATGTTGGCAAATCTAGAAGGCTCGTTGCAATGCGTTGTTTAATCATGTTCCGATTAACCCAAGACAAGTAGTCATCTCAATCGCCAACATGGCTGAAACTTTCAATAAAGCTGCTTACCCGGTGCGCTGCACCTCTCAGCTTAGTTCCCTTGGTGCTCTCCGCCTTGTCCTGAGTGTATCAAAATCAATGTTGATGCCAGTTGGAGGCCAAGTTTGCAAGATGGCTTTGCAGGTATGGTTGCGTGGGATATGGAAGGAAACTTTATGGCAGCTTGTCGATACTCGATCAAAGCATCCAATGCAGCGATGGCGGAAGCAAAGATGCTTCTCCATGGATGCGAATTGGGTATCTCCTGGGGATGGAACTTAGTGATCATCGAATCTGATTCGATGGAATCCATTGACAGCCTCAGGAATACTTCAACTCTTGGCAGTTGGGAAGCCTTCCCCATTCTTATGAAATGTAAAAGATTGGGGGATAATTTCCAAACTTGTCGTTGGTCTTGGGTTCCAAGATCGGCCAATCATGCGGCAAACTTCATTGCATCGAGACAATGTAGGGAGATGTGTGATGTTATGTGGGTCTATCGACCTCCATCTTCCTTTATTCATGTTCTTTGTAACGATGGACTCCCATGCCCTCCCTAAACACCCCGGTAGTGTGAGTGATGACATTTTTAGCATTGGATGCGGCGTCATTGCTCCTTGGACCACTCACACTACTCTCTGCTTTTGCTGGTTTTCAGCTGTTTGCCTTGTTGTAGGCTCTCTGTATTTCTCTTTGACTTCTTTGCCCTGGTTCTTTGGATTCCAGTTTCCAAAAAAACAAAAAAAAACTTTAGAATTTCCCCAACTCACCATAGACAGGTGCAGTATCTATCCAATAATATGATATCACCAAAGTTCTAAAACACATTAGACACTAGTCTGGCGGTGAGCACTGGCCTAACGCTTAAGTGGCTAGGAGGATATCATATAAATAAGTGTTTACTTATACTTTAAAAATACATAATTTCATTGGATAAAAAATTGCAAACTAAGATGACAAATAAATGATAAAGTAACAGAACATAATGGCCTCATTTGGCAGCTCGGACTGTACTGATTATTTCTATTAGATAGGATAAATAGTCACCGGATAGTATTGACTAAATTAGTCAAGCCTTTGGTGCAATATCAGACTAATGACCGTATTATTTATACTGTGTTTGGTATTATACCGGATAGGAGGAATCAAACTTAAAATAAAATTAAACTTATAATAAAAAAAATAAAAAGTAAAAAAACTGAAATAATCTTTTTGTTCCCAGATCTCTCTGCGCCCCCCAAACTCCGTCCCTCTTTCTCCTTTCTTCTTCTTCCCCTACTGCAGAAGAATCCCAAATAATTGTTCCCTAGATCTCTCGGCCGCACCTCCCAAACTCCCTCTTTCTCTCTCCCTTCTTCTTCTTCCCTGACTGCAGAAGAATCCTAAATAAATTCAAACAACCAGTTGCAGAAGAATCCCAAATTGAAATCATCTCTCCGCTGCACCATGTTTCTTTGCAAGACCCAGTTGCAAGGGAGGATGGCGAGTAGGCGATGAGGAAGGCCATAAGGAGAGGACGACAAGAAAAGTGACGAGGACTAGGAGAGCAGAGATGGCGAGAGAAAGCAGCAGCGAGAGAAGGCAATTGCGAAGACGGCGATGGCGAAAGAAGGTGATGGGGAAGACGACGATGCCGAGAGAAGGTGAGAGAAAGGGCCGAGTTCGCGAGAAAGGAGAGCAAAACCAACTAATAATAATCCGAGCCTTTTGGTTGGTTTTATTAAGCAGGCATATACTGTGTTAAATAAGTAGACCATTTAAATTAATTCGGCGCTTATTTAGTACGAGTGAACGCCAAACACCCGAGTCAATATAACTAGTCATATCCGATCTGCCAAACAAGGGGAATGAAAACATCGGAGAACTTCATATAATATGTGTTCATCTAAGTATTCAACAAGTCTTTTACAATTTATTAGAAACAACAAAACACAAAATGAAAATTATTTACTTTTTGTCTAAGTGAAAGTTACGACCTAGGCTAGGGTGCCTAAGCAGGAATGAACGGGCAAGGCAGGCGCCAAAGCAGGTCTAGGTGTCCATTCTTCGTTTTCAAACGTGTAGAAATTAATGAGAGCGGTGACCGACCACCTAAAATATAATCGGAGCCTAGATGACGTTAGGCGAAGGTTTTTAAAACAGCAGATATCACGTGCCCCACTAAAGCACATGGTTTAATCTTTAAAAGAAGAAAATACAGAAAAATAATTAAAAAATAAACTCGACAACTGTTGCATCTCCGAACCTTTTGCCCTGCGCCGTTCTTTTTGCTCAGCGATTCAGCACGCCCCTCCGGCGCCACTTTCTTGTCATCCGCAAGCTCTCTCACACCCGCCCGAAACTCCAACATCCAGGTCATTGTTCATCCCTTACCCATCTCTGCAACTTCCCGTCCCTTATAGCTGATAGCTTATAGCTTGTCGTTCTCATCACATCTACTACTGACTATCAAATTCAGTTTGTATGTCACTTCTTAATTCTTCGTTCTGTTATTCTTTTAATAAGAATCAGGCTTGAATTTTGAGTTGGGTTTGTGAATTGAAATTGGAAATTTTGAATCACAAAATTTGGTATAAAGGCGATTAATTAAGTCCCTTTCTTGCTATTTTTTTTCTCTCATTTTTGTAAATTTATTTGTAGAAACATATGGGTTTAGTCCCAATACTTACATAAATTTATGCAATATTTGGTAGAAGAAAAGTTGAGGTCCAGTCAAATAAAGTTCAAATTTTTAATCTAATATGTAGATACAACAACAAGCTTTATTCGGTCGCCTATATGAATTTTACAACGCCATTGCACTTTGTTATGTATCAATATATTTCATCCTCAAAAGGAATTTATATATGCATTAGTTTTCATCTTCTTGTTCTTCTGTTCTTGTTTTTAATTTTGACGACATATTAGTTTATGTTCGATTTTGAAATCTTTAAATGTTTTTTTCTGTTTCTGTTTGTTCTATTACTTGCCATGTTTTCGGATAACTTGGAGTTGTAGACTGTGTTTGTCAGAGTAGATCGGCTGATCGTAGTTTGATATGATCATATAGATTTGATATGGTATGGGTTCCCAAGTTCTTTGGAGCAATTTTAAAGGAGAAAAAACATAAGAAGTATCTGCATCAACTAGTTGAGAATTTGGATTTAAGCTAGTTAGTTAGAAGTAAATGGAATCGGTACCGCTCGATAAGGCTTCGGTTGAATTTTGTTTTGCTATCATCTGAACTGGTATATAGTTGAAATGTAACAAGAACTCACATGCAATCGGCTGTTTTGCTGCACCTGGCAATAGTGAAATGGTTTGGTTAGTCCGGGAAAAGTGTCCCATAATATCACAAATCTACTTTTCAACTCTTTTGGGTCACATAATGTTTCTCATAAGGCGTGATTTCATTCTTTTATGACCCAATTTGCAACAATCAGCTCAATATGTTGATAATTGTTGCTGTTTCAAGCCAAACTGAAACGGAAAACAATTGAAATTTTGAAAAATATCCGGTTTGTATGGAAGAGGGTGAGCCTTGGCGCAACGAAAGGTTGCTCCTTTGTGACCAAAAGGTCATGGGTTCGAGTCGTGGAAACAGCCTCTTTGCAAAGCAAGGGGTAAGGCTGCTTACGATAGACGTTCCTCCCCCAACCCTTGGAAAGTGGGGAGCCTTATTGGCTCGGGATTGCTCTTTTTTTATTCGGTTTGTATGGAAATTGAATGATGGTTACTCCTAATATTTTTGCTAATCATGCTTATGTACAGATTCCAACATGTGTTCAAGGTATACTCATTAGTGCTTAACGCTCCAATGGACTATCTTGTAAGTTTCCCCTAGCAATTGTCAACTCTAAATGTTTTTGTCATTGTTATCCTCATTCCTGTTTTTGTATGATAAGTCTGTTATTTCTTGTATTCGTTTAATGTTCTTTTCTTTCAGGGTTCTGAAAAAAGTACGTCTAGCCGGATTGGGGACCGATCAACCAGTGATGTTGTTGTGAGGATACGCACAGAGGATGGGCGGGATGATCGGCTATATTGTCATTCCCAGATCCTCATGGAAAAGAGCAAGTATTTCGCTGATCGCCTATCTGAAAATTGGCCAACATGTCAGATTCTTGACTCACGCAACTGCGTTGACGTATACTGCCAAGAATCAGAATTTGACCATCATGTCATTGTTCTCCGCCTTTTTTACGTCGCAGTAGATGGCTTAGTTGGTAACTTGTGGCATGGTGTAAAAAATGCCATTGGAATTCTCCAGGTGGCTGTCAAGCTCGGATGCCCACAAATCATAAGTGCTTGTGTGAACTACTTAGAAGCAGTTTCCTGGGAAGAGTCTGAGGAGGAGGACATTTTAAAGATCGTACCACGCCTGGGATCACAAGTGCAGCCAATTCTTGCCCGTCTTCTTCCAGTCAATCACTCATCAATTATGGGGATATTTTTGTCAACCATCCGATTTGCCACATCGTGCCCTCCTCCAATCATGAATGATCTCAAGTCTTCTGCCCAGGAGCAGCTTGAGTACATGATTACTGAAGATGATGATGCCCCGCTCTTAACAGCCGATGATGAGATCAAATCAGAGGTGAAAGAATGTGTGAATAGACTATTTGGAAGATTCAGCAATCTATTAGAAGCCTTGTTATGTGAAGTAGAATTATCTTCTGATGGAGGGAAGATGCAGTCGTTTCAAACGTTTTTATCAGATCTGTCGTGGGCATGCCAGATATTAACTAAGTTGGAAACTATGAGGGAACTTGTCTGCAATTGGATGGATGCATCAGATAAAATAGTTAACGTTGTAAAGCAAGCAAGGCCGACAGCTGAACTAATTGAGACAAAGCTTAGGATTGTTGAGGTTGCAGCAAAGATTCTAGAGGCAATAGGTTACGGCACTGTCATTTTGCCAACTGCAAAACGGCTTCATATGGTTAAGGTGTGGCTTCCTTTTGTGAGGGTTGCGAAACTAGTGATCGATTCTGCCACAACTACCGGTGATGACGCTCCTGCGCTAAAGATGGATAGTGAACTGTGGCAATCCTTGGAATCTACATTTGTTTCCATAATTCTTACGCTTCCATCCGTCGAGCAGGCGGAGATATTGACTGAATGGTTGGAGAATGAACATATTCAATATCCTGACCTGACCGAGGCATTTGAGGTATGGTGTTACAGATCCAAGGTTTCCAAAAGAAGACTATCATTTATATCGGTGAACCATGAGAAAATCGATACACATTAAGTCATTAACCTCTTCACTTGATCCTTTTCAACCATTTTTGTACTGATTTCTCGGACACCCTTTCTTAACCAATGTGTTTTACAAAAACTTGGGGAGATTGGGGAAAGACCGCAGGAAGTAGATGGAATATTTGAATTAGTAGCTCGAGGGTGTCATATGTCATTTGATTTCGGGTCTCATGACTCCGATGCAATATGAGAGCTTCCGCCAACATCTTTCTAGTATCCATCTATGACTGGCAGGCAACAAAGTTTGATGCCGAGCAGTGAAGCATCCACAGAACTGATAAGCGAAGCCCGCCAGAACCCAGTTCAAACATTTTTCCATCCAAGTCGTTGCAGCTTGAAGCATCCTCTGTGCGCAAGACTCGCTCATTGATCCTGACCCTGTGCTGTGCAGATTTGAGTTGTTAGTTCGAAGGAAGAAAGAAATTTTCCAAGCACCCCTGACCCTGTAAACGCCAGACTTTAATTACTGAATATTTGTTCATAACCATCAGAACACCTACAATGCTGTAACTTCACAGCTAGCTTTCTCTGAAACACCATATTCCCAAAGCTAATTAGTCTGAAGCCAACGGAAAAAAGAAATTGAATGAAACTATTTAAATTTCAAGATTCATTGTTTTTACACCGCATGATAGTGAGTGAACTAGATATACAGACTCAGTCCGGTCGTACCAGGTCAGCTCAAGGCATAGCATAATGCGTAGGCAAGGCGAGACTTCTTTGAGAGTGGCCTTACAGGTTGGCAGTGGTTGAGGAGGGTAATACAAGCCAAGGAGAAGGGCGGGCTCCAAACTTATCAATCAGTGTTGCTTTGTAAGCAATTGGAGCTCAGGGAGGCAGGCACAGGCTGCGGGGCCAAATCAATTAAACCAAACTAACTTAATGGCAATCAATGGGAGGTGAACATCACCATCACCACGGGGGTTGAGCAAAGTTGAACTCTTTATACTAGCACTTTGTCAGATAAAAAGGAATCTTCATTGGCAGTTGACCAATTTTGTATATGAATTGGGATTGAGTCTTGTGCTTTTTGAATCTTTATCGGTAGTTCATCAAATCTTTTGTCATAACTTGTAATAGGCAAATTGCACAAATGGTGATTAGGAGAAAGGATTAGTACCAACATCCTTCATATAACAGTGGATAGATCAGACCACCAGCAAGTCCACTAGTTGGGACAACCAAGGTTCTAAAAGACGTTACACGTTAGTCGAACGGTAGGTTCGAACCTAGCGCCTAGGCGGCTAGACAGGGTCTAGGCGGGCGCCTAGGCAGACTTAAGTAAATTTATTATATTTTTTGTAAATAAGTATCCGTTTATACTTAAAATATATATAATTTCATTATAAACTACAAAATAAAATGACATATATATATATTATAAAGTATTGAAACCTAATGAAAACATGGGGAACAAACATATAATGTGTGTTCATTTAAGTATTCAACAAGTCTCTTACAATTTTGAAAAAGAATAAAATGCAAAATGAAAGTTATCTATGTTCTGACTAAGTGAGTCGCAACTTAGGCAAGTGCCTAGGAGGAGACGCCTCAATAGGTTTAGGCGCTCTTTCTTAATTTTCAAACGCCTTGGCATTAAGCGAGACGGTGGTCCCTCGCCTAACGCCTAGGTGGAGATTTTTAGAACAGTGGGGACAACAAACTGCTCATCAAAAGAGAAACTAAATATCGTCTAAACTACGTACCCCAGAGGAAATGGAATCAGAATCCACCCGCCAACGATTTTCAGATCAAGACACCGTCAACGATTTTCAAATCCGTATCTGACACAGAAACGGATAATTGGAACCTAAACCCTAATCCACTTCTTTCAGAACTCTGTTCAGATGATCCCATTCCAGGTCACCGATTTCTACAGTGACTGAATCCTCATTATTCATGTAAGCCAACAACTTTTCCTGAGTACTTTCGGGGAAACTACACTTCTCCCCGAGTAGTCGTATAAATTCTTCAGCTCCCTCCACATCTGCTTTCTGTTTCATGTATTCCATACAGGCAGCCACAACATCCCTGTCTGGCGTCCACCGTGACCCCTCAACAACTGAAAGTGCTTTCCTCATCGACTCAACTGTCTTCTCAGTTTGGTCATGATTGAGATAGCCCTTTGCCAGATAGTACCAAGTCTTTGCATCCGGTTTCCCACCCTTTAGCACTATCCTGCTAATAATGGATTCAGCCTTGTCAACTAGGCCCTTTTTGGTATAAGCACTGATCAAGAAATTTGGGATACGAATATCTGGAGTTAAATTCTTGGATTCCCATTCGTCATAGATCTTCTCGGCACTTTCAATGTAGCCAACCTTCAAGACCGAGGTTATTACACTTATATAACCCCTATTGTATATTTTCAAGTCCTTCTTGTATAGTTCCCACAGTCTCATAACACTATCTTTCTGCCCTAGTGCTGCATATTGTGTCGTAAGGTACTCATATGCTTCCCTCTTTCTTTTAGAACTTGGTATCAGTTTCTCAGCCTTCTCTAGCATTGCCAGAGCCCTTTCCACATTTTGTGTTTTCGTATAACCATTTGCTGCATTGGTGTAACTATCCCATTCCATATGAACCTCGGGATTGGATTCCCACTCTGCCATAACCTTGTCAATTCCCTCAAGATCAGAAGCAGCTGCACATACATTGAGCTGGATACCATAAGTGTATTTGTCACGACCAATGCCCCTCTCTTCCATTTCACTCATTAGAACATTGAATTTGTCAGTGTTTCCAGTCCGATAATACAAATTGAGCAAAATGTTGTAGGACAACAGTGTCCTAGCAAACCCCAAATCCCTCATCGTCTGCATAATTTCCTCAGCCTTTTCCACAAGTTTTGCATGAGCAAAGATGTTCAGTAGAGCACAGTAAACATCCCGACCTTTCAACTGTTTTGGAATGTTGTTAAAATAATCCTCAGCTTGTTTTATTCCATGAACTTTTCCAATCAAATCAAGCCTGATGGCGACATCGGGAATCGTAAGCTCGAAGTACCGTTTATCAGACAACCACATTGATACCTGCAAATAAATAAACAAAATCAAACTTTCAGAAGTTGGGTTGCCACTTGATAACATACTAGACAAGACAATCACTCTCCAGAAATCCAAGTATCAAGATGATGAAACAGATGGAAGCTTGACCACTTGGGGTGGTCTTATTTTGAATTCTAATCATGGCTCTCAGAGTTCACAGTCTAAATGAATATGAGCTCCTTCTAAGGCATGGTTTGGTACTGAGGTGATTCTGAAAAAAAATGATTATAAAAAAGCTGGGAGCTGTTTTTGTGTTTGGTAAACATTCAGCTTCAGTTTTTTTTCACAGTTTTGGGTGAAAAAAAGCTAAAAACAAGAAGCTGCAAAACCCAGCTTTGAAAAACCGGTTTTTTTTTCACATCTATTTTACATAAAAGTTTACCAAACACTATAATACTGCTTTTTTTTTTCAAAAACACTTTTACAAAAAAAGTTTACCAAACACTCTGCTGCTTTATTTCACAACTGCTTATTCTCACAGCACAGTAGGAGCAGTTTTTTTTCAAAGCACAACAATACCAAACCAGTCCTAAGAGGGATCCCCTTCCATTCTTGGAGCGAGATAGGACAGTGCCCTTGTATAGGCTGTCTCGTGACCATGTATTGATCATACAACAACCATATATAATGGGGCTAAAAAGGGCCAAACACTGAACTTTAAATGGCCACTACATGGCCTCGAAATGGTGGATATGAGGGCACAATCCTATTCCGCTCCAATAGGAGGATCCCTCTTATACGGTTCCATTTAGGTCAGAAGGGTTCCATTCAACGGCCATATTTCAATATCCTTCGGGTGACATCATCAACGCAATTTATTCCTTCTTTCGTAAGCATCGACCAAAGCCACTCACTCTGGCACTCAGTCATTCCCACGTCCCATTTTTTATGTGCTTTTCTTTGACCTTAAGATTTCGATGCCTTACATGAAGTGAGTTTTTCGTTATGTGATGTTTTAATTCAATAATATTATGTTATGTAGAAAAAAAACACGTGATATGTCATTATTGAAAAGAGTTGTTAATGAATTTATTTGAAGCAAGATGACTTTTTATTTAGTGTATAAAGGACACGTGTGAACCAAAACAACACATGTCAGTAAACTTGTTCAACGTGAGTTGCTTTTCTCAGTATATATTGATGTGACCATGCTCTCGTTTTAAATCTACAGATCGAACCTAAAACCCCTCACTTACAAACGAAGAGGAATACCACTAGACCGTAGTACTAAGTGGCAGATCAAACTGTTGTTTGATGCTCCAACTTAGACTGTTATTCAGGAAGCCGTGGTTATAAATTTGGGTTTAGTGCCTAATAAAACCCTTGTTCGAAATTAGAGAGTTGGTAAATTAGTTTGGTCCATGGCATGTTTAATTTAGTTAAACATAACCAAGATAACCAAAAAAATCAGAGGCCTAGATAGTTCAGTTTAAGGAAAAATTAAACAGATAATTAACAGATAAAATAAACAAAACACATTTCCAAGGACAGAAAACCACAAAATTAATTAATCAGAGCAAAGCTTAATTATTCCTTTGTTTACAAAGCATTAGAACAAGGATCAAAGTGGAAGAGAAAAGAGAAAAATAATAACAAAGATGGGAATTTGCTGGGGTTTTTTGGGTGATCATCCAACACCACTAGGCTCTTCTGGATACAGGTATCTATCTCATCATTTTCTACTTTTCATTTTTCAAACTATGCCCTATAGGTCTGTCTATATGCAATCGAACTCTGATAGGAAAACAATTAAGCTACCCTATTAGCACAACTTCAATCCATTGACGCTTCAGTTTCGCCGAGTTCAACAGAATATTAGACCCTATAACACTTTATTGTGGGGCCAAAACAGGGCAAAAACACTGAGCTATAAACAGTCACTATATGCATTCAAAAGGAGATAGAAAAACAATTAAGCTACTCAATTACCACAATTTCTATCCATTGACAATTCAATGCCACCGAGTGCAACAGAATATTCAATAATTTAACTGAAAATTTGAATAAGAACCCTAAATTATTTTCATTTCCACATTTTCCAGTCAACCAAACAGAAAATAGAAAATACTAGTACCTCAAGAGCGTGCTTGTGCTTCTTGTACTGCCTGAGCTCCTTGATGATGGTGATGAGAGCATCTTTGTGTGCGGTTCGGCCTTCTTCGACCCATTTGTCGAGAACCGGCGTAATGGGGGCCGCCGGATCTCCGGCGCGAGAAATCCGACGGTAGAGGGTGTTCAGTGTGCCTCTCCAGGACTCTCTGTAAGGCCGGGGATACGTCTCCGTCGAGTAAAGCGAAACGCCCGGTACTTTTCGGAAACCGAAACGAGAGTAGAAATTGAACAGCGACGACAGGCGAGAGCGGTTCATTTCGGAGAGAGAGTAAGTGGCGGGGGTCAAAACTGGGGCTTAAACGAAGAGAATATGATGAACTACGAGGAGAAACGACGTCGTGTCCACATGAACAACAAAAGAAAATTGAATAAATGGATTTCTAATTTTAATTTAATTGAAGTAATGGTCGCTTAGCTAAAATCCATGACCATTTCTTAACTCATAAAAACATGATCATTTTCGTCAACTTCACCAGAATTTCGTCAAAATGAATTATGTTAGAATAACTATTGGTACAACTTGATTAAAGTTGAGGGATCATTGTCACAATTTTTCTTGTTTGGTTTTTCATATTTGTCTCTTGATTCAGAATCACTTGAGCAAACGACTCATTTTAACAAAAGTTTTTAAAAAATTGACAAAATAATAAATATTATAACTTTACGTTTTGATAAATTAAAAAATTAATAAGCACGAATTTTTAATTATATAATTTTTACTCTAATTAAATTAAAATTTAGAAATTATTGCTATAATTTCTACTAAATAATAAATAAGCCTAAAGTACTTTACATTTCCATTTTCCCTGAATTTTATCTATTTACCGATTTGCCCGTGAACTTTGACACATCGGTGGATGTGAAATACATACAATGAGAAGGGCAAAACAGTAAACCCAACCCAAACCCTAGTCGACTAAACTATATTAACTCCCTTGCGCGATTCAACACACCCTTAGCAGCGCCGTTCCTTCGTCTTGAGCGATTCAACACACCCTTTTCCGACGCCGTTTTTCGTCTTCTCCAAGCTCCTGCAGTCACTTCTAAAACTCCAACCTCCAGGTCAGTGTTCATAGCTTATCTCTGTAATTGCATCTGCCATCGCAATGTATATTTTGTCTTAATTCTTCCTTTATGTTATTCTTTTAATTAGAATTAGGTTTGGATTTTTTTTCGTCCTTTCAGTATTTTCTACTAATTTTTTTGTTTAATTTTTGTTTGTTTGTCGAAATTTTTGTTTAATTGTAGAAAAATATCGTTGGGTTTGGTCCCTTACACTCGATTTTTATTTTTTATTTTTTTTAATATCGCAATAATTAAGGAACTGTCAATAGTGATTATGTAATCTGATATACTGGTTTTCATATTTCTGTATATTACTTTTTCGGAGGAAGTTCGATCGTCTGAAAGTTACTTTGCAGCTCAATTGTTAATGGAAGCTACCAAATGCCATTATTTTTTATGCCCTATTGAGTTTTGTTGCTCTATCGGAAGACGTGACACAGAACTGAGCACAATGACGTTTTAGGATTCGATAGCCAACCCAATTTAGTGGGAAAAGGCTTGTTGTTGTATTGAGTTTTGTTGCTCTGTTTGTGGTGGGTCTTGAATCTTAACTTTTGTTATACTTATTATCCTAAATTCGTAATGCTTTGTAAACCGGTCTGCCCTCGTGATCTCGTGAGGCTGGCGGGATTTCGCCTTCCATTTTACCTCTTTGGTGGTTGTACTAGTTGGTTTGTTCTGTTTCTTGTTTTACAAACTAAGATAAGAGGCATAATTTTGCATTGTTGCTTTCCTTTACCCGCTAACTTGTAGCATATATGTTGTATTTCAATATATTTCTCATACAACTCAGCCTGCTTTGCTGGCTAGATTGTAGGGTTAATTGACGTTTTGCGTTTTCTAAATTTTTCTTCTCTATTTTGTTTTCTGTTAAGAATGGAAAATACGATCAAGCATGCTATTGTGATCAAGGTGATGGGACGGACTGGATCTCGTGGGCAGGTGACTCAAGTGAGGGTCAAGTTTCTGGATGACCAGAACCGTTTCATCATGAGGAACGTCAAGGGACCAGTCAGGGAAGGGGATATCCTTACCCTGCTCGAGTCCGAGAGGGAGGCAAGAAGGTTGCGGTAATCATCTGAGATGGGCTTGTTTGTCGATGCTCCTATGTCTGAGTTTAGGTTCTTTGCAAACAACTGTTATTTTGTGTTGGTGAATGACTATGGTTTTACCATTACTGCGTATTACTAGCGTTACAGACTTTATTTTTGTGATGAGATGTTATGGTTATTGAGCAACAATTTTAGTTCTTAAAAAGTTACAATGTTTTGTTGCTTCGTCGGCATTGAAATTTGGTATCAAATTTATCCTTCCTCTTCGTTTTGAATAGTGAAAAAGGAACTTAGCATATGGTCTTTCCCCAGCCATTCAGATTTTGCTAAATTGCTTATCATTTTATTCTTTGAATTTGGAAACTTACTCATGCTATTTGCAAGAGAATATACATCATATGATTCTGGTTCTAACACTCGGTGAATGCAAATATCTGGTGAGAAGCGATTCAAGCAACAAAGAAGAGCCATCGAGTCGTGAAGTGTCGGCTGTCACTCAGCATGGTGTTAAGGTTATTGGTAGTATGACGGAGCCTGAGTTGAGTGGGCAAAGGTGTTCTAGTCTCTGCACCACTGTTGGGCGGATTTGATGTGTTATGAGGTCATTAAGCACGCCCTAAGTTACTCGGAATAGTAGAACAACTACGTGCTATGGTTGGAAGCAAATAAGCAACAAAAAGACCTCAAATTTTGATAAAATTCACGTGGTCATCCCAATTCCAAGGAGAGTGCTAAATATCATATTTGGCCCTTAAATTTTTTGGAGTTCTCACATTTTGGTCCTTCAAATAATTTTTTCTTTCTGATTTAGTTACAGTCATTAACAAAACACGTCTGCTGGATTTTCTGGTGTTTGTCGACAAACGAATGAAGTGCCTATCGACTGGCTCGCTTTGACATTTCTCCGATTACGAAAGAGGTTGGTTTGATTAAAGAATGTTACGAGTTTCTAATTTGCTCAAAGCCTCAAAATTTACCACGAAGTTTTAAAATTGTATCAATTTACTTTTATTTTTGGTTTCTGATTGTCTAATTTTTATTAAGTTGATAATTTTTTTTTGCCTATCTGGTGCACATGTGGTTTTCACGTTAACTCATATAGGATTTCACTCACAATATGTCATCAATTTAATGAAGATTAGATAATTAATCCGATCAATGACGTAAAATTAATACAATTTTAATACATGATGTAAATTGAGAAAACTATAACTTCATCGACCAATTTTTAATGTATATTTTATATAGAGAATCATGGGTGATGTGAAATAAATTCCATAATAACGCAGGGTAAAAGAGTAAACCTAACCCAAACCCTAGTTGATTCAGAACTATTTCCTTTGTTTCACCTCCTTGCCCTGCGCCGTTCCCTCGTCTCGAGCGATTCAGCACTGCACATCGCGGCGCCATTTTTATTGTCTGCTTCTTCACGCTCTGTCTCTCTCACTCTCTTCTGAAACTCCAACCTCCAGGTCAGTCTTCATCCCTCTCACCCACCACCAGTGTAACTTCCTTTCGTCAATTGCTAATGTTTTTTTTTATTTTTTTTATTTATATCTTTTACTCTTAATGCTTTGTAGTGTTTCCCATTTATTTAGAATTAAGCTTGCATTTTCAATTTCTGAATTGAAATACGAAATTTAGAATATAAATTTTGGTTTAAGGTGATTAAGCTAGTGATTTATGCCCTTTTTCAATTTTTAATTTTCTTGCTAATTTTATTTATCTGATTTTTACCACTTGATTTGTATAATATGTATTAACTGTTAAGAACCCATAATTATTTTATTTGTTCAATATTTGGAACATTTGAGGCGGACAGTGTCCAATAGTGATCAAATTTATGTAATCTCATTTGCAGGGTGAAGGTGTTTCAAATTTAATCAACTAGGGTTTAGAGCTGATTTTCTAACTTTTGTAGCTTGAATTGCTGTTATACAGAAACCATGGCCGCTGCTGATATAGCTGCTCCGGTGCTGGAACCTACACAGCCGCACTATGACGTGAAGCTCTTCAACCGATGGAGCTTTGATGATGTCCAGGTTTCTGGCTTTTTTGATTGGACTTTGTGCTCTAATTTTCCAAAATATATGATGAATTTGATAAAGCAAGGCTGAGTTTGGTAAAACTAAGTGCAGCTGGACTTAAGTTCCTGATTGTTTATGTTCAGAGGTACATTAGGTTTCGTGTGGATATTGATAATGCTTTAGAGTGGACCTGTAGTGGGTCACCATAGGTTATGTATTCGTTTTGCATTTTCATGTCGGTTGTCGTCTTGGTTTAAAAAAAATTTAGATATCTTTATGGCCTACAGTGAAAGTCATAGGCTAAGTTTGTTGTAATTATGATTTTAGCGTGTATTTCTGTAAATTTACAAACCAACAACAACAACAACAAGGCCTTATCCCACTAAGTGGGGTCGGCTGTATGAATCCTAAAACGTCATTGCGCTCGGTTTAAATATAAACATGTTATACTCTGTGATGTGAAACATTTAGGTCAGTGACATTTGACTTGGTTAATTTGTTTTACTCACATCTACTATTTATACTATGTGATGTGCAACATATAGGTCAGTGACATTTCACTGGCGGATTATGTTGGAGTTGCACCTTCCAAGCATGCAACGTATGTACCTCACACTGCTGGGAGATACTCTGTCAAACGATTCAGGAAAGCTCAGTGCCCTATCGTGGAGAGGCTTACAAACTCACTCATGATGCATGGGAGAAACAATGGAAAGAAACTCATGGCTGTCAGAATTGTTAGGCACGCAATGGAAATTATCCATTTGCTAACAGATCTGAACCCAATCCAAGTTATTGTTGATGCTGTTGTTAACAGGTACATGGACGGGAATACGTTAATATCTGTCTCATAGTAGTAACATATTTTGCCTTGTAATTACTTGTATCTTTGACAACTTTTTCTAATTCTTCTGTTGTATGTCTTCTTTCTACTGACCAGTGGTCCACGTGAAGATGCAACTCGTATTGGATCTGCTGGAGTTGTTAGGCGTCAGGCTGTGGATATTTCACCTTTGAGACGTGTGAATCAGGCTATCTATCTCCTCACAACCGGCGCTCGTGAGTCTGCTTTCAGGAACGTCAAAACTATTGCAGAGTGTTTGGCTGATGAGCTTATTAATGCTGCCAAAGGTTCCTCTAACAGGTAGTGACGACTTGTTTCATATGCACGTTGCCTATTACTCGTTATTTTCTCTCTAAACTCTTATTTCTGTGCTTTTTTCATTTGTTTCCCTCGATTCATTGGTTTCTTTCCTGACTTATTTGTGCTCCTTTTTGTGCAGTTACGCAATCAAGAAGAAGGATGAGATCGAACGAGTCGCTAAGGCCAACCGTTAAGGAGCTGCCGAAAATTTTTATGAAGCGGGAGTTTTGTCTGCGTTTTGTTTATTCGATTGTTGCTTAAGAAGTTGTCGGATTCACCCTAGAGCATGAGAATTGCGCGTCAATTTTTTTGTTATGAAGATCTCAATTATTCTTGTTGAGTTGAATTTTATTTGAATTATGTTACATTTGAATGGTAAATTTTCAAAACTTTAGTAGCTGTTGACAAAACAGCCCCACTGAACTAGTTGTATGTATGTCCACTCGGGGTAAGAAAGTTGCAAAAACAAGAACATAATCGTATAAAATCTCGTGAAAAGTTTAAATTTAAATAATAAAAGTTGGAAAAACACTAGAACCATAGGTTTTTGCAGTTTAGAAAAATTGAGTGGGTGAAGAATATGCGTACGGTGTTTTATCCCAGTGATGAAAAACAATTATACATGTACATTTTAATGTGGGTTCACCGTCATCTATTCTCCTCTTAAAAATGATTGCTTTCCATCACATTGATAAAGTGTAATCTGGAAGTTAGGATTTTCGGTCTTTATAGTTTAGTTGAAGCTCACTTTTAATCTCTATGGTTCCAATTATCTCAATTTTATTTCATGTAGTTTCTCAAACTACGCAATTCAATGACACGTTACATTTTTCATCCTGTCAGTTAACTACTAAACTAGAAAAAGCATGTGTCACTTTGATGCATGGGCATTTTAGTAATTTAAGAGCAAATAGATAAAAATATATATATATATATATATATATATATATATAGCGTGTCTTTGAGTTGCATCATTTGCAAAAGTACAAGGACTAAAATTGATACAATTGAAACCACAAGGGCCAAAACTGAAATTCAATAAAACTATAGGGAGCAAAACTGAAATTTGGCCAACAAAATAAGAAGAAAGGTAAACTAGACCCGACCGGAGATCCAAAGCCCTAGCTGATTAAAAGATCCTCTTCCTCTCACTCTTCGCCGTTTCCTAGTCTTCAGTGATTCAGCACGCTTTCCCCGGCACCTCTCGCTCACTCGTCTGAAACTCGAACCTCCCGGTCAATCCTCTTCTGTCTCACCCACCTCCGCCGCTTCCCGTCTTTGATAGCGTAAGTTTCGCATAGCATCTTGTACTTACTGTGAAACTGGATTTAATTATCATTAGGCTATTCCTTCAATTAGAATTAGATTTGAATTTTTAGTTGGTATGTTGATTGAAATGGGAAATTAGGGTTCACGGTACTAAGGTGATTAAGTTAGGGATTTACTGATTTGTATCCTTTTCCCCTTTTATTTTTATTGGAATTTTATTTACATCAATTTCATTGCTTGATTAGTAGAAACATGGGTTAGGGTTCCCAATTTTTTTTTTTTTTTTATAATTTATTCAAATTTGAAGCATTTGAGGGACTGTAATTGTTTATGCAATCTCATTTTCTGGTTTTATCAGCATGTTACATTGCAGCTTGGTTTTAATGGCAGCTATTACCAAATTTTTTTACAATTTTTTTTTTATTGTACCAATGGCTTATCGCGTCAATGCTCAGACTTTCCTAGCTTTAATTGTGTTTATACTGAACAGAACCATGGCTGCTGCTGATATACCTCTTCCTGTAGCCGAACCAACGGACCCTCACTATGACGTGAAGCTGTTCAACAAGTGGAGCTTTGATGATGTCCAGGTTTCTGGATTTTATTATTTGACTTATAGAATTATATTTTTCTCTTATCTGTGATGATTTAGATGAAATAAGGTTTTCTTCAACATGTATGTTTACAGCTACAAAGGTTTAATGTAGGTAGGTTTGAGCTATTATACTCCGTTTTAGAATATACTTATCGTTGGATAGCAACAAAGACAACGTTTATGTTCGTATCATTGTTGAGTAGTTGTAAGTAACATGACGGGTTTCTGCCTCAACCTCAATGGATTTATTGGATTTGTTTTTTTAAATGTTTAGAATTGCGTGTGGCCTCCATGCGACCGTCTTGTGTTAAATTCACTGTAGGCCTCTTTGTGTTCGTTTCTTTGTTGGGTAGTTGTAAGTAACATGACGGAGGTGTGAGTCAACATCAATATATGTGTTGGATTTGATCTTTTAGGTGTTTAGAAATCTATGCGTCCTCCTTGTGGCTGTCAAGAGTTAGATTCACTGTATGTCTAACAAGGTGGGCTAAAGTTTGTTGCACTTGTTTTGGTGACATGCATGTTGTGTCATCCTGAATATGCTGATATTGTTTTTACTGTGATTTTCAAATTTATAATGATAAAGCCAGCATTTATGTATGTTTTCTTTTATTCCATGTGTGTCTTACATCTTTTCCTCGCTATTAAGTGTTTCTGTTGATTGATTGGTTTTTACACCTCAAATTGTTTTTTGTTTTGTTTAGATGCTGAAAAAGGATTTTGTCGACAAAAGCTTGTTAATTTTATTGTTTTGCATCTTCTAATGTATGGACTAATTTTTTTATGTGATTCTTCATCACATCTATTTCCCTTATTTATGTGAAATGATAACGTATAATTTTAACATGTAGGTCAGTGACATTTCACTGGCGGATTACATTGGAGTTGCACCTTCTAAGCATGCAACTTATGTACCTCACACTGCTGGGAGATACTCGGTCAAACGATTCAGGAAAGCTCAGTGTCCTATTGTGGAGAGGCTTACAAACTCACTCATGATGCATGGGAGAAACAATGGAAAGAAACTCATGGCTGTCAGGATTGTTAGGCACGCGATGGAAATTATCCATTTGCTAACTGATCTAAACCCAATCCAAGTTATTGTTGATGCTGTCGTTAACAGGTACATACGCAATTACGTTAATATCTTGCATGTGCACCAATATCCTAGTGGATAGTGTGTTGGGTTTCCACCCATGAGTCCTAGGTTTGTAACGCCCCCATCCCCTTAATAATAATAATTTGAAAAAAATAATATGTTAATATCTTTCTCATAGTAATAAGATATGTTGTGCTTTTGGTTAGTCCCTTGTTTGATGCTTGGGCGGATGCTCATGTGCCCTTTAATATAGTTTTCCTGATTAAATGTTGATTTTTATCTGTTTGGATTACAAGGGATATGACCATTCTTCTTCTTTCAATTCTGTATGTTTGTATATCCTGTTTTTATTTCTTTGTGCCAATCAGTGGTCCACGTGAAGATGCAACTCGTATTGGATCTGCTGGAGTGGTTAGGCGTCAGGCTGTGGACATCTCACCTCTGAGACGTGTGAATCAGGCTATCTATCTCCTCACAACTGGTGCTCGTGAGTCTGCTTTCAGGAACGTTAAAACTATTGCTGAGTGTTTGGCTGATGAACTTATTAATGCTGCCAAAGGTTCCTCTAACAGGTAATGCGCTTATTTGCCTATTACACCTTATTTTCTCCAAAGCTCTTTCATCTGAGTTTGTTATTTCTGTTAAAGTTATGTTCTTTCCATTGTATCATTGTTTCTTCGCTGACGATTAGTCGTGTTTATGTGCAGTTATGCAATCAAGAAGAAGGATGAGATCGAAAGAGTTGCCAAGGCCAACCGTTAAGGGGCTGCGAAGAAGTTTTATGCAGCAGGGAGAATTTTGTATGTGTTTTGTTTAATCACTATGTAGAAGTTGTCGGATTAAGCTTCAAATGTGAGACATGTCTCTGTCATTTATGTTATGAAACCAGTCATCCTTTAGTTTGGATTGTGTAATTTTATAGCGTTGGATGCGGATGATTTGAATTTTATGAAGATTATGGTTTTTGAACTTTTGATAATTATTTCGCACTTGTAATGGTCGTTACTTGGAGACTCACCTGATTCTTTTGGAAGGGTTGCCATGGTGGAAGTGCACTTACCTCTTGGGGCAGGCGCCGGCCATGGTATAATGCCCCTCATCACCCACTCCTTTCGGAGGTTGGTAACTTCGGCGGTGTTGGAGGCAGGAGGGGAGTTTTACCATGTTTTTTAGGTCGTGATTAACTCAACTTGATTTTTACATTATGTGTAAAAGATTGAAAATGAATAACCGACGCCCCTAGTTGATTAGTACATTACATCGCGAACCTGGCTTCCGAGCAAGCACAAGAACACAAGATTTCACAGAAATGCCTGAAATCGTCGTCCTAGGGTTGAGAAGTACAAGACAGGTAAATGAAAGAAACTGGAATTATCATCATGCAGCACCACCTTCTCTAGTAGCCTTCCGAAGCAATGTTGTACTCAACCGGAAAGTTGTTGGACAGAGGATGGAAGGAAGTTATTTGCGTATGCCATTGGCTTGACGTCGGGATGTGGCACTGCTGAGAAAGTAAATATCTGAGCGCAATCTGGTCCTTCGAAACGAATAAACGCACACTTGTATCATTGTTTCTTCGCTGACGATTAGTCGTGTTTTATGTGCAGTTATGCAATCAAGAAGGATGAGATCGAAAGAGTTGCCAAGGCCAACCGTTAAGGGGCTGTGAGACATGTCTCTGTCATTTATGTTATGAAACCAGTTATCCTTTAGTTTGGATTGTGTTGCGGATGATTTGAATTTTATTAATATTATGCTTTTTGAACTTTTGATAATCATTTCGCACTTGCAATGGTCGTTACTTGGAGACTCACCTGATTCTTTTGGAAGTGTTGCCATGGTGGAAGTGCAACTACCGCTCGGGGCAGGCGCCCACCATGGTACGATGCCCCTACCGCCACCCACCGTCCTTTCGGAGGTTGGTAGGGGCAGTGTTGGCGGTATCAGGGGAGTTTTCCAGCTTTTTTAGGTCGTGATTAACTAAACTTGATTTTTACGTTGTGTAAAAGATTGAAAATGAATAGACAACACGTCGACACCCCTTGTTGATTGGTACATTTCATCGTGACCAGGCTTCCGAGCAAGCACAAGAACACAAGATTTCACAGAAAATGCCTGAAATGTTCGTCCTAGGGTTCAAGTACAAGAAAAGACAGGTAAAATGAAAAACAAAACAACTCGACGTGCAGCACCACCATCTCTAGTAGCCTTCTGAAGCAAAGTTGTACTCAACCGGTAAGTTGTCGTCGGATAGCGGATAGAAGGAATTTATTTGCGTATGCCATTGGCTTGACGTCGGGATGTGGCACTTCTGAGAAAGTAAAAATCTGAGCCAAATCTGGTCCTTCGAAACGAATAAAGGCACCCTTGTTACCGAACTGATCACAGTAATTCGGAGCAGAAAAAACTGTGACGAGTCTTTCATCATGCTCAAACTCATATCCCTCGTCCTTCAGTTCGTGAGATCGTACAACTAAACTTAAATTGTTTTCCAGCAAAAATCGTCTTGTTACATCGCCGCCAAAAGAAACACCTGAACCTCGCTTGCTCGGGCCTCTTCCGGGCGTAGCTTGAGGATCACTCCACAACAATTCACCCATCAACCCTTCCTGCGGAGGTTCACAAAACCTATTTATCTCTCTAATGTCGCTCAATTTCACTCCATCGACACTGAAAAGACCGCCATGCGTTACAAAAATCTTGCTGTTGATTACATGAGCCAGCGGTAAACAGCAAAACGCTTCAGCAAACAACTCCACAAAATTTTCACCTAACTTCGACCGGACCTCCCCCTCAAAACCATATATCACGTTCATGTTCTTTGTCTCATGGTTTCCTCTCGCGAGATGTATCGCTGATGGACACATGCACTTGAATGCAAACAACGTTAGGACTACCTCCAAAGAAAAAGATCCCCTGTCGACAAAATCTCCGTTGAACAGATACGGATTCTCCTCCGATGGAAGCCCGTTGAGCTCGAAAATATTTACCAGATCATAGAACTGACCATGCACATCGCCACAGACAGTAATGTGATTGCCAGCAGGAACACTTATATCAACCAGGGACGGCAGGGCTCGCAACAGTTCTTTCGTCTGTGAGATGATTTGGAAAGCTTGTCGTGGGTGTAATGTTTTCTGGTTCTTGAAATCCTCCATCATCTCCTTCACAAAATCCAGACTAACAACAATATCCCCAGCTTCACTGGCATATAGGTGGTGGTTATTTACTCGACTTTCGTTGCAACCGCCACCGCACCACCAACATTCCCCCAGGGCCACCATGACCGCCACACCACTATTGTGGCCAACAACTGCAGTCGCTTCTTGTAACGTCAGCATCGTTTGGACAGATTCTTTCTGTTGGAGAATGATAAAATATTTATTCGACCTTCCTCAAATCATTTGGCATTATATAGATCTAATCTCCTACCTTAAAAAGGAAACAATATCCATGGAGATTTAGATCTACTTGTCGAATTAGGATTTTCTCCTACTTACATGAGGAAGTAATATTTAGGTACAGTCCTTGTATTTGTGGATATAGGATTTCTTTTTTCTACAGACCTCCTTATGTAGAAAAATAAAGAAGGATCGATGTGTGAGAGAGATTATGAATAAGTTCCTAAATACTTTATTTAACTTTGATACTTGGTTGAACCATTTTGAGTTCGTTTCTTTGTGAGTGCAAGAAGCTAAGTTTCTTCAGTTTACACCCACAGGTCATGCACGATGATGATGAATGCTGTTTTTGTCCTTACTTTTATTTATTTATTTAAGCACTGTTAGATAACTATTTGATTTACAGTTTTCAAATTTAGTCTTTGATTTCCAATTTTAACTTTTTTGAAAAACGAATTTGGTAACTATTTTCAGTTTTTATAAAAATGAAAACTGAAAATCTAAAAGTGAAAACTTAAGGAAGTAGTTTCAGATTTTGATTTTCAGTTTTCATTTTTTTTAAACACTGAAAACGAAAAGAAGTTACCAAATAAGATTATTTTTTTTTAAATAATAAAAAAAGTGAAAATTGAAAGCGAAATGATTAATTATCAAACAACCCCTTAGTTAAATGGAAATTAAAATTTGGGACCAAAAGTCCACGTTTGGTTAACATGGATCTCAATTCACAAATTTATAGTTTAGGACCAAAAATTAAACCAGATTGAAAGTTTAGTCACCAATATATGAACAAAAATTAAACAGGCCATGACACAAAAGTTCAAACAAAATGCCTTAAATATTCATCCCAGGGGTTTGAGAAGTACAAAAAAGACAGGTAAAATGAAAAGAACAATATCTACGGGAAACTAATCACAACAATATACTGCATTTGTCAACATGCACCAACACCTTCTCAGTAGCAGCCTTCTGAAGCCTACTCGACGGGAAAGTTAAGTTGTTAGAAAGCAGAAGCAGCCATTGGCTCGACGTGGGGAAGTGGCACGCGGCGGCGGATCCATAGAGGGGCCAAACTATCATTGCAAGCGATTAGTCGTGGGATATAAAAGTGAAGGAGAGAAATATTTTCTCAAATCAACGGAGAATGTGTCTTCATATCAACTGGACATTTTGTTTAAAGAATGAGCTGTTATAGGGGAAGGTGCAGGGCCCCCTCACAAGGTTTTATGAATAATAATGCCTAGAAAGCTCCAATAATGATATATATAATGATAATGGACTCAGGCCATTGTCGATGCTGAAACACCTTCTTGTTAGTGTAACTTGAATTAACGAGAGTTTGATTTTGATGGAACTGCACTGAAAACAAACAGTGAACAAAATCTGGAGAAAACGAACGGTTTCTTGTTCTTCACACTGCAGAAAGTTGTGCAGAGGAATATTTCTTCTCATTTCAAAAAGGAGCACTAACGTGCTTTTACATTAACTGAAGGCCCTTTACTTGGGACCACATACACTCCTACATTTCATCCTAGACACACATCTTTCTAATCTCATGGATCAATCAACACATGGCACTCATGGCCCTTTTACAAAACTAGACATTTACACTTTGCTTCATTTTGCACAAGTGGATACACCAATTTAAACAAACTTATTCTAAAACTTTTCAGCTCAAATACTTATAGTTCAACACTCCCCTTTAAGTTTTGAGCTGATTTCACACCAAGCATATCTCGAAGATAGTTGAACCGATCCTTAGACAAAGCCTTAGTAAATATGTCTGCCACCTGCTCATTTGTTGGACAGTACACCAAATCGATTGTCCCTTCCTGGAGTGCATTCTTGATAAAATGATACCTTCTGTCAATGTGCTTGGTTTTCTGATGGAAAACAGGATTTTTAGTAATTGCAATTGCTGCTGTATTATCACAGTGCATTGGAGTTGCTTCAGTTTGCATCTCACCAAAATCTTCAAGAACAAATCTAAGCCAAATGGCTTGAGCAGTTGCTTCAGAGGCACTGATGTACTCTGCTTCTGCTGTAGAGAGTGCTACACAATTCTGCTTCACTGAGGCCCATGAGAACACCCCACTGCCAAAAGAAAATGCATAACCAGAAGTACTCTTGCTATCATCAACAGATCCTCCCCAGTCACTATCACATAATCCGATTAGCATTGCATTCTTTCCCTTTTCATACTCCAAACCATAGTCTAGAGTTCCCTTGATGTACCTAAGCACTCTTTTGGCTGTTCCAAGATGTTTATTTGTAGGGCAGTGCATGAATCGAGCTAGAAGGCTTGCAGCATACATTATATCTGGTCGGGTTGCTGTGAGATACAACAGACTTCCCACAATTCTTCGATACTGTTCCTCACTTGCTGAACCACTGCCATCATCTTTGCATAACTTCTCTGAAGAAACCAGAGGTGTGAACACAGATTTACACTCACTCAATCCAAACTTATCTAACAAAGAGACAGCGTACTTCCTTTGGTGGATAAATATGCTTGTGTGAGTTTGAATCACTCCCATACCAAGGAAATGATGAAGAAGCCCCAAATCTGTCATTTCATATTTTGTCATCATGTCTTCCTTGAACTCCTTCAACATCTCAGTGCTATTTCCAGTATACACTATGTCATCCACATAGATTGAAACAATCAGAATTTCTCCTCCCCTTGCTTTGATGTAAAGAGTAGCTTCACTCTGACTTTTCACAAACCCACAGTGAGCAAAATAGGTATCGATTTCACTATACCAGGCTCTTGGCGCCTGTTTTAGGCCATACAAAGCTTTATAAAGCTTGTATACCTTGTCTTCACTCCCCTTGATCACAAAACCATCTGGTTGTTCTACATAAACTTCTTCTTCAAGAACTCCATTCAGAAAAGCAGATTTCACATCTAGTTGGTATAATTTCCAACTTTTCTGAGCTGCCAAAGCAATTAGAGTCCGAATTGTATCCAGTCTAGCTACAGGTGCAAACGTTTCATTGTAATCCACACCTGGTTTCTGAGCATATCCTTTGGCTACCAGCCTAGCCTTATGCTTTTGCACTGTCCCATCGAGATTAAGCTTGGTCTTGAACACCCACTTAACCCCAATTATAGGTTTATCACTTGGTCTGTTCACCAGATCCCATGTTGCATTCTTCTCAATCATTGACAGTTCATCTTGCATAGCCTTCATCCATGCTTCATCTTTGGCTGCCTCTTCAAATTTTTCAGGTTCCATAATACAGAGATTGCATTGTGCCAACACATCATCTAGATTCCTCCATTTCAATGGAGTGTGATCAAAAGCTTGAGTCCTTCTCATGCTGCTGTCCACATCACTTACAGATTCATGAGAAAATGCCAGATTTGGTGACAGAGCATAATCATTTTCCTCTGGAGTTGTCTCTGATGAGATACATTTAGGCTGCACAGATAACTCACTAGGATTAAACACAGTTACATAGTTCTCAGGAGCTGTCTTCCATTCCCAGGCTGCATTTTCATCAAATACTACATCTCTTGAGAGTATAAGCTTTTTACTAAGAGGATCATACACTCTGTACCCCTTTTCACATGTTGCATAACCTACAAATATGCCCTTGACACTCTTTGCATCTAGTTTCTGTCTCAACTCATTTGGTGTGTGTACATAACACAGACACCCAAAGATTTTAAGGTGTGCAATTCCAGGTTTTCGACCACTGAATGCTTCAAATGGAGTTACTTCTCCAAGAGCTCTTGTAGGACACCTATTCAATATGTAGACAGCTGTGAGTACAGATTCTGCCCATAAGTAGTATGGTAGTCCTTTGTCATGGAGCATAGCTTTTGCCATCTCAACTACAGCTCTGTTCTTCCTCTCTACTACTCCATTCTGTTGTGGAGTATAGGCCATAGATAACTGTCTTTGAATCCCTGCATCTTCACACAGTTTGTTGAATTCACAAGATGTGAATTCACCCCCTCTGTCACTCCTCAAACATTTTATCTTAAAGCCACTTTGTAATTCCACCATGGACTTGAATTTTCTAAAACAGATCAATGCATCTGACTTGTATTTCAGGAAATAAACCCACATCATTCTTGTACAGTCATCTACAAGAAGCATGAAATATTTGTTACCTGCCAGAGAGTCATTCTGCATAGGACCACACAGATTTACATGCACCAATTCTAAAGGTTTACTTGCTCTCCATGCCTGATTCTTTGGAAACCACTCTCTGTGCTGTTTCCCAAACTGACAACCTTCACAAACTTCATCCATTTCTTCTAAAACAGGGAGACCATGCACCATTTCTTTGTTCTTAAGCTGTTGAAGACCTCTAAAATGCAGATGGCCTAGTCTCTTGTGCCATATCCAAGTAGACTTAGAAATACCTGCTCTCAGTACAACCTGATCATTTGGTATCAGTGTCAAAGGATAACACCTGTTCTTTTTCATTTCAACTTTAAGTACAAGACAATCCAATGAAGGTCCATCAAAGATACTACACATCTTTCCCCCAAATAACAGGTAGTAACCGTATTCATCCATCTGCCCCACACTTAACAAATTTTCCTTCAACCCAGGTAGGTACATTACTTCTTTGACATATTTTCTGCCTTTGCTAGTGTCTATCACAAGTGTACCAAAACCTGCTACATTCATGAGTTCCCCTGTGGGCATTTGAACCTTGCCAACCACATTTGTCTTCATGTCTATCAACAACTTAGAATCCCCTGTCATATGGTTGCTACAACCACTGTCTACATACCATTCTCCATTCACTTTTGATTCAGTGATTGTGCTATTTGCATAAAACAGGTTCCCTGTCACCTCTACCTGATTAGCACTATTTGCCTTTTGTACTAATTTACCTACTGTGCACTCTCTAGCCCAGTGACCAAATTTTTCACAGTTATAGCATTTAGGTTTCCCTTTATACCTACACTCTCCAAAGTGAAACTTAGAACATACCCTGCACTGTGGTTTTGTACCTGTCTGCCCCATTGACTGTGCATTATGTGCAGAATTAGTAGGAAATTTCTGCTGAAACTTAGGTTTTGAACCCCATTTCTTGCCCTTATTATTCCAATTTTTCTGGAACTGAGATGAACCAGATTGACCTTCACCCCTATTCTGCTCTTTTGAACTCACTGAGAAAGATGAGAATGCTTTCCCAGTAGTATCAACAGTATGCAGATCAAACCGTTGTTCTTGACTTTTTAAGATTGCAACTACTTCCTGCAACTCTACAGTCTCTAGACACTTTGTGTTTTCTATAACCAAACAGATAGAATCATACGATTTACTCAGACTAATCAGAACCTTCTGCACAAGTCTCTCATTCGACAGAGATTCACCAAATGTTCTCATTTGATTAATTAGCTCATTTAGCCGTGTAAGATAGCTAGATAAAGACTCATCATCTCTCATCCTAGCATATTCAAACTCTCTCCTAAGATTCTGCAATTTTACAGATCGTACCTGATCACCACCGTGATACTCCCTGTACAACAAATCCCATGCCATCTTAGCTGACTCGGCATTGGCGATTCGTGGGAAGATCTGATCCGAGACTGCATTCTGAATGATTCCCAAAGCCTTTGCGTCTTTCATCAGAACAGCTACCATTTCTCCATCATCCTCCGATGCTTCTCCAGCTTCCTTCTTCTTCGGATTTGAGGTTGCAATCCCCTTCTCTACCAGATTCCATAAACCAAGGGACTTGAAAATCGTTGCCATTTTAATTCTCCAGAACTCGTAGTTCTCACCGGAGAAAACTGGAGTCCTCACTTCCGAGCCTCGAGATCCAGACATGTTTTGATCTAAATCGACAACTTTTCACAGAGCTTCAAGAGAGCTTCGATTGAGCTCAAAAATAGCTTCACAGATTTACGCCCAGATTGTTAGACCCAACTAGGCTCTGAGGCCATGTTAGTGTAACTTGAATTAACGAGAGTTTGATTTTGATGGAACTGCACTGAAAACAAACAGTGAACAAAATCTGGAGAAAACGAACGGTTTCTTGTTCTTCACACTGCAGAAAGTTGTGCAGAGGAATATTTCTTCTCATTTCAAAAAGGAGCACTAACGTGCTTTTACATTAACTGAAGGCCCTTTACTTGGGACCACATACACTCCTACATTTCATCCTAGACACACATCTTTCTAATCTCATGGATCAATCAACACATGGCACTCATGGCCCTTTTACAAAACTAGACATTTACACTTTGCTTCATTTTGCACAAGTGGATACACCAATTTAAACAAACTTATTCTAAAACTTTTCAGCTCAAATACTTATAGTTCAACACTTCTCCTGTTCAACCTTCAACCCAGGAAAGGACCAAAAAGAAGAAGAGATTAAAAAAAGCTGAAACTGTGGCCAAGGTGATAAAACAGTTGGTGGGTATTTTGGAGGCCTAAACAATCGTTTTAAAAGCAAGGACAAGCCTGGTTGTAGCATTGAAGAAGTAATGCAAGTACTGATTACTTGCAGAGTGTTTGGCTGATGAACTCACCTCAAACAGGTACTGATTACTTGCTTTCGATGCGCTTATTTGCATATTAATTACTTGTTACTTTCTCCAAACCACTTTTATCTTTGAGTTTATTTCCAAATTTGTTATATAATCTATTAATCTGATTTCATTTATTTCCCTTGATTCCTCATTTCCTCGCTGACGATTGTTAGTATTTTCTGTGCAGTTCACTACTACAAAAGGACCTAATAGTGTCAGTTGTTGCGTCAGTTTAATATTATATAGTGGCGAAAAAGAGATTTGCGACACTCACTGAAGATGATGTCGTATTTACTGTCGCTTATAAGCGTCATAAAATTTCTATGTCTCTTTTAAACCAATGTAAAAATTTAGTGTCGCTTATAACCGACATATATTTTAATATTTTTAAGTACTGGGGTCGCTTTAAATAAAATAGTGTCGCTTTTAAGCGACATAAACTATGGGTGTCACTTCTAGGCGACACTAATTCTTGTTTTTAATATTTTAAATACTGCGTCGGTTTTGAGCGACATATATTTTGAAAACCAGTGTCGGTTGTAAGCGACACATTGATGGTCTTTATATGCTCTCCCCCGTGTTTTCTTTTTCTTCTCTTGCACTTTTCTTATTCGTTCTTCCAATTTTTACAAAGTCTCCCGTGTTCTCTCTCTTTCAGCTTTCTCCTTTGGTTTTCAAACTTCATTTGTTCCTCTTCACAACAGTAAGTTTTTCTTGCTTATAATATTTTTATTTTCTCCTCTTATGTTTAATTTTTAGTTACAATTTATTTTTGTAGGAAATTTATTTGAGCTGGTTGAGTACATAAAGAATTGTTGACGTCGAAATTCTTCAACAAATCAGGTTTGTATCACTAACTTCTTTAATTTTTAAATTGTATAATACACAAGTTTATTTATTTAAAAATTATAATTTAAGCACTTAGATAAAATTCTACTATTTTTGTTAAATTAATAAAAATTTAGTCGAATTAATTAATTTTGTCATTCTAATTGTTATTTTAATTTGTTGTTATTTTGATAATTTTTTGTTGTTATTTACTAGAATGGATTAGATGAACATAATTTGAATTGTTATGAGAAAATGGAATGAATAATATTTATAAGCATTTATGTTAAATTAACAATATTAAATATAACATAAACTTATAATATTGAGTAATATAAGAATATATTATGTTAATTTTTTTTTTTTTGCACTCTAATTGTTATTTTGATAATTTTTTGTTGTTATTTACTAGAATGGATTAGATGAACATAATTTGAATTGTTATGAGAAAATGGAATGAATAATATTTATAAGCATTTATGTTAAATTAACAATATTAAATATAACATAAACTTATAATATTGAGTAATATAAGAATATATTATGTTAATTTTTTTTTTTTTTTGCACTCTAATAAGAATATAACCTAAACTTATAATATTTAGGAATATAAGAATATAAGAATATAACCTTTCATAAGAATATAACCTAAACTTATAATATAAGAATATCCCTTCATATAAGAATATAACCTTTCATATAAGAATATAACCTAAACTTATAATATTTAGGAATACAAGAATATATTAATTAATTTTTTTGCACTCTAATTGTTATTTGAATTTGTTGTTATTTTGATAAGTTTGATAACTTTTGGTTGTTATTTATTAGAATGGATTAGATGAGCATAATTTTGATAACTTTTTGTTGTTATTTTAATTTGTTTTTACTATAATAGGTGTTGAAAATTAAAAGATTGCAATCGTGATAGAGTTCGAGGGGTGAAAGATAGAAATTGAAAATTTTGATAGTTATGCCTACATGATAGGGATTGAAAGATTGTAGGCATCTTAGTGTCAACGTAATATTTTACCTTCGTAAAGTGGTAAAATATGGATAAGAGTTGGTTGACAATACCCCGAAATTTTGAAGCGTATACAACTGGAATTAATTTGTTTTTGGATCAAGCAGTTGCAAATGGTGTTGGTCCTGATAAGTTTAGATGTCCTTGCAAAAGATGTTGTAATCGATATACTTTTGTTAGGAACACCATTGTTGAACATCTCATATTGTATGATATGGATAAAGATTATAAAAACGCTTGTTGGCGACATCATGGCGAGCAAAACATTGGAGAGCAAAATGTGGGAATTGGAGAAGAAGAAACAGGAGATGAGGTGATTGGCATGCATGATTTTCTTAATGATGTATTTGTCCAACCATTAACAGAAGAAGGTGTTGGGCCATCTACTGAACCCCCTATTGGGGAAGGGCGTCCAGAAGAGGTGCAGACTTTTTTTAAGTTGCTTGAAGAGGCAGATAAAGATTTATGGCCAGGTTGTAAGGAGTTTAAGAAATTGGAAGCAGTTGTAAGATTGTATCAGATCAAGTGTTTAGCGGGAATGCCTGACGAGATCTTCACCACTTTACTGGAGTTAATTAAAAGAATGTTGCCTGAAGGGGATTGTTTGCCTGAATCCTGTTATAAGGCAAAAAAACTTATAAATGACTTGGGGCTGTCGTATGTGAAAATTGATGCATGTCCCAATGATTGCATGATCTATTGGAAAGATACTTCAGATTTGACCGTGTGCTCAGTTTGTGGTAAATCAAGATATAAAATTACCAATGCAGAGGATAGCTCGAGGAAAAAGGTCGCAGCTAAGGTTATGTGGTATTTTCCTTTAAAACCACGATTGTAACGATTTTTTATGTCGAAGCATATGGCTGAACATATGAGATGGCATGCAACTGAATGTCCTAAGGATGAGTTTATGAGACATCCTTTAGATTCTCCCGCATGGAAGCATTTGGATAATTTATATCCGGATTTTGCGTCAGAAATTCGAAATGTCCGATTAAGGTTGGCCAGTGATGGATTTAATCCTTTTGGGAAAATGAGGAATGATCATAGCACATGGCCTGTGGTGCTTTCTGTTTATAATTTGCCACCTTGGATGTGCATGAAGCAACCAAATTTGTTATTGTCTTTGTTAATACCAAGACCGCGCAGTCCTGGTAAAGAGATTGATGTATACATGCGTCCATTGATTGACGAGCTGAATGAGTTGTGGGAGGTGGGCATTCCCACTTATGATGCGTATTCCAACCAAAGTTTTACGATGAAGGCTGCCGTGTTATGGACTATAAGTGATTTTCCGGCTTATGGAATGTTGTCAAGATGGAGTACACATGGCTATAAAGCTTGTCCACATTGCATGCATGATAAAGAATCTATTTACTTGCCAGCGAGTCGCAAGATTTGTTATATGGGGCATCGACGTTTTCTTGAAGATAATCATAGGTTTCGAAGGCAAACCATCACTTTTAATGGTCGTCGAGAGCATCGTAGTGCACCAAGGCAGTGGACTGGTTTACAATGTCTCGAAGAACTTTCTACATTGAGATTTACTTTTGGAAAACCAAACAAAGATGCTTCAGTTGGGCAACGCAGAAGAAGAGCTTCGAGCAGTACAAGTAGTAACAGTCAGTGGAAGAAGAAATCGATTTTTTATGAACTACCTTATTGGAGGCATATGTTGATTAGACACAATCTTGATGTTATGCATATCGAGAAGAATATATGTGACAGTGTGGTGGGAACATTGCTAGATATAGAAAAGTCTAAAGATGGATTGGCGGCACGTGCAGATCTTGAATTCTTGAACATAAGACATAGTCAACACCCACGTAGAGAAGGAAATAGAACATTTCGACCTCCAGTATTGTTCACATTGAAAAGAGAAGAAAAAACTGCGTTTTGTAAAGTATTGTCTACTATTCGGGTCCCAGATGGATATTCATCAAATCTGTCGCGATGTGTGCACGTGAATGAACGAAAAATACATGGGTTGAAAAGTCATGATTGCCATGTTTTAATGCAGCAATTACTCCCGCTTGCAATACGCCCGGTTTTGCCTAAAGCTGTTACTATGGTTTTATTAGAGTTGAGTGCAATTTTCAGACAGTTATGTAGTAAGAAGGAGTCTGAGGAAGGATTTAAGCAACTGAATTCAAGAATTGCCTTGACATTATGTCAACTTGAGAAAATATTCCCTCCTGCATTTTTTGATATAATGGTGCACCTCCCAGTTCACTTGGCAGATGAAGCAGCTCTTGCAGGGCCTGTTCAATATAGATGGATGTATCCAATTGAACGGTAATGAATAAATTTTTATAATTTTTTTACAATTGTAGTCATAACTTTAATTAATAATTATAATAATTTGTATTTCGTTTTATAATTGTAGGTATTTGCAAACACTGAAGCGCTATGTTCGTAATAAGGGTCGTCCTGAAGGTTCTATTGCTGAAGCATATTTGGTGGATGAGTGCTTGTCATTTTGTTCCATGTATCTTACAGACGTTGAGTCTCGTCGTACCCGTAGAGGCCGAAATGAAGATGGTATTGGACGTGGAGTATCTGGTGGGTTATCAATTTTTGACTCGAAAGGATGTTATATGGGTTCAGGAGAAAATGTGGAGCTCGATCTAAATGTTCTTGATTAGTGCCATAGATACATTCTAAATAATTGTGATAAAGTTAGCCCATGTAGAAGGTAAGAACGTTTAATCATACGTCTTAATGTTTTATTGGTTTTCTTAACTTTGAAAAAATAATTATCTAAATTGGACATAATTGTGTAGGCAACATGAAGAATTCTTGAAAACTAAACATCGTCGAGAAAGGTTAACTATGCGACAAATTAAGGAGCTAAGCAAGAAAGAATTTCCAGAATGGTTCAAGCAACATGTGAGTTGATATAACAATCATATTATTTATTTATTGTTTTGCATTTTAATTATAACATGTTTATAGTTATTCTGTCAATTTTTATCTTCATACTTATAACAGATGAATTCAAGATATGATGCTAATGACACATTGATATCTCAAGACTTGCATTGGCTAGCTAATTATCCTAGTAGGGTTGTAAGTAGATACAAAAGTCAAATTGTTCATGGATTTAGATTTCGTATAAAATTTGTGGATGATAAGCATAAGAATCAAAATTGTGGTGTCTTTGTACCTACAAATGTTCCTGGAGCAATTGGGCAAGTGAATTGTTATGGCAGAGTTGTAGATATGTTCGAGGTCAAATATTGTGGTCCTACTGAAGCAGGAGATAGGGGTCGAACTGTGATGTTATTTAAGTGCGAATGGGTTAATAGTGAAAGTCCACGAGGAATGAAGACTGATCAATATGGATTTACTATGGTTAATTTCAATCAATTGGGATTTGAAGAGGATCCTTTCATACTAGCATCACAAGCATTACAGGCATTTTACGTGGAGGACACGATTGAAAAAGATTGGCACGTAGTTGTTCGAACTCAGCCAAGAGATTTATTTGACATGTTAGAGGATAGTGATGCTATTGATGATTATGCCATGCCGAACTTGGATGATCGAATTCTTGATAATGAAAATTTCCATACAAGGGTTGGCGTGGAAGAGACTCCCTTTCTTGAATCATTAGCGTTGCCTACCGGGTTCGTTAATCATGCCAATACCGATGATGAGTTAACAGATGATGACAGGGAATAAATATATTAATTATTTTTTGTATTAATTAGACTTTGTTTCATTTTGTATGCTATGATATCGTATCATAAAATTATATTTCTGTTTTTTTTTTTTTTTTTTTTTCTTGTTTCCTGTCGCTTTTAACCGACGGCATATGTCATGTGTGTCAGACTTAGCGTCGGTTTTAACCGACACAACCTTAGCCTATTCCGACGCAATGTTAACCTTACGTCGGTTTTATGCGACGCATTATTATCATATTTCGACGCAATGTTGTGAATCATATGTAATAATTGTATATAATTTAACAGTTTTAAAAACTATAATAATCCTACATATCCTATCATTCTTCTCTCCTACATATCCTATCTATCTTTGACAATATTCTTCCTTTATAATATGTTTGCCAATTAATTATTCATAATTATAACACATGAATATTCTAACTAGCCAATTATGTGGGTGTAGGAAGAAGATAAATTGTCTAATTTAAAGGTACATGTTATTACTCTCTACTTATATAATGATGCTTTGTTTTTTTTTTTTTTTTTTTTTTTTTTTTTTATAGTTTTGACTTCTAATTTCCTCATAAGGTTTTCTTTAATTTTCATGGATGTATTATAAATAATTTCCTCTTTGTTAGGTTTTCGTTCCTTTTTATTTTTTTTGGTTCCCTGCATGTTTGTGAGATGCACTGCCTATGGAGAAGAAATACTAAAAAGAAGGAAAAAAAATAGAAAGAAAAATAGTTAAGCAATTCAGTACTGAGTAACTGAAACGTTAGAGAAAAAAGAGCCTAACAAAAACAAGAAGTTTTCTTGGTGTTGAAATTTAGAGGAAGCCAATGCCATCAATAGTCAAAACGTGAATAAATAAAAAACGAATGAAAGGGAGTTAGCTTGACTTTGGACATTAATGCAATTAATTAGCCACAATACGTAAACGGTATAGCTTTAGCTATTAGAATGAAGAACATCTAACGCAAGACGTTTTTAGAGGCGCTACACCGTAATAAAAAAAAAAAAAAAAAAAAAAAAAAAAAAAAAAAAAAACCTCTTGCGAGGTGGAGTGGAACAACATATATAAAACATTACTTCATGCAAAATGATAATTATTATAATTATTAACAGTTTTACAACATATATAAATCATTAATTTAACAGTTTTACACCCCTAAAAACTATAATAATTATATATATAATTATTATACGAATTCTACGAAACTAATTTCAACGATCCAACCGTCAAACATGTTTGTATATAATTCGAGATCGTATACGAAAAAAATCGCAAAAAAAAAAACATTCTGGGATGAAGTAACAGGACAAAAAATTTCGACGGTTATCAACAAAAAATGACGATTTAACGGTTATTTTAAGTTCGATTTTGATGATTTTTTACAGCTACACTCCTTGAACCTATATGAATACAATGAATGAATTCGATCTTCAAATTAAAATATTTATACTAGTGGATACCACAAAATCTTAAGTTATACTTAATGAAAGTGTGAATAAACTCTTAAGTCTTAGTGAATCTATCGTTTTGATGGGATACGCATTCTACAAAACTAATTTCAACGATCCAACCGTCAAACATGTTTGTATATAATTCGAGATCGTATACGAAAAAAATCGCAAAAAACAAACATTCTGGGATGAAGTAACAGGACAAAAAATTTCGACGGTTATCAACAAAAAATGACGATTTAACGGTTATTTTAAGTCCGATTTTGATGATTTTTTACAGCTACACTCCTTGAACCTATATGAATACAATGAATGAATTCGATCTTCAAATTAAAATATTTATACTAGTGGATACCACAAAATCTTAAGTTATACTTAATGAAAGTGTGAATAAACTCTTAAGTCTTAGTGAATCTATCGTTTTGATGGGATATGCATTCTACGAAACTAATTTCAACGATCCAACCGTCAAACATGTTTGTATATAATTCGAGATCGTATACGAAAAAAATCGCAAAAAACAAACATTCTGGGATGAAGTAACGGGACAAAAAATTTCGACGATTATCAACGAAAAATGACGATTTAACGGTTATTTTAAGTTCGATTTTGATGATTTTTAACAGCTACACTCCTTGAACCTATATGAATACAATGAATGAATTCGATCTTCAAATTAAAATATTTATACTAGTGGATACCACAAAATCTTACGTTATACTTAATGAAAGTAAGAATAAACTCTTAAGTCTTAGTGAATCTATCGTTTTGATGGGATACGCATTCTACGAAACTAATTTCAACGATCCAACCGTCAAACATGTTTGTATATAATTCGAGATCGTATACGAAAAAAATCGTAAAAAACAAACATTCTGGGATGAAGTAACGGGACAAAAAATTTCGACGGTTATCAACTAAAAATGACGATTTAACGGTTATTGTAAGCCCGATTTTGATGATTTTTTACAGCTACACTCCTTGAACCTATATGAATACAATGGATGATGATCAATGAAAATTGATGATTTTGTAAAAAGAATAAAATGCAAGCTTTGAGTTACATTGGCAAGGTTTAAACTTTTGAGAAATGCTCATCTAATCCATTATAGTAAATAACAACCAAATGTTATCAAAGTTAAACTTTTGAGAAATACTCATCTAATCCATAATATATACTTATATTACTAAATATTATAAGTTTATGTTATATTTAATATTGTTAATTTAACATAAATGCTTATAAATATTATTCATTCCATTTTCTCAAAACAACTCAAATTATGTTCATCTAATCCATTCTAGTAAATAACAACAAAAAATTATCAAAATAAAAACAAATTAAAATAACAATTACAGTGCAAAAAAAATTGATTCAACTTAATAAATTTATTTATTAAAATATTATATGAGATAACATAACTGATTACTTTTTAATTTTGGATTAAAATTTTTTATTTTTTTTTGTTTCTATTTTTATCCTTGTTCTCTTTTTTTTGTAAGTTAAAACTTTTTTTTTATGTTGGGCGGGAATTTTCCCGGTTTTTTTGCACGGGGGAATGGGTTGGAAGACTTTGTCAGTCATTATCATGTCAAATTATGCTTATATTGGCTTTAACCGATGCAAAATTATACATTTTCGAGACTATCTGCTACAATGGATTTTCTGTCAGAGACACTACACAAATTTGTTCTTATTTCGACGCAAATTTTATCTTATTTCGACACAAACTTGTTCTTATTTCGACGTTATAAAAATCTGTCAGTTTAACGTCGGTTTTAACCGACGCAATGTGGCCTAATTTCGACGGTACTGACATAGTATGTCAGGCTATAATGATGGTTGAGTCAGACGGTACTGTCAGGCTTTCAGTCAAAAGCTATAATCATGTTGAGTCAGACATAGTGTCGGTTTTAAGCGACACAATGTGTCCTTATTTCGACGCAATGGGTCCTTATTTCGACACTATGCCACATAACGTCGGTTTTAACCGACGCAATGGTCTTCCACTGAAAAGTATGTCAGGCTTTCTGCCTAAAGATGTCAGGTTACGTGTGTAGGCTTTCTGTCAAAAGTATGTTAGGTCGAGTCAGACCTTGTGTCGATTTTAACCAACGCAAAGTGTTCATATTTCGACGCTATGCAATTATCCATATTTAATCTTCTTTATTTCCTATCTCTTCCGTGATTCCACTCCATTTCTGGTCTACTCTCGTCTCTATCCCCCACTTCTGTCTCTCGTCTCTATCCCCCATTTCTGTCTCACTCTCGTCTCTATCCCCCACTTCTGTCTCTCGTCTCTATCCCCCATTTCTGGCTTACTTTTTCCCCCATTTCAGCCATATTCCTTCTCCTTCCATTAAATTTTGCTATGGATAGTTCTCGTGAAGATCAACGTTGTGAAGAACGTCATTTGGAAGAGGACGAGGGTGATGCTGGTTCTTTTTTGAATTGTTATAAATCTCAGTTTTTATTTTTATTTTTTTGTGTGTGTGTTTGAACTATTATTATTGCTAAACTGAAAATATACATTTGTTTCCTGGTTTTTAATTGTGTGTTTGTATTAACAAGGTACATCTCAACGGAGGCGTGGACCCTCAATTCCTAAATGGACGAAACAGCTTTGTTCGTTTGATTCGTCCGGAAAATGCATTAGTGATAATGCTAGTGCTTTTTCAAAACATGTAGCAGCGGAGGTTAGGGACTATAGAAATCTGCCGTTGGAGAAAGATTGGCGTAAGGTTACAGAAGAAGATAAGGAAGCTTTCTGGAATAGAATAAAGGTATAGGTGTTTTTATTTTTAGTTGAAAATAGAAGAATAAGTCAATGATTGTAATAATAATTGACTAGCGTGATTTTTTTTGTTTTTTGTTTTTATGTATGTAGGGAAATATTTTTTTTGAAGATGCAGATATAGTAAAAATGCCTTTGATCCGTCATATGACGCTTAAGATTGCAGAGCATGCGCACAAAGAGTTTAGAAATAAGTTAAAAAAAAGTATTATACTAAAAGAGCAGAAGAGGTGCGCAGCGAGCCTCCTCCTGATGTGATTCCTGCCCAGTGGGATGATTTGTTGGCATATTGGAATAGAGACAAAACAAAGGTAAACCTTACACGATTTATTTCGTTATAACTTTAAAGTTGCCTAATATAATCTTTTTTTTTTCTTTCGTTTTTTTTTTTCAGGAGGTTGCTGAAAAAAATAAGATTAATCGGGGATTGAAATCAATGAACCATACCATTGGTACAAAATCCTTTGCAAGAGTGCGGGAAGAATATGTATGGATTGTACATTTTGAAGAAATGATTAATTTTAAATAATTATATTTATTTTTAGTATGAGGTTTGCTTATGTTGTCTGTATGAAATTTTATTTTTGATAAAGCGGAAGAAGCATGGGAAAGAAGCAGATCATGTAACCTTTTTTCGTGAATGTCATACACGAAAAGATAAAACATGGATTGATGAAACATCGGAGCGTACAGGGGTAATAGATTTTTTCGTGTTAGTAGTTGATTTTATTAGTGTTTATTATCTTTAGCTTATTTTTCTGTTTTACGATTGAATTTTTGTTTTTAAAAATTGTAATGCAAGTCAACAATGGAGAGCAATCTGCAAACATTGATTGAGTCGGGCCAGGAGGATAGTGAAGATCTTAGGACCCAAGTTTATGTTGATACTATGGGTCCTGAGAGGCATAATAGAGTCAGAGGATACGGTCATGGTGTGACTCCTGATATGGTGTCTTATGCATCTTCTTCATCTTCTACATCAATTTCCTCCAGGAGATCATCTAAGAGTTCAATGGCGTTGCTGATGACTCAAAATAATGAGTTGAAAATGAGGGACGAAAATAATAATAAACGGATTTCGGACCTAGAGAACAAACAAAATCAGTTGTTTGCATGGTTTTTTCAAAGATTTCAGCCACAACCACCGTATAGCCCGGGAACCCAACAATCAGGCCAGAGTCAACCTCCTCAACAGTCGGGCCAAAGTCAGCCTCCCCCTGCATATCCGTATGCTGGCCATAATCAGCAACCTCCATATCCTGTGTATCCGATGCCTGCGCAGCCCATGCCATACATGCAGCAGCCGCCCATGCCATACATGCAGCAGCCGCCCATGCCATACATGCAGCAGCCACCTTATCAAGTGCCAGTATATCGACCTGAGATGGCTGCTCCTAGTGGATCTTTTCCTGAAGTTCCAGCTGGGGGTTTTCTGGAATGCTTGCAGGTGTTGGATTTGATGTGGACTTGTCGAGGATTTTTGGATCAGATGGAGGATCTCAAGGAGGAGGATCTCAAGGAGAAGGTTCTCAAGCAGAAGGATCTGGACGACGTTCAGGCGCAGATTCGGTTGGGTAGTTTAATTGGTTCTTTTTCTTGTCGGTTAAATACGACACTATAATTGTTCTATCTTTTTGTTTTTTTATGTTATGTTTGTAATGTCGGATTTAATGTTTGTTACGACGGACGACTTTTTGGATTTTATGTGAAATGTTAGATGTACAGTTTGGCACTATTGTTTTTGTTATTTATTTTCATTAATGTTTATTTAGATCTTAAAATTTATTATTTTGATTATATAATTTATTTTAGTTGGAATTAATTGAAATTGCATGCAGTTGTCGATCTATTTTTATTATTATTAACAAATATAGTGTCGGTTAAGACCGTTACTAGATTTTATATTTTATTTATTTAATTGTTATCTAACGTCGGTTTAAGGGATATTTTATTTATTTAATTTTAATATAATGTCGATTAAAAGCGACAGTAGATTGCATACTTTATTATTAAATAGCTGATGCACGTGTAAGTATGCGTCTCTTTAAACCGACGTTAAGGTTAGTGTCGCTTTAAACCGACTCTGTGTAGTGGCGGATTAAGCTCAAAAAGCGACACTGAAGCCCTTTCACGACGCTAGCAATAGTGTCGCTATTGAAATGCGACATTACATTGTTTAATGTCGGATTTGTGCCAAATTTTCGACAGAAATTTGATTTCTCGTCGGTTTTTCCTCCGCCGGTGATAGCATATATTGTAGTAGTGGTTATGCAGTCAAGAAGGATGAGATCAAAAGAGTTGCTGATGCTAACCGTTAAGGGGGCCTAATAAAACAGCGATTCAACGACGAGAGTTTTGTCTCCGTTCTGTTTGTTAAGTCAACGGTTAGAACTTAGAACTTGTTGGACTTACCCTTGAACATGAGGGACTATGATTCTCTCCCTTTCTTTTTCCATCCCCTTCTATTCTCTTCTTTAACATTTTCTATTTTGTCTTTCTCTTTCTATAAAAAATTAATATAAAATGTTAACGTGACTTAACCATAATCGTTCAAATAGGAAAGGAGGGAAAAGGAGGAAAAAGGAGGGAAGGAGAGGGAAAAAAAGAGGGGAGAAAATCCCACTCCGAATATGAGAGATGTCATTTGTCCTTTTCTGTCATCCTTTAATTAGTTTTGGATCCTTTAGTTTTATATGGTTGGATGGGAACTTATCCGCTCGATACGAAATCACTAAAGCATGCTCCTATTGTAAGATACTTACGAAATCATAAGAACAACAACAAAATATTAGGATCACGAATTTGATAAATCAAACTACAATAAATTAGCTGCAATTTACTTATCTATAGAATACGGAGGACATGGTTTTAGCATTCCTCTAAAACCGCCTATTATAGTTAATAGAGAGACCAAATCACTATTAAATCAAAATGTTGTCCCACCAAGGCATGTACAATATGTCTTACTTAATTAGGGTTTCAATTGGTCAATTAAATATATTTTGGTTCCATGATTCTTACTAACCAATATTAAATCACGTTAAAAGTCAAATATCTTGAAGACCAAGTTATTTAACTTTTAAAGTAATTCGATAAATAATAATTGACAATTCAACATAAGTCTTACACCTACCACCACACCCATATTATACAATCAAGGGTTAAATGGACCATTCTTTATATAGTTCCAAATTGTCAAAAGACAATGCCACCAGAGGAGGGAAGACCCATCTGCCACTAATATACACCCCAATATAAGGGAAAGTTTGATTTCAACACATGAAATATTTTTAATCACTTAAGTTACAAATCTTTTACGTGTGTGTGTGTATTTTATAAAAAATGATAAATATTTTTAAGACTTGAAATACAACAAATACAAGCCCCTATATATGTCACTTGCAATTGAGAGGTGAGTTGTTCATTTTTGTATAGGGTCTCAGGGCATTTGTACGTCAAATTTATATACAATTAAATCATCAAGTTGACACAAAGTATCCGCTGTAGCAATTGTTAAAACAAAGATTATGATTATAGGTTTAAACCCCGGCAGAGGAAAACTTTATTTTTTTGGGTAAATTACATTTTCATACCTCAGGTTTGGGGTCTATTTCAATTCCTTACAACATCTTTAAAACATTTCACTTTCATACCTTAAGTACTATTTTATTTCAAAATAATACCTCCGTTACATTTTCCATCCATTAATCCGTTAAATGTTGACGTGGCTGCCACATATATGCCACGTCACTGCCAAACCCCATACCTGAACCTTGAACCAAAATAACACCCACCCTACCCGCGACCTTCCCTCCCTCCGCACCAACCCTCTTCCCTTCTCTACACACCCCCCACTCCTTAAATCTACACCCATTCCACGAACTCGGCGATGGCAAGATCTGGTTTTTTTTTTTTTTTTTTTTTTTTTCTGGGTTACAGGTAGGGGGTCGGGGGAAGAAGATGAAGATGGGGAGATTTGGGGGTTGTGGGGAGAAGAGAGGAGGATGAGGGGAATAAGGTTTCAGTTTTTTTTTTAATTTTAATATTTAGAAAATTTAGGTTTATTAAAAAAAAATTAAAAAAATTATTATTTTTGCCACGTGGCATACATTTGGCAGCCACATGGCATATATGTGGCAGCCACGTCAGCATTTAACAGATCAATGAATGAAAAATGTAACGGAGGTATTATTTTGAAATAAAATAGTACTTAAGGTATGAAAGTGAAATGTTTTAAAGATGTTGCAAGGAATTGAAATAGATCCCAAACTTGAGGTGTGAAAGTGTAATTTACCCTATTTTTTTTCTCTCTATTTTATCAAAAGCAACAGTTAAATAAAACCATTGAAAACAAAACGCCAAGTCGGGATGTAGCTCGTTATGCATGCGAAAGGTACGAGGTTTAATAACCTGCATCTTCATTTTTCATTTTTCCTTTTATTTTTGTTCTTAACAACATGTTGTTCATCTACTTTTTTCAGGTATCTCATTTTCCAAGTTTTGTTTTGCTCTCTCTATAATTCTTCAGTGAAATAGGCGAACAACTTCCCCTTAAATGTCAAATGCAATTTTTTTTTTTTTTTTTGTAAAGTTGTCTTGAGGCATTTGCAGGTCAATCATTTATAAACATTTATATACAATTAACTGCTCAAGTTGTCACAAGCATCTGCTGTAGCAATAGTTAAACCAAATGATAGGATTTTTACCACCTACAAAAATAGGGATAAAAATACTTGCAAGAGTACAAGGTTATCATAGTATAGCAGCTCAAGTAAGGTCGTTTCCACATGGGTTGATTGAATAATTTGTATTTAAACTAATCTTTAACTAATTATTTAGAACAAAGTTTCGAAAAGGTTGATTTTAGAATTTAAAATAATAAAAACGAATTTAAATAAAAATAATTAAATAATTGACAAAGTAGTGAAAGCAAAAGACAAAGATTTTGGAAAACAATTTAAATACTAGGGTTCTGCCGTCATCATTAACAATCCTATGCAATTTTACCAATTACTTATGAATTTCTACACACATGCTTTGAAGGTTAGGTTTTCCTAATACATATTTTCCTCATGATGTTCAAGCGAAAATGTATATCTAACATGCAACCTGTTTGTGATGTTCATATCCAATCTAAACATGCAAGACTCATTAAACTTTGTGAAAACCCTTTGAAAAACCATGCAACCCTTAAGAGTGTGATGTTCGCCTTAAGTGAACTTACAATTACTAATCACAAGAAGCCCTCTTCAATTTCAAGGTGATGTTCCAATAGAAATTGCATCAAATTACTTGTCTAAGAATCCTAATGGTCCCAAATCACTAAGACAATTAGATAGTTTAAACGCGGTGATTAATAATTGAAAGCAAGCACGCATCCATTCATAAGCAAATTAATAAAATCACATATTCATGCTAAGGCTTATGGTTTCGCCCTAGCAAATGGAAATTAGTTACGAACAACTATAATAAAAACTAAAGAAAATATATTAACTAGAAAAAAGAATGAAAACACTTTGTAGGTAAAAAGTCTGAAGTTCTCCAAAATAATGCATGCGTTCTCCCCCAAACCCTAATGGCTAAAAAACCATATTTATACTACTAGAAAAAAAAAACCCTACCTAGAAAAGGTTTTCTAAAAACTAGGAAATTAAATAATAAAAGGATAACTAGGAATTACATTCTTATTCTGACTAAGAAATCTGCTCATCAAACAGATAGCCACATTTCTGGACCTTCAGGGCTCCAAAATAGGCCCAAAACGAATCAAACTAAAGATTATGACCTCTTCTTCAAGTTCAAAGAAGAGCCCAAGTCCAAAATCCATCATCTTCTAGCCCAAAAGTCGCAAATAAGCTCTGCAGCCCAATCTGCCAACACTGCACGCTAGGTATAAATTAATTCGCCATAATCTGATACTTCGAGATAAAATTATGAAATTTTGATACAATCTTTTTGACATATTCACGAACCCACTCCAATTGGAATTACTAAAAAATTCCACCATTCTACTTCTAACTCAAAACAAGTTCGCATGTCCTACATTAAAAATACATAACAAAGCATCAAAATCTCACCAAAATATACCAAGAATAGGGAGTAATATATAGTATAAAATCGACTCATCACCAAAGTTTATAATTCCGGGTACGAATCCTAGCAGCGGAAGATTTTTCATTTCTTTTTTCTTTTTTATCGCAAGAAATAGTTAAATAAAACCATTCAAAACAAAATGCCACATGGGGGATGTTGCTTGAGATTCGATAACCTGCATCACCATTTTTCATTCTTCCTATCATTTTCGTTCTTAAATGACACATCGTCCATCCACTGTTTTTCGTTTGTCTCAATTTCTAAGTCATCTCTTGATCTATCTCTCTGCTCTCTATAATGACATGAAGTACGGGGTTCGATAACCTGCATTTTCCAAGTTCTCTTTTGCTCTCTTTATAATTCTTCAATGAAATAGGGGAACAACATCCCCTTAAATGTCAAATGCAATTTTTTTTGTAAAGTTGTCTCGAGGCATTTGCAAGTCAAGCATTTATAAACATTTTTATACAATTAACCACTGTTCTAAAAATTCCCGCCTAGCCCTGATTAGGCGCTAGGCGCTGGCAACTGTTCTGATTAATACATAGGCATTTGAAAATTAAGAAAGGGCTCCTAAACCTGCTGAGGTGCCCGCCTAGATCGCATAGGCACCCGCCTAGCCCTTCCAAATCCACCTAGGTTGCGTCTCACTTAGACATAAAATGGATAACTTATATTTTTAATTTTAATTTTTTTCAATAGATTGTAAGAGGCTTGTTGAATACTTAAGTGAACACACCTTATAGGCTTGTTTCCCATGTTTTCATTATGTTCCAATACTTCATAATATATATGTCATTCTATTTTGTAGTTTATCATCAAAGTATATATATTTTAAGTATAACATAAACTTATTTACATGAAATATAATAAATTAACTTAAATTCACCTAGATGCTAGGCCCCAGTCCACCTTCCGACCAGCCTACCGTCTTTTAGAACCTTGATCGTGGATGGTCCTATATGGAAAATACCAACATCTTTTATCATTTTGCTCCTACTCCAACTTTGTAGTGATGCATCCTCTTGTACAATGGAATATTCTCTAAATCCTTTTGAAGAAAATATTGGGTTTGTGTGTATGAAAACCTAAATACTAGTAGTTAAAATATGTATAACAAATATTGATAGAGGGGGCTGTTATTGACCAAACTTTTATGACATGCCAAACTCATGTTTAATGCAATGAAGAAACTTCCATCCTTACTAAGCAAGAAATCTTAATGACAATCGAAAAATAATAAAGTAAATACAAATAAACATAATTTTATTTTTTTTATCAGGAAATATACAGTTTTAAAAGATTAATGTTTAGAATAAAATTAATGTCCAATCGTAAGTGAGAGGTTTAAATAGATGAAGATTTTTTTATTTCCTAAAAACATATATATGATATTATCTACCTTAAGGGTGGGGTGGAAAAGTGGGCTAAATCTCACGATAGATAAGCCATAATAATTTGGAGAGAATTCACCTTTGGTGAGAATCAAACCTAAGACCTCTTACTTACAAGTAAAGATGAATATTACTAGACCGTAAATCAGTAAATGAATTACTTATTAAGGAAACTATCCGTTACAATCTCCACGAAAAATGGTAAGATTAAATGTAACAAGTTTATTTTATTTATAATTTATTTATTTATTCATTCATGTCTTCTTGCCGTTCTAAATTTTAATCCTCTCAAAATGAATAATTATTCTCTTCTACTTTTAATATACATTGAATATAAGTGTGTCACTAATACTAAGTGTGATATCTAAATTTGACTCTTATAAATAAAAAAATTGATACCTAATTATGGCTACCCACTAAGCTTATCTTAAATCTTCACCATTGTATACATTAAAAATAGGCCTAATTGGTAAAAAAATAAAAAATAAAAAGAATAGGATTTAAGCCCATGTGGTGAAGTCTGTTAGGATTATGCCCAAAATAAAAAATTCCATCAACTCTCCGTTATTTATTAGCATGTGAGCCACACATATGAGGCTAAAATAGAACTCTCCATTAATTGGGAGGCTACTTATCTTTTTAACCCCACATGTGAGCCTCATGTGCTTGCAATTAATGCATGATTGACAAAATTTTCAATTTTGGGCCTAAATACTAACAGACTTCACCACATGAGCCTAAATCCTAATTTTTTTGTTATCACATGGGGTAGCTTCCGACTACCCTATTATCACGGAGACTATTGATCCAACTAAGCCTTAAAAATAACAAAAAGATAGTCAGTCATGTGGTTTTACCAAGTCAACCATATGACACAAGGGGTTTCTTTAGCCAACAAGCTTGGGTTATGAATTGGCTAAAAAATGCCCAGAATCTTAACTTGATTAATTCTTTTCTTGAATACAATAATATAATTGAATTAAAGAGTAAAATGGTTGGGCTAAATTAATAATAGGCCAACCATAAAAATTTGGTATCGAATTTGACATTTAAATTCTAGTGAAATAAAAAAAAAAATATATATATATATATATATATATTTTTTTTTTGTTATGGAAATTTTCATCTCTGAACACTCTCACTTTAATTTAAAAGTTTCTTTGGACACCCCATTGAAATTTATAATATTTCAAATTTGACCCTAAATTAAAGTTCACTTACTAATATTAAATCAACAAAAAGTGACGATGCAGCATCGATCCAAGAGGGAAACCTAAAAAGCCTCCCGTCCAAATTCTTTGTTCTTCTCATCTAACTACTATTTTGTACAATTGCATTTTCAAATTGCGTTTGTTCAACTCTTCATTTATGGTTACCCTAATATAATCTAGAGGCATTGAAAGAGATAGAGGATAAAAGGGGCATGTTGGCGTTATGTCAGTTTAAAAATGCCTTTGGAAGTCTTAATAGGCATTAGGCTCTTTTAAATGAGTTATTGTTAGTGTCAGATGTGCTACTGTTGACTCAGGCCAATAGAAAGATTGTATGATGTTATTGTTAGATCGTAAACTTGTGCCACAAGTAAACAGAGCTTCTAATCAAGAGACCATGCCATAGTGGGGTTAAATCTACTTTAAGTTATTTCTATGCCTCGTTAAGCCAAAGACTTTAAATATTTCTTTGTGTATGCCAAGTGATAATCACAAACCGGTGGAGTCTTGATTTAACTCAGTATGCAATTTTCATATAAATGTAAGGAGATAACGTAGGACAAATTATATGAAAAGGGAAAGACAGAAAGTAAAGGAAGTTAGACACCTGTCACTACTAGAAAATATAATTTTGCCGACAAATTATAAACCGACAAAGCAAAATTTTGTCGGCACAAGAGTCCTTTCTCGACGAAAATTTTAATTTTTCGGCTAAATACTCACGATAGAATCAATTTATAACACCAATCTTAGCCGAGAAAATTGGAACGTTAGCCGACGATCATTTTGTAGGCGTAAATTTGATGCCCTGACAAATTTTGTTTTGACGGGTAAACTTTGGCGGGAACTTTTCCCGTTATATTGAAATATTAGCCGATGATGTGAGGCAACAAAGTATTTCATCGGCAAATTGATTAAAGAGGCAATAAAGTATGTCATCAGCAAGGTAATAATAACTCTACGTGAGAGGTTTTCACCAGTGCACCTTTCCATTTTTTTCCGGGGAACGCAATCAAAGCTCTTGGCGACTATATTTATGCTCTCATTCTGTCTTTCTTGTTTCTCTATACGGACGGGAGCATCTATAGATAAAGAGATATCTAGCATTTCATATTTCTGGATTGTAGTTTTATGCCATCAATAATCTATATTGACAATTTGATTTCATAATATGTGAGTGTTTTGGAAAATAAAAAATTCCTTATAGTATTAGTCTTGCAACTTAACCCAATCTCTTTATGTTCGCTTCCATATACATTCCATGCAAACTAACTAATATTCTCATGCGAAAAGTATGTTGTAAAACTGTAAATCTAGATCAAGTAGTGAAAAAGTTCTTCTTATCAATTCTGACTCCAAACTACTTTCTAGCAACAGATAACTTGGTTTAGGTTATGATCAATTATTAGTCAATTAGTCAATTACAATTGTAAATTTGAATATGGTTGTATGTAATCATCCATTATAAAAACATAACATATAATTATAAGAACAAACTTATAAATTTGCCAAGGCAATCCAAACCTACATCCCCCAATTGCATGATCTCCCTCCCATTTCTTCCTAATCCTATTTTGCCGCCACATGATCTCCCTCCCATAATCGGTTCACATCCCCCAATTGTCGGTTCACATCATGATCTCCCTCCCAGTTGCATGCTAATCCTATTTTGTCGCCTCATGATCTCCCTCCCAATTGCATGCTAATCCCGACTTCCCTCCCATATTATTCTCTCGCGCCATCCGATTTCAGTTTGATAAGGATTCTTATTTATGAAAAAACTTAGCGGGGTCTTTACCGCTCAAAAATAATTTTAACGATTTCTATCGTAGGTTTATATATTAGATGATTTTCATGGATTTGAACGGTTTAGATTATGAAATTCGTGCGCCTAATAAACAAACATCCATACACTACTAGTCTATTACAAAATATTAAATATGCAAAGATATAATAGATTCACTAACAATTAAGAGTTTATTCATACTTTCATTAAGTATAACATAAGATTTTGTGGTATTCACTAGTGTAAATATTTTAAATTGAAGATCGAGTTCATTCATTGCACTCGTATAGGGTCAATGAGTGTAGCTGTAAAAAATCATCAAAATCGGAGTTAAAATAACCGTTAAATCGTGATTTTTCATTGATAACCGTCGAAAAATTTTGCCCCATTACTTGATCTCTGAATGTTTGTTTTTTGCAATTTTTGGCGTATGTGATCTCGAAGTATATACAAACATGTTTGACGGTTGGATCGTTGAAACTAGTTTCGTAGAATGCATATCCCATCAAAATAATAGATTCACTAACGCTAAAGAGTTTATTCATACTTTCATTAAGTATAACATACGATTTGTGGTATTCACTAGTGTAAATATTTTAAATCGAAGATCGAGTTCATTCATTGTACTCGTATAGGGTCAAGGAGCGTAGCTGTAAAAAATCATCAAAATCGGAGTTAAAATAACCGTTAAATCGTGATTTTTCATTGATAACCGTCGAAAAGTTTTGTCCCATTACTTGATCGCTGAATGTTTGTTTTTTGCAATTTTTGGCATATGAGATCTCGAAGTATATACAAACATGTTTAACGGTTGGATCATTGAAACTAGTTTCGTAGAATGCATATCCCATCAAAATAATAGATTCACTAACACTTAAGAGTTTATTCATACTTTCATTAAGTATAACATAAGATTTTGTGGTATCCACTAGTGTAAATATTTTAAATTGAAGATCGAGTTCATTCATTGTACTCGTATAGGGTCAAGGAGCGTAGCTGTAAAAAATCATCAAAATCGGAGTTAAAATAACCGTTAAATCGTGATTTTTCATTGATAACCGTCGAAAAATTTTGCCCTATTACTTGATCTCTGAATGTTTGTTTTTTGCAATTTTTGGCGTATGTGATCTCGAAGTATATAAAAACATGTTTGACGGTTGGATCGTTGAAACTAGTTTCGTAGAATGCGTATCCCATCAAAATAATAGATTCACTAACACTGAAGAGTTTATTCATACTTTCATTAAGTATAACATAAGATTTTGTGGTATCCACTAGTGTAAATATTTTAAATTGAAGATCGAGTTCATTCATTGTACTCGTATAGGGTCAAGGAGCGTAGCTGTAAAAAATCATCAAAATCGGAGTTAAAATAACCGTTAAATCGTGATTTTTCATTGATAACCGTCGAAAAATTTTGCCCTATTACTTGATCTCTGAATGTTTGTTTTTTGCAATTTTTGGCGTATGTGATCTCGAAGTATATACAAACATGTTTGACGGTTGGATCGTTGAAACTAGTTTCGTAGAATGCGTATCCCATCAAAATAATAGATTCACTAACACTGAAGAGTTTATTCATACTTTCATTAAGTATAACATACGATTTGTGGTATTCACTAGTGTAAATATTTTAAATCGAAGATCGAGTTCATTCATTGTACTCGTATAGGGTCAAGGAGCGTAGCTGTAAAAAATCATCAAAATCGGAGTTAAAATAACCGTTAAATCATGATTTTTCATTGATAACCGTCGAAAAGTTTTGCCCCATTACTTGATCTCTGAATGTTTGTTTTTTGCAATTTTTGGCATATGTGATCTCGAAGTATATACAAACATGTTTGACGGTTGGATCGTTGAAACTAGTTTCGTAGAATGCGTATCCCATCAAAATAATAGATTCACTAACACTAAAGAGTTTATTCATACTTTCATTAAGTATAACATACGATTTGTGGTATTCACTAGTGTAAATATTTTAAATCGAAGATCGAGTTCATTCATTGTACTCGTATAGGGTCAAGGAGCGTAGCTGTAAAAAATCATCAAAATCGGAGTTAAAATAACCGTTAAATCGTGATTTTTCATTGATAACCGTCGAAAAGTTTTGTCCCATTACTTGATCGCTGAATGGTTTTTTTTTTTTTTTTTTTTCGATTTTTTGGTGATGCGATCTCGATGGATATACAAACAAGTTTGACGGCTGGATCATTCAAATTAGTTTCGTAGAATTTGTATCCTATCAAGTTCAATGGTGTGTGTGTATATATATATTTATTATGTAGATTTAAATTTATTTATTTTGTACGTATAACACTTACGAAATTTAATGGTATGTATGATATGAATGATTTGTAAAGATAATTGTTAGGGTCAAGGCACATAACTACTAAAGATTATACATAACAAAAAAAAAATTGAATAAGAACCGTCTATTAAAATTAGAAATCAGTACAAGACAAAATTTAATTGCATGAATTGCTAGCCAGTGCTATTTGAATGCAGCATGTCACTCACAATTCTAAACTTTAAGAAAACAGTATTTAACAAATTAAAAGGAGGCGCGGAGTTGAAAAAAAAAAAATTAAGAATTTAGTCCTTGAAGCAGTTAACTCTCTCCGTCCCACCCTTCTCCCTCTTCCTCTCCCGCTCCACCTTCATCTCCTTCTCCACCTCCATCTCCGTCGCTGCAAATAGACAGACCGACAGCATCCTTCCGGTGGAAATCGAAACCATCGTCAAAGTCAAAGCCTAAAAAGGTTTTTCCCTCCTAATTGTTATCTTCAATTTACGTTTCTGATGGATAAACCCATCAGTTTTCTGTGTAATTCTCTTAGGGTTTTCAATTTTCTTTTTCGATTCTTTTGCAAGTATATTGTGGGTTCTTCCCCTTCTAATTCTCATCTGCAATTGTTTTACCTTCCATTCAATTTTTTTACTGGGTTCTTTTGCGAGTGTATTGTGGGTTCTTTTGCGAGTATATATTGTGGGTTCTTCCCCTTCTAATTCTCATCTGCAATTGTTTTACCTTCCATTCAATTTTTTTACTGGGTTCTTTTGCGAGTATATTGTGGGTTCTTTTGCGAGTATATTGTGGGTTCTTCCCCTTCTAATTCTCTCTAAATTTGTTCAATTTTCCTATACAGAGGGCGGTTACAAGGCTGGGCTTATATACTGAAGAATCTGATTATATTCTAGGCTAGCTGCTTTCTTTGGTAAGGTATGTTGTTACACCGTCACCCTCAGCCTATCTTATTCATTGTTTGATTGCTGGTCCTAATGAATGTTGCATGTAAAATTAAATTTGTAAACAGGGAGTAGATACTTTATATGCCATGGACAGGGAATGGATACGAAATCCGAATCGATTTGTATAATATTGGTAAAAACAATGTCCCTTGACTTTAATTCCAGATTTCCAATGTAATTATTCGATATTGTGGTTTAGGTTTGACATATTTGTTTTTCCTTTCTATAACACTTGCAGGTTGTCTATGGCTAAGTGGAATTCTGAGCTAGATAGCTTACAACTGATATCAGCACGGCATGGAGACCAGTGTGAGGATCATTCATGCCAGGTAATTTTGATATTTGAGGATTAACTTGATTAATAGATGTCTATATCTTCTTGTTTACACTGATAAAGATTATAAACAGTGATGAATTAGGGTGCTTTAGTATCGTTTATTTATGTTTCCAGGTGCATATGCTTATGTTCTAGAGTTATAACCTACTTAGCTAGGTTGGTAGTGTTATGTTTATATACATTATAGACCTTTCAAGGATTTATATCATCTACTTATCATGTTGCCTTGTTTACAGAGTGTGAGAATCATGTTGCCTTGCTGTTATGTTTATCTTGTTGTTTACAGTGATGAATTACGTATAAGTAGTTGATGCTAACTTGATTATTACCTGGTATCTATTAAACATGTAATTTTTCTAGGTTGTGATGTTGCATGGTGTTGGTAAGTTAACTTAATTAGTAGATATCTTTATCTTGCTGTTTACACATTTATGGTTTCATAAGTTATTTGTTTAGAAATACCACTCTAGTGTGGCCTTGCATTTCCTTAGTGTCAATGATATTTAGCACCCTTAAAGTTTGCTAATCAAGTTTTTTTAATTTGTTTTTCTTCTACAGTTGTTTGATACTGGAATGTTTCATGATGATCCTAATCGTTTCCCATTTTCATGATGCTGAATATCAACGTGATGAGGACTATAGTGAGAATGGTGATACTTAAGGATATTTTATCTATATTATAGTAATGTCGAAATGAAAATATAGATTTTTTTGTATTTTGTAACTAAACCGAATTGTGAACCTTACATTATTTTAAATTACATGAATTTTGTGTTGTTCCTACATTAATTCTTCATTCACGCCCCTTCTCGATCTCTTAAGCTTGCTTGTTTGTGATGGTTAAAAATATTATTAAAAACAAATGTGAATAAAAATTAGAAAATATTGGACTTGACATGTTTTGTCGGCACAAAAACAATTAGCCGACAAATGTTTTTGTTCACAAAAGATTCAACCAACTAATTATTTTGTCTACACAAGTAATTTGAGCCAACAAACCAGTTTGTTGGCATAGGACTACGTAGCCGAAAAACCATTTTGTCGTGACAAGATTACTTAGCCGACAAAATGTTTTGTCGCAACAAGATCACTAAGCCGACAAATAACTTCATCGTGAAAAAACAACCTATGTTGACAAAATATTTTGTCGCAATGTTGGTTTGGTGACGGGCACAGTTTGACGGCTGAGATTTGTCGCCTTAAAAATGAGCCAACGAAATATTAAGATTCGTCGAGAAAGATCTTGCGCGACATGCTTTTAGCGACAAAATTGCCGACAAAATTTTTTGTTGGAAAAGGCTCTTTGCCGACGAATTTTGACTTTTGCCGACAAACTAATTTTGTCGGCAAAGTGGAAATTTCTAGTAGTGTGTTATATATTCAACAACGAAGTAATAACTTGAACAACAAAGTAATAACTTGAAGAAAATGCAAATTACAAGCAATCAGACAAAAATTAAATTTATTTGGACAAGTCCAACTGCCAATCGGGCAAGTTTTTAATAATAGTAAAACTAAAAACAAAATCTTTTTATTATTTGCTTAATTATGAAAGCATTATATATATATATATATATATATATATATATATATATATATATATATTTAAGAAAGTCATGCATGAATCTGAACAAGCGACAATTTTAAGTGGGCAGTGTATCCAGTGACAAGCTGAGCCTCACATGAATTTTCTCCGCATGAAGAAACTGTATCCAACCTCTACATTTTTATTTTATTGATATAATTGCATTCAAATAAAACATGGCAACCACGGCCACTGACAAGTAGCTGATCAAAGCGACGGAGCGTAGTTAACCATTTTCATTATTTAGATCTCAATTTTTAGATTAAGGTATAAGTTTTTGGGTTTAAGTCTTTTAACTTGAAGATTAGTGATCCGTACGCAAAAACTGATAAGATTTGGAGAAGAGTTGATGTTGTTGCCAAGAGAAAATAAGATTCACAGTAGCTCAAACATGGAGCTCTGCTTCTCTCTTTTATTCATGGGGGAAGAGAAACGACTACGTAGCCAAAACTCATGCAGCTAAGCTTGGGACAGAACCACAAGTCAGCTCAAATCCTAACCATCCATTGGCTTTGAATCAGGATCATAGCTAGGTTATTGTTTGTGGTCTTAGTTTTCAAGTAGTATGTCATATGTTAACAAAAAAGACAATCATCTTAGGGCACCAACTGAATGAACGCGTGTGATTTTGTATTTTATGGGTTGCTGGAGAAATTAGGCCAAAAAACCACCACAGGGTGGCCCATTGGTATATGAGACGAATTTTAGACCCGTATTCCATATGACACGTTCTAGGGTCGATTCCTGGTATTGGTGAATCACACGATGGTGGCTAGAGGGAAGCTGAAATGCCTCTGTGTGTCTTCCTGGCCTCCGAAAGGATGGACTGTCGTGGCGAAGTCACCTGCTGGTCATTTAAAAAAAAAAAGAAGAAGAGAAATATAAAAGTTTACTAATGCAAAGTCAAATATAAATGAGGACCATCACCTCCACTAGGCGTTAGTTTGGTTAATTTTGGTTAAAATTAAACAACCCGATATTCTTTTGAAGCATATATATATGTAAGTCCTCCCATTTAGTTTACTTACCAAACCACCAATTTTTTTATAACCCATCATCACCTTGGCATTTGGCTTTGTCTTTCTTCTTTTTCTTCTTCGTTGGCATGCACGTAGAAATTATGAAGCCATTTTTGTGGGTGTTCCCCATTTTGTTGTTGGTTTCAAACTTACATTATTCTTGTTTTGTTGATGGGGCACCACAAGTTCCATGTTACTTCATATTTGGAGACTCATTATCCGACAGTGGAAACAACAATGGCCTTTTAACGTTGGCTAAAGCGAATTATACACCGTACGGCATTGATTTTCCAAGAGGTCCAACCGGAAGGTTTTCCAACGGACGTAATTTGGTTGATGTTATTGGTCAGTCGTTTGGTCTTTTTGCACAAATTTAGTGACATTTCTTTATGTTAATACTTTGTTAAAAAAAAACAAACCCAATACTTAACTTTACATTCAATATATCAAGTAAAGAGAATAGATTCTCCGTTTTTTTCCCGCATACCCTACTATTTTGATTTTTTATTTTAACACCAAGAAATAAAGTGGGGTGATGATCCAAATTTTTCGCAGTTGTACAAGAATTTCAATATTTGAATTGAGGGTGTAAGACTTATCTGATCTTATCAATTCTTTTCTTTGATTTTTTTTTCTTCAATAAATCATGAATTTATCTAGACATTATTAAATTAAAGATATCATCAAAAACTTATAGCAGCTTGCCAAACAAAAGCTAAGAGAAAAAAAAACACTGTGGTAAGGACGCAAATTGCGGCTCCTCAGTAAATAAAAAAAGGGATGTTTTGAATTAGATGCCTCATTTTTAAATGTTATAGACTAAACATCTATTCCTTTTGCAAATTTGATTAAATATTTTCTCTACAATTTTGGTACTTTAATTTTATTTCATTAGAAGTCTATTCACGTTAGAATTCCTTTTTTTCCTCCTATTTTTATGCATCTCTTATTATGATGATTTAAGATTTTTTTTATTTTTTATTAAAATATTTATTTTAGTAAATTAAATAGAATGTAACAAAACTCTTTGTTAGGTACGTTTGATTATAATGGTACATTTAGTTACTTGATACATCTGAATTTTTGGTTCATTTGGCTTCTTGGTACATTTGAATTTTTGGTACGTTTGTTTTCAAAACATAAGTTTTATTATTTTTTGTTCTAATAATGAGGAATTGCTTTAATTAATTATTATTATTTTTTATAGAAAGAGTCGTTAACAATGTAAAAGTTTAAATTACTTTAATTAATTATTTTTTTTCTAGAAAGAGTCATTAATCAACGGATAATAACCTTTTTGTTAATTCAAAATTATATGATTTATCATTATTATTTAGCATTACCTACAATAATAAGGATTTATTTCCGATCAACTAAAAGTTGTTCCAGAGACTTATCTACAAAAAAAACGACTATCTAGAGCATTGTGTATAACTCAAACATATTTTTAATAAACATTCCAAAAAGATGAATATTCATTTTAATATAGTTTATAATTGGGTACATTTTTTTTTCGAGGTTGGTATGTTTTTGTTTGACATTGTTACGTTTTCATTTAACGTTGGTACGTTTCCATTTGGCGTGAGTGTACATTTAGAATTGAAAAGTTTAAATTTTTAGACTTAAATATAGTTGAAATTATTTAAAATATATAGCAGATATTTAAATGTAAATTAATTTCAATTAATTTAAAGTATTTCAAGTCTAAGTATTTAATCAAATGTTTCAAAAGTTTAATCAAAAACTCAAAAAGCATAAATGTTTAATTTAGAAAAGTCTAAAATGAGGCATCTAATTCTAATTTTCTCATAAAAAAATGTGGGAGGTCCCGGATTTATTACTCCGAACTGGTGCGTCTACTTGTGGCCACAAGCTGGTGAAATTTCCACATAGTCTCTCCGGGCCCAAAAAGGATGGATAATCGTAACTTACCACCAGTTGTCCCCCTTTTTATTGCCCAAAAAAAAAAAAAAAAAAAAAAACTTTATATTCAATATCTAATCTAACCATAAATATCAATCGAATACATTTTTTTTTAATTTCGTATTTATGTTTTCTATTTTGCTTATGAAATTCATGTGTTTTATTTTGTTAACAATTTTAGTTATTTTTGGGTAATTTATAAATCGATTTATTGATATGTTTTTTTTTTCTTCTCAAGATTGGTACATTTTTTTTGTATTTGATACATAGAAAAGGAAAATTGCGAGGGGAAAATGGAAGAGATATGATACAGTTTTGGTACATAGATAAGTAATTTATAAGTCGCTTATTTGGTACACTTTTTGGCATAGCAAGCAAGTGGTGGACATGACATTCTTTTTCAATCCATTATCTCTCAAGTTTAAATCTTCCATTTTAATTATTAATGTAGTAAATGGTATTATCGCTTGTAATAAAAAAAAATAAAAAATAAAAAAAACCTTCTTAGCATGAACTCATTTATAAATCTACATCATCATGCTAACTAGTTTAACATTTCATTACAGCTGAATTACTAGGCTTTAGTCATTACATTCCACCTTTTGCTACTGCAATAGGATGGAAAATACTCCACGGTGTGAATTATGCATCCGGTGCAGCAGGTATTCGTGATGAATCAGGACGGAACCAGGTAACTATATAATTTCACAGACTCATTAATTTTTCTTTCTAATTATTCACGTACGTTTTTATTTTTATTTATTATTTTTTTATCTTTATGCATGATTTTCCCTGCAAAGTTATGTTATTGGAACAACAAATATCCCTATAATCCAATATTTAAATTTGCAGGGTATGAGAGTAACCTTTAATAAGCAGTTGGTGAATCACCAAAGCATAGTAAGACAGATTGTTTCCCTTCAGGGAAATAATAATTCAGCAGCTATCCAATACCTGGGAAAGTGCATATATACAGTTGCAATTGGCAGTAATGACTACATTAACAACTACTTTATGCCAAGGTTATACCCAACTAGCCGCCAATTTACCTCTGAGCAATATTCAGGAGTTCTTATTCAACAGTATTCTGGGCAAATAAAAGTTAGTAGTAAAACTTTGATGTTTCCCGATTCTAGTTTAATTTTCTCTTCCTAGACACGAGCATGCATGTTATGTTGTCAAACTTTTAGTTTAGAAAACAAATAAGGTGAACTCACTGTTATTCAGACGTTCATTCTAAATTCACAGTATGACAACATACCATGTGAGATACTAGTAAGAGATTAACCTATTCATATTAACTAAAAATATGTTATTTACCTCTACTCACTGAATAACTTACTGGAATGCTAGACGTTGTACAATTCTGGGGCAAGAAAGATAGCCCTTTTTGGGCTCGGTACAATTGGTTCTATACCCTTTGAAGTGGCTATGTGCAATCGCAGCACAAACAACGTCTCTTTATGCTCAGATAACATCAACAGTGCAGTCCAAGCTTTCAACTCAAGGCTTCAATCACTTGTCGCTGACCTTAACAGCAACCTAACCGACGCTAAGTTCACTTATATAGATTTCTACGGTATTGGATTATCCAGTGCCGCTGCATCTCTTGGTACGTAACTATTTTCTTATATACTTTCTTTCGCTTGGTATTTAACATAATTAATCTCAATTAGGGTGGAAAATAAGTGTAGAGCTTTATCAGTTGTTTGGTATTTCAGGTTCTGTGATTTTTGATGCACCATGCTGTGAGGTGGTACGTGAGACCGGGCTATGCGTTCCCTTCAATACCCCATGCCAAAACAGGACTCAGTATTCGTTTTGGGATGCAATCCATCCTAGTGAGAGTTCAAATGTTGTTCTAGGCGGAAGAGCATACAATGCCACGCTTCCTACTGATGCTGTTCCATTTGATATTAATCAGCTAGCTCAAGCGTAACTGCGTGGTAAAAATGAAGAGAATAATAAAGTTTCTGCCACTTAGTACTACGTTATAGTAGTAATATCATTTGTTTAAAAAAAAAAAAAAAGTAAAGATTCTTGGCTCCTTGTGGAATATATATTATAATAAAATAAACTACAACCTTCCACTGTCATTGCATCGCAGTTGTAAATAAATATACTACCCTGATCCCCCTTTTTTTTTTTGTAGGAAAATTTAATAGTAGCCCAACTTAATTAATTATAAGCTTAAGTAAGGTCTCATTTCTCATAAATATGAAATTCTTTCTCAATAAGTATAGTTAGTGATCGTGCAAAAATGATCGTGTGGTCCATTGACACATCAAAGTTTAGTGCTTAAAATTGGAGCCTTGCATAAAAGGACATTTAAAAAAAAAAAAAAAAAAACTAAAATAGTCTTGTATAACCACCAGAATTTGTATGCAAGATGAGCCTAGCTACCGGAGTGCCCATCAACCGAGCCGCAAGGTTAATTTGAGAATAAGGTGGGATCCCTGAATGTAGTGGTCGGTGAATCACTGATCAAAAAGCTGATTTTGGAGAGATTATTCATCCATGTAGTGGCTGTTGAATCAAAGAAATTCTAAGGTCTAGAGACAGGATCAGGTCATCCGCACGGACTAAGACACAAAGAATCCTGTCCTACCGCACTATCATGTTAACCCTGTCTCACTTTTTATGCAATCTCCTCTCACACCACCTCTAATCGGGCAAAGAATCTCTCTTTGCATAGAGGGACATGACAACCAAAACCAACAAAATCCTTGCATATATGGACATGATAGTCAATGAACCAATTAAAGCTAAAAAAAAATTAAAGTTTCAGATCTTAACCCTGACAAGCCCGTTATTTCTGATTATTTACAGAATTTCCAGAGACAAACTCAAAGCCCTAAAACGAAGCAAGACATCCCGTTGTTGAAATAAAAGTGTTATGCAAAAACTAGATAAAATTAATTAAGTACACCAACAAATTAGTGTGTGTGTATTTTATTGAGTATCAACATAATTGCAAATAAATTGAAACAATTCTATAATTGTTGACTTTAAAAATTACCAAGCCTATGTGACGCATAAGCTGAGTAACTAAGAGCTAACTGCGTCCTTCTTGTAGTTAATGCGAGCGTGACTCAGATTGTGGTTGTGGTGTCAAAGCACGCTGCTTTCTAGACTGAGCGACTACATTTGAGAAAGGAACAATCTCGGCCTAGGGTTCTTAAAACATGAAGGCAAGGTTACTAATCTCAGTGCGATGTTTAATAATTGATTCGAATTTCGTTGTGCTGAACAATGAGTAACATGGAAACACCTCACTTTGCCGAAACTGATGAGATGACCTCTTTAGACAAAAAATTAGAGAATTCCTCGTTTGCTGAGACTTGGATAGACAACTAACAAGGATATGAGAGTGTTGTTTAACCAAACCGAAAGTCTCCTAGGCCATGTAGGTTCTACAACTCCAATAATGTTTAACCAAACTAAAGGTGTCGCCGATTGTTGACACAATGATGTTTAACCAAACTGAATATCTGCCAACGGAGATGAGTTAGTGAGCAGTTAGTATTTTTCTCAGGGTGTGAGAAGGTTTTGCACAGAGCGCTGATTTTTGTGTTAAGTTGAAGATCATTTTCTCGTTGTGAAGGCCCTTCTATTTATAGGCAAGGCTTTAAGGATAAGTCGATTTATCGAGGTAGAGTCTTGATAGGACTGAGGCTCCTTGACATTTCTCTGAATATTCCAACCCATCCTTCCTTTACCGAAACTTAAACCTAATCCATTCGAAACATGACTCTAAACCTAGTCCCTTTTTGAACTTAATTCATTCTTATCTGATTAAGCATGCATTCCGATCCTTTGAATAACCCCAAATTTATCAGAATCGATTGTCAATCCTTAACAGTTTTAGTTCATTTAGGACTCAACCGAACCCTGCTCAAATGTAATTTCTCCACTATCCTTCAATCATAAGAACTCGGCTGGACTATCATTGTCTTAAACTGCTCAAATGTAATCTCTCCACAGTCCTTCAATCATAGAGTAGTTTGTTACCGTTATAAAGTGTCGTAATGCTTTCACTTTCTTATTAATTAGAAACCGCTCAGATTCTTGCTTTCGTTGCTTTCTCTCTTTCTCTTTCTCTTGTTCTTTCTCCAAATTCATCAAAACTTTAATCTTCTTCTTCATCAATGGAGATTATCTCAGTACTATTAGTAAGCTGATCAACCTATAGCATTCTCCACTCCACAATATAGCACCCTTTTCTAGCTTTGGCATTCATAATAGAGCATCTTCAATGGTGTAGGAGCATCTCTAATAGAGAAAATTTGAGTTGTAAAAGCTATATATTACATTTTTCAGGAGGTGTAAATGCTAGTTCTACTCTTATGAGAGAGATGTAAATTTGAGATTCTATTTATTGTTCGTTCTTTGACTACCAGGACCCACCTTCAAAACATGTAAAAAGAGATGCATATTTACATTTTTATTTACATGTCCCCGTGAAGATGGGTATTCTACATCCCGTCATTAGAATGTTTTCCAGCCAACTTAAAATGTAAAATACAAATTTCAAAACATTTTGCATCTTCCATTAGAAATTCTCTAAGCAGTTGAGTAGGCAAATCGTGCCTCACATCTCTTCTTATAATAAAATATTTCATGTGAAGAAAGATGATAAAACTACAAAATAAATGTAGATGTACTCTAAATGAAAGAGAATAATAAAATATAATTATGCTTAATTTATTGGAGGGACGTACTTTTTTTATGAGACAATTAAATAAGCTTGGCATTTTGAGCGAAAAATCAGAAACCAAACCATACCGACTTGACTGGTGCAGAGTATTAGATAAAACTTGTAAAATATTCGTAAAAAAGTGTAACCAGGTAGGGTCGAGGTAAACTTGTCATCAAACATGAGCAAGAAAATATGACAAGCTAGAATAGCAATATATATATATATATATATGTATGTATGTATGTATGTATGTATGTATGTGTATATATATATGTATGTATGTATGTATATATATGTATGTATGTATGTATGTATGTATGTATGTATCCATGTTGACTTTGTAATATGGAGATAAACATTGAGAAAACACTATTGCGGAATAAAACTATAGATATATCATTTTCTTTCAATAAAGTGATAGTATTAGTGGATTAAATAAGGTACTTGCTAAATGAGAAGAGAATAAATGAGAATACATGTATCATTCTTGAATGAAAAGTAGTAGGTGTGCAAGAAAGCACTAAATGGTAATGATTTTATTTTATTCTCCATCAGTTGTTGAACCCTAGCTCAACACTTGTACTCACAAAAACAAGAAGTATAGAAAGGAGCTCCAACGCTATAACAGTATCCACTTCCTTCTTGAGGTCCAGGATATTTGGAAGCACACTGTGAGTTACAATCACTCTCTGAGCAGTTCTCACCCCATATTCCCAAGCTGATTTTGCACTTTTTCGAGTATGGCGGCGGCGAGGGAGGTCCACAGTCGTAGAAGCATCTGCAAACCGTGTTGTTGTTGTTCAAATCACAACCGGCCTTAGCCCCTGGATGTGCAGATGTGCACCTTGAACTGCAGTCAGGACCGCATGCACCCATATCTTCGGTGAAAGCGTCACCTTTCACCATGGGCATGAGTGTCCCTAATGAAACCATTTACCATCATCATAGATTAAAACAAAATATTAGTGTAAATTATGAATAAAGCAATTACTTCAAGGAAAAAGAGAATAAAACAAAGAATACACTAGTAGAAAAAACACCTTGAGCAATGAACAATATTTCATCACACAAGACGTACTTGCGCGACGGAAAAAAAAAATTTCATCGCGCACAATAGAAAGGATAAGGAAAAAAAAAATCGTGCGAAGAAAATATTCATCGTGCAAGTATACTTATAAAACGTGGGGTAATTTTTTTTGGTGCGAAAAACTTGCACGACAAAAGGGGACATTTGCGCGACCAATTATTCAGAGGAATCAAAGGAATAAATAAGGCATTTAATATAGATGTTTGCGCGACAAAGCCTTCGTCGCACAAAGGTCCTAACTTTCCTATAAATATGTGCTTCTAATGTCCTTATTCTTCACAATTTTGTTCGTGTTGGGATGGCAGATATAAACAAGGATGAGAGTGTGCATGACGCCAACCCGCATAATTTGGGGGAACATTTTGAGTTTACGCATGCGATTGACGTAGCCATGGGGAATAATTGTCCCACTGCAGAGTGGCGTTCTTGGGAAGATGTGCCCGGGAATGTGAAGAAGGCTGTGATGGATGAACTATTAGTAAGTATATTGTTGATGGATCGATAATTAAGTTTGTGAAATGTTTAGTTATATGTTGGAATTAATTATTTGCATATATGTATAACAATGTAAGTATACTCTTGATGATGATACGAACGAACAGTTGATGAAGTTGATGGATGATATGCATTGCAGAGAGGTTGCAATTGGTGGCGTTATTGCGGAATGGACTAAGACCATCCAAATAGTAGTTTTAAATTTATGTTTTGTATGACAATATTTAAATTTAAGGTTTTTTTTTATAAGTTATGTATTTGGACTTAATTAGGTTTCAATTCCTGTTGAGTTTTTTTTTTTAATTGAGACCTAATGTAAGCACCATATCCTCGGTTTATATGTGTTTTCAATCTTCAATGAATATCGTACTTATGCTGAAAATAATTGTATGGATTAAGGCATTAATTATTTATAGAATAATATTTCAGGTATTAATTATTTATAAAATAAATATTTAAAGTATTAATTATTTTTAGAATAAATATTTAAGGTATTAAATATTTGGGTAAATTACATAATACCCTCTCAGGTTTGAGGTCTATTACAACCCCATACAACATTTTAAAACATTTCACTTTCATACCTCACGTACTATTTTATTTCAAAATAATACCTCCGTTAAATTTTCCATCAATTGGCCTGTTAAATGCTGACGTGGCTGCCATGTGGCAAAAAAATAATTTTTTATACATTAAAAATATTATTAAAAAAAAAAAAAAAACAAGAAAAACCTGAACCCATATCCCCTTCCTTCCCCCTTACCTATCTGCAACTCCCATTTACAAAATCCACCACTCAGCCCGCGGTTCATCCTCATTGAAGCACTCCATACCTAATTCTACCCACCAACCAACCCATTTACAAAATCCCCACTCCGAAATAACCTAACCCTCGAACTCATAGAGAGTCCTACCCAGGCTGTCGAAAAAGTCAGAGTCAATAGAGAAGCTCTAGAGGTGGGCAGCAGTGGTGGTGGAGCCGGAGAAAGCAGTGGGCTTGGGGGTTGAGGAGCAAGGATTGGTTGGTTGGCCCCCTAAGGAGTCATCGGACTTAAGAAACATGGCAGGAGGTTGAAGGAGGCGAGGCAAGAGAGAGAGGGAGAGGGAGGGAGGGAGGGAGGGAGGGAGGGAGAGATAGAGAGAGAGGTCGAGGTGGGACCCGCGTTGAGGGGTGCTCGGGTGGAGGGGTGGAGGGGATGAATGGACGGGAAGGAAGAGATGGGTAAGGGGGTGGGGGTGGGATGTGAGGAAGGATTTTTGGGTTTGCGTTTTTCTGGTTTTAATTTGTTATTTTTTATTTTTTTTTATTTTTTATAATAAGGTTAGTATTATAATATTTTTAATGTATAAAAAATTAATTTTTTTTTGCCACCATGGTAGCCACATCAGCACAAATGTGACAGCCACGTCAGCATTTAACAAACCAATGGATGGAAAATTTAACGGAGGTATTATTTTGAAATAAAATAGTACGTGAGGTATGAAAGTGAAATGTTTTAAAGATTTTGTATGGGGTTGTAATAGACGTCAAACCTGAGGGGTATTATGTAATTTACCCTAAATATTTTCTGAATATTTGTTTGTAATTATAAAGTTTACGTAAACATAGATATGTTTACGTAAACTTTATAATTACAACCATTTCATTCGTCGAGCAATATATTGAGCAACGCTACTTTCGTTGCATAAGAGAGCTTTGCGCAATGAACATAATATGTTTGTTGCGCAAAGCACGGTCAGACTGCGTTCAAACCTTCCCATTTATTGCGCATTTATGACGCATTTTGCGCGATGAACATGGAGATTTGTGCGATGAATGGGTTCATTTCGCAAAGGTGTCCTAGTGCTATATAAACACAGTTTTAGAACCCTAATTTTCAAAAAAAATTTGTTTAAAAAAGAATGGCCGATTATGGAGAAGGTTCTGACAAAAAGAAACTTGTAGTGCGATCAGAGAGGTATCGATGGAAGCACGTGCCGTAAGGAAAAAATATGGCTCAGGCGTACGCCGAATTTAGGTATGACATTGGGAATTTGGTGTGAAGGGATTGTTCTGCCAATGTTGAGTCTTGGAAAAAGGTCCTTGATGTCACATCCCTTGTAGTCAGAGTTGAAGATATTTATCCAAATGAAGAAGTAGCACAAAAATTTATTCGAATAGGTTTTGAGAGAACATAGAAAAATAAATATAATTTGTATTAATTAGGTTTATTTGAAAATAGAAGCAGAATTGTAAGTAGCATCACTCAACATAAAGTTAGCTATATTGATAAAGAAGTTATATTTAATTTAATTAGTAAATAAGCAGTTACTCATGAAAATCACATTTAGTCAAATTCATATAGGAACAATATTAATTGGAATAGGAAGATTAACCAAAGAACAAGTAGGCATAAAAGCATTAGTATACATATATGATAATAGATGAGATAATCATCAACAAGTAGCAATAGCAATAGCTAAAGTAGATTTAAGTTCAAACTTAGCAGTTATAGGTTGCATTCCAAATTATGTTATGACAATTAATGAATTTAGTAAATATATTAAAGTAATCATAAGAACAAAAAATTATAATATGAAAGGAGAATATAAAAATTTATGTATTAGCTTAATGTATATTGGTAAAGTGTCTAATAAATATAATCATAAATTTAATTTAGAATTTCAAAATTTAGTTCAAACATTTAGTAGTAAACATGTAAATATGATAGAAACAAAACTCGTAGATAATATCTTTTTAGAAAGAGCTCAGTGGATATTACCTAATTTAAAAGTAGCATGAAATAGACAACCAGATAAAATACAAATATATGAAACTAATACAGGTCAAGCAACAATTAGGTTTAGTAATTACAAGCAACTAGAAAAAATAGAAGAGGATGAAAGTGAAATCGAAAATAAGAGTATACATATGGCTTTTGATAATTTAGATATTAATGCAGTTGAACAAAATTTTGATCATATTGTAGATAAGCTTGTAGAAGATATTGATCTTGTAAGAGCAATATTTAGAAAAATATAAGATATGATTTAGGACTACACAAAATTTTAGATGAAGAGATGAAGATTTTAATCATAGAAATAGGAGTAGAACATATTTTAGGATCAAAAGAATATAATAATTTATTAGAATTAGAAGTAGAATGTAATCCAGCAGAAGAAAGTAGTACATCAGGAGTAGAAAATCCAAGACACGCAAGTAGTACTGACCAACAATTTTTGAGACCAACAAATGAACAATATAATGAAAAAGCAAAAGTAGATTACATAGAAGAAAGTATGATAAAACCACCTAGAAAAAATAGGATTCCATATTTGAGAGGGTTAGAACAAATTAATATACCTGGTAATATATTAAATTTAGATAATGTAGATCCACAAGATTGAGAAAGAACGATTGAGAGATGAGAAAAAGGTTGTATACATGCAGCATTAATGTTAGATTTTAGTAATTCACAAAATATGTTAGATTACTTTGAGCATACTTTGGATGGTTTAGTTTTTTATTATTTTCAATCATGGAAAGTCCAAAATCCAGAACAATATCAGGCAGCTAAAACACATTTTAATATAGATGGTTTTTTACTTTGATTAAACAAGAATTTTTAGGTCATAATAGGTTAGATGGCAGAAGTGAACAAGAACAAATAAGGGTAATTAGAAATTTAGAACAATTACAAATTTGTGATTTACAATATATAGCTGAGTATACAACAGATTTCTTTAAATATTTAGGCAGAATAGGTAGAATTAGTGATATTAATTTATTACATACTTATATGACAAAAATAAAAAGACCAATTGACACACCCCGATCAAGATCAGGGCATGCTGGCCGTCACGTGGGAGTGACGTAACCATGTGCACAGTGCGGAAGCTAATAAAATAATTATAAAAATAGTACAAATAAATAAAAACCAGCTTTACACAAAGTAATAACAAACATGTGCAAGCGTAAGTGTGAACACAAAGTTCAGAGCACGAAGACCTAATGCTGTCCGGGAGAAAACGACACTACAAAAGCACACCTGAAGGTGGTCCTACACTGGTAATAGTCTGTCAGATATGCTGGGGAAATCCTCAGGGAAACCACCAAAAGTGCTAGCCAACTAGAACCTGGAGGGGCGCAAAACAAAAAGTGTGAGTGGGCAAAAACAAAGCTTTTCAAAAACCATTTCATAAACAAGTTCTAACCCCTCGCCGTAAAACATGTATACTTCCCAGAAAATATAATATACATATATATATAAATCATGCTCGGAAAATATGCTATGCCAAAACCTCGAAGTAAAATGCAAGTGCTCAGGTAATATCACATCAATGCCATATAATCTGTCAGCCGAAGTCACCTAACATAACCTGTACGGCTGAATCTAGAGCTTAAATCTCCATCTCACTAACTATACATGCACACGAGTCGGAACCACCTAAAGTGGTCTGTACGACAAGCCTGGGTGTAATATAAGTACGCTCAAGTGCTACGATCATGTGAAGGCTGGGCGAATAATCGCGGGTCACCTACAAGTCGGAACCACCTAAAGTGGTCTGTACGACAGGACTATGCACCTAACTTGGATCCAAGATGAGCGTGTGGTGCGGGAGGTGAACATCACGTGAAGGACTGTGCCCGACTCTGGGCGGGAGCACTAACACCGGGGGTGCAGGTTATGAGCTCTCTATATGCATCTCAAATCACTACTGAATGTAAACATAAATCATAACTCACCTGGCACTTACATGTGCGTCCGCAGCACCAAACATATATATATATATATATATATATATATATATGCAACTAACAATGCATAAACAAAAGGCAACATAATGCATGGCATATAAACGAATAAACGTTTCATTTCACTTTCTGGGAAAAGTATAAGTATATAGATATATACGGAAAACCAAAAGCCCACTCACTGGTATGTAGAAGGGTTGTAACCCCCTTGCCTCGACTGACCGCGCTCGTCCTTGGGATAGGTCTCACCTATATGCGAAACAACTATAAAAACGTTAATTTTAAAACACATAACCAACCTTATGAAATAACTTCTCATACAAGGCTCAAATGGGGTGCATGAATACACCAACGTGATCTACTCAACCTCAGGAACATCCCCATATTTTTAGAAAAAAATTTCACCGTCACAAGCGCCCCCACACGCCGGCCAAGGCACGGCCACACGCGCCTGCCACGCGTAGGCACGTGCCTGGCACGCTAACGACGTCAGGAATATTTCGTTAACTTTAACGGATTCCGTTAACGCCGTTAGGAATATTCCGTCGTCTTCTCCGGCGAGGCTCCGGCGCCGGGGATGACGCCGAAAAATCGTAAAAACTTCAAACCTTCATATCTTCTTCGTTTTTCAACCAAATTTCACAAAATTGGTACCAAAATGAAGCTTACAACAAGAGGAACAAATCCATACCACTTTCAAGTGCTAAAATCCACGGAATCTCGCCGGGAAAACACCACCAACTCCGGCCAACCTTGTAACTCACGATCCCGACGTCCAAAACCTTCAAACGAACCACCCCGAACCTCCTAAGGACCTCACCAAGCTTTCTACAAGCTTGAAATTCCCCAAAAACACAAGAATTAACGTGTGCATAAACAGTGATCAAATCGGAGTATCCCGAGTTCGACGTGAAAACGAAGGTATCCTTACCTGAAATGGGTATGGTTGAACTCCTACGGACCTCACGAGCATGAATATGTACTTTGTTTCCTCGATCTGTGAAGATTTGGAGAGATTTGGGGTGTGTCCGTACAATGGGAATGGAAATGGGAGAAGGAAATGGCTCGGGATAGGGTGCAGGGTAGGGAAAGGGTGAGTGTGTGTGTGGGGAAACGTGTGTGGTCCACAACCAGCCCAAACCAAGCTCAAAAACAACCACACAACGAAAATTCATACTAGGGGCAAAATCGTCCTTTCACACTTATAGTTTGAAAATTCCGGAACCGGCTGTCACACCAATAGCAGAAAAATTTGTAATGAATGGCAAAAGCATCCAAAGAAAAATGATGTTGCAATAGGATCTAGAATTCAACATGTATATGATATACTTGGATAAGAGTGCAGCCAAATAAAAGCTAAGAGACAAATTAGAAAACAATTTTATATGAGTTGTAAAAATATAGACTTACCACAACAGTATAGTTGTCATAAGAAGAATAAGCATAAGAAAATACACAAAAAGAAATATAAGTCATACAAACCATACCAATAATATAAGAATTTCAGCATAAGACCTTCAAGAACATATAGGAAGAGAAAATATATTCCAAAACAATTTAGGAAAAGAAGTGGCATACCTTAGATTAGAAAATATAAAGCACCAAAAGATAAGAGTAGTTGTAAATGTTATTCATGTGAAGAAGTTGGATATATTAGACCTAAATGTCCAAAAGTAGGTAAACAACCGAGAGAAACAAAATACATTTAATGAAGTTTTTTAAGTTAGAAGAAGATGAAGATATACAGTCAATATATAGCTTAGATGGTTTAAGTGATAATTAAAGTATTTATAGTATAGAAAGTATAAATATGATAGATTCAGACTCGGAAGATTCAAATAGCACAAATAGTGATTTATAAGAGTATATGTGTGCATTCATAGAAAAGCAACATGAAGAAGAATATAAATACATTAATTTAGGTTGGCCAGAAAAATGTCATAAGTGTAGTAAGTTAATTGCAAATAAGTACTATAATACATATTCAATATTGTGCGAAAAGTGTTATAATAATAAGTTATTAAAAATTAATTCAGCATAATCATAATAAAATACTGAAATATTAGTTAATATTGTTTATAGTATAGAAAAGTCAAAAAATAGTTCTTTAATTACCATAAATTGTGAAATAGAATTAGCAAAAGAACATAAGATACAAACAACAAATATGCTAGATACAAGGAGTACAAAAAGTGTCATAAGAAAAGAGTTAATACCAGAAAAATATAGACACAAATTAGCAAAACTTGTGAGAATAACACAATTTGATGGAGACTAGTTTACTTAACACATTGCATTAATAATGAGTCTATTAAAGTAGAAAAACAACAATTTAATTTTACTATTAACATTTGTCTCACTAGTAGGATTATACCCATTCATTAGGTTTAAATTTTTTGAAAAGTTTACAAGGTTTTTTATTTATGAATTCTAACATAACATTTTTCAAAAGAGGTATTACAATAACTGACCAAAGTAATATTGTAGAAGCATACAAAAATATAAATATAGAAGAGTCTAGTATCCAAGATAGTTATTATTTAGAAAACTCAAAAGAAAATGATGAGCATAATAACATAAAAGAGTTTGATTAAGAAATATTTGAACATGAGTATTCAATTATAGAAGAAGAAAATCGTATAGAAATATTACAGTTAAACAAACCAAAGAGTTTAGAAGAATTGTTACAATTAGCAGAACAAACTAGAATTATAGGAGAAGACCCACAGTTACATTGGAATAAAAATAAAATATTAGCAAAATTAGATATAATTAACCCAGATTTAATCATTAAGACAACTGATATGCCTTGTAGTTTAATAGATAAACAAGAGTTTGAGCAGAAAATAAACGAGTTGTTAAATTTAAAAGTAATTAGACCTTCTAAGTCTAGACATAGATCAGCATCATTTATAGTGAGAAAACATTCAGAACTAAAGAGAGGTAAGGCTATAATAGTTTATAATTACAAGAGATTAAATGATAACACATATGAAGATAGTTATAAGTTACCAAATAAAGATGAGCTTATAAATAAAATTCAAGAGAGTAAATATTTTAGTAAATTTGATTGTAAATCAGGATTTTGGCAAATACGATTAGCAGAAGAATCAATTGAGTGGACAACTTTTACTTGTCCAGAAGGACATTTTGAGTGGCTTGTTATGCCATTTGGACTTAAAAATGCTCCGTCAATCTTTCAAAGAAAGATGGATCAAATTTCCAAGAAATATGATAATTTTTGTAGTGTTTATGTGGATGATATTTTAGTACATGGTAAAAATAGAAATGAACATAGAAAGCATTTAGAGATAGTTTTGCAAGAATTTATCAATAATGGAATTGTGATTAGCAAAAATAAAATAGCATTAGAAAAGCAAGATATAGAATTTTTAGGAATGTATATTAAGTCAAGTACAATACAATTACAAGAACATATAACTAAAAAGGTCTTAGAATTTCTAAATAAGTTAGAAGATAAGAAACAGTTACAAGCATTTTTATGATTGTTAAATTATGCAAGAAATTTTATCCCTGATTAAGGAAGAAAAATAGCAGTATTACATAGCAAAACTAGCAAAACAGGACAAAAGTATTTTAACAGTGAAGAATTTAAATTAGTTCAAAATATAAAAGAAGAAATTGCTAAACTTAAGCCATTAACATTACCATTAGATGATAGTTATAAAGTAGTCAAAATAGATGCTTCATCATTAGGATGGGCATGTATACTATTTTAGAAAAAGCATAAGGAGTCTCCAAAGTTTGACGAACAAGTTTGTAGATATTCATCAGGAAAATTTAGTGATTATAGTCAAGATTACCATAACTAGATTTAGAAATTTTAGGAATAATTAACTCGAAGCATTCTCTTTATTTTTACATAATGAAGTATTTACGATTAGAACAGATTGTCAAAATATAGTCTCTCATTATAACAAGATACATGCTAATAAACAGACAGCCCGAAGATGAGTTAATTTTGTTGATTCAATTACATGATGATGCACCATCAAACTCCACCTTTCAGTGGATTCCAAAATAGCATAAGCAGACCAGCATCACCATCAGTACCCATTTTCAACTTTAATGGCAATATTGTTGAGGGAATTAGAAATCCAACTCTGAGGTATAGGTCAAGGGTACTAGGGCTTTCTGATAAGCAACAGGTTCTCTTAGATAATTTTTGGAATACCTAAGTCAAACAGCCAAACATGAGGTTAGGCCATGAAAAATTAATTAGAGCCTTAGAACAAGAGTTTGATAACTTTAATTTTAATTTCCATCAAAGCCAACATCATATTCATTCTCTTGAGCACAAACTTCAAGCCATTTCTAGAGACCATGAGTCATTACTTAGTAAGTTTATCAAAATGAACCAAGAACTCTAATATCTTAGAATGCAACAAAAGGCAAGTGACATTCTAAAACGAGAATTGAAAATAGGTTTAGAAATTGATCATCATAAAAATAAAGAAAAAAAGGTTATTGAACCCATAGAACAAAAGGCTAATGAGCCCATAAATGAGATTAAGATTGAGCTTTTAGAGGAAGACATTGAAATGGAGCAACATCAAAATAATGAACAACATCAGCATCTAATTGACAAAGAAAAACACGAAAAATATGAAAGTTTTCTTAGGAATATATCTTTAGATTTAATAATACATGATATCCTATTAGAAGAAATTTCAAAAGCAAAATTAAGGATAATGCCACCAGATATGCAAATGAAATCCTGAGCAGAGCATCACAGTCCATGAAAGAGTTACAATTACAATTACAATGTGCTTTGTATTAGTCCATCTTTGATTCAAAATCGGGAATGAATATTATTACAAAGATGTATCCACCATGTCTTTGTGATAGTACATAGAGTTGTTTTTGTAAACCGAAGGTTAGTATAGCTGTAGCCAGGATTAACATAAGAGATTATAGACCATGGCATTTTAGTTATGAGTATCAAGAAAAGCATAATGTGGTAGAAGTTACCCTAGCCTTACTATTAAAGTTTGGCTATCTTGATAAAGTATTTATCAACCATGTCTCCCAACTAGAATTATTTCCTGAAAAGCTTTTAAAAGTAGCATAATATTATCTAGAAAGACGGAAAGAAATTTGCATAAGTTTTATTAGTAGTTCTCCGGATTGGTATGTACATATGCATAAGGAGAAAGTTAGGCATATAGTCATGATTAATGAAGAGTCCTTTAGATTATCCCCTATCTCCTCACATAGGTGGACTCCTTCATACAAAAATATTCTAAAATTTCGAGAGATCCAAATGTTAGCCTTAGATGAGTTTGAAGATTTTAGGTATGATATGATATTAGTAGCAAAAGAAGAAGAAATGTATATTTACAGTAAGGTAAGGATCAGCCATCAACCCTATTGGAAGCCTTAAAATTTCAAAGAAGAAACAGCAGAAATGTACTACAAAGTGAAAGAAGATAGAGAAAGAGATGCAGAGCTAATAAAAAGCGACGAACAGTATTGGAACAATTTGACAAAAGAAGAGCTGCATAACATCGACAACATGATAGAAACATGAAGAGTTGGTAGCAAATTAACATAAGTTGAATAGCATCATGTAAAATAATGTATTTACAGACAGAAATGTCAACATCATTGTGGACCCCGTTATAATAATAAAAATGTCATAAAAGTAAATAAAGAAAAGAGCTTGATCCATTATGAAATTTTCATACACAAAATATCCTTTTAATTAAGAATGAATAATGTCAAACCCTTTTCGTTAAAACTCCCTAATTTGTATGGTGGTATGGATGCCGCATAATATCTATGGTAACATTTCATGCCAATTAGATATCATAGATGGATTTATTACCATTATAAAACGCTAGTCCAATCAAATGTTCCTGCTATTACTTTCTTTGATTAATTATAAATATAAATTTTAATTTTATTTTATACAACTATCTAAAATGAGAAGTTACATTTTTCTTGTCAAATGATAAATTTTAGGCTTATAGTACTCATTTTTAATTTTATAAATTAAATTGACTTAGGAGTAAAACCCTCTCTGAGAATCATACATCTCAAATATTTGCTAAGAATCATACATGTGGAGCCTAGAATAATCCCAAAAATTCTAGAGGCGACACGTGAATTTTTGCTCAAGAAAGACAATATTGCCCTCATTAAATGGGCAGGCTCCTCAAATACTCTTACACACAGCTCACACCCCTGAATGTCCCTGCAGTTGAATACAACTTCCCAAAACACATCTGCCCTTGGTAAGGAAAAGTTAAAACATTAAAGATAAGGAATAATACTCCAATTAAAAATTTACTTCATTCAAGTAAGTAATCCCTATTTAAATCAATTACGAATATTTACTCTATTAACTCAAGATATTATTTCTTATTTAATATCTTAAAAAAATTTCTCCATAAACCTTGGCCAATAGTAGACCTAGCAATTTCTTACACGACACATAAATGATACGAAAATTGCGGGTTTCGGGTTAACATGATAACTAATTAGGTCGTTATCGGGTCACACAATAAAAACTCGTTAATAATATGTCCATCACAGGTTTACACGAAGGTGACATTCGGGTAATCCGTTTCGATACGTTAGGAAAAAAGTTATTTGGATGATTTTAATTTTTTCAAACTACTAAAAATCTTACTATAAAATAAGTAACCATAGTGTATATGTATATTTTGTATATTAAATATGTATTATTATATTATTATTCTATATAAATTTAATAAGTTTAAGTTTTATTTATTTATTTATTTTTATAGTACACTATAGGCAAGAATGAGATTACAAAAATTATAAAACACATTCAAAATAAAAAAAATATCAAGTAATTTAAAAATACCAAACATACTAAAAAAAATTATTATAATTAATTTACAAGTGTGAAAAAATGTGAAAAAAATATGCAAAGGCTCATGATCGCATCCTCTACGCTTTGAGTATGGGTATATCGTAGTTTGAATTTTTAAAACCATACAAACCCTCATGAATAATATTTTTAAGGGAGTTCAAAATAAATAAAATTCATAATCATTAATGTACAACTCTGAAAAATGTGAAAGCATATATAAACGTGCAAGGTTCCTCAACTTTGAAACATAACTCTTTTCATTTTGCATATCCTTGAACATTTGATATTTTATAGTAATATACTAATGTTTTTTCATTAGGCTCTTCTTTTGGGGTTTGTAATGCTTGAAAGACAAATAATTTTTTTTTTATGTTTTGAAGTAATATTTATGTGACAATGTGGTATGCATATACTAATTTAGTATTATGTTTTCCAATTTTTTGGGGTCAAATTATGTTTTTCATTTTATTATTTATTGATTTAAAATATATTTTCTTTAACGGGTAACAATTCGGGTCATATTACCTGATAATATTAACGGGTCGATTTCGGGTAGGGTCATATTACCCGTTTACTTTAACGGATGTTACATGACACGGCCTGTTAAGATATTGAGTATGTCACGAACCTGAAAAACACGACACGAATGCCAAGTTTAACCAATAGGATGTCGCCATGTGTAGGGTAAAACCCTAACAGCATGGCAAACCATCTCCCCTATATATTTCTCCAATTCTACCAAATTTTGGTAAGCTTTACCTACCCCTAAAAGTCCTAAACACTTAATCATTTTCAAAGAAACTAACTTAGGCATCAGAGATCCATTGACCTAACCCCTCTATCTCGTGGGCTCATGAGGCTTAGGTATTCGATCAAAGGTGTTCATTGTTCTGTAGGTACATTTTCATCAAAGTTAGAGACAGCAGAAATTTGCATCGACAAATTGGTGCTTTCATTGAGAGCTAATTCAAATACTCGAAGAAGACTCTCGCAATTGGTTTTTAGAATTTTCTATTACGATGAATTTCTCATACATCGTACCAATTAGTTTTTCCTAGACAAGTTTATTTGTCAATCCCTAGAGAAAGGATACAATGGTAGGAAATTCAGAAACCACGATGAACGGAACCTCATACGTTCAAGGATTTGGATCGGAGAGCGGAATTGAAGAATAAAAAATATGAAGTCGTATCTCATGTGAAACTTTTGAAATGTCGATTTCGTGTTCTATTCGTGAAAAATAATTTTTTTAGAATTAATGTGTTTGTAGTTTCATTAGTTAGGATTTTGCTCAACAATGGTAAGTGGGAGTGGTTTTGAGAGTTGAAGAAGATAAATAATACGTTAAAAGTGATTTGTAGTGTACTTAGAAATTTCTTATTATTTTAAAACCTAATAAGGTTGAAATTGTCATTGCATATAGAGTACATAAATCATTTAATATCAAATTTTAATATGAGATGTATTCAACATTATGTAGAGTGCAAATAAAAAATCCTAGATTTTATTAAATACTAATTAAAGTGTTTATGCTACTCAGTGTTACAGTCTGGTGGTATTTCTTTTCACTTGGAAGTGAGAGGTCTTAGGTTCGAATCATGTAGATGGCGACTTCGATACTAAATTAAGCCCCTCATTATGTGGCTTAGCGGAACTTCTCATCCCCTTAGTGTAAAAATATCGATGTACTAAAAAAAAAATTTGAAAAGTTTACATCCACTGTTAGAATATTAAAAATAAAGTGGGCAGCTACAGCGTCCGCAGCACGGCTCCCACCCCTAGGCACGAATAGGAACTTCACTGAATCCATCTTCCGCGCCAAATACCAAATATTGTTAATAAACTTCGCATCCGATTCAGTCTCGATCTTCTGCAACCCCTTCTCCACACCAACTCTCAGAGCAGCCGACTAAAACCTCCCTCCGTGCCGTCCCACTGCGCGTAGCAGCCCAGCAAAATCCCTTTCCACCCGTCCCACCCCACCACCCCCAGTTTTTGCACTCCACGCCGCATCACAATCAAACTTAATCGTTCGAACTCGGGTCTTCCATTTGGCTACCGTTCCCTTGTCCCCCCGCACCTCCACATCCCCAGCCTTTTCAGTCCGCCACTGCATAACGTGTCCACCCAAGCTAGAATTCTGAGCACCTCCGAATTCCAGCAGTGTTCTACAGAGATTCAGGGCCTCTAATGGTGTTCAACGTGCATCTTGGATACCATCTCATTCCTACGCTTCCACACCATCCATAGACCAAATGCAATCATTGGAAACTTTTGTCGACTCTTCCCGTTGGTTTATACTTACTCGGAAAACTTTCCCAGGTAGGTTGGAGAGAATTTTCAATGTGACTGGAACACAGGGTGGTACACTACATGTCACCATACAAATGGTGATATATGTGTGTTAAAAAGTTAATAACTTAAATTATAAAATTTACCACTACTTATATAAAAACATATGGTGTATCACTTGTGTTCCAGTCACAATGAAAAATTTCTCTCCAGGTTGAAACAAAATCATACTTGATTATCTCTCTAGCATTAAATTGTAATGGGGATCAGAACCAAAAAATATGACCAAACTGGCATTTGTTGCGAAAATTATATAACTAAAATTAATCTCATTAAGTCTCAAATTTTAGTGCTCGCAAGTATATGAATCATATGACAGTATAGCGTATAAGCACATATAGATCTTCCCACAGTGATCGAATTGATTCCAAAAATCTTACTAATTAAATTGAAACAAATTATAATGGAGAATTTTAAATGAAAACATAAGATAAGATGACCTAGGGCATCCGAATTCACCGTAACCAATTCTACTTAATTCCCTTAATATGTTATGCTTAAGTAGTTCCCCAATATTGATGATCGATTTTCCTAAATTATTCAATGGTCATCGCATCTGGTTGCATCAAAAATATCTTTAGATGTTAACCCTTGACATCTAGATGAATTTAACAAGTAAGAACCTATTAAGCTCTATGGAAATCGTTGGAAAATCACATAAACCCTAATTGCATGGCATCTACAAATAGGTGTTTATGGTATAAACTGCAAAAAGCTAAACCCATATTAAGTATGATATCTACTTTAACTTGCATCAAATCAACTTAATCTAAACCTAAATGGTGATCAAACATCTAAATAAAAATCAAGCACATTACGAATATCAAAAGATACTCAATAGAGAAATAAAACTTGATAATAACAATGCCACAAGAAAATTAAGTATTCATGATCAGGTTACATCATAACCCTAGCAAAGGAAAAAACAAAACAATAAAAGTCTCCTCTTGCCCTTCTTGCCGCAGCCCCCTATGTAAAATATGATTTTTTGTTTTTTTTTTTTATTTTTTTTTATTTTTTTTTATTTTTTTATGGCTTAATCCCCCATAGACCAAACATAAGGAAACCTATATAACCCATGGCAAGACTTAGAAAAGCTAACCAAAAGCCTACTAAATTCCAATTAAAAACCCACTTAAATACTAACTAATGGACTAGTCTTATGAAAAATAAACGGAAATAATAAAGTTAGAAAATCTTCTTTTATAATCCATTGAATAGCATTTTCATGTCTTTTGATCTCTAAAAGTCGTTGTTGTCGCATCTTCTTACTGTAACGCATGTCTTTGTGAGGTTAATTAGCCTCTTGCTCCACTAGAATTACTCTAGACACCCAAAATGCTCGTTTTCCACATTTTTTGCATAACTTTAGTACTAAATGCTATAAATTAAAACAATAAAATTTAGTGTATTTAGCCCATTCAAATACAAAACCCAAAGAGAATATATGATAAAAATATATGAAAATATGACCACATCAACATTCGAAGAAAGGATGATTCCGTTTCATTAGCCTCTTCACATATGCCTAACGCCCCATAAAATGAAAAGTTTAAGATTATTGAATAAATAAAAAATAAAAAATAAAAAAAAAAATAAATAAACCTAAGATCAGTATGGTTGTAGCTTAATTAGCTTATCTTATGATAGAAGAAAGAAAAATAGGGCTATTGTTGGGACCCAAATCAAACAGTTGGCATGTCCAAGACCCAACGTCTGACTTATTGGTGTTGGGTATATATTTTTAACAGAAGCGAACAGTGAACGGCCCAAAGGTTTCAAACACTTTTGATGTGGCAAAAATAGGCAACAAGACTGCCCTCTTTCACACTGAAAGGGGATTACTCAGTGGAGTTTTGCAAAAGAAAAGTACTTTTTTTTTTTTTTTTTTTTTCTTAATGGAAAAAAAAAACTTATAAATCCAAGGGGATCAAAGCTCAACTTTCCAAGTGGGACCTTATCCTCTGACAAACATAACATCAACCACTTGTATGAAAGGGAATGAACCAAGTTAGCAAGTGCAATTCTAAGGAATAAAGCTTCTATAAAAGACAACAGAAGAATTAAAGAAAATGGCACTCAACTCAATACAAAAGACTTCTAAAAGCTTTGGAACCTACTTTTTAATTATTCCCTTTGTACTTCAAACATTCCCTTGTATTTATAGCTATGCTACTTCCCTTTGTAGTATCAATTTTTTGTAGTAAAGTTTCTTACTAGAACATTGTCCGCAAATGCAAGAAATTGCCCGATAGTTTGTCTTTTTTATCTACTTTCATGTTATTGCTTTCCAATGTTATGTATTGTCCTTTTACTAACAATTCACAAGCATTTACACATACTTCCCCTTCAGTTCTCGCTTTTACTTCATTTACTTTGCTTTATGTCTTTCCTTTTTCACAAAGGTCGCAAACTGAGTTGGATCATCCCAAAACAATTTGTGGTCGCTGTTTTGGTATTCAACATAAGATAAATTTAAAGCCTGTGGCTATAAGACATAGAAAAGAACTTAATATGAATTTAACCCCTCGATAAAAGCAATCCTTTGAGAAGGAGGCCAATTTCTTGGGGCGCAAGGAAATGGCTTATATGACACTTAAAACAAAACAACATGTTCATCTTGGCCAACAATGGCATGCCTAAAACAACTATTTTCATGGAAGAGCCTAAAAACCTAATCAAGGCTTGATTAAGGCACCTCCAACTAACAAGAGTCCATCACTCAAGCAGGGGAGATCTTGCCTCCAACATAATTTTGGCATGCTCGGTTGGACCTCTTGTGTTTTATGCCAAGACACAGAAGGAGAAGCAGAGACCACAAAGGAAAGATTCAAAGCTATATTACATCAGTTTTTCAACCATACACAGATGGCTGACAAGGGAGAAGATCGAACTCTTGAGCTGAGTCTAAATGCGATGGAAAGCCCCACTCTTTTTGGGAGATTAGGCAGGGATGGGTTCAATGAAGAGTTGTAGTCCACTATAGTCCAAGTGATTAATAATTTCTTGGTTTGCAGACGTCTGGTTTATAGATGCTATTTTGCAGCTGATTTTCCCATCATTGTTTTCCTTTTAACAAAGAGACTTTCGATGGTCATGAACTTCGTAGTTATTTTAGCACTTACTCCCACTGGACTTGCCAAAATGATGATTTTAAAAATTAAAAAGTCTGAGTGGCGCGCATGCTGAATAACTATGAGCTAACTACGTCTTCTATGTGAACGCGGGTGTGCCAACTCATGACCAAGCTCGGCCGGGCGAGTACGAGTAGAACAAGTGTGGTAGTGGCGTTGAATATGTTGCTAACTGCTACACTTGAGCGACTACGACCGAGGAAGGAACACATCTTGCCTTGGGTTCTATAACCCGAAGACAATGTTGCCTTTCATTACGAAGTTCAATAAGTTGTTCGGCTATTAATGTCATACATGAAGTAACCTGATTAACACCTCATTTCACTAGAAAGCTAATGAAGTGACCTCTTTAGGTAAATCAATTAAGAATTCTAATCAAAATGATTCGCATCTTATCAGAATCTGGCTTGATCTTTGGCGATTTTAACACTCTTAAGAATCGATTGAGCCGTGCATGAGTCTGATCCATTAATAGTCATATTCCTACAAACACTTGGTCGAATCAATACTCTCTTTTGGGGTTGAAAGCCCACTAGCCTGAGGGATCATTACTGGGTTGAGAATCATGGCTTTTAAACACAATTTAGCCCATTCTCGACCCAAACTGTTATTTCCTCCAAAATAGAATGTAATAAAAAATCGAATCCAACTATATCTAGGCATGCATTTTAAGAAAGTAATCCAAAATATAGCTATATAAAATCTTTAGTTTGAAGAGCACTAATAACATAAGAATCATATAACTTCAATGCGAATCTAACAAACTTTAGACACAATCTGATTTTGTCAAACATTTTTACCATAATGTTTTGGTGAACAGATTTCTTTACAAATTTATGCGGCAACCAATTTGTTAAAGAATTTTTTTTTTTTATCGAGATAGATGTACAATTATAGAAAATAATTCCCAACTTCAACTATATAATTGTAGCTTTGGAGCACACTAGTCGCTCAAAATTAAGTTTAAGCATAATACAATTCAACAATCATCATATTTTTTTGCCTCTATCTATCAACAAAGAGATATGGAGAAAGGTTCACTCAAGTTAGCTTTCTTCGTTGTGCTGTTGATTGCTGCATATGGTAAAATACTTGTCACTAATACTTTTTACTATATGATCCCTACATAGACGGAATATACATGTTTATGTATTTTGCTTTCTTAACACTCAAGTTGTATTGATCGGAGAAAAAAAAAAACCCTCAAGTTATACATGAATTGGTATTTAAGTAGCAAATGCAGTTTCAATATTATTTAAGGAAATAATGATATTGCAGGTCTACAAATTGGAGTAGAAGCAAGGGGTCCAATAGTGAGGTTTCCCTGCAAAACATCTGCTGATTGTCCTGACCCAGCCAAATGCTCATGCATCAACACTATGTGTAAGTGCTCGCCAGGAGTACTGAAGTTCCTTGCTCAAGACTTCTCTGCCCCCTCACAAGTAGTCAAGGAAGCGCCATAATCACTTCTCTTTTAAACAAATGTTGGTGTTACGTTAAACTTTGATTCTCGCACTATATTCTCAAACTATTTGTGATGCCCGCAAAAAAGCATACAAGTTTTAGATCCAATAATATTTGAATAAATATGGTAAACAACATCAACATGTTACATATAACTTTTGTTGGTTTGGTTTGCTTGTTTTTCTATAGAAGAGCGTTGGAAGAAACTCTCGTACGTCTAAATTAATAACTTAACATAAATTCACAACAAAACAAGTTAAGTATCAGTCCTTTTATTGATATCAAACACTTATAACGAATGGCCTTCTATTATCGGACTGTGGTAGTAAATAGTGAATATATTTCACTAGCTTCACTTGCTTACTACTTTGATTACTTGAACATAAATTATAAATTTGTGGGTAACATAATTCTTAACTAATAACATCAACTTAATTTATTGGCGTAAGGATTGTTTTCCTCCAACAAGTTATCAACCCGAACCGTGTCTTGAAGGAGTGGATCGCTCTAGAACAGTATTTAAGAAATCGGCACCCATGTATTTTCTATATTTTATCTTTGTCAAAGTTCTATACGCATTTATGCATATTAAACATCCCATGAAGCATGAATTTTATTCTCAATTTCGGATTATATATCTTGCTATGTTTGTGATGGATTATTGTGATTTGAAATTGGATTGCTTAATTAAATTTTGTGGGGAAAAGCATGATAAAATAATGAAAAGAAAGAGGGATTAAAAACCCTAACCCACGTGCTAAGCCGTGGCTTCTAATCATGTAGCGCCGAGCCGTGCATCCACACAAAGACCATACGACACCACCAATGACTATAGGTTGTTATAGATGACCAAATCTCAATCTCTGATCTCTGATGTCGATGAACATCATTTTTAAGATGGTAAGTGACTAGGATTAGGAGATTTTGTCAAATTTCCCCTGGTTTTGAACGGGACTTGATGGAACTCACCACACCACCATTGATTTCGACAAGGCCAATATCGGTGGGTTTGCAGCGAGCAAAACTGCAGACTCTAGTGGCTACCAAAGCCACCATCATCGAGCCCAGTCTTCGGTGGTGCCCTAGTCTCCTGCGGCCTTCCTCCTTAACAATGTTTGTTCTCCCGCCATGAAAAATTAGATTTTCAACCCATGACACTCTTGAGAGAGAGAGAGAGATTTTTCGATGTGACCAATACACGAGGTGGTACATCACTTGTTATTATACAAATGGTGGGATATATATATTAAAAAGTTAATAACTTAAAAAGTAAAATTTCCCACCATTTATATAGAAACAAGTGATATACCCCTCGTGTTCTGGTCACAATGAAAATTTTCTCTTTTCTTTCGAAATATAACTTAAAAAATAAAATTTCTCATCACTTACATAAAAAAACATGGTGTACCACTCGTATTCCCGTTACAATGAAAAATTTCTCCTCTTTTTCCCCATTCAATGAACTATAGGCAGGAAGACAATAGTGGCCTTGAGCTACACTTGGCCACACTGTGGTGACACAACTGTAAGCGAAGCTGTCATCATCGCCGGGGATAATGACCCGGATCCACCGATGTAGGGTAGGCACACTCGACCCATACGTATCTTCTCCGGGCTGGACATGGTGTATTGACGGACCCGACCCAAGTTAAACCCCTCCTTGCCGTGATGGGTCTTATGCCACATAGTCTTTATCACTGTTCTAAAAATTCCCGCCTAGCGCTGTCTAGGCCTCGCCTAGGCATTAGGTGGTTGGCCAACTCTCCAATTAAAGCCTAGATGTTTGAAAATTTAGAAAGGGCGCCTAGACTTGCTGAGGCTTCCGCATAAACCGCCAAGGCACCCGCCTAGCTCGCACAGACACATTTAGACACCCGTCTGGGTTGCGACTCACTTAAACAGAAAATACATAACTTTCATTTTGCGTTATTTTTATTTTTAAATAAATTGTAAGAAACTTGTTGAATACTAAAATGAATATAAATTATATGTTTGTTCCCCATGTTTTCATTATGTTTCAATACTTTATAATATATATATATATATATATATATATATATCATTCTATTTTGTAATTTATGATGTAATTATATATATTTTAAGTATAAACAGACACTTATTAGCATGAAATATAACAAACTTACTTAAATCCGCCTAGTCCGCCAAATCCGCCTAGTCCGCCTAGGTGCCCACCTAGGCCCCACCAAGCTGCCTAGGCTCTAGGCCCCAGCTCACCACCAGACTAGCATCTAATGTTTTTTAGAACCTTGTAATTAACTCCTCAAGTTGTCACAAAGCATCCGTTGTAGCAATGGTTAAATCAATGTTTATGATTCTGGGTTCAAACCCCAGCAACGAAAGATTTTCTATTTCTTGTTTCTTTTTTCTTTTTTTTCGCAAGCAATAGTTAAATAGAACTTTTGAAAACAACATGCCAGGTTAAATGATATGTCATCCATCCGCAATTTTTCATTTGTCCCAGTTTCTAACTCATTTTTCTAAGTCATTTTTTGATCGATCTCTTTCTCATTTTTTTTTGAGGTAACTCTCCATCATTAACTCTTCAATTAAATAGGCCTACAACAACCCCTTATATGTCATTTGTAATTGAGGTGTGGGTTTTTCTTTTTATGTATAAGGGTCTCGGGGCATCTGCAAGTCCATCATTTGTAAACATTTATATACAATTAAATCATCAAGTTCTCACAAAGCATCTGTTGTAGGAATGGTTAAATCAAAGTTTATGATTTCGGGTTTGAACCCCAGCAGCGGAAGAACTTTTTTTTTTCCTCATTTATATCCTAGAGAAGAGAGCACCTTCAATCGACAAAGCACTTATTTCCCGCTCTTCCTGCTTGGCCAAGATGTGTTAAACTGAGCCTTCTTTAAAAATGTCTCTAAAGGTGGATAATGGGACTACAGGTCTGCTGCTTTGACCTTTTCTTTTTAGGAGAATAAAAAAATGTCGGCGAAAAGTAAAAGGCGGAGAATCCCTCGAAAAAAAGATCTTGATAGGGGCATTTTTTACCTTTCTTCAACCCGGGGCGCAACTAGAAAAAGAAACCAGATGGTTAGAAGTAAAGGCCGAACGTAGGTGCTACACCGAGATTTAATAGCATACCATACATTATATTATGGTAATCGCGAGAATCCCTAGGTTTCAGTCCTAAGCTCCAGTCTTTGTGGATCTAGTAGGGGCTTCCGTCCCGTCCCGAACGGATGAGATAATCGAAATATTTTCCTGCAGCAATAGTTATAAAACCATTGAAAACAAATGCCAGAACTTTTGTTTTCCCCTCATTTATCACAAGCAATAGTTAGAAAACCATTGAAAACAAATGCCAAGTTGGGGATGTAGCTCGCTACGCACGCGAGAAGTATAGGGTTCGATAACTTACATCTCCATTTTTCATTTTTTCTTTTATTTTTGTTCCTAAACGACATGTCGTTCATCTGCTGTCTTTAGGTATCTCATTTTCCAAGTTCTTTCCTGCTCTCTTTATAATTATTCGGTGAAATAGGGGAACATATCCCCTTAAATGTCAAATGCAATTTGTTTTTTTGTAAATTTGTCTTGAGGCATTTGCAGGTCAAACATTATAAACATTTTTATACAATTAACTCCTCAAGTTGTCATAAAGCATCCGCTGTAGCAATGGTTAAATCAACGTTTATGATTTTGGGTTCGAACCCTGCAGTGGAAGATTTTCTATTTCTTTTTTCTTTTTTATCGCAAGCAATAGTTAAATAAAACCATTGAAATCAAAATGCTAGGTTGGGGATGTTGCTCGCTATGCTAGCGGGAGGCCCGAGATTCAAAAACTTGCATCACCATTTTAATTCTTCCTATTATTTAGGTTCTTAATGACATGTTGTCCATCCACTGTTTTTCATTTATCTCAGTTTCTAAGTAATCTCCTGATCTCTCTCTCTCTCTCTCTCTCTCTCTCGCTCTCTCAGTTTTTTGAGGTAACTCTCTCAGTAATTCTTTAGTTAAATAGGCCTACAACAGTCCCTTATATGTCACTTGCAATTGAGGGGTGGGCCTTTCTTTTTATGTATAGGGGTCTCGGGGCATTTGGAAGCCAATCATTTGTAAACATTTATATACAGTTAAATCATCAAGTTATCACAAAGCATCCGTTGTAGCAATGGTTAAATCAAAGTTTCTGATTTCGGGTTTGAATCCCTGCAGCAGGAAGTTGGCGATGTAGCTCACTAGGTACGCAAGAAGTACAGGGTTCGATAATCTGAATCGCCATTTTTCATTTTTCCTTTTATTTTTGTTCTTAAACGACATGTTGTTCATATGCTTTTCTCAGGTATCTCATTTTCCAAGTTCTCTCCTGTTCTCCATATAATTCTTCAAGGAAATAGGGGAACAACATCCCCTGAAATCTCAAATGCAATATTTTTTTTGTAAAGTTGTCTCAAGGTATTTGCAGGTCAAACATTATAAACATTTTTATACAATTAACTCCTCTAGTTGTCACAAAGCATCCGCTGTGGCAATGGTTAAATCAATGTTTATGATTTCGGGTTTGAACTGCGGCAGCGAAAGATTTTCTATTTTTTTTCCAGCTTTATTGCAAGCAATAGTTAAATAAAACCATTGAAAACAAAATGCGAGGTTGGGGATGTTGCTCGCAATGCAAGCGGGAGGCTCGAAATTCGATAACCTGCATCACCATTTTTCATTCTTCCTATTATTTTGGTTCTTAAATGACATGTCGTCCATCCGCTGCTTTTCATTTGTCTCAGTTTCTAAGTCATCTCCTGATGTATCTCTCTCTCTCCCTCATTTTTTTTGACGTAACTCTCACTCTCCTTAACTATTCAGTTAAATAGGCCTACAGTAGCCTTTTACATGTCACTTGAAATTGAGGGGTGGATTTTTCTTTTAGTATATGGGGGTCCGGGCATTTGCAAGCCAATCATTGGTAAACATTTATATACATTTAAATCATCAAGTTCTCACAAAGCATCCGCTGTAGCAGTGGTTAAATCAAAGTTTATGATTCTAGATTCAAACCCCGGCAGCGGAAGAATTTCTTTTTTCCCTCATTTATCACAACGAATAGTTCAATAAAACCATTGAAACAGAATGCCAAGTTTGGGATGTAGCTCTCTACGCACGCGAAAAGTACGGGGTTCGATAACCTGCATATCCATTTTTCATTTTTCCTGTTATTTTTCTTCTTAAACAGCATGTTGCTAATCCGCTGTTTTTAGGTATCTCATTTTCCTAGTTCTCTTATGCTCTCTACATAATTCTTCTGTGAAATAGGGGCATAACAGCCCTTTAAATGTAAAATGAATTTTTTTTTTTTGTAAAGTTGTCTTGAGGCATTTGAAGGTCAAGCATTTATAAACATTATTATACGATTGACTCCTCAAGTTGTCACAAAGAACCTGTTGTAGCAATGGTTAAATCAGCGTTTGTGATTCCAGATTTGAACCCCCACTAGCAGAAAGTTTTGTATTTATTTTTTCTTTTTTATCACAAGAAATAGTTAAATAAAACAGTTGAAAACAAAATGCCAGGTTGGGGATGTGGCTCGCTATGCAATAGGGAGGCCCGAGCTTCAATAACCTACATCAGCATTTTCATTCTTCCTATTATTTTGGTTTTTAAATAACATGTCGTCCATCTGCTATTTTTTCGTTTGTCTCAGTTTCTAAGTCATCTCCTGATCTCTCTCTCTCTCTCTCTCTCTCTTATTTTTTTGAGGTAACTCTCTCGCATTAAATCTTCAGTTAAATAGGTCAACAACAGCCCCTCATATGTCACTTGCAATTGAGTGGTGGGTTTTTCTTTTTATGTATAGGGGTCTCGGGCCATTTGCAAGCCAATCATTTGTAAACATTTATATACAGTTAAATCATGAAGTTCTCACAAAGCATCCATTGTAGCAATGGTTAAATCAAAGTTTCTGATTCAGGGTTCGAATCCCGATAGCGAAAGAACTGTTTTTTTTCCTCATATATCACAAGGACTAGTTAAATAAAACGATTGAAAACAAAATGCCAAGTTGGCGATATAGCTCGCTAGGCACTCGGGACGTACTGTTTTTTTCCTCATATATCACAAGGACAAGTTAAATAAAACGATTGAAAACAAAATGCCAAGTTGGCGATATAGCTCGCTAGGCACTCGGGACCTACGGGGTTCAATAACCTGCATCTCCATTTTTCATTTTTCCTTTTACTTTTGTTCATAAACGACTTGTTGTTCATCTACTGTTTTCAGGCATCACATTTTCCAAGCTGTCTCCGGCTCTCTCTATAATTCTTCAGTGAAATAGGTGAACACATCCCCTTAAATGTCAGTTGCATCCGCTATAGCACTGGTTAAATCCCCAGCAGCGAAAGATTTTCTATTTCTTTTTTTTTTTTTCTGTTTTATCGCAAGCAACAGTTAAACAAAACCATTGAAAACAAAATTCCAGGTTGGGGATGTTGCTAACTTGCATCATCATTTCCATTCTTCCTATTATTTTGGTTCTTAAATGATATGTCGTGTGTCTGTTGTTTTTCATTTGTCTCAGTTTCTATGTCATCTCCTAATCTCTCGCTCTCTCATTTTTTTGAGGTAACTCTCTCTCAGTAACTCTTCACTTAAATAGGCCTAAACAGCCCCCTTATATGTCACTCGCAATTGAGGGGTGGGTTTTTCTTTTAATGTATAGGGGTCTCTGGGCATTTGCAAGCCAATCATTTTTCAACATTTATATACAGTTAAATCATCGAGTTCTCATAAAGCATCCATTTTAGAAATAGTTAAATCAAAGTTTCTGATTGCAGGTTCGAATCCTGCCAGCCAAAGAACTGCTTTTTTCCTCATATATCACTAGGAATAGTTAAATACAACAATTGAAATCAAAATGCCAACTTCACGATGTAGCTCGCTAGGCATGCGAGAAGTACAAGGTTCGATAACCTGCATCTCTATTTTTCATTTTCCCTTTATTTTTGTTCTTAAACGGCAAGTTGTTCTTCTGCTGTTTTCTGGTATCTCATTTTCCAAGTTCTCTCCTGCTCTCTCTATAATTCTTCAGTGAAATAGGGAAACAACATCCCCTTAAATGTCAAATGCAATTTTTTTTTTTTGTCAAGTTGTATCGAGGCATTTGCAGGTCCAACATTATAAACATTTTTATGCAATTAACACCTCAAGTTGTCACAAAGCATCCGCTGTAGCAATGGTTAAATTAGCATTTATGATTCTGGGTTTGAACCCCAACAGTGGAAAGTTACGTATTTCTTTTCTTCTTTTTTATCGCAAGAAGATTTGATAACCTGCGTCACCATTTTTAATTCTTCCTATTATTTTGGTTCTTGAATGACATGTTGTTCTTCTGCAGTCTTTGATTTGTCTCAATTTCTAATTCATCTTTTGATCTCTCTCTCTCTCTCTCTCTCTCATTTTTTTTGAGATAACTCTCCATCATTAACTCTTCAGTTAAATAGGAGTATAACAGCCCCTTATATGTCACTTGTAATTGAGGGGTGGGTTTTACCTTTTATGTATAGGGGTCTCGGGGCATTTGCAAGCCAATCATTTGTAAACATTTATATACAATTAAATCATAAAGTTCTCACAAAGCATCCGCTGTAGCAATGATTAAATCAAAGTTTATGATTCCAAGTTCGAACTCCGGTAGCAGAAGAACATTTTTTTCCTCATTTATCACAACGAATAGTTATAAAACCATTGAAAACAAATGCCAAGTTGGGGATGTCGCTCGCTACGCACGGGAAAGGTACATGGTTCAATAACCTGCATCTCCATTTTTCATTTTTCCTTTTATTTTTGTTCTTAAACGACGTATTGTTCATCTGCATCTACAAAACAAATAACACATTAGGTTAGGGCCAAGAGCCTCACTCGCCCACAATGAATTGGGGGGAAGGGGGCGGCTTTGGCCGAAGAACCTCCGATGCCAAAGTTAGAAAAGTGTTTGGAGAATCTAGAGAATTTAGCAAGAGGATTCAACTTAGGTTTTTGGAGATAATGGGGTGATATTTATAGGGGTGTGGCCTACCCCTTTGGGAGAGATGGGGACCGGCCATTTGGGTGCTTTTTTTGGGGTGATTCACAATTAATTAGCTAATTAATAATTAATTGGGTAATAAGTTAATTAGTTAGCTAATTAATATAATTTGAAAGGAATCATTTGGGGGTTACCTTGTGGAGAAGATTTGAAGATTTTGGATGAAATAGGTTTTGAATAATTACCAATTTTGAGCACTTTTGACCTTGATTGAGTCATGATTGTCCATTGTTCGCGCGTAAAAGTTGCGGTATTCCTCGAGGGTTATTTTGTCATTTTACCCTAGAATCCACGTGTCGCCTCCATATTTTTTTCGATTATTTTTGGCTCCACAAATGCCCCCACACCTGTTGGGCTGCTCGCAGGAAAGGGCAGCAGGTGTAAAGATCTTCTTGCTTTAAGAAACATAGTATTGTTTCCTATTTTGATGTAGATTCCTTCTTTAATTGGAAATTAGATCATTCTAGGAAAGGGAAATATATTACTTATAAAGTCTATATAAGTCTTCCTTAAGTAGATGATTAAATCAACTTCAGAGAGCAATTTATTCTATCCTATAAGAGAGAGAAAGCTAGAGGATATTTGTTTCCCACCCCTAGTAATCTTCTACACTTGCTCATGCAAAGGATCGTCTTTCGTTGCTTTCTTTGTCTGCTTCGCGCCTCATCGAGGTAAGAAAAAATTAATTTTCCTTGTCTTATTCTTAGATAGTGTTGTCGTGGGGCAGCCGTCGAGGTGGTGCGGCACGTCGGCTGGCAGGGGCTAGGAGTCAGCTTGGCATAGGCCGATGAGGTGTTGTGGTATGGACCACTGATGAGGCTGCTCGGTTTGGCTAAAACCAAGGATAACTATACGGCTGGGGCCACGGATTGAAGCGCTGGGGAGCAGTGTTAGGCGAGTTGCATGACTCATGTCCTTTGGGCTCTTAGACCTGACGTGGGCCTGGTCGACGATTAAGAGAAATGAGGAGGTCGCGGGCCTCATAGGTTGCTGAAATGCTGGGCATGCAGGCCTCTTGCCTGCTGGTTGGAGAGAAAAAATAAGATAAAAGCCAATATGGGTTAAGCTCCCCTGTTGAGTACTGTAAATGACGTTGGCTGCTTAATCCTCTTCATCAAAAGAAATGTGGGCTGCTCTCGAGATAAGAGATAATGAGGATTAAGGCGGATACATTGGCTCATCTGATCGTTGTTGTAGAGCCTACAATGAATGAAGGTGGAAAGAAAACATTGCTTGCTCAAGTAAAGCTGAAAACCTTATCCGCTGAGGGTCCACTTGCTACTGATAAGCTTATGATTGACTTGACTTCTTTAAAGGGGAAGAAAGATGCGGCTGTTAGATCTGAGCTAGTGATTATTGCAGCGCCAAATGTGAATAGTACGATTGTTGATAGGATTGCTTAGCGTAGAAGTTCCGTTATGCCCATAGTGTCGAAATTTATGCCAAAACGTCCATTGAGGGCTAAGTTTGGTTCACCTCATTTGGCCGGCTATTGAAAGAAAAAGCTTGCATTTGCTCCCCCTATTATATAACCGGTCCCATCTCTCTCCAAACCTAACGTGGTAGAAAAAGGAATTGATAAACCCTAGCTAGCAAGAGCAGAAGCAAGGTAGTGCTAACTCTGCATCGATTCCCCCTCGATCAAACGATTGCCTTTTTCTTTCTTTTGATCTCATTGCCAATCTCCTGAAAGGCAGAACTGAAGAACGGGTTTGGTTCGAAGCGGTTCAGTTTTTTGCTAAAATCAAAATTGAACCGAAATTTCGATTCGGTTCAATTTTTTTTTTTTTTTTGATTTTTTTCGGTTCGGTTCCGTTTTTTCCATGATTTTTTTTTTTTAGATCTAGATATTGGTAAACTGGCCCAAAAGAGGACTTGCCAAACTAGCCCAAAAGATCCAACAAACAGTATAGGCCAAAGCCATAAAAGACAACAAAACAAAACCTAGGCTTCTACTGCAGCATCCGCTGCTGAGCATCCCTACTAACACAAATCCTTGCCACAAACCAACCGACGCCTCGCTGATTGTAACATCCAGCCATGGGGGGAGTAGGCATGACCCCTCTTCTTTCACCATCGATAAAGAAGAATCTTTCTAAATCACTTTGGGTCAGCAGGGCCTTCAAGCATCCGAAATACGCCGGGGTTGTAAATGGCATAGCGTTCTAAGATTGAGAACTATGAATAGTAGGAATAGTCTAAAGCAGTGGTAACTAGAAGAAGAGTCAAAGACTTTTTCCTAGCCGCTGATGGAGACAATGTGGGATCTCGTGCTCAGCCGGTTAAGCCGGTTGCTCTTTTAGAGAAATCGAATTTCTTGAAGATCCCCATGGGTTGAATACAAAGGACCCAAAAAAAAAAAAAATAATAATAATAATAATTTTAAATAATAATTTTAAATAATAATTTTAATAATAATTTAAATAATAATTTTATAAATAATAATTTTAGAGAAATCGGCTTTTTGCACCGTCTTGCAACTATTTAAATAATAATTTTATAAAAAAAATTTGACCACAGGTTGCTTAGGATAATCTAAAACTCTTTTTTTTGGAAAGGAGGATTTCGGGGTCTTACTTTATTGTGACCCGTTATCAGGAATGGAATAAGCTGAGAAGCAGCCCTCCTAACTGAATAGTTAGAGCCGTACCAATTCCATCCATCTGGAGAGACTTGCTATTATGAAGAGATATAAGGTGGACTATGCTGCTAAATGGTGCCAAGGCCTACTCCACCTGTTGTTGAGACTGATTAGCTTGTTGGGAAGGAGAAGACTACTCGCGTGGGCAGCTGTGAGAAATCCACTAAGCCTATTTTTGGGGATGATGCTGAGATCTATGCGCTTTTGAAACGATATCTGCTTGAAGACATGGACGCTTAAGCCAAGTTTGTCGATGGCGTTATAAAGGTTGTTTGCCCAAGTTCCTTTGCAAAACATACAACTAAGTATAGGAAGACTGCTCTACTTGCAATGATGCAAAAGACGGCTATTCTGGCAACTGAGTCTATATTCCTTCACCAAGAGGATACCAAGGCTGCCAAGGAGGTGGCAAAGGGCGTGGCAACCAAAGCTTATTCTTCCGCCTAGAAGATCAAGTGGTTAGAATCTGAGCTCGCCAAGTGATTGTTAACTTGAAGACTAGGCTTGACGCGATCCAAGTTAAGTATGAGAGTGCAGAGAAGGAGATTAGATGTCACATACCTCATATTCAAGATCTTGAGCGTGCCATTTCTGAGCTTCATTCTGTTACTTATGCAAAGGATGAAGAGTTAATTGATACTTATAACCAAGTGATCCACTTCAAGATCGTTGATAGGCTTGAACCCCAAGTGTTGGAACTCCAAGATACGCTGAAGATCAACAAAAGTTTGAAGAAAGAAGTGGATGAGCTACAGCGCGTCCATGTTGGTCTGCTTGAGGATAACAAGCAGCTAAAAGGTGAAAAGGTTGGGCTCGAGGCTTCACTTGTTCAAAGTCAGGTCGATTTCTACAAGTTGGGTTATGTCGATCATCTCTTTAATAAGCCGTCTGACTTCGAGTTTGCTGGGAAGACTTTGAAACCTTCTCTATTTCTCTAAAAAACTTGCATGCCTTTACTTTTGAGGCTTCCATTGGTGAAGTAGTTAGATAGGTTGATGCCCAAGCTGGAGTAGCCGGGGGTGAAATGTCGGATGATACTGCTACTGGGAGCGTTGTGTCTGCTGAAGGTGTGGCGGTCGAATAGTCGTGGGATGTCCAAGCTGCTGAATGATAGTCTTCTAGGTAGCCTTTAGGATTTCCTTTGTTTTCCTTATTGCTTTTGTTTTGCTTGACCTCCTTTGACCTTTGCTAGTCGTTGATCAATTTTGCTAGAAAATTTAATAAACTTGCTTCCTTCACTTTTCTCCATCTTCGCTTCTTTAGTTCATGCCTTAACCTTAGACTTTATAGACTAGTGGCAGGTGTGCTGGTTTTCTATAAGCAGACAAGCCTGCGTAGCCTATGCAGCCGTAAGTGTTGGTGTAGAACTTTGCAAAGTTGTTAGCCATAGGGTTGGCAACTAAACGCCTTACTTACAGAAGCAACAAATTCGCATAACCATTAGGTTGTTAACCTTGGCTTTCTCCAATTTCGTAGGTTGTGTAGCAAGTATTACAACACTTTAGGACTTGGTGTAGGTCGTTCCACGATTTGGTAGAAATGAAGCCCATCAACTGCATAGCATGTCGGCAGTGGATGAAACTTCATTTATGCGCGCTATCTTGTTTTACCTTTCACATAAACGTGTAGTTGTATAAGTTTAACACGGCTTACTACTCGAAGGGCAAGCCGTAAACAGTCTTCTGGAAATCATAGGCTACCTTAGTGCACTCGATAGCAGCTTTAGGGTTCCAGGACAGCCATCCGTAGGTCATACTACGTAATGTGCCCCCTCCGTCTCTAGGGCCTGGCTCCTTGCGTATTAGGCCAAGAGACCCAAAATTTTTTAGTTAGCTAAGCTTTGAAAAAGATCATTGTGGCTACTTCTAGGAATCCCAGCATAAGCCATTGTGCATCTAGTTATACTAGGAAAGCCCGGCTCATCCACGTTTGGATATTCATAGTGTAAAGTTTATCTTCCCGCCTTGGAGAGCAAACCCATATGGGTGTCAGGAAATTGGTTTACGCTCTTGCACTGAAGAGCAATTAGTTTATCCTTTCGCATTGGATAGCAGACCCAATTGGGTGACGGGGAATTGGTTTACCCTCTCGCACTGGAGAGCATGGTTGGTCCCGTAAAGGGGGCGCAATTTCTGCAATGAGTCTCTAAGAAGGGCACGATCTTCTTTTAAAGTGTAGGAGTGATCAGTTGTTGGAAGCCTACTGCCAAGCCAAGTTGTAGATTACTTCTACATTCCTCATTGAAAAATGAATGAAACGGACGAGAACTTCGTTGTAAGGTAGGAGCTGCATAACAACTGGATAGTTCTCGACTTGCGATGTGGTACCCATCAAGCTACATGAGTCTTCGAGCTTTGATGTAGTGGGAGGTCACACATGGTATTTCCTCAAATTGTAAGCGTTCTACTGCTTTTCAATCTCTTTGTCGTTCATGGTAGCAAGTGTGTAACTATATTTGTTGCATACTCTGCTGATCTTGTACAGACCTTTCCAGATGGGATTCATCTTTTTGGAGCCTTCTCTGGGGCAGTGGCGAAGGTTTTTCTTAGGATTAGATTTTTGGGTTGGAACTGCTGGATCTTGACCCTTTTATTGTAGCTGGAGAGGAGTTGCTGCTGGTAGGCTGCAATGTGGGTGATGATGGTCTGTTCACTTTTCTCTTCTGTTAGATCTAAGCTTGTGGCCATCTCCTTACTGTTCTGCTTGATGCTTGGCAGTAGAGTGCTGATACTTGGCACGATGACATTAGGAGAAATAATTGCTTCTGAACCAAATGTGAAAAAGAAAGAAATCTCACCGGTGGCTCGTTGTTTGGTGGTACGATACGCCCATAGACATTCGGGGAGTTCGTCTAACCATTTTCCCTTTTTATCGGAAAGAGATTTCTTGAGGTAATCGAGGATCATCTTGTTGGATGCTTTGAAGCCTAAAGTGTTGGCCTGCTTGGGCATCGAACCGTCTGGGGTGACAAGGACCATGCCTACTCTCGAAGCTTTGTAGTTGGATGCGCCGTCAACATGCAAATGCCAGAAGTCTCCATTAGGTGAAGCAGGCACGACTAGGGCGTGCTTGGCTTCCTCTGGGGTGTTGTTGGGTCATTCTGTTATGTCGCCTAGGCTAGGCGTTAAGGTGCAGTAGGAAGTTATGGAGTTGGGCTATGTTACACGCAGCAAGAGATGCTCAACTGTTGGTATTGGGGCACTCCAGAACTGAATTATGTAGCAAGGGTCGACTAGGGCCATGTGACGCATAGCAGGAGGTGATTTTCAACTGCTGGTACATATTGCTCATATGTAAAATCTTTTGGGGCGACGATGACAAAACTTGCTTCCGAGTGTGTCATTCTAGTGTTCGTCTACCCTTGGTGCACCTTTTGGGTTAAATTGTTACATTTGTCACAAAACTTTGCATCCACCAGTGTTTACGCCTTTATCATCGCGCGTCTGGATTGGGCAAAATAGTGCATCATGAGGATGACTGTGTGCATTTGAAGGTATAATTTGAGCTTTTGGGTTGCAAAAACTATCGTCAAAGTTAGCTTTTGAATTTTTAGTAGCTGGTTTTCGCATTAAGGAGAGATTTTGAACTGTGGAATACAGGTAGTTGGGCCCCCAGCTTTTCTCGTATGATGGTAGAGCTTATTGTTGCTTCAGATACCGTTAAACATGTGAATACGTCCTCCGCTACTTTCGGTTTCGATTCCCCCTCGATCCTCGTATTTGGATCGGCGAGACTCGTCCCAAAGTGCATGTTTCTCTGTCAGAGCAAAAGAGTCTACCAGAGTTAAATCTTCTTTCATGATCAATTTTCCGAATAGTGGGTGGTTTGCTGGAAGTCATTTTTGGAAGGCTGTTCTAGCTATCGAGTCATTGCATCCGACTATCTTTGCCTTCTTTGCTTTCTTTGCTTTGAACCTCTTCACATAGTTGTAAAACGACTCATTTGGGTTCTTCTTGACGTTAAACAAATGGTCAGACTTCTTCTTGATTGAGCGATATGATGAATATTATTTGGTGAAAACCAAAGAAAGTTTGTTGAAACTCCGGATGGATTGTGGCAGAAAGGTGTAAAACCAATCTTGTGCCTCACCTTGTAGAGTGATGGCGAATATCTTGCACATGAGATTGTCGTTGTTTCAATAAAGGATCATTGCGCTTTGGTAGTGGTTCAAGTGTCTCTCTGAGTCTCCATCTCCTTTGAATGATGTGAAATGTGGCATGTTAAACTTGCGTGAAGGCTCTGCCTGCTCGATCTCGTCCATGAAGGGTGACCTACTTATGTTGGTTATGTCCCTTCATAGTGCCTCGTAAATGACCTCGTTGTGTTGGAAATCGCACAATCGCTCGATCAAGTATCTTTCTACTTTTTCTTGAATTTGCCTTTGTTAGGGTAACGGAGCTCTCAGCTACCCCTAGTTGTGACCTGTTGGTTTAGGTTGCTCTTCTACGTGCTCGACTCATCTATGTCGCGTATGCGGTGCATGTGGTTCACATGTGGGTGGGAGGCTAGGGTTCAGCTCGACAACACGATGGGCTCGCGTTGGGCTTAAACGGCTTGGGCCGGCTCACCTTGGGCTTTGATGGCACGGCTCGGGCTGTGGTCGTGGTGCCGTCGATCTTGCCGAAGGTGGCTACCGTGGTGGTTGCTAAGGTGGTGCCCCGTGGGGGTGGTGTCGCTCCACTCATCATTGCGTTGAGCCTTGTAGATCACTGCAGTCCTAATTCTTGAACGTTGGAATTTCTATTTGTTGAGGTTTCCGAATCTCTTGCCATTGTACTTTTCTTTTATGTTTTTATCGAAGAATTTTTAGAAATAAAAATTCCAAGAATAAGAATGTACGAAAAATCTACAAATGAATAAGAAAACCTTGAATGCGAGAGCCTTCTATGAGTGTGTGACTCAACTCTCAATGAAAGCACCAATTTGTGGATGCAAATTTCTTCCTTCTTGTTCTTGGACAAAATTGCACCTACAAAACAAATAACACCTTAGCTTAAGGTTAAGAGCCTTATACGCCCACGATGATTTTTTTTTGTGAGGGGGGGTGGCTTTGGCCGAAGAACCTCTGATGAATCTCTGATGCCAAAGTTAGAATTTTGAGGGAAAAGTGTTTGGAGAATCTAGAGAATGTAGCAAAAGGATTCAACTTAGGTTTTTGGAGAAAATGGTTTGATATTTATAGGGGTATGGCCGGCCCCTTTGGGAGAGATAAGGATCGGCCACTTGGGTGGTTTTTTGGGTGCGATTCACAATTTATTAGCTAATTAATAAATTAATTGGATAATAAGTCAATTAATTAGCTAATTAATATAATTTGAAAGTAGAAGGCTCGAGATTCGATAACCTGCGTCACCATTTTTCATTCTTCCTATTATTTTAGTTCTTAAATGACATGTCATCCATCTGCAGTTTTTCATTTGTCTCAGTTTCTAAGTCATCTTTTGATCTCTCTCACTCTCTCATTTTTTTGAGGTAACTCTCCATCACTAACCCTTCAGTTCATTCAGCCTACAACAACCCCTTATATGTCACTTGTAATTGAGCGATGGGTTTTTCCTTTTATGTATAAGGGTCTCGGGGCATTTGCAAGTTCTCTTAAAGCATCTGCTGTAGCAATGGTTAAATTGAAGTTTATGACTCTGGTAGCGGAAGAACTTTTTTTTCCCTCATTTATCACAAGGAATAGTTATAAAACCATTGAAAACAAACGCCAAGTTGGGGATGTAGCTCGCTACGCACATGAGAGTACGGGGTTCAATAACCTGCATCTCCATTTTTCATTTTTCCTTTTATTTTTGTTCTTAAATGACATGTTGTTCATCTGCTGTTTTCAGGTATCTCATTTCCCAAGTTCTTTCCTGCTTTCTCTATAATTCTTCAGTGAAATAGGAGAACAACATCCCCTTAAATGTCAAATGCAATTTCTTTTGTAAAGTTGTCTCGAGGCATTTGATTAGAAGGTCAAGCATTTATAAACATTTTTATAAAATTAACTCTGCAAGTTGTCACAAAGCATCTGCTATAGCAATAGTTAAATCAGAGTTTATGATTTCAGGTTCAAACCTCGGTAGTGAAAAGTTTTGTATTTCTTTTTGCTTTTTTATCGCAAGCAATAGTTAAATAAAACCACTGAAAACAAAGTGCCAGGTTAGGGATGGTGCTATGCAAGTCGAAACCATTGAAAACAAATGCCAAGTTGAGAATGTAGCTGGCTACGCACATGAGAAGTACAAGGTTCAATAACCTGCATCTCCATTTTTCATTGTTCCTTTTATTTTGGTTCTTAAACGACATGTTGTTCATATGTTGTTTTCATGTATCTCATTTTCCAAGTTCTCTCCTACTCTCTCTATAATTCTTCAGTGAAATAGGCAAACAACATCCCCTTAAATGTCAAAATGCAATTTCTTTGGTAAAGTTGTCTTGAGGCATTTAAAGGTCAAGCATTTATAAAAAAAATTATACAATTAACACCTCAAGTTGTCACAAAGCATCCACTATAGAAATGGTTAAATCAAAGTATATGATTCCGGGTTTGAACCGGAAAGTTTTGTATTTCTTTTTTCTTTTTTATCGCAAGCAATAGTTAAATAAAGCCATTGAAAACAAAATGCCAGGTTGGGGATTCTGCTCACTATGCACGCGAGAGGCCCGATATTCGATAACTTACCTCACTAGTTTTCATTCTTCCTATTATTTTGGTTCTTAAATGACATGTCGTCCATCCGTTGTTTTTCGTTTGTCTTTCTAAGTCATCTCCTGATGTCTCTCTCTTTCTCTCTTTCTCTCTTTCTCTCCCTCATCTTTTTTAGGTAACTTTCTCTCATTAACTATTTAGTTAAATCGGCCTACAACAGCCCCTTATATGTCACTTGCAATTGAGGGGTGGGTTTTTCTTTTAATATATAGGGGTCTCAGGGAATTTGCGAGCCAAACATTTGTAAACGTTTATATACATTTAAATCATCAAGTTCTCACAGAGCATCCGATGTAGCAATGGTTAAATAAAAGTTTATGATTCCAGGTTCGAACCCCGGCAGCGGAAGAACTTTTTTTTTCCTCACTTATCACAAGGAATAGTTAAATAAAACCATTGAAAACAAAATGTCAAGTAGCTCGCTACGCATGCGAGAAGTACAGGGTTCGATAACCTACATCTCCATTTTTCATTTTTCCTTTTATTTTTCATCTTAAATGGCATGTTGTTAACCTGCTACTTTTAGACCATCTTCAAATGAGATTTTAAATTTTAAACCTAAAATTTAAATTTGAAGGCTTACATGGCACTTTGACATCTTTTAAACTTTTGCTCTCCAACCGATATGTCAAATTTTAAACGTAAAATAATCATTCATGTACTTTCCTTGCATTGGGAATGAAAAGAAACAAAAGAATAATGCTTTAAACTAATAAAAAACATTTAATAATTGATTAAAAAAATCTGAAGGTGTTGTCAAATTTGGCAGCAAGGGGGATAGATGTCAATCCATGTCATGCCACATCAGATTTGGCTTCTCAGTTGGAAAACATTAATGCTGTTTTTTGTTACCGTTATTACTAATTTGGATAATTTAACATCCCCTTTGGAGATGCTCTTAGGTATCTTATTTTCCAAGTTCTCTCCGGCTCTCTCTATAATTCTTCAATGAAATGGGGGAACAACAATCCCTTAAATATCAAATGCAATTTTTTTTTTTGTAAAGTTGTATCGAGGCATTTGAAGGTCAGGCTTTTATAAACATTTTTATACAATTAACTCCTCAAGTTGACACAAAGCATCCGTTGTAGCAAAGGTTAAATCAGCGTATATGATTCTGGGTTTGAAACCCGCCAACTGAAAGTTTTGTATTTCTTTTTTCTTTTTTTTATCACAAGCAATAATTAAATAAAACAAATGAAAACAAAATGGCAGGTTAGGGATGTTGCTCAGTATGCAAGCGGGAGGCCCAAGATTCAATAACCTGCATTACCATTTTTCATTCTTCCTATTATTTTGGTTCTTTACCTCTTCCAAGCGCAGAATAACCTACACCAAGTCCTAAAGTGTTGAGATACTTGTTACACAACCTACGGAATTGGAGAAAAAAAAGGTTAACAGCCTAGTGGTTACGCAGACTTGTCTGCTTCTGTAAGTAAGGCATCCGGCTGTCAACCCCATGGCTAACAACTTTGTAAAGCTCTACACCAACACCTACGGCTGCATAGGCTACGCGGGCCTGTCTGCTTATAGAAAAGTAGCACGTTTGCCATTGGTCTATAAAGTCTAAATGTTAGGGCACAAACAAAAGAAGTGAAGATGAAGAAAAGCAAAGGAAGCATGTTTATAAACAACTAGCAAAGGCCGAATGAGTTCAAGCAAAACAAAAGCTACAAGGAAAAACAAATAAAATCCTAAACGCTACCTAGAAGACTACACTTCAGCAGCTTAGATATCCCATAACTACTTGGTCACCACACCTTTAGCAGCCGTGATACTCTTAGTAGTGGCATCATCTAGCGCTTCACCCCCGGCTGCCCCAGCCTGGGCACCAACTTCTCCAACTACTTCACCAATGGAAGCCTCAAAAGTAAAAGCAAGCAAGTCTTCCGGAGAAATAGAAAAAGTCTCGAAACCTCGAGCCCTTCCTTCTCACCCTTTATCTGCTCATCCTCCTCGAGCAGACCAACATGGACCCGCTGCAGCTCATCCATTTCCTTCTTCAGACTTTCATTGATCTTCAGTACACCTTGAAGTTCCAACACTTGGGGTTCAAGCCTATCGACGATTCTCTTGAAGTGGATCACTTGATTATAAGCAGCAATCAAACTTTTTATGCTTTGTATAAGCAGCTAAACGAAGCTCAGAAACTACAAACTCTAGATCTTGAAGCTGAGGTATGTAACATCCAATCTCTTTCTCTGCACTTTCATACTTAACTTGGATCTCGTCAAGCTTAGTCTTCAAGTCAACGATATCTTGGCAAGTGATCTCAAGCTGCAGAAAAGTGGAGGCAGAAGTATTAGACCCCTACAAAGCAACGAGCTTAGATTCCAACCTCTTGATCTCCTCGGCCAAGGAATAAGCTTCAGCTCCCATAGTCATCATCACCTCCTTGGCAGCCTTGCTATATTTGCATCATAGTAAGCAAAGCAGTCCTTCTATATTGGGTTGTATGCTTCGCAAAAAGAACTTGGGCAAACAAACCTTTCTAATGCCATCAACAAACTTGGCACAAGCGTCCATGTCTTCAAGCAGATATGGTTTTAAGAGCACACAGATCTCAGCAACCTCCCTAAAAGATAGCTTAGTGGATTTCTCACGACTGCTCATGCAAGCAATCTCCTCATTTCCAATAGGTAAATCAGTCTCAGCAGCAAAGGGACTGGGCATTGGCGCCACTTTAGCAACAAAGTCCACCTTATCACTCTTCATAATAACAAGTTTCTCCAAAGGTAAACCGAACTCGGCTCCCAATAGACGACTTGGTACAGACCTCGACACTGGGGGCATGATAGGACTGTTACGCTGAGCAATCCTATCAACAATCGTACAAGCCATTCTCGACATAGCAGGTGCCACCTGGTCAGATCTAGCAGCCTCATTTTTTTTCCCATTGGAAAAAGTCATGTCACTCACAGGACTTTTGGCAGCAGGTGAACCCTCACAAGTAGTGGATATGGTCTTTAGTTTTCTCAACTTGCATCTCTTGAGTAAGCGGGGAAGATCTTTTCTTTCCACCTTCATTCATAATAAACTCCATGACAGAGTTCAGACGAGCCAATGCATCTGCCTTGATCCTCTTTACCTCATTTCTCGAGAGCAGCCCACCTTTCTCCTAGCGAAGATAACTAAGCAACTAACACTATTCACGGTACTCAGTAGGGGAGCTCAACCCATACTGGTTTTTCCTTCATTTTTTTTTCTCAAACCAACAAGCAGAAGGTCTGCATGCCCTGCATTCTAGAAGCCCATGAGGCCCGCGACCTTTTCATTTCTCTCAATCGCCTGCCTGGCTCGCGTCAGGATTAAGAGTCCAAAGGACATGAACTATACAGCTCACCTAGCACTGCGCCCCAGCGCCTCAATCCGCGGCCGTAGCCGTGCAAGCTGCCCTTAGCTCTAGCCAAGCCAAGCAGCCCAAGCAGTGGTCCCTATCACAACACCTCTTTGGCCTATGCCGAGCCTACTTCTGGCCCATGCAAGCCAACGTGCCGCACCACCCCGACGGCTACCCTGTGACAGCACTATCCACAACACCTCATTGGCCTACACACGAGCAGCGGGCAATCATCTTTCAATCAAGTCAAAAGTGCCCAAAATAGGTATTTCATCTTCTCCACAAGGTAACCCCCAAAACATTCCTTTTAAATTATGTTAATTGGTTAATTAATGGAATTATTGCCTAATTAATCCATTAATTGCCAATTAAACTATCAATCACAACCAAAAAATACACAAGAGGCCGGTCACCTTCTCTCCCAAAGGGACCGGCCATGCATTATATATTTGACCTCATTTTCTCTAAAAAAAACTAGGTATTCACTCTTGCTAAACTCTCTAAATTCTCCAAACACTTTTCCCTCAAAATTCTAACCTTGGCATCGGAGGTTATTCGGCCAAAGGCCCCCCACCCCAAAAAATCATCATGGGTGCGTGAGCCTCTTGGCCTTGACTTAAGGTGTTATTTGTTTTGTAGGTGCAATTTTGTCGAAGAACAAGGAGGAAGAAATTTGCATCCACATACATGTTTTTCATCTGTTGCTTTTAGGTATCTTATTTTCCAAGTTCTCTCCTACTCTCTCTATAATTCTTCAGTAAAATAGGGGAAGAACAACCCCTTAAATGTCAAATGCAATTTTTTTTTTTGAAAGTTATCTCAAGGCATTTGAATGTCAAGCATATATAAACATTTTTATATAATTAACTCCTCAAATTGTCGCAAAGCTTCTGCTATAGAAATGGTTAAATCAACGTTTATGACTCCAGGTTCAAACCCCAGCAGCAGAAAGTTTTGTATTTCTATTTTCCTTTTTATCGCAAGCAATAGTTAAATAAAACCTCTTAAAACAAATTGCCAAGTTGGGGATGTTGCTCGCTATGCAAGCGGTAGGCCCAAGATTCGATAACCTGCATCACCATTTTCATTGTTCCTATTATTTTGGTACCTAAATGATATGTCGTCCATCAGCTGTTCTTCGTTTTTCTTAGTTTCTAAGTCATCTCCTAATCTCTCTCTCTCTCTCTCTCTCTCTCTCTCTCTCTTTGAGGCAACTCTTACTCATTAACTCTTTAGCTAAATCGGTCCACAACAGCCCCTTATATGTCACTTGCAATTGAGGGGTGGGTTTTTCTTTTTAAGTATAGAGGTCTCAGGGGATTTGCAAGCCAATAATTTGTAAATATTTATATACAATAAAATCACCAAGTTCTCACAAAGCATCTGCTGTAGCAATGGTTAAATCAAAGTTTCTAATTTTGAGTTCGAATCCCGGTGGCAAAAGAACTTTTTTTTTTCACACATTTATCGCAAGGAATAGTTAATTAAAGCCATTGAAAATAAAATGCCAAGTTGGGGATGTAGCTCGCTACGGACGTAACAAGTACGGGTTTCGATAACCTGCATCTCCATTTTTCATTTTTCCTTTTATTTTTGTTCTTAAGCGGCATGTTGTTCATCTGCTGTTTTGAGGTATCTCATTTTCAAAGTTCTCTCCTGCTCTCTCTCTATAATTCTTCAGTGAAATAGGAAAACAACATCCCTTTAAATATCAAATGCATTTTTTTTTTTTTTGTAAAATTGTCTCGAGGCATTTGCAGGTCAAACATTATAAACATTTTTATACAATCAACTCCTCAAGTTGTCACAAAGCATCCGTTGTAGCAGAGCTTAAAACAACGTTTATGATTCCAGGTTCGAACCCCGGTAGTGGAAGATTTTGTATTCCTTTTTTCTACTTTTTCGCAAGAAATGGTTAAATAAAACCATTGAAAACAAAATGCCAGGTTGGGCATGTTGCTCGCTATGCAAGCGGGAGGCCCGAGATTCGATAACCCACATCAGCATTTTTCATTCTTCCTATTATTTTGGTTCTTAAATGACATATCGTCTATCCGCTGTTTTTCATTTATCTCAGTTTCTAAGTCATCTCTTGATCTCTCTGTCCCTCTCCTTTTTTTTTTTTTTTTTTTTTTGATGTAACTCTCTCTCTCCTTAACTATTCAGTTAAATAGGCCTACAACAGCACCTTATATGTCACTTGCAATTGAGGGCTGGGTTTTTCTTTTAATGTAAACATTGCCAATCATTTGTAAAAATTTATATACATTTAAATCATCATGTTCTCACAAAGCATCCATTGTAGTAGTGGTTAAATCAAAGTTTATGATTCTGGGTTCAACCTCGGCATCGGAATAACTTTTTTTTTCCTCAATTATCACAAGGAATAGTTAAATAAAACCATTGAAAACAAAATGCCAAGTTTGGCATGTAGCTTTCTACGCCATGAGAAGTACGGGGTTTGATAACCTGCATATCTATTTTTCATTTTTCCTTTTTATTTTTCTTCATAAACAGCATGTTGTTAATCTGTTGTTTTCAGGTATCTCATTTTCAAAGTTCTATCATGCTCTCTCTATAATTCTTCAGTGAAATAGGGGAACAACAACCCCAATATTAAATGCAATTTTTTTTTTGTAAAGTTGTCTCAAGGCAGTTCAAGCTCAAGCATTTATAAACATTTTTATACATTCAACTCCTCAAGTTGCCACAAAGCATCCGTTGTAGCAATGGTTAAATCAACGTTTAAGATTCTGGGTTCAAACCCCGGCAGCAGAAAATTTTGTATTTCTTTTTTTCTTTTTTGTCGCAAGCAATAGTTAAATAAAATTATTGAAAACAAAATGCCAGTTTCGGAATGTTGCTCGATATGCAAGCAGAAGGCCTGAGATTCAATAACCAACATCACCATTTTCATTCTTCCTATTATTTTGGTTCTTAAATGACATGTCGTCCATCCGCTGTTTTTCGTTTGTCTCAATTTCAAAGTCACCTCCTAATCTCTCTCTCTCTCTCTCTCATTTTTTTTTTTTGAGGTAACTCTCTCTCATTAACTCTTCAATTAAATAGGTCTACAACAGCCCCTTATATGTCACTTGCGACTAAGGGGTGGGTTTTTCTTTTTATGTATAGGGGTCTCGGGAGATTTGCATGCCAATCATTTGTAAACATTTATATACAGTTAAATCATTAAGTTCTTAGAAAGCATCCACTATAGCAATGGTTAAATCAAAGTTTCTGATTTCGAGTTCGAACCCCGACAGCGGAGGAACATTTTTTTCCTCATTTGTCACAAGGAATAGTTAATTAAAACCATTGAAAATAAAATGCCAAGTTGGGGATGTATCTCGATGCGCACACGAGAAGTACGGGGTTCGATAACCTGCATCTCCATTTTTAATTTTTCCTTTTATTTTTGTTATTAAACGACATGTTGTTCATCTGCTGTTTTTAGGTATCTTATTTTCCAAGTTCTCTCCTGCTCTCTCTCTCTCTCTCTATAATTCGTCAGTGAAATAGCAAAATACCATCCACTTAAATATCAAATGCAATTTTTTTTTTTTTTTTTTTTTTGTAAAGTTGTCTCGAGGCATTTGCAGCAAAATCATTACAAACATTTTTTATACAATTAACTCCCCAAGTTGTCACAAAGCATTCGCAGTAGGAAAGGTTAAATCAACGTTTATCATTCAAGGTTCGAACCCAAGCAGCGGAAAGTTTTGTATTTCTTTTTTCGATAGTTAAATAAAACCATTGCAAACACAATGCCAGGTTGGGGATGTTACTCACTATGCAAGCAGGAGGCTCGAGATTCATAAACCTGGATCACCATTTTTCATTCTTCCTATTATTTTGCTACTTAAATGACTTGTCGTCCATCCGCTGTTTTTTATTTGTCACAGTTTCTAAGTCATCTCCTGATCTCTCTCTCTCTCTCACTTTTTTGAGGTAACTCTCTCTCATTAACTCTCAATTAAATAGGCCTACAACAGCGCCTTATATGTCACATGCAATTGAGGGAGGGTTTTTCTTTTAATGTATAAAAGGTCTCGGGGCATTTGCAAGCCAATCATTTGTCACAAAGCATCCGCTGTAGCAATGGTTAAATCAAAGTTTATTATTATGAGTTCGAACCTCGACAGCGGAAGAACTTTTTTTTTTTCCTCATTTGTCACATGGAATAGTTAAATGAAACCATCGACAACAAAATGCCATGTTTGGTATGTTGCTCTGTACGCACGTGAGATGTACGGGGTTGAAAGTCAAGCCTCGAGGCGTTTGAAAGTCAAGCATTTATAAACATTTTTATACAATTAACTCCTCATGTTGTCATAAAGCATCTGTTGTAGCAAAGGTTAAATCAGTGTTAATGATTTCTGGTTCAAACCCCGACAGCAGAAAGTTTTGTATTTCTTTTTTCTTTTTTATTGCAAGCAATAGTTAAATAAAATCATTGAAAACAAAATGCCAGGTTGGGGACGTTGCTCGCTATGCAATCAGAAGGCCCGAGATTCGATAACCTGCATCAGCATTTTCATTCTTCCTATTATTTTGGTTCTAAATTGACATGTCGTCCATCCACTGGTTTTCATTTGTCTAAATTTCTAAGTCATCTCCTGATCGCTCTCTGTCTCTCATTTTTTTTTTTAGGTAACTTTCTCTCATTAACTCTTTTGGTCTACAACAGCCCTTTATTTGTCACTTACAATTTAGGGGTGGGATTTTTTTTTTTTTTTTTTTTGTATAGGGGTCTCGGGGGATTTGCAAGCCAATCATTTGTAAACATTTATATACAGTTAAATCGTCAAGTTCTCACAAAGCATCCGTTGTAGCAATGGTTAAATCAAAGTTTCTGATTCCGGGTTCAAATCCTGGCAGCGGGAGAACTTTTTTTTCCTCATTTATCACAAGGAATAGTTAATTAAAACCATTGAAAGTAAAATGCCAAGTTGGGGATGTACCTCGCTGCTCACCCGAGAAGTAGGGGGTTCGATAACTTGCATCTCCATTTTTCATTTTTCCTTTTATTTTTGTTCTTAAACGACACGTTGTTCATCTGTTGTTTTCAAGTATCTAATTTTCCAAGTTCTCTCCTGCTCTCTCTATAATTCTTCAGTGAAATTGGGGAACAACATCCACTTAAATGTCAAATGCAACCCCTTTTTTTTTTTTTTTTTTTTTGTAAAGTTGTCTCGTGGCATTTGCAACAAAAGCATGGTAAACATTTTTATACAATGAACTCCTCAAGTTGTCACAAAGCATCCGCTGTAGCAAAGGTTAAATCAACGTTTATGATTCCTAGTTTTAACCCAGGCAATGGAAAGTTTTATATTTCTTTTTTCATTTTATTGCAAGCAATAGTTAAATAACACCATTGAAAACAAAATGCCATGTTGAGGATGTTGCTCACTATGCAAGCGGGAGATCCGAGATTCGATAACCTGCATCAACATTTTTCATTCCTCCTATAATTTTGGTTTTGAAATGACATGTCGTCCATCCTCTGTTTTTCGTTTGTCTCTGTTTCTAAGTCATCTCCTGATCTCTCTCTCTCTCTCTCTCTCTCTCTCTCTCTCTCATTTTTTTTGAGGTAACTCTCTCTCCTTAACTATTCACTTAAAAAGGCCTACAACAGCCCTTTATATGTCGCTTGCAATTGAGGGGTTTGTTTTTCTTTTAATATATAGGGGCTCGGGGCATTTGCAAACAAATCATTTGTAAACGTTTATATACATTTAAATCATCAAGTTCTTACAAAGCATCTGTTGTAGCAATGGTTAATTCAAAGTTTATTATTTTGGGTTCAAACCTCGGTAGTTTTCCTCATTTATCACAAGGAATAGTTAAATAGAACCATTGAAAACAAAATGCCAAGTTTGGGATGTAGCTCTCTACGCACGCGAGAAGTACAAGGTTCGATAACTTGCATCTCCATTTTTCATTTTTCCTTTTATTTTTCTTCTTAAACGGCATGTTTTAATCTGCTGTTTTCAGGTATCTCATTTTCCAAGTTCTATGCTCCTCTATCTATAATTCTTTAGTGAAATAGGGGAAGAACAACCCCTTAAATGTCAATTGCAATTTTTTTTTTGTAAAGTTGTCTTGAGGCATCTGAAGGTCAAGCATTTTTAAACATTTTTATACAATTAACTCCTGAAGTTGTCTCAATTCATCCGCTGCAGCTAAGGTTAAATCAACGTTTATGATTCCTGGTTCAAAACCCAGTAGCAGAAAGTTTTGTATTTCTTTTTTCTTTTTTATTGCAAGCAATAGTTAAATAAAACCATTGAAAACAAAATGCTAGGTTGGGGATGTTGCTCGCTATGCAAGCGTAAGGGCCGAGATTTGATAACCTACATCATCATTTTCATTCAACCTATTATTTTGGTTCTTAATTGACATATCGTCCATCCGCTGGTTTTTGTTTGTCCCAGTGCCTAAGTCATCTCCCGATCTCTCTCTCATTTTTTTTTGGGGTAACTCTCTCTCTCTCTCTCATTAACTCTTCAGTTAAATAGGTCTACAACAACCCCTTATATGTCACCTGAAATTGAGGGGAGGGAGGGTTTTTCGTTTTATGTATAGCAGTCTCGAGGGGATTTGCAAGCCAATCATTTCTAAATATTTATATACAGTTAAATCAACAAGTTCTCACAAAACATCCGTTGTAGCAATGGTTAAATCAAAGTTTCTGATTCCGAAGGGGAAGAACATTTTTTTCCCCTCATTTATCACAAGGAATAGTTAATTAAAACCATTGAAAATAAAATGCCAAGTTTGGGATGTAGCTCGATACTCGCACGAGAAGTACGGTATCTCATTTTCCAAGTTCTCCCCTACTTTTTCTATAATTCTTCAGTGAAATAGGGGAACAACATCCACTTAAATGTCAAATGAAATTTTTTATTTATTTTTTTATTTATTTTTTTTTTTTTTTGTAAAGTTGTCTCGAGGCATTTGCAGGTCAAGCATTATAAACATTTGTATACAATTAACTCCTCAAGTTGTCACAAAGCTTCCGCTATAGCAAAGGTTAAATCAATGTTTATGATTCCAGGTTTGAACCCCGGCAGTGGAAATTTTTGTATTTCTTTTTTCTTTTTATTGCAAGCAGTGGATAAATAAAACCATTGAAAACAAAATGTCAGGTTAGGGATGTTGCTCGCTATGCAAGCGAGAGGCCCGAGATTCGATAACTTGCATCATCATTTTTAATCTTCCTATTATTTTTGTTTATAAATGACATGTCGTCCTTCCGCTATTTTTTGTTTGTCTCAGTTTCTAAGTCATCTCCTAATCTCTCTCTCTCTTTCGGTAACTCTTTAGTTAAATAGACCTACAACAACCCCTTATATGTCACTTGTAATTGAGGGGTGGGATTTTCCTTTTATGTATACGGGTTTCGGGTTATTTGCAAGCCAATGTAAACATTTATATACACTTAAATCATCAAGTTCTCACAAAGCATCCATTGTATATCAATGGTTAAATCAAAGTTTCTAATTCCGGGTTCGAATCCCGGCTGCGAAAGAACTATTTTTTTCCCTCATATATCACAAGGACCAGTTACATAAAACCATCGAAAGCAAAAGGCATGCGAGAAGTATTAGGTTCAATAACCTGCCTCTCCATTTTTCTGTTTTCCTTTTATTTTTGTTCTTAAACGACATGTTGTTCATCTACTGTTTTCAATCATTTTCCAAGTTCTCTCCGGCTCTCTTTATAATTCTTCAGTGAAATAGGGGAGCACATCCCCTTACATGTCAAATGCAATTTTTTTTTTTTGTAAAGTTGTCTCCAGGAATTTGCAGGTTAGACATTATAAACAATTTTACACAATTAACTCCTCAAGTTGTCACAAAGCATCCACTGTAGCTATGGTTAAATCAACGTTTATGATTCCGGGTTTTAACCCCAGCAGTGGAAGATTTTCTATTTCTTTTTTCTTTTTTATCACCAGCAATAGTTAAATAAAACCATTGAAAACAAAATGCCAAGTTGGGGATGTTGCTCACTATGCAAGCGGGAGGCCCAAGATTCGATAACCTGCATCACCATTTTTCATTCTTCCTATTATTTTGGTTCTTAAATGACATGTCGTCCATCCGTTGTTTTTCATTTGTCTCAGTTTCTAAGTCATCTCCTGATCTCCCTCTCTCTCTCTCTCATTTTTTTGAGGTAACTCTCTCTCAGTAACTCTTCAGTTAAATAGGCCTACAACAGCCCCTTATATGTCACTTGCAGTTGTGGGGTGGGTTTTTCTTTTTATGTATAGGGGTCTCAAGGCATTTGCAAGCCAATCATTTGTAAACATTTATAGACAGTTAAATCATCAAGTTCTCACAAAGCATATATTGAAGCAATGGTTAAATCAAAGTTTCTAATTCCAGGTTCGAATCCCGGCAGCAAAAGAACTGTTTTTTTCCATGATATATCACAAGAAATAGTTAAATAAAACCATTGAAAACAAAATGCCAAGTTGGCGATGTGGCTCACTAGGCACACGAGAAGTACGGGGTTCGATAACCTTTTATTTTTTTTATTTTTCCTTTTATTTTTGTTCTTAAACGGCATGTTGTTCATGTGCTGTTTTCAAGTATCTCATTTTCCAAGTTCTCTCCTTCTCTCTCTATAATTCTTCGGTGAAATAAGGGAACAACATCCCCTTAAATGTCAAATGCAATTTTTTTTTTCCGTAAAGTTGTCTCGAGATATTTGCAGGTCAAACATTATAAACATTTTTATACAATTAACTCCTCAAGTTGTCACAAATCATCCATTTTAGCAATGGTTAAATCAATGTTTATGATTCCGGGTTCGAACCTTGGCAACGTAAGATTTTTTTTTATTTCTTTTTTCTTTTTTATCGCAAGCAATAGTATAAAAATTAAAAATTAAAAAAAAAAAAAAAAAAAAAAAAAAAAAAAAAAAAAAAAAAAACACCATTGGAAACAAAATGCTGGGTCTGGGATATTGCTTGCTATGCAAGCGGGAGGCCTGAGATTTGATAACCTGCATCAACATTTTTCATTCTTCCTATTATTTTGGTTCTTAAATGACATGTCGCCTTCGTTTGTCTCAGTTCCTAAGTCATCCCCTGATCTCTCTCTCTCTCTCTAATTTTTTTGAGGTAACTCTCTCTCCTTAACTATCCAATTAATTAGGCCTCCAACAACCCCTTATATGTCACTTGCAATTGAGGGGTTGGTTTTTCTTTTAATGTATAGGGGTCTTGGGGCATTTGCAAGCCAATCATTTGTAAATATTTATATATAATTAAATCATCAAGTTCTCACAAAGAATCCGTTGTAGCAATGGTTAAATCAAAGTTTATGATTCCGAGTTCGAACCCTAGTAGCGGAAGACAAAATGCCAAGTTTGGGATGTAGCTCTCTACACACTCGAAAAGTACGTCGTTTGGTAACCTTCATCTCCAATTTTCATTTTTCCTTTTATTTTTCTTCTTAAACGACATGTTGTTAATCTGCTGTTTTCAGGTATCTCATTTTCCAAGTTCTCTCCTACTCTCTCTATAAGTCTTGAGTGAAATAGGGGAAGAACAACCCCATAAATGTCAAGTGCAACTTTTTTTGTAAAGTTGTCTTGAGGCATTTGAAGGTCAAGCATTTACAAACATTTTTATACAATTACCTCCTAAGATTGTCGCAAAGCATCCGCTATAGCAATGGTTGAATCAACGTTTATGATTCCGGGTTCAAACCTGGCAGCGAAAAGTTTTGTATTTCTTTTTTCTTTTTTATCACAGGCAATAGTTAAATAAAACCATTGAAACAAACTGCCAGGTTGGGGATGTTGCTCACTATGCAAGCGGGAGGCCCGAGATTCGATAATCTGCATCACCATTTTCATTCTTCCTATTATTTTGGTTCTTAAATGACATGTCGTCCATCTGCTGTTTTTCGTTTGTCTCAGTTTTCTAAGTCATCTCCTGATCTCTCTCTCTCTCTCTCTCTCTCTCTCTCTCTCTCTCTCTCTCTCTCTCATTCATTTTGTTGAGGTAACTCTCTCTCATTAAAATAAGTCTACAATAGCCCCCTTATATGTCACTTGCAATTGAGGGGTGGGTTTTCTTTTTATGTATAGGGGTCTCGGGGGATTTGCAAGCCAATCATTTGTATACATTTATATACAGTTAAATCATCAAGTTCTCACAAACATCCATTGTAGCAATGGTTAAATCAAAGTTTTTGAATCCGGGTTCGAATCATGGCAGTGAAGGAACTTTTTTTTTCTCATTTATCACAAGGAATAGTTAATTAAAACCATTGAAATTAAAATGCCAAGTTGAGGATGTAGCTCGCTATGCACGCGAGTAGTATAGGGTTTGATAACCAGAATCTCCATTTTTCATTTTTCTTTTTATTTTTCTTCTTAAACGACATGTTCATATGCTCTTTTCAAGTATCTCATTTTCCAAGTTCTCTCTCATGCTCTCTCTATAATTCTTCAGTCAAGTAGGCGAACAACATACTATTAATTGTCAAATACAATTTTTTTTGTAAAGTTGTCTCGAGGCATTTGCAGGTCAAGCATTTGTAAACATTTATATATAATTAACTCCTCAAGTTGTCGCAAAGCATCCGTTGTAGCAACGGTTAAATCAAAGTTAATATTCCAAGTTCAAACCCATACAATGAACTTTTACGCTCCAACAAGGATCCTTTTTCTTTTTTCTTTTCATTGCAAGGAATAGTTAAATAAAACCGTTGAAAACACAATGCCAGGTGGGGGATGTTGCTCCCTGTGCAAGTGGGAGGCGCGGGATTTGATAATCTACATCACCATTTTTCCTTCTTGCTATTATTTTGGTTCTTAAATGACATGTCATCCATCTGCTGTTTTTGTTTTGTCTCAGTTTCTAAGTCCTCTCCTGATCTCTCTCTCTCTCATTTTGTTGAGGTAACTCTCTCATTAACCCTTCAATTAAATAGGCCTACAACAGTATCTTATATGTTAAATGCAATTTTTTTTGTAAAGTTGTCTCGAGGCGTATGCAGGTCAAGAATTTGTGAACATTTATATACAATTAACTCCTCAGGTTGTCACTAACAGTCGACTGTAGCAATGGTTAAATCAAAGTTTATGATTTCGGGTTCGAACTCTTGCAGCGGAAGATATTTGTTCTGTTCTTTTTTATCGCAAGGAATTCCTAAATAAAACCGTTGAAAACAAAATGCCAGGTTGGGGATTTAGCTCGCTATGTATTCGAGACGTTCGGGTTTCGATAACCTGCATCTCCATAATTCTTAAGTGAAATAAGCGAACAACATCCCCTTAAATGTCAAATGCAATTGAGGGGTGGGTTTTTCTTTTCTTGTAAAGTGCTCTCGGGGCATTTGCAGGTCAAGCATTTGTAAACATTTATATACAAATAAATCCTCAAGTTGTCATAAAGCATTCGTTGTAGCAATGGTTAAATCAAAGTTTATGATTCTGAGTTCGAACCCTTCAAGCGGATGATCTTTTTTTTTTTCTTCTTTTTTTATCGCAAGGAATTAAATAATACCATTGAAAACAAAATGTCAAGTTGGGGATGTTGCTTGCTCTGCTAGTGAGAGGCACGGGATTCGATAACCTGCCTCACCATTTTTCATTCTTCCTTTTATTTTGGTTCGTAAACGACAAATCGTTCATCCGTTGTTTTTCTTGTGTCTCAGTTTCCATGTCCTCTCTCTCTCTATCTCTCTTTACAATTCTTCAGTAGGTGTTCAACAATCCCGTATATGTCTCTTTGCTTTCTAGTTGTATTTTTTTATATCAAACAAAGAAGTTAAATATATTTAATTTAATTTTTAATGCTTGTGTCCCATTAACAACAAATAGAATAAAAATTAAAACTAATTTTCATTATCTTTTTAATAGTTAATGTAACTCTAGGTCCAATAAAATAATAAAATAAATATTTGACATATCCATTGGAAAAGAAGAGAATTTAGCACTGGTATTCAATTTACCACATCAGCCATCAAATTAATTTAAGAAAACTAATGAAAAAGGTTTCAAAACTTTGAATTTTAACCGAAAGCCATATAGAAACTTTATTTAATGGTTAGGACAAAGCCCAACAATAAACCGGTCCAATTTAAATGGCCCTAATATTGAATTTCCAATTTTGCCCATGATCGTAAACTTTTGTCCGTTTAATGTATTTCTTCGTTTATGGTTCTTTCTGCTATTTTGTCTCCCTCCCCCATTTCTTCCCGACATTCAAAACCTTCCATTTTTTCTTTTTAAGCTTGCATTGCAGCTCCATCTCTGCCACTAAGCAAAAACCACATATCAGACCCCCAAACTTCATTTTGAGCCGTCTCCATCTCGGCGGCGAGGCAGTACGGAGTGACCAATATTGATCGCTTGGCCGATGGAAATCGATATTCAGAGGACATTAGAGTTGGATAAGGTTTGTGGTGTCGAATTTTAATCTAATCTAATCTAGGGTTCGTGGACATCTACCGCCACAAAAATCAGAAATTCGAAGAATTCGTCGACGAACACCTCAAACTAGACCTCGTTTGCGCCTTTACTCAACGGTACCGTTTCATAGACCCTCTCTCAACTACAATTGCAACAAATTTAATTGTTTTTTTTCCCGCGGGGGGGCCCGGGGGGGGTGATTCTTGTTTTGCAAAGACAAGGTGTTCGAGCTACACAAATTTTAGTATCCTTTTCGATTTTCCCTCTTTCATTTTGATTAATTAAATTATATCCGAATGTGTGTGTGTGTGTGTGTGTTTTTTTAAAAAAAAATTTAATTCAACAATCTGGATATGCAATCCCATTTAGTGTTTTTTGGTTGTTGAAGGTGTTTTCTTGACTTTATTTAAATTAAAACTCGGATTTGCAGAAGAACATATAGAATTTGGAGAAACATAGGTGTGACCAGTCTTAGAACTTTGGTTAATCTTGGATCCAAAGTTCGTGTAAGAGTATAACTTGAACTCATTAAATCATTCAAGTTCTTGTTTTACGACTATGGCTGAAGAAGATGTGGCATATTGACCTGAAAGTTGTAGACCATGTAGTCCTTTGATCTTGAAAAATTGTAGTTGTACACCCATGGATATATTTCGTATGGATCAATTCTACTTCTATTGACACGGCTAAACATAATCTCGCTTTTCACATTCGATAAAATTGAATGATGGAATAATCACTACATTGTTCTTTATCTTAACACACCATTACTTCTATTGACACAGTTAAACATAATCTCGCTTTTCACATTCGGTAAAATTGAATGATGGAATAATCACTACATTGTTCTTTATCTTAACACACACATGGGATGATTAGATGATCACCATATTAAGATGCTTGTAAAAGGATAGAGATCGTTACAAATAATTCTCACGGTCATGCCGAATGTTGCTTGTTTATATAGGGGTTTCACATTCTTTTTGTCTGCTGCACCACGTATGATGTAACATGCATGTTCAAAATGATGAGAAACATGTATGTATATGTATGCAAAGTTGAAACAAAATTGCAACTTCGTCTGTTAAGGTATAGCCTTCAACCAAATTGATGACTCTCTGGATCTAAATGTTTTTCTTTAGGTCTCATGTGTTTTCTAACTAGTTTAATCTTGTCAAGGGATCCTAAATCTTATCCTTTTTATATTTTTTTTTTATATATTATTCAGAAATTCAATGTTTTTATATTAAGGGATCCAAAATAGTCAGTTTCGGAAATAGTGTACTCGTGTTCAGTTTCATAAATAGTCATTTCATAAATAGTGTATCCGTGTTCAATTTCGTAAAGTCAGTTTCAGAAATAGTGTATTCGTGTTCAGTTTCATAAATAGTGTACTTGTGTTCAGTTTCATAAATAATGTACCCGTATTTAGTTTTATAAATAGTGTGTTCAGTTTCATAAATAGTGTACCCGTTTTCAGTTTCATAAATAGTATACCCGTGTTTTGTTTCATAAAGTCAGTTTCAGAAATAGTGTGTTTAGTTTTATAAATAGTGTACCCGTTTTCAGTTTCATAAATAGTATACCCGTGTTTTGTTTCATAAAGTCAATTTCAGAAATAGTGTGTTCAGTTTCATAAATAGTATACCCGTTTTTAGTTTCATAAATAGTATACACGTGTTCTGTTTCATAAAGTCAGTTTCATAAATAGTGTACCCGCGTTCAGTTTCATAAATCTACCCGTTTTCAATTTCATAAATAGTGTACTCGTGTTCAATTTCATAAATAGTATACCCGCGTTCAGTTTCATAAATAGTGTACCTGTGTTCAGTTTCAGAAATAGTGTATCCGTGTTCAGTTTCATAAATAGTATACCCGTGTTCAGTTTCATAAATAGTGTATCTGTATTCAATTTCATAAATAGTCAGTTTTAAAAATAGTTCATGTTTAGTTTTAGAAATAGTCAGTTTAAGTAAAAGTTAGTGTTCAGTTTAAAAATAGTGGTAGTACCAGTTTTAGTTTGAGATATTGATAGTACCCCTGTTCAATTCGAGAAATAGTTATGTTCAGTTTAAGAAATAGTGATAGTACCAGTGTTCAATATAATAAAGTCAGTGTTTAGTTCTAGAAATAGTCAATGTTTAGCTTAAGAAATATTAATAGTATCCGCGTTGAGTTCCAAAATAGTCAGTGTTCAATTTTTAAAAATAATTAGTGTTCAATTGATTTAAAGTAGACTTTAGTGAACCATTAATATGATCAACGGGTACAACTTCAACTTTTTGAAGCATATGCATGAATGTATTACCTATGGTTGGTCTAATCTTCAGAGATTGGTCAACCCATCCTCTTAATAGATGTTGACAATGCACAAATATGTGTACTTTTAGATTTGGCCAAGAAACACCGAACTATCGACTTGATAATCTTTGGTTTTGCTTACAGATGTTGTGCATCAAAGATTTACATTTGTATGGTTAATGGTGTATGATTAATCCTAAGAAGAAAAAGTCCACAAGATCCAAAAGTTTGTATTGGAAAGCGAACTACATAGCAATTGATATTTCTGCACGTCTTTTATCTTGTTTGTTAGGTTTAATGGACCTAATTTATTGGTACTCTCATTTCCTTTCACATGTCCTAGAAAAAACCCAAGCCACTCGTCCAGAGTAATATTGCTTCAAAGCAAGAACTTTGTTTTTTTCGCCAATCCAAAACCACAAACTGAGTGAAACCCTCTTCCCTCAACCAAGTGCTCTATTTCTTCTGCTAGAGAACCAAAACGTAACGCAGAGCATCAGAGCAGAAGGGTGAAATTCGAGTTTTGGGAAAAAATTCCGGCGACCGAAGGTGCAGGCCCAGCCTGCAGCATGAATAGTCAGCCACCGTGTTTTCCTGTTTCCAGCCGAACCAGAGTGGCTTAGGACTCGCTCCTAGGCTTGTTTTTTGGCAAGCGAAGGGGCGGCCCCCTCCCTCCTACATAACTCCACCACTGGTTGCCATACCATAGTTTCCGTTCTTAAAACAAACAGATGCTATTTCTCCATCAAGAACAACTCCACGTCTTTTCTACCAGGATTGATGATAATTGTCAGCAGCGCATTTTTAAAACTTATTTCTAGGTTCGTACCTTTGTCTCTCCAATTTTCACTCTGCAAATATATATCTCGACTTTTTTCAGTTTTTCTTTCCGTCTTCAAATGCAGTTTTTGGGTTGAGGAATTCCGGATTTGATGTGTAGATTATTGTTTGAAAACTTGAATTGAAGTTGAAATTGGTTTGACAACTTGAGGTTTCAAGCAATGGAGGTTTCGAATTTTTGGTGCGGTTTGAAGGGGTAGGTATGCCGATAGTAATGGCGTTGGAGGGAGGAGTGATTTTGGGATTGTAACTTTTAGTTTGGCTAACGACCCTGGGTTAGGCAACGTTAGGGGCAATTTTGGAATATTAATTGTTATCTGGTTTAGGCTTTTTGTTAAGCCCGTGTGTTTTAGTTTTTATAGGGCCTGAAAGATAAGTTTTATGTCCTTATGATTAAAACTTAAGCCCTTTTTATTAAATAATAGTTTAGGGTGGTTCTTCATTAAATAAAAATTAGCCCAAGCCCTTTTCGTTAACGCTCTCATAGATTTTTAACATACTATATTTGACATCGCATTTGGAAATGCTCTAACAAGCCTGATTCATCTTGAATTCTTTATTTGAACTTCAAAACAGTTAACAACTTTATTTAGGCTTTAAAACAGGCAACCAACCTTTATTTGGACTTCAAATAGGCTACCAAACTTCTTTCCACATTTGACTAAGGGTCAACTCCAAAAATGATATGTTTTCACTTCTTTTGCCTTCAAATTGATCCTAAAGTAAACGTAATTGCACACTAACACAAAATTGAGTAAAACGCAACAAGTTTCACTCAAAAACATCACAAAAAAGACTACAAATAGATGGTATAGATGTATGAAATATATGAATTATCAACGTCCTCTCCTGCTTTCTCTATAATTTTTTAGTTAAATATGCCCACAACAACCCCTTATATGTCCCTTGCAATTGAGGGGGGAGATTTTCATTTTTGTTGTATATGTCCCGGGGCATTTACAGGTGAAGCATTTGTAAACATTTATATACAATTAAATCCTCAAGTTGTCACAAAGTAACCATTGTAGCAATGGTTAAACCATAGATTTTGATTCCTGGTTCGAACCACAAGCAATAGTTCAATAAAACCATAGGAAAAAAAATGCCAATTTGGGGATGTAGCTCTCTTTGCATGCAGCAGAGGTATGGGGTTCAATACCCTGCATCTCCATTTGCTCTTAAACGACATGTCATTCATTTGTTATTTTTCGTGTATCTAAATTTTCAAGTCCTCTTCTATTTTCTCTATAATTTTTCAGTTAAATAGGCATTCATCAACCCCTTATATGTCACTTGCAATTGATGAGGAGTCTTTCTTTTTTTGTGTAGGGGTGTTGGGGGATTTGCAGGTTGAGCATTTGTGCATATTTGTATGCATTTAAATTTTAATACTCAAGTTTTCACAAAGCATCCGCTGTAGCAATGGTTAAATCAAAGATTATGATTCCGGGTTCGAACCCCGGCAGCGGAAAACTTCTTTTTTTTTTTATCACAATTAACAGTAAAGTAAAATCATTGAAAACAAAAGGCCACGTTGGGGAGATCCGATCCTGCTCTCTCCCTCCTCTCTCTCTCTCTCTCTCTCCCCAGACATGGAGCTTTCTTCTCTGCGGTTCCCAGCTATAACACCTCAGTGCAGCACCTCATCCTCTTTGCCTCCAATTTCTGTTCGGTCCACCACTACAAATCGGTTGCTTTTCTCTCATGCTGCAGGACAAAGTTGTACTCAATTGGGGTGTCCAGAAGCAGCTCCAAATCCTTGCTTAGCTGCCAGAAGAGGCGAAATTCCATCTGGGTATGCTGCATTTCTCCACTCTTAAGTTTTAATTGCTCCAATTGGGCTGTTTCTCTTGGCAGTGGCTGTTAAACAATTCCAAACTCAAAATTCACAACAAAGATTTGATTGTTTTTTTTTTTTCAGATGGGGTTATTTAGTTTTACTCCAGTTAGTGAGAGAGAGAGAGAGAGAGAGATATATATATATATATATATATATATATATATATATATAGTTATAGTTATATATTTGGAAGTTTAATCCGTGTAAATGTAGCTGTGGGTGTTAGCAGAACTGGAAGTTTTGACTTGTTTGTTAATCCATGTTGAACACGGATGTGGGTTAGTGGTTTGAATAGAGTATCGCATTGTCAAAGAGAAAAAAGTCTTAATATTGAACATGTCAAAGCAGCAAAAACTGGTCAGAAGTTTGGGATAGTTGATGAACCTATTTTTCTTACTCTAGAAAATGCAAGTAGAAGAAAAGGAAATTTGGTGATTGTTCATTTGGAATGTTTTTGGTAATTGGTTGGTTCCATATGCATGGTTGCATCCAAATTTTTTACACTATAGACTATAGTCTATCAGTTTATGAGACTCGAGTGTGGCATTAAAGTGAAAGTGAATGCTGGCCAGGCCTGCAGTCAAGTTGGAGCTGCTGAATCTGATCCAGTATTGACCAAAGTTTCAGATTTTAAAGATGCTTGTTGGAGATTCATGAGGCCCCATACCGTACATGGGACAGTTCTGGGGTCTACGTAAGTAAATTACCACGGATAACACTGGCTAGTAAACTAGTTTAAGTTCCAACTCAGTGCTGCTGTAGTTAGTTGGCATCAATCAGATTTACAATATCAAAATTGTCAAGTACGCCGCACACATTTATACAACCTTAACTTGAAATATTAGTTCCAAACAACGACAAAAGGGTTAATGGTCATTATTATTATTTTTGAAGATCCTGCACAAGTTGGCCCTTATCAGAATGTTATTGATGCCTTGAATCGTCATAGATTTAAAGTGGATGCATATAATCATCGGACTTAGAGACTCTTGTTAAGAAAGTGTTGTTTACTCTTTGAAGAGCCAGATGATCTTGACCTTTTGCTAAACTGTCAACTATTCTGTTCTCCTGCTGTGTGACATATTCATTAAAGTTATTTCATGTCAGTTTCTTTGAACTTATTCTGCCTGTTTTACATTGTGTTTCAGGGTAAACAAACCTTATTTACCTATCGCTGCTGGGGATCTTTCAGTTAAATCAGCATGGCTCTTGGTGGTATTTTTTGCGGTGACGGCTTGTTGATCGTTGGACTGACCTCTGGGCCATTCATTACTTCTCTGTACTGTCTTGGTCTTTTCCTTGGCACCATATATTCTGTTCCTCCGCTTAGAATGAAAAGATTTCCTGTTGCAGCTTTTCTTATAATTGCCTCGGTATTGCTAATTTTCACGCCTTCTCTAATTCTAACAATACAATGATGTGCTCCTTTTGGATGTTTTGGCTCCATTCTAAAGTTAGTACCACTCAGAATTCAATCGTTTGATATTGTATTATGTGGAATTTGAAATTCATAGGCTATCCTTAAAACCTCCAAATAAAGATTAAAGTTAATATTAAGTTTTTATTTTTAATTTGTGGAAAAAGAGGGGAGGGTAGCAGGCCCGTGGTGAGTGACAGAGAAGGGAGTAATTTATTTTAGAGGCCAAGTGAAACAAAACAATTTTCCAAGTATGAAAATTATGCTCAAAACAGTAGTTTGACATTATTATATGGCTGAAGCATCTAATGCTACTAAAGTGTAACACCCTTTCTTGCTGAATTAGTATAGCTTTAACTAATATGACTGTCAGAAAATTTATGTGTCTGAATTAAACAACTTACTAGCAAGGAGCCTGAAAAGTAAAGAGTTTTAAAAGGGTTAGGATCTCTGTGGTTGCTTTTATGGTGTTGTGGAAATAGCTACCGTGATCTCTTGTATTAATATGTGAAATGAATATTATCTTTTCATTTGTTTCTCCAGCAGTGGGGATGTCACAAGAGATTAACAAAATAACTATTGCAGGTACGGGGTTTCCTTTTCAATTTCGGTGTATATTATGCCACTAGAGCTGCCCTTGGGCTTCAATTTGAGTGGAGGTGTGTTACTTGCCCTTTTTTTGTTGTGTCATGTAGATACAGATAAAACCATAGCATAGTGTATGACCAATGGTGTGATTCCAAAATTAGATTGGACTAGTACATGATTGAAAAGGAGTTGTTGAAGTTAGACCCTTGAGTATGGACTTATGACAGATAACAGAAAGCGATCTTGAACAACTGAAGATTTTTACTTATAAGCTTGCATTTTCTTGTGAATCTCGCTATATACTTCAGATATTTTAGCTGTGTACATACTAATGCTGAAATTCAAATTCTATCTGCAGCTCGGCCGTTGCTTTTATCACTACCTTTGTAACATTGTTTGCTTTGGTTATTGCGATAACAAAAGATCTTCCGGATGTAGAGGGGGACCGCAAGTGAGTTGTAGGACTAATTACTTTGTGGCTGCTGATATCTCATTTGATACTTGCTCCACGTAATTTTTTATCTATACAAGTTACTTTTGAAAGGTTAAAAACAGTTCCAAACTTTGCTATTAGTTTTTCTCACATACCGACCCAGGCTCCACCACATCCGGAGCTCGACTCCACCGTAGCACGATATTGTTCGCTTTAGGTCCCAACCACGTCCTCACAGTTTTGTTTCTGGAAACTCACAAGCAACTTCCCAATGGATCACCCATCCTGGGATTGCTCCGGTCCAAACTTGCTTAACTTCGAAGTTCCGATGGAACCCGAAACTAATGAGTTCCCAAAATGCCTCGTGATATATGGAGGTGGGCATGTACATATAAGGCATAGAGGATCCTCTCCCCTGGGCGATGTGGAATCTAACAATCCATCCCCCTTAGGGGCCCGACATCCTCGTCGGCACTCTACCAGCCAGGGATTGGCTTTGATACCAAATTGTCACATCCCGACCCGGGCTCCACCACATCCGAGGCTCGACTCCGCTGTAGCACGATATTATCCGCTTTTGGCCCCGACCATACCCTCACGGTTTTAATGTTACTCCTTTTTCCTTTTGTTTGTTCTCGTCTGACTAATTTTACACACGAACCACACATTATATCTTGGACCCTCTACCCCACACTGGTATAGTTGATCTTAGTCGCTGAATTAGTGAATTCTCAATTTTCTTAATATGCTTGACTAATATTGTTACTTTTCTTGCTTAAATACGCCAATATTTTCTGTTTGAAGCCTAATATTACAGATGTCATCAGATACTCATTTGAATTAGGATGATTGCAGGTTTGAAATATCAACGTTTGCAACAAAACTTGGAGTTAGAAACATTGCGTTCCTTTGTTCTGGGCTTCTGCTGCTAAATTATGTTGGTTCCGTATTCGCAGCAAGTTTAATGCCGGAGGTGAGTATGCATCCCTTTGAAGTTTACCTTTAGGTGATTGCGCAGTCCTTGCACTTGGACAGATAGCCATTCAAGTCCTTCGACCCAAAAATTTTCAAGTCCTTCAGTTACTTGTGGTGCAGGCATTCAGACGTAGCTTAATGATACCCATGCATGCAATCTTGGCACTGAGTTTAGTTTTCCAGGTTCGTATCTTGGGTTTCTTACCTCTCCGATTACCACTGTAGCCCATCATATAGGCACTTATGACAGTGTGTGCCCCTTTCGTAGATAAATAAACATTGAATGAGCTTATGGCTAATGTTAAACTCGTACATAATACTTTATTCTTATGTGCTTTCAGACTTGGGTGCTTGAGAAAGCGAATTACACCAAGGTAAATGGTCTAATGAAATCAAGTACTACAAATTGGAATACGGAAATTCAGCACGACTATTTTGCGATGTTTAATATTCCGATAACGTGATAGAGAATGTTTAGTTCATCATTTGATTGTACAAGTTTGAATGCATATTCTGCAGGAAGCAATTGCCAACTACTACGGATTTATTTGGAATCTCTTCTATGCCGAGTACATCCTTTTCCCTTTCATCTAGCAACTTCGGTCAGTATTTTCTGAATCTGTATCCTGTCAAATTGTAAATATCGGCATAAGAAACTAGAATATGTCATAAATCCATATGTCATTAACTTCAGATAACTTATGTGCAGAATGGATACAACAAAGCCTGATCTCACTATATGGGGTTGGCTATATGAATTCTAGAATGTCATTGCGCTCAGCTTTGTGTTATGTCTTCTGTTACGTGTAGAATGAATAAATGAAATAAAAAAGTTGTAGGAGGTGCAATCAACTTAACCAATTTACAAGCTTCCTCTTGAAATTTCCAAGTCCATATTTTTTTCTTCTTTGATTGTGAGTGTGATTCCAATGCTACATATCATTCAATGATATGAATGTTTGAGCCGTTAGGTATAATTTTCATAACTGTTTAAACCGTTTACTTTTAATCTCAACTATTAATTTTCATATCATTCAATGCTATGCATATTAAAATAAGGGAAGCTTTGGATGCAGTTCCTAACTATCAATGTTTTTTGACTGAAACCTTTGTGGTTTTCAGTTTTTGATCAAAGTCTCTGACATTAATGTAATAATGTATTTCTAATTTTTAAAATTGAAAATGAAATTTATAGTTATTTATATTAATGAAATTTTAAATAAAACCCATAATTTATGGGATAAAAAAATATTAAAGATAAATTATATTCTCCAATATATTTTGTGTGTGTGTGTGTACATGGGTACGTTCATCAAAACTAGCCAAAAAATTATTGCACCAAACATGGGTACATTTTTCAAAACAAATATATATATATATATATATATATATATATATAAATTAGGCTTGGTAACATTATTAAATTTCTTCTATTAAACTTAACATGGATACATTCTCAAATCAAAGAATGTACCCATATAAGTTTAAAAAATGGATTAGAAAAAAGATTGAATGAATTTTATATTAAAATAGGTACATTTTATATTTTTTAAAAAGGTACATTTTGCAGATAATAAATTGATATATTTCAGAATGGGTACATTTAAGATTAGAAAAAAAAAATTGAATAATTTATGAATGGTACATATAAGATTAAAAAATTGAAATTTTTATAAAAAAAATTAATGGGTACAAACTTATTCTAATTTTATTTTTTTATATTTTGGAAATGTTTTGAATTGAAAATTAATTAGGAGTTTAATATGGATGTGAGTATTAAAACCCTAAATCAATTACTAATTTTTATTTTAAAAAATTATGTAAATGACATTTAATTCATTAATACATTAATGTTAGGTGACTTTGATCAAAATTTAAAAAATGATAAGGTTTCAATCAATAAACATTAGAAACTAAAGACTAAATACTAATTTTTCCTTAAAATAATTTCGTTAATTGGTTTGTCAAATACTACGCATATACGAGTGTGTGAGTTGTTACGTCGGTGATTTACAAAAACAATCGCGTTGGACCAAAAAAAACCGCACGTTCGAGACACCTTGGTCATTCGCTTCGGTCAGAATAAAAAAAGTGCTTGGGTTTCAAAAAAAAAAAAAAAAGTGCTTTTGCAGAAAGCTACAACCTACAGCTAGAGCTGTGGGTCCTAGAGTCGAATCTAATCTTAATCCAAACAAATCCTATTGGTCTGGTAGGCCGTACAGTGATGGTACACAGCTGTACTCTTTGCTTGAAACACAATCGAGAGCCTATTTCTTGTCGCAACGCAAACAAGAGAAAAATTATAAAACACCGACGTGGGAGATTAATTTATATGAAATATGTTTCCCGTCACGTGACATTTCAAATTAGTAATACATTTATTAAATATAAAAAAATTAAAATACAAAAATATATTATTAGTTAAAAATGTTACGTGACAATAAATTTATTTTATACAAGTCTTTATTTTAAAATAAAGTTTATATGGATTAGATTTAGATTATATTATGGTTTTTTTTAATTTTATAAATGTGAGATTAGATTATATAGTTATAAGGGGCACAAAAGCAGTTAAAAGCCTAAATCATAGAAATAGTGGTGAGACTTCTCAGAGTTAGAATAGTGAGCAAGAATAAACTCGCAAAGTGATGAGACAACTTAACTGACATAGGTGCACACAAAAATTTAACCATGTTTATTCGTGTCATATAAATCTTTTTATGCATTTAAGAGGTTAGGAAAAAAGAGTCGTATTTTATTGCTTAAACATAACTTTTGGTGGAAAATTAGTTGATTTACACATTAATGTGTTCTTCCGCAGCCCTCGTTTTAATGGAAGTGTGAGAAATATAAGAAAGTTTCACATGTTGGATCAACCACAACCAAATGTTGAATCAAATGACCTATCTTTAGGTGTCTATGTTAAAGGAATGAATGGTTTTTTATTTTGCCACTCTAATCATAGTTATTAGCTAATGCCAATCATGTACGAATGAGTGGTATTCGCACAATGGAAAATATTTCTTAGGTTATGATGACAAGAAATTGACTTTTTAACTCCTTAATTCTAACTTATTTTGTCAATTGTATTCACTATGTACAGAGATTTTCTCATATCACTATTTTACTATGTCAGTACGTACTTTGACATGTGCAATAGGTGTCACTGTGTGCATAAGGACTCTAAAATACAATCTCATGTATACATATACAAGAACCTAATAAAATTAAAAATCTCAAAGCTGGCCCTAACAGAGTAGAGATGATTTTTGTAGCTTATTATACTACCAAAGAAGTTTCCATGCAGCTTTCAAAAATAGAAAGAAGTTTCCTTGCATGACGTAAGTAGATAATAATTAAATTAATGAAATTCGTTAATATGATAGAATATTTTCCAATTAACTATACAAAAACAAAAACAAAAACATAATAATAATAATAAATAAATAACAATGGTACATTTGAGAATTCAGAAATGGACCACGTCAAGAATCTCACCCACCCGAACTTTGTGAGAAGAGAAAAAGATGCGACAAAGGTTAACTTGGACAGCCAATATCAAACTCATCACTCATCAATCCCAAATATCTATAAATTCACAAATCAAAAGGAATTGAATTCGCGTGATCGACAATATTTTTTAGATTACAGTGGTAGGGAATTGAATTATTGATCTTTAATTCAAACGTATCTGGTCATTTGTACTTATTATTTAAAAAAATTCTCTCATGTCACTATTTCATTAAGTGTCAATTGTTCATGACAGCTCACTATTTCATCACTTGTTTATATCACAACGCACTTTTTAAACACAGTTTGTAATATCTATTATGTCTACAAAATTAAAGAAATTAAGTTCAAAAAGAATGTATTAGTCAATTCGACAGATCATTTTAGAAAGTGGGAGCAGCTTTGTATATCGATAGGATACTATTTGTTGAGTCAAACATCTCATATTCCAGGCTCAGATCCAGCAGACTTTTGTGGAATAACTAGGAAGTACCACAGAGAAGCTTCCCTCCAACAAAAAGTGACCCCAAATACTCAGACAAGTAAACTTCGTTATATATTTTTCAAAATCAAAAGTAGTTGTGACTAATGTTACGATTTAGTGATTTTTTTTTTTTAGCTTCAATTAGGATGTAAAATCAAAGAAACCTAGATGAAAATCAAAGAAAAGATATGGGGAAAATTTTAACGTCCACAACTAATTGCATTGTTAGAGTGAGATTAGTTAGCTTTTATGAAGGGTGTAGGTTTTGGTAAATGATAACTCATGTCATAACCGAATTTAGTTTGAATCATAAGTTACAAACCCTCAACTCCAAGACAGGGTACTTAATTATCCTCTAGAACTTGTGGTGTGTGCACCTTTTCGTGTTAGGAAAGAAACACAAGCTTATTTTCCGTCACAACAAAATAAGATATATTTGTTTGTGGTGTTTATATTAGAAAAAAAAAAAAGAGTGGAAGGTCTTCCCCTAATATCTTTCATTTTACACAATATCCACATAGAAATCTATAATTTATAGTGGTGAAGTATATTCACTTAGCACTACGTCTAATAATATTTTCTCTATTTGTAAGTGAGATATATTGAGTTCAACACCTGTGAATGGAGCATTTGACAGATAATTATTATGGCTGACCAATTAGGTCGTCGAACCCAAGTCTCCGACCTTTTAGTGTAAATATATTGTTGTAATAAAAAAAATATGGTCATTAAGGTACATGAATCCCTTGTTGATAAATTGAAAATCAATGAAGCTATTCTACTTCTAGTTACAACAAGATCCGTACTACCCGTCACTTGTGGGGACTATTGATGTGAATAGTAACAGACCGTTGGTCGTCACTCTGAAATCTTGATACTAATCTAATTAAAGTATGGAGAATAGGATTTGTACGTGCACTGAACCCATGGGGTGCACCACCTTGTTCGGTCTTCATAATTGAAAATCATTCATTTTCTTAATCATCATTTAAAGATCACTATAAAATTAATCAAATCAAAGATCGTTTAATCATTTATATGCATTTAATAAATAGATAGTTCATCAAGACTATGTTATTCGTATTAACATTGTCTATTTATTCGACACATATAAATGACTACGTTGGATTGCACTATTTTCCTCAAATATATTATAAGTAGGTAAACTTCCTTATGTGGTCAATACCACATATGTGGAGAACATACTCCAATTATGACTGACTCCCTCTCTCTCTCTCTCTCTCTCTCTCTCTCTCTCTCTCTCTCTCTCTCTGACTCCAAGCCTTCTATAAATAAATGTTGCATTGCAAGAATAGCATATAGCCAACGTATAGGTGCTGTGTTAAGCCAGAAACAGAAGGAAACGAAGGTACATTAAGCTCGAAGCTTAACAAAATAGAACCCCATTCAACTTTCAACTTTCAACTTCCCATATTTCCCGCTCTCTCTCTCATCATTACCTGCCATTTGCATGTCCATTTCTTCTCTCTCTCTCTCTCTCTCTCTCTCTCTCTCTCTCTCTCTCTCTCTCTCCCTCCTCAATCTTTGTCTTAAATCAGTGCCATCTCTCGTTTTGACTCTCTCTGATTAAGGTAAACGCTTATTTTTTACCCTTCATTATTGAGTACGTAATTCTTAATTTGTTTTTCGAAAAATTGTAATGGGAGTTACATAATATGGAATTGGTTGTTTGATGGATTTAAAGCCTCCTTTTGCTATTTGCACGGAGGTTGTAAAAATGGCTTTTGAGGTACCATGTTAGGATTTCTTGTAGAAAAGCAGGAATAAGGGGGAGATGGATGTCTCCATCAATGTATAGAATAGTAGAACTCCATCCCTGAATGTTTAAACATGGGCTCGTCTGGTGCTTAGGATTGGATGTTGAACGAAAAATAATTTATCCAACTTGAAGGTAGAGAATAAATTACTCGTGAAGAAAACTTACGTCTTCTAATCGCTGCAAAATAGCATGATCAGAAGCGATATGTTTTGTTTATCTGTAATCCCCTCAAAATGGAAATCATTCACCTCTGCCTTCACTATACCTTGAATTTTATGAGTTATCCAATCCAATCCAATCCTGGGAATGAAATGAGCCATAATATTACTACGTATGCTGTAATGTTTTTATAACTAATTCTGTACATTTGTTCATTTTTTGCAGGTATAGAGACCCCATAGATCTTGTTGATACAGATCTTGGTTATTTGTAGCATAATTTATATATCTATAAATTCCTTGGTGGTCAATGGGGTTTCCAGTATCCTGCCCACTTGCAGATTTTGATGATTTGGATAGTCATTGTGGAGCTGTTCATGTAGGTCCAGTTAGTATTACGAAAGAAGAGAGGAAGCCATTGCAGTCATTGAGCTCCAACACCTGCTGTGATTCAGAACCAACGACAACCATGAAATCACCTGGTTCAGTAAAGATGAACTTTGAAGAACCACTTAGCTTGAAGGAGATGGAATTAGACGCCATTTCAGCGAACTCACCTTCCAGGGATATGGAAAACAATGTGTCTGCTAGAGCAGAAAGCGGTATTGGAGAGAAACAGCAGACATCCGAGAACTCATTAAAGGAGCCCAAATACCAGGCTGCATTGAAGCTGCAGAAAGTTTATAAGAGTTTTCGGACCAGAAGACAGCTTGCGGATTGTGCAATTCTTGTGGAGCAGAGATGGTATGCTTTGATTCATGTGTACTTGCAACTTGAAGAGCTGTGAAAGGAAATGGAAATTTTTTTTACGCCTAGATTTATATTATTGTGGTTCGATTTGTAGGTGGAAGGTGCTCGATTTTGCTGAACTAAGGCAGAGCTCTATATCATTTTTCGACATTCAGAAACCTGAGACAGCTGTTTCTCGCTGGTCTCGGGCAAGAACTAAAGCTGCCAAGGTAATTAATATTAAGGCTACGTGACCTTGCATTATGTACTGTTAAATTACGGCTCTAATTTTTGTTGCTGCAACTGTTTTGAAGGTGGGAAAAGGTTTGTCAAAGGATAAAAGGGCGCGTAAACTTGCGTTGCAGCATTGGCTTGAGGCAGTAAGTTCTATATCTTACAATCACTGTACTAGATTTCATTACGGATATTCTCACTCCTATTCCTTCCTCCTAACAGATTGATCCAAGACATCGCTATGGCCATAATCTTCACTTTTACTACGCACGATGGCTCCATTGCGAAAGTAAACAGCCATTCTTCTATTGGTAAGTAAATAATCTGGGAAATCATATAATGATCACAACCAAGAACATTGTATAGCATCTATTTAGTAGTTACGAAAGTTTGTTTCTTAAAAATGCAGGCTTGATATAGGAGATGGAAGAGAATTAAACCATGAAACATGCCCTAGGTCGAAGCTTCAAGCGCAATGTGTCAAGTATCTTGGCCCGGTGAGTGTTATCATCAGTCAAGATTTTCCGTTTTAAGTTCTCTGTGTAGGAATTTGAAACAGTCCATACTTATTCACCAAGGTTTCAATTTAATGGTAAACCTTCAAAGAGAACCGAATTACTGACAAAGATTTCTTTCATTTTGCAGACCGAAAGGGAGGCTTATGAAGTTGTAGTGCAGGATGGGAAGTTCATGTACAAGCAGAGTGGAAACTTTCTTGATACATCAGAACCTAAAGACACAAAGTGGATATTTGTGCTTAGCACATCCAAGACCTTGTATGTTGGACAGAAGAGCAAGGGGACGTTTCAACATTCGAGTTTCTTGGCAGGCGGAGCCACTCTTTCTGCCGGAAGATTAGTAGTGGAACAAGGAATTCTGAAGGTATAAACGATCGAATCCTTTATACTGCCAATGAGATTATGTTTAACACAATACTAATCATCTCGTTTTTCTTTCTCGGTTTATGTCAACAGTCAGTTTGGCCTCACAGTGGGCATTATCTCCCCACGGAAGAAAACTTCCAGGAATTTATAATGTTCCTTATGGAACACGACGTCGATCTCACAAATGTTAATGTATGTGTACACCCAGCAAACTTCGATTGTTTTAGTTCGAGAAATTATCTTCTACAATTTCAGAAGATGAGTTTATGTAGTAGTATAGGGAATTCACTAAGAAGTATTCTCTTTCAATTTGCAGAGAAGTCCAGATGATGACGAAGAAGGAGGCTGTACAAAGAAGAGCAGCAACATCCGAAACAGCCCACGAAAACCAAAAGAAACCACAACAACAAAAGACAAAGGCACAGAGCAAGATAACACTGACTCAAGAAATGAGGAGTCTAACTCAGCAGAAAATCCCAATCCTATTCTGTCAAGATTACCTGAAAGATTCTGCTCAAAGATAGCCAAACTCGAAATACCACAAAGGAACGATGCCTTTGACATTTTGAAGGACGGAATACCAATAACCTGTCGCGAATACTTTCCAGACTCTGCCTCGGATGATGGTTACGAAACAGCTGAAGAATCAGTCCTGACAGAGGAAGACTTCATGGTCCCTAAACTGAACTTGTTCGAAGAAGATCAATTCGAAGAAGATGAAAAGCCAGTGCCAAAGGAAACGATCATGCAGAGGATTGATTCACACAAGGGAATGAAGTCATACCAGTTGGCGCAGCATCTAACCAGCAGGTGGACAACGGGAGCTGGACCGCGAATAGGTTGCATGAGGGATTATCCTTCAGAGCTTCAGTTCCGGGTTCTAGAGCAAGCCAACTTGTCTCCGAGAAGGATTGGAAGAAGCCCCCGACTCTTGATTCCGTCTCCTTTGAGTAAAGAGGAAACCTCCGTGAAAAGTCTCCTTGGCCCCCGCTCGAGGAGCAAGCGACACAACACCATAGGCTGAAGTACGTACCTTGTAGATGAAAGGATCATCTTCAACGATTTACATGTTGAGATAGAGAAGATGCTAATATTATAGGAATTGTTTTGCATTCTTATTAGAACCCTTTTTTGTAGAGTTTGGACTCAACAGCCATTCAGAAAGAGATCCTTCCCAACGCTAAAAGTGCTTCTACTTACACTGGTTGCTTTGCAAATGCAGGCTTATAGAACCCCCTACTAAATCTACGTACTTTTCAATACTAACTTGCTTCTTATAATTGTTAATACTTCCCACAATTCTGCAAATTTCAGCCCTTGATGTCCTAATGGTAGAGTTGCTTAAGGCTTACTTTGCAAAGGTTTTAAAAGCACCCTCGTCCTAGCCACTGAGTACTACGGTCTAGTGGTATTCCTTTTTATTTATACCTGAGAGGTCTCAGGTTCAATTCTCGTTAAATGCAAATTTGAACCAAATTAATATGGCTAGCTTATTGTGAGGTTTAACCTACTCTCCTGTAATCAATAATTCCATCTGAACACATAGGGCGCTCTGTTATTGCCTCATATTCTTGAGGGTGTGATCAGGGTTGTGGGGTGATACTTGCAATAAAAAGATTATTCGCTCTTTTGCAAACCAAGACAACTCATCTTACTAATAAAAGAAAAAATGGTTAGGAGTCTCCAACCGTTAAGAATGAATCACACCTTGATGAAAGGAGAGACATTGCATGTGCCTTCTTTCGCTCTTTCTTTGGCAAAAAGAACTTACCGGAGAGTATTGAAAGTAGCCGTTTTGCATTCCTACATCAACATTATTCTCAACAAATCTGTGAATAAATTAACCCTAAATCCTAAACTGAGAATCGTTAAGAATGGCCAGATAGGGCACCATTGCTTAAACCAATCTCTCGTCTCAGAAGCCACAATTTTACCAGTTCATTTCGCTTCCTAAAATTTTCTATGTAGACCCGCTTAAGAGCCCTCGAGAAGCCTCACATCACATCACATTCCTCACGAAATCTTTGGATATGTCTTTGTTTGTAGAACCATCAAACAGAAACAATGGCCCTTACAAACGAGCTGGCTTTCCATGGCACAGGTGCACCGCCACCATGGCATCCCGTGCCAATGATACGATACCGTGTGTGAGTTCTGAGAGAGAGAGAGATAGGGAAAGAGAGAGAGAGGCAAATATATGCGAGTAACAGAAATACTTATGTCCACAGTAACCAGCTTAGAACAGGCTTTCCGCCATGTATTTGAATTTATCAACAAATAACATGCAACTCAAATTTTTGGTAAGGCATCAAGACTCGATAAGGCCAGAACAAAAGAGTTTGCCGGATCCAATTTATTGACTACCACCTCGCAGTGCAAGCACAAGATGAAGCACAGAGCCCCCCTCAATGTTGTACTCTTTAGCTGTCTTGTCGTCCCCGAGCTGCTTGCCAGCATAGATAAGCCTACAAAATTTATAAAATTAATTAGGTCTTTGAAGCAAATAAGTGGAACTACAACTGACAGACACTGGCCACAGAAAAAAATTGGCCAGTACTCGATGTGAAAGAAATTTAAGAACTTGAAAATGACCAAAACATCAAAAAAAAACGTGTTAACATGAAAAACATTTCCTGAAATGTTTAGTAAGTATACCACTCAACCTGTGCTGAAACAATGTCAACGGGAGAGCAATGAACAGAACTGTTAACTAACTCAATAATGCGACGGATACTGCTTAAGAAGATTATTCCCGTTAGCTAAGAGCGATACAAGACTTCATAATAGGAAAGCAATGCAATTTCAAATCCAAATTTTCTTTTGAAGTTCTCAGACATATATATACAGAATAATAATCATGGGGTATTATCTGTTGTCCAAACACAAGTCGGCAGCAGCAGCAGCTAAAATATCCCAAACAGGAATAGAAACAAAAGTCAACTGTAACATGGGCATCCTATCAATCTGAACAATCTCACCAGATGATCAAATGTAAGTGCTGTGGAACGCCGAAATCATGAATGAGAGCATTTCAAAGTAAACAGTGAACAAGCACAACTTCCAGCATTATTACAGGACAAAAAGGAGGCTAGAACAATCATTACTCGCTGCCCAATATGAGAGCAAGAGCACGTAGATAGAATAATTCAGTAAATCATTTTTTATCCATCATACAGTAGAAATTCGACAAGAATGAAAACCAAAATGTTATTATATTTATGAGAAACAAAGAATTCAAATGATTAACATATGATACTACTGAACTGATGCAGATATAAATAATCAATCAGAAGTGACTTGAATTAAAATAACATATTACTTTAATTACATTGAATTTTATAACAAAAGGAAAATATACCTTTGTTGCACTGGAGGAATTCCCTCTTTCTCCTCAACCCTTTCCTTGATCCGGTCAATGGTATCAGTTGGTTCAATATCAATCTCAATTTCTTTCCCAGTAAGAGTCTTCACCTTAATCATGGTTCCTCCTCTCAGCCTCAAGACCAGGTGAAGCGTTGACTCCTTCTGGATGTTATAATCTGCAAGAGTTCGACCATCTTCCAATTGCTTACCAGCAAAAATCAATCTCTGTTGATCAGGAGGGATGCCTTCCTTATCCTGAAAACAAACATATACAAGTTACCATGCAATCCAACAACTACAAATGGAACTCCTTTTAATGCGCACAAAGAAAAAATATGAAGGACAGAAACATCATGAAAAAATATTAAGGACAGAAACATCATGACTCTAACATGTGATTCGCCTTCAAAATTGCCACTGATCTCTCTATGAGACTAATGTTTTTTCCACAAGTCCGTGAAAACAAATAATTAATAGTCTAAAAATTGCCAATGTTGTCATGATGAAAACTTGTTCTTCGGTAGATAAAAGTATCGTCTTTTTCATAAACAATCTCACAAAGGCTACAATTCGGCTTAAAATTTCTCTGAGAGACGAAATTAAAACAAAATCAACAAAAAGAAGCCTCACGATGGAAGACTGGGTGGAATTGATTGCCAGTCTGCCACACAAATTAGTTTACACAGTTATTTCTCAAAAGGGCTGGCATGGTGAAATTCGATTGTCCTTTTCCCTTCCAAGAAGGATAAAACCAGAAAAACAGAGGCAAGAGCAATAACTTTAAACCCCCAAAAATCAGAAACATTAACCCTAGCTACAAAATTGTTCCAACAGAGAATAACTCCCTAAATACTCCTCTTTTCAAGAAACAAAACTAAACCCAGTATAACCTAGGAGCACATACACACACACATATATATACGTATACAATCACAAACACTGATACAAAATATTAATTGAAGCAAATCACAAAATCGTAATAAATTAAAAACCCCAATCGACCAGAAATCGGAACCCTAAATTATGGAGCGAATAAATAAACAAGAAGAAAACAGAAATTAGAGGGAGAGAGTACCTGGATCTTGGCTTTGACATTGTCGATGGTGTCGCTGCTCTCAACCTCGAGAGTGATGGTCTTCCCGGTTAGGGTTTTCACGAAAATCTGCATGTTTTCGATTTCACTTCAGAGACAGAGAAGAGAGGGATTGATATCTCTGACTTTTGATATCATAAACAGCAAAATCAGAGGTATTTATGTATTTTTATTCTTATTTTTTGGTGGAAAATAAATCGGATCTATGAAAAGAAAAAGGAATATTAAAAGATTTCTTTTTTGGTGAATAATTCGGAAATTGATTTTTTATTTTTTTATTCTCCAGTTCCGAAATTGACATTTCCAGGGGAGAAGTGATTGGAAATATGAGAAAGTGTGGCCCCACGTTTGAGATTCCCCGATATGTATTGAATATTGATTAAACAAAAAAATAAGGTAAATTACACAAAACTACCTCAATTATAGGTCTAACGACACTTTCATACCTCATCTTTTAAAATTGACAATGTTAGACCTCTGTCAGTTTTTCTGCTAATTTCTCTGTTAAATGCTGACGTGGTCAGAGACAAGACCCACTCACTAATCCAACTGAATTAAAAATTAATTAAATATATTTTTAATAATTAAATGTTAAAAAATTAAAAGTAAAATTATTTTTTATATAAAATTGTGGGATCCACCCTCTCTCTCCTCTCTCTCGTTTATCTCTCTTCTTTCTCTTGACACCTGCATCCCCAAAACCCTTCCCACCTTTCCCACCCGTCCCCCTTCAACCTTCCTCCCCCTCACCCTTTCTTCCCCCTGCTCCCGTCTTCTCTGCACAACCTCTCCCTCCAAACGCTGCCATCTATCCTCTCCACCTAGAAACTCTCCCCTCTAAACCCCCTCGACCTCTCCGTCTCCCACCTCTGCTTCACTGCCCATCCCTCTCAATCACCTGCCTTGCCATCAACCATAACCTCCTCTACGCCGCATTGGGCCACGAGAAATGCCTCTGGATCCAACACACCGACGCTATCATCGGTATCACCGTCAACAATGTCTTGATTTACTCGGTTTCATAGGACAAGAGCCTTAAGATTTGGCGGGACTAGGATCTCTGTTGCATCGAACGAGGACACCGTGAACGTGTTGGTAGTGTCAAACGATGAGACGGTGTACACCGGGTCAACGGATTGTCGGCTCTGGGTGCGGTCCAAACCATTCGGGGAAGACAGAGAAGACGGGGGCGGGGTGGGATCTCGGTTGGGTGGTTCTGGTTTTGAGTTTGCGGAAGACGGGAAGCAGGGGGAAGAAAGGGTGAGGGGGAGGAAGGTTGGGGATAGGGGACGAGTGGAAAAGGTTTTAGGGATGCAGGTGTCCAGAGAGAGAGGGTGGATGCTACATCGAGTCGGTCAAGGTGCACGAGGACGCCGTGAACGCGTTGGTGGTGTCGAACGAAGGGACGATGGACACCAGGTCGACAGATTGTCGGATCTGGGTGTGGTCCAAACCGTTTGGGGAAGACGGAAAAGACAAGAGCGGGGTGGGATCTGGGTTGGGTGGTTCTGGTTTTGAGTTTGGGGAAGACAAGGAGCGGGGGGAAGAAAGGGTGAGGGGGAGAAAGGTTGGGGAGGGGGGACGGGTGGGAAGGGTTTTGGGGATGCAAGTATCCAGAGAAAGGCGAGATAGAGAGAGATGAGAGAGATAACACAATTTTATATAAAAATAATAATTTTATTTTAATTTTTTAATATTTAATTATTTTTTAATCCAGTTGGATTAGTGAGTGGGTCCTGTCTTTGGTCACGTCAGCATTTAACAGAGAAATTAACAGAAAAACTGACGGAGGTTTGACATTGGCACAAATTCGTAAGATGAGGTATGACATTGTCAATTTTAAAAGATGAGGTATGAAAGTGTTATGACACTAATAGTTGAGGTAGTTTTTTGTCATTTACCCCAAAAAATATCACCATGAAATGGCCAGTGGTCGGGGACGAATTTCAGGCTAGTTTTCATACGGCATGTCTTATGTTCGATTTATGTTGCTAGTGAATTACACGATGGTGGTCAGGAGGAAGCTAAAATGCCTATGTGAGTCTTTCTTGGCCCCTAAAAAAGTGGACTGTTGTTGGGAAACCTCTAGCCGATCCCTTTTTCTTAAAAAAAAATAATTATAAAAAAAAAAAGTTGGATATCAAATTCTTGTAAAAAAAAAAAATAAAAAAATAAAAGTATTTTTGCTGACCACCTATTTATTACCACTTGAAGATAGTGAGCAAGAAAACAACCCAAAAAAGTTGGATATCAATACATTAGTTGCAATCCTAGGTTAGGCAAGTTGTTGGTGGATATTTCTAATTCACGTTAACTACAAATCTCCAATGTTCTGTTTGTTCGGCGGATTGTCATGGACTAAGTATTACTAGATGGAGCTCATATATTATGTGTATGTAAATATAAAAAAGAGTAGTATTAGAGAGATTATCTATTTAAATTATAATTTGTAAATCATATGATGTAATTGTTAATGAAAAAGGGTAACGTTAAAAAGACTATCTATTTAAACTATATTTTATAAATCATATGACGTAGTTGTTGCTGCTTGGATTATTACTTAATTATTGATTAACTTGTTTATAAAAATTAATGACACATTGCATGATTTACAAATTTAATCTAAAAAGTTGGTTACGTAACATTACTTCGTAAAAATTTAAAATGAAAAACTATATATAAAAGGGAAGTTGGAGTAAAATGTGAGAGGAAAAACGTCGGCCTTTTTTGCTTTTGAAAAGCAGGGACATTTGATGACATGCAAGTGAGGAATGTGAAGGGAAAAGAAAAAAAAAAGTACAAAAATTTGTGCAAAATTACCTTAAAGTCTATGATTTTTTTTTTTTTTTTTTTTGGGGAAAACTTTAACGAAAAGTTTCCGGTACGGTTTATTTTAACAAAAAATCACATTTTTACACTAAAAAGTCAATCATGGTACCATTCACTTTACCCTTTATTTTGTCCTTATCTTTAAACCTCAAAGTTTTCAAGCTCTTTTCATTAATTTTCCTTTTTTTTTTTAAATATTTTGAGTAAATTACAATTTGCGTCTTCAAATTTGAGTGCAATTGCGATCTCATACACAAAGTTGTGTTTTAGTTGCAATGTTATACATTCGTTAATCAATCTGTTAAATTGGTCATTAAGTGATGATATGACAAATGTAGGTTCCACATGTTTTACTGACACAATTGCGTCATGTGGACAAAATAATATTATCTTTAAAAATGTGGCACGAAAATTTAATTCTTTAAAAATATCAAGAATAAAAATTCAATTATATAAAATTAATCTTATAGTAGATTAAGGTATCAACTTAAATAATCCTTGTTACACCAAAACACAATAATTCCGCGCAATGATTAGATTAGAGAAAATTCTCACATGAAACCTTCCGTTTCTTCCCCTCTTGTCTCTCTCCTCCACATCCCCTTACTTTCTCCATCTCTCTTGATTGTTCGCTTGTTCACTCCCCTTCACTCCTACTGAGTGTTTTTGTTGTTTTTCTTTTTGTGTATGAAAAAGGGAGAGGCACCTGTTTCAAATTTTTCACCGTCGTTGAAAATTTTCATATGAAAAAAGGGTTCATGTGGGAATTCCAATTTTTGAAACCACACAATTTCAATTTTTTGGTACTTTGTAACTAATTGGTTTGAATGTTGATAAAAGATTGAATGAAATGGCTCAAAACTATTGTTGAGGACATCAAATAGCTAACAATCTCTTTTAATTCTATTCAGTAGCAACATGTTTTTAGAGAAGCTAACTTCCTCGCAGATGCTATTGCTTATGTTGGTCGCATGTTTATTTGGGATAGAGTGCTCCCTAGTGAGGCACACCAAGTGTTCGTCTTTGATTGTATGGGTTCCAGGCGTTCCCAGGGATTCCCCTTATCTTAAGAAAGTTTATTTCCTAGCAAAAAAATAAAAAAATAAAAAATAAAAAAAGGATGAAATTGCACATAAAGTTATTAGGGTTTTATGCAATTGAATTTGTTGAGTTTAGATAATCGATGAGGAGACTAGATTTTGCAAATGGAAAGAATTTGACATGAACTGAAACCCTTTTCTCTTTTTCTATCAATTAATATGTTTTGGTGTAATCTGAATTATTTAAAATGATACCTCATATGAAAAAGGATCTCACATTTTCTCAAAATGAAAACCTATGGAGAGCAGCTCCATCGACTCGAAAGTCGAAGTCATCAACCTTAATTAATTCGAAAATCACTCCACTCCCCAGATTTAAGAAATTTGTCCAAAAAATTTCAGCAAATTGGAAAAGAAAAAATGGATCACTTTGCAGTTCAAGTGAGGCGGTCGAGGAAGATCATTGCAGTAAAATCTTGGAATCATTATAATATCTCTCACATGGTTAGAGTAGACATGTTCTTATCCATTCGAGTTCATATTCTCCTTCTTAAGGTGTATATAAATCATACTTTTTAATATTTTTTTTATTACAAACGATATCACCACACTAAAATTATATTAAAGTTGGTCTACTTAGCATTACTCATATTAAAGGGCGGGAAATGGTTTTAACTCAAGACGAAGTGGAATAAAGAGCAATATTCTACCCACCATGGCAGCTCACCCCTTGCTGCCTATCAACATATAAATACATGGTTTACTCAACAAAATGGTGCTTTATGTATATTTAATATGAAAAAGAGTTTAGAGGGAATTATTTGTGATTTTTCTAAGGCAATTTCCGGACGAGGAATTCCTATATGCCAAGAGATTGAAGCCAAATTAGTAAGAAATAGACAACAAAAAAATTAAATAGAAAAAATTAAGAATGCTTTCGTGAGCATGACAAAAGCATATGAGAAGTCATAAATAAAAAGAGAATAAACTTGCAACCCAAGTAATAAACTTTCTTACCAATTCTTACCAAGGTGCAAAAAAAAAGCTGTCAATTAATCGAAAAAAATAAAAAAAATTACAAAGCACTCCGATCAAAGTGCGTTATATATAAAAAGCCAATTCAACGAAAAACTGCGAATCCTCTGCATCTTCCACATTCTACCGTTAATTTCAACCCTCCTCGCCACCATTCTCTCTCTCTAAGCGGTTAAAAAAAAAAAAAAAAACTTAACCATCTCTCTCTCTCTCCAACTTCTCATCTGCTACCAAATCTCAATCTATCTTCCTCCACTGTAAGACAGATTCCAATTCTCTCTCTCTGTTCATATGCATGTGATTTAATTTGTTCCCGGTTTTCGCGAATCGTATATCGAAACCATGCAGTCCGTTTATTCTGTTCACGCATTTTGTTAATGTTACGTATTTCGGATTCATGCATGCAACGTGTTATAAGGTTTCGAAAATTTTAGATTCATTACTCTTGTGATTCATTATTTTCGATTTTCATGAATTGGTTGCTTGTAATGAACAGGAGGGTGATTTTTCAACCCGTTTCGGCGTAAACCAAACAGATTCTTGTGTTGTGATCTTCTCCTGAGACAGAATGGCATCGAAATTCTGGAATCCGGTATTTTTTTCGTTCATAATTCCTGGATTCTACATTTTGATGAAATCTTAGAAGCATATGATAATGTGCTAGTTAGTTTCTTGTTTTTTTTTTTTAAATTAATTTTTCATGTGTTGTTTTAGACTGGAAGCGATTCGGAGGATGATAGTGATTACGATTCAGAAGCTGAAGTTGCAGGCGGTGATCCTGCCACCAAGCAAACCGATAACAAATACCTTAAGGACATTAACGATAGTGATAGCGATGATTCCGATGGACAGAAGCGTGTTGTTAGATCCGTGAGAGACAAACGCTTTGATGAGATGAATGCCACGGTTGACAAGATAAAGAATGCAAAGAACATAAATGATTGGGTGAGCTTGCAGGACTGTTTTGACAAGATCAATAAACAGCTCGAGAAGGTGATGCGCGTGACTGAGTCCGAAAAAGTGCCTTCATTTTACATCAAAGCGCTTGTGTTGTTCGAGGATTTTTTGGCCCAAGCGCTGGCAAACAAGGATGCTAAGAAGAAGATGAGCAGTAGCAATGCCAAGGCGTTGAACGCGATGAAGCAGAGGCTGAAGAAGAACAATAAGCAGTACGAGGAGTTGATTAAAAAGTATAGGGAGAATCCCGAGCAGAGCGAGGAGGAAGGGGGAGAAGAATCGCCGGATGAAGAGGAGGAAGAAACGGATTCTGAAATTGATCCAACTGAAATTCCAATTTCGGGTAGTGAAGGGGAGGAAGATGGTAATAACGAGAATGGTTGGGAGAAGAAATTGAGCAAGAAGGATAAGCTCATGGACAAGCAATTCATGAGAGATCCTAGCGAAATCTCGTGGGATATGATCAACAAGAAATTCAAAGAGGTTGTGGCTGTGCGGGGAAGGAAGGGGACAGGGAGGTTTGAGCAGGTGGAGCAGCTGACGTTCTTGACAAAAGTTGCTAAAACGCCTGCCCAGAAGCTCGAGATTCTTTTTAGCCTTGTGTCTGCTCAGTTTGATGTCAACCCAGGACTCAGCGGGCACATGCCTATAAATGTGTGGAAAAAGTGTGTGCAGAACATGCTTGTTATACTTGATATTCTTGTGCAGTATCCAAACATTTCGGTGGATGACATGGTTGAGCCTGATGAGAATGAATCCCAGAAAGGATCGGATTATGATGGCACGATCAGAGTGTGGGGAAACTTAGTGGCTTTTGTAGAAAGGATCGATACTGAGTTTTTCAAGAGCTTGCAATGCATTGACCCTCACACGCGCGAGTACATTGAAAGACTTCGAGACGAGCCTATGTTTTTTATTCTTGCTCAAAATGTTCAAGAGTACCTGGAAAAAGTTGGGAATTTTAAAGCTGCTGCAAAGGTAGCGCTAAGGCGGGTTGAACTTGTGTATTATAAACCGCAAGAAGTTTATGATGCCATGAGAAAATTGGCTGAGCAGACACAGGATGACGCTGATGCTGGTGGTGAAGGCCAGCAGGAGGCTAAAGCAGCAGAGGAAACTCACGGCCCACCTGCATTTGTTGAAACTCCTGAGCTCGTTCCTCGGAAACCAACTTTTACTGAGAGCAGTAGGGCCTTGATGGATCTTTTGGTTTCCTTGATATACAAGTATGGTGATGATCGGACTAAAGCCCGCGCAATGCTTTGTGACATTTACCATCATGCTCTCCTAGATGAGTTTTCTATTGCGCGGGACTTGCTGCTAATGAGTCACCTGCAAGAAAGTATTCAGCATATGGACATTTCAACCCAGATTCTTTTTAATAGGGCCATGGCACAACTTGGTTTGTGCGCATTTCGGACTGGATTGATCCTCGAAGGACATAGCTGCCTTTCTGAACTGTATTCAGGTGGAAGAGTAAAAGAGTTGCTTGCCCAAGGTGTCTCCCAAAGTAGATATCATGAGAAAACTCCAGAGCAGGTACCAGTGCTTTTGTTTTCATTATTGTTTTCATGTATCATATTACTTGGTTTATGATCTGAATCATTATGGGTGTTGATTGTTCGTATAGACGTGTAATCAGAACTCAACAAGCAGATTCTAAGCGGAAAAGGCCACAACCAGATAATTTGGTTTTTGTAGAACTAACTGGAGATCATGTGTTGTCGAATTGCTTTTTTAACAACTGCATGAAATTTCCACGAGATCTTACTTGTACCAAGGTGAGGAATAACATGAATTATGTTACAAAATTTCAGGAAAGGCTGGAGAGAAGGAGGCAGATGCCTTACCATATGCATATAAACCCGGAGCTCCTGGAGGCGGTGCATTTGATATGTGCCATGCTGCTGGAAGTGCCTAATATGGCAGCTAACGCCCACGATACAAAGCGCAGAGTGATAAGCAAGACATTCAGGCGGTTGCTCGAAATTAACGAGAAGCAAACGTTCACAGGACCCCCTGAAAATGTCAGGGATCATGTAGTGGCAGCTACAAGAGCCCTCAGCAAAGGCGACTTCCAAAAGGCCTTCAATGTTGTCAACTCCCTTCATGTCTGGAAGCTCCTCAGGAAACGTGAAAGCATTCTCGAGATGCTCAAGGCTAAGATCAAGGAGGAGGCTCTGAGGACCTACCTTTTGACCTACTCGCGGTCATATAAGACTCTAAGCTTGGAACAGCTCGCGAAGATGTTTGAGCTCTCAGAGGCACATGCGCATTGCATTGTCAGCAAGATGATGATCAACGATGATTTGCGCGCGAGTTGGGATCAGCCCACGCGCTGCATTGTGTTCAATGACATCGAGCACACTAGACTACAAGCTCTGGCTTTCCAATTGACTGAGAAGTTGTCGATCCTTGCAGAAAGTAACGAAAGGGCAACCGAGTTGAAGATAGGCGGTGGTGCAGTAGACCTGCCTATGAGGCGTAGAGACAGCCAGGACTATGGTACCGGGACACCTGCTCTGAGTGGAAGGTGGCAAGAGAACCTTTCTTTCGCTCAAGGAAGGCAGGGTGGTGGCTCCTCCGGGCGTTCAGGATATAGAACGTTGGGATATGGCCAAACTGGCGGAGGAAGCGGTTATTCTAGGGACCGAACGGGGACTGGGCAGTATCGAGGGACGGGTCAGAACACAAGGTATCAAGGGTCAGGGAGGAGTTCATCTGCGAGGGGGTCTCAGATGGATACTTCAACTCGTTTGGTCAATCTAAACCGAGGGCTTCGTGCTCAACACTGAAAATTTGTTGCTTACTAAGAAGCTATTGATTTTGATCGTTTGAATTTGTTTCTTGAGGCCTAAGTTTTGGACCTTTTGAAAATGTGGAAATTTGTGTTTTTTTATTGTGGCCATGTAAGTCTTGGATCTCAATAAGTGCTCTTTTGTATTAGTTCGATAGGTTTGTTGGCTAGAATAATATACTCGCTCTTTTTCCACCTAAGTTTAAATCTCATTCTGGGTGGATGACATGAGAGTTTTATCTATTTTGCAAAAAATAAGTTGCCTCTTTGATTTTTTGACAGAGTTGCAACAATATTTGCCATATGAGGACATATGGCAAATGTGGAGATGGCCACCACCATTAAGCTGTCCGACAAGAGCTTTAGGCTCGAGAGGACGGAGGTGGTGACTATCGGGAAAAGTGGTAGCAAAACATTTCATTCAATTTAATTACAATCTATTTGCTTTCTTAATTCTTCCATTCCCCCCTTCACTTGGTATGTTCGAATTTTGTCTACGTACTTGATCCTTGCTTGTTTGTTGTTCATTGCTTTAATACCATACAAATGTTCCAATTGAGTTTATCCCCGCAACGAACTTCGACAACTTTTGTAATTGACATCACCGTTGTTGTCATTTAACACCAATTTAAAGTTTAGAAACCAACTTCGTTTAGATCGGAATATAAATTCGAGGACCAAAGTGAAACAACCACTACAAGAGAGAGCAACTCAGTTTAGATTGAAAAGGTTTGGGGACTAAAGTGGAACAATCACTACAAGTGAAGGGGCATCTTATAATTAACTCAAAAAAGAGGAACCAAACCCCTCCCTACCTCCCTCCCTCCCTCCCTCCCTCCCCTTCTGCTTCGCAAGCCCAGCTCTCACCCTCTCGACTTCCACATTTCATCTTCCTCAGAGCTCCACTGCAAATCCACGAGTGAAAGGGGGGCAAATTTGTAATCTCACTTCCCGACTGTTCGAGTTTTGTAGTTGTTTTCTCAGTTAAATGTTTGTTTTCCAAATGTTACAATTATCTTCTTCTTTTCATTTTTTTTTTTTTTTACTGTTTCAGTAATTCAGCTCCTTCTTCTATCTATCAATTCCCAAATTCAATTCGGCTTGCCCAATTTAGGGTTTTTGAGATCAGGTAATTTCAATGCTCTCTCACTTTACATTTGAATTGTTATGAATTTCTGATTTTATTTTGGGAACCGATTTGCAATGGCTTATGTCAATGTCACTGTTTGTAATCAGAAGTTGCAAATTTTCACATTCAACCAACAAAATCTTTGAGGTGGGTTTTGATTTTTGGTTTGGTAGAGTGCATTTGATTGTGGTTTGGGATTTGTTTGAGTGGTGGGAATGCAGATGGTGTGGGATTTATTTTTGAAGAATGCAATCTCATGTTTATAGCAGTTGCTTAAGCCGGGAATGTAATATTATATAGATTGATGAGATACTTCCGAGCTTGGAAGAACAGGGAGTGCGTCAACTCTACCCAAAAGGCCCAAATATTGGTATGTCTACCTCAGTTCTAGTTTTAGGATTTAGGAATTAATGTGAACATTTTCTTGCTCAAGCATTGTCCAATCATCAGTTTCACAGTTTCTTCTTCGCGTCGGTTGAATTATGAATTTTATTTTTCGTTAACTAGTTAATGATGATTTTCTTTGGTAAGTTAGAACACAGTTACGGGGCTGATAAACATTCTCTTGATTACAGTTGTCCACAACTTTCTTGTGTAAGAACTAATTTACGCACTGCATTCAGAAGCAAAAGAAGTAGCAAATGTTGAGAAATGTTACTCCACATTTCTGATTGATTGCATAGTTTTCTAGGCTTTGGCATATATCCTTACTGGGAAAAAATTGCATGCCCTATTTAGGGCAATACATATGTCCTCTCCAGATGGGAGAGGAATTTTAAGTTCAAGCTTTTGTATGGTTTGGTTTGCAGAGTATTATTTGATATAATTCTCAACAAGACATATGTGCGAACTGCCTGTTCATGCTTCTTTTGCATGTGCACACATTTGTTTGTTTGTTTGTTTGTTTGTTATCCTTGTAAAGTGTTTTATGCTTCTCTGACATAAGTGGCGGGTCGAAGATAAAAGAACGCTGATTTATTTTATTCCCAAACTTAGTTTTATAATCTGCGTGGTGTCATTAGTAGCGTGAATAACCAACTGCCCCACGGGATTGGATGTTACGTCATTGCTTTTGACAATTTGCTCAACTTTCTTGTTTAGGAGGAGAGAAGAAGCACAGAGACTTCTCAAGGAGTCTATTGGAACGTTGGAGGACAACGGTGCATCTTTTGCTCTAAAGTAGGGACTGTGCTGGTTCTCGTTATTCTACCACCAATTAAAGCCTCTTCGACAGTTGCATCTAATCCCGTCATGCTTTAATCTATTAGAAAATTCACCTTGTACTATGCTTAATTCCGGTCTCGAGCGTGTTCTAGAACGAAGGCGTGATTCAGTTCTCTTTTCGTCAGAAGAAAAAGAGAAAAGAACGATTCAGTTGTCGTTGTAAACAGAGTAAAAACTATTGAATGGTGGTGGTGCATGAATAGTATTCTCTCTGGCTCTACTGCTCTGCAATCTTTATCTGTATATTACCAAACATGGAAACATAATTTTGACAAATTCAAGAGCTCATCTACAAGAACAAAGTCCGATTATTGTGTACGGATATGTTTAAGAAGTGGATATGGGGACTGGGTTGTAATCATGAAGACGAAAATGATGCACCGCCAGTCCGCCTCCACGAACTTGTTCTCCGGCTATGGAACGCTGCCACTAGTTGCCCGGCTATGGAACGGAACCATCGACATGTGATCAATAGTAGAACGCTAGTTGTCCTAGACAGAAAAAGAAATGGGAGCTTTAATAAAAAGGGTTTGGGTCAACAAATATTTAACCAAAAATCATCCCAAAATGTTATTTAACTAATAGGGCTCAAAGTTTAAAAAAAAAATCATCCAAAATAGTCCACGGGTCAAACTTACAAGCCCAACCCACTACAAATCTACACTTCCGTAAATACCCCTAAATGATATGATATTGTCTTGACTTTTCACCAACCTCAACCCAACACGAAACTTCCATAATAACTCCATGTCTTCCTATGAAATCGAATTCCCCCATTTCAAAAACAATCAAATCAAAGTTCAAATTAGAGTTGAAAAAGGAAGCATTCATCAGAACAAAGCCGCCGAAACAAGTTCAAAGAAGTTTAATGGTAGAAACCAACAAAAATAATAAATAATAAATAATAAAAAAATTAAAAAAAAAAGAACCAAAACATAAAACTATTTTTGGATAACCCAAAACATAACATTGTTTCTAGAAAAAAAAAAAAAATCAAATACAATGTTTGTTTTGTTTGTGCACAAACAAACACTGTATCTAGAAAGAAAAGAACCAAAATCTAGAAACAGTGACTTAAATTCCAAAAACAGTGACTTAAATTTCAGAAACAGTGTCTAGAAAGAAAATAACCAAAATCTAGAAACAGTGACTTAAATTCCAAAACCAGTGACTTAAATTTCAGAAACAGTGACTTAGATTGCAAAAACAGTGACTTAGTTCCAGAAACAGTCTATGTTTTAACCTTTGACTGTTTCTTTTCTTTCATACATCAGTTGATTATATTTAAGAAATATGGTGCTTATTTGCTTTGAATCCAAATACAGTGAATTTCACTATTTCTTTTCTATCTTACATTTAAGAAACAGTGTGTCTATTTCATTTGGATCCGGAAATGGTGACTTATATTCCAGAAACAGTAACTTAAATTCCAGAAACAATGACTTAGATTCCAGAAACAGTGTTACTTAAAATCTAGAAACAGTTTATTTTTACAGTCAAGAAACAGTGACCTGTCGTTATTATTAAATAGCATGTATATCTCAAATTTATTTTCTGGAGAAACAAACGATGAACTCCACTGACGATGAAAAATTGAAAAACAATACCTCGAATACACTATAAATAATAACGACGATCACATTTCAACGAAATAATACAAAATATAAATTAAATAGCATGAGGATCTATATTTTTGTTTCAAAGAAAAAGAAGACAGTCTGCAAAACAACGATGAACTCCATTAATGAAGAAAATCTGTAACTCAACCTAAAAAAGTTAGGGGTAAAATCGACAAATCATAATTTATTATAGTTGAATCATTTTTAGTTGGACTACTTTAATATATACCTTGTACTAATCATTAAACACAACTTACATGTTTTTTATTAAAACTAAAACTTTTCAAGTCATTTTCATTAGTTTTCCTAAAAGAAAATTGGGTAACGCTTGTTTTGCATGAAATGTCACAATTTTTCTAAACACTACAAAATGGGTAGTGTGATCCATACAACTATTTTTACTTCTTATACAATCTTTTCAATTTTCGACTATCAAATCAAATGAATTAATAATCAATGGATAAACATAATGGAATGGTTTCCATAAATTTTCTTTTCTATTAACAAACATAATGACAGATAGAGACTTCCAAGAAAAATTGTCAATTACTTTTATTTTTAAGACAAAAAACTACATTCAACAACAAAATCTCGAGGGCAGCTGATACAAATAGAGCCTAAAAGAATGGCATCACGAGCAATAGTGATTTTAAAATTGTGCCGCTAATAAGAAGAAATAGTGATTCGGGCACACATTTTTTACCTATCTTACTCTGCATTCAATACTAAATATTTTGTGAACTCTTATGCACTCATCATGCGAAGCATGCAATTACATATCAAACCACAATAATTAGGTATCAAACTATATATTTACCTCTAGCTAACAAATGACTTATCTTCGAAAAAACAAATGAATTATAAAATCATTTGAAAAAGAATTTGTTGATTAATTAATTAATTAACTCTCCTTCAGTCTCCGGAGACACCCGGGGCGTTTGCATACCATGACATACTCCTGACTTCAAGTTGTCGGACAACCAGAGAGGGTTGAGTTTTCCCGAGAAGCAAACAGAAACCCTAGCTTTTGCAAATTCCTCATAACCTTCGCCATCATTCATCAATGGCTGTCTCAGAGGAAGAGTGTTCATCATGTCCTCTTTGAAATCACGGTTTTTACCAGTCCCTGTTAATCAGCTTGTTCAACTCCTCGAGCGGGTTCATTATGCCCTACACTAAACGTTCATTTTCTTTTGATCGCAAGGTGGAAGTTGGCATTCAAGCCTCCAACTGAGGAAGCTAACGGGCGGGTGGCGACCGTGCACATTCGAATGACCTTGTTGCAAGATCTCAATTCGCAATTGCTAATACCACAGAGCTAACGATCATGCCGATGAAGGGTAAAATCTTGGATTCACATTTTTTTCAGGTAACTCAGTGAGCAGGGTAACTGCTGCCCTGGAGATGCAAGTGTGGAACATGGATGAAACTGCCTTTTGCCCTATGTAACAGATTCTGCAATTTTCTTTGTACCGTACACGTATGTATACGCAGAGAACAAGAAATGAGAATTCATATGGGTAGATGTGCCTGTTCGTTTGGGCTGCAGGGTAAATAAAATCTTGGGTAAATTTCATTCTTTTCCGGAAGCACTGCCTTATGAAATTCTTTGCTTTCCTTTGAAGGTACCAAAAGTTTGTGAGCTTCATGCAATTTCTTTCTGTGAATTATGCATCGGCTCCAACACCGACGACACGTTAACTCACAGTCACAGATTTGCTACAATGACCACAAAAATGACAAGGTTTGTTATAGTGACTTTCATGAGGTTTTAATATATAAGACAACCCTAATTAGGATTCCTTGTTTCACAAGTATTCTAATTAATTGTAAGTAATCCTAATCCTTGGAGCTTAAGAGTTTTGTTGGATGCATGAAGTTAATATTTATCAACGAATTCAATTAATTTAATTATTTGAATTTCCAAAACCACCCTTTAAAACCCTTCTTTTAACCTTCTACAGCTTTGCAGCAAGTAATCGTTCCCAGCCTTCTCTTTTGCATTCCATCGTCAAAATCTTGTATATCAGGCACGCTTTAATTGTTGGATATCTAATTAAGTAGTTGTTTTTCAGTATCTTTAATCACAATATACCCAAAGAAATCTTGTTCGATATCCTTGCCAGATTGCCAGTGAGATCTCTTTTGCGGTTTAGATGCGTTTGTAAATCTTGGAAAAGTTTAATTAGCAGCTCTAGTTTCGAAAGTGCCCATCTCGAAAGGAACGTCGTGCAAAGTTCTTGTGATTTTCTCCTTATCCAAACAGATGACAAGAAAAATTGTTTGTCACTGTTTGATGCTGAAACATTGTCCAAGTGTTTGGATATAGAGCTTCCTGCGGATAAATTAGGTCTCAGATTCTTTGTTCATGGTTCGTGCAAAGGATTGGTTTGTATCTCTTTTTATAATTTCTTTAGTTTGAATAATAATCCTATATATCTATGGAATCCCTCAATCAGAAAACTCAAGAGGCTTCCTAATGGCCTCGTTCAGCACACAAGCCATTTTGTTAATGCTTTCGGGTTTCATAGCGGGGAAAACGACTATAAGGCTGTGAGGCTTGTTAGGGTTTTGTTTCCACGTGAGAATGTCATCCTTGAAGTTGAGGTTTACAGCCTTAGATCAGATGCTTGGAGAAGAATAATTGTGATGCATGTTGGAAACGACACCAATACTGACCCCAACTTTACCACATGCCCAATCCATCAATCAGAAAACTCAAAAGGCTTCCTAATGGCCTCGTTCAGCACACAAGCCATTTTGTTAATGATTTTGGTTTCATAGCGGGGAAAACGACTATAAGGTTGTGAGGCTTGTTAGGGTTTCGCTTCCACGCAAGAATATCGTCCTTGAAGTTGAGGTTTACAACCTTAGATCAGATGCTTGGAGAAGAATAAATGTGATGCATGTTGGAAACGACGCCAATACTGTCCCCAACTTTACCACATGCCCAATCCGTCAGGTGTGAGGTTTTACCACAAAAGGCCTCGATATTAGTTAGAGTGGGGTAATCATATTTAAACCCATGGTTTCTTTTTTCACCCACCGATGTGGGATTTGAACACTGCCCTTCACCCTTCACCCCATTTAGTGGTTCACACATGGAGATTCACACATCGGCAATTGAAACCATTTAGTGGTTCACATGTGCAGATTCACACATCGGCAATTGAAACTCAGAGGTCGACTCTATGTGTGGTTCACACATGGAGATCCACACATCGGCTCTATGTTAAGAGTCCATACTTGTTTTCAATGGAAAATTAAGGCTGGCTCTATGTTAAGAGTCCTGTAAGCTCTTTGGCTTGCACATGCCCGAACCTGGTTCGGGTACCATGTTGGATTTTTGGATCGGCGCGCCCCTGAGACCCCACTTTAACAACACCGATAATATTCCCAACTTTATCACCTGCCCAATCTATCTGGTGTGAGATTTTATCACAAAATGCTTCGATATTAGTTAGAGTGGGACAATCATATTTAAACCCATTATTTTCTTTTTTCACCCCACTGATATGGGATTCCAACAATGCCTTCTTTTACAAATATTGTCATTTCTTGGCAATCTAGATGTACCTTCTTTGATGGAGTTGTGTATTGGATTATAACGGAGCATTCTCGCACTTCCATCCTTGCTTTCGATTTGGGCAGTGAGGTTTCTCGAAAGATTGTGCTATTACCCGATTTAATTTATAGGTCATATTTGTGTTGGAGTGTTTGAGAAATCACTCTCTTTGTTCCATACAAGACCTGGTCATGCTTTGAAGAATTCGTATATCGACATATGGGTTCTGGAAGCGGATGCTTGGAAAGTGATCCGGACAATTTATTTTCCTAATGGTACTAGATTTGTAGCATGGGCATTGGGACTTAGAATAAATCTTGGCAAAGTTCACATGATTCAGGATGGAAGAAAACCAAAGCTTGTTTTGTATGATCCCGAGTCACACTAAGTTAAAGATACTGGAATCAGAATGGAGTCGAGTTAAAGATACTGGAATCAGAACGGAGTCGAGTTACTTTCACTATGTTGATGCTTATTGTCAGAGCCTATTTTTACTCGACTAATAATCGATCAAAGTCTAAGTTCTCAGTTGTGTTTTGTGTGATAATCGATCGAATTCTAATTAAGGAATTTCATGTTGCTAATACACTATGATTTTATGTTCAATCACTTCAAAAACAAGAGGCGTGCTGGTGTGGAAAGATGGAGTGCCAAAATGATCACATCCCTTTCTTGTAAGAAAACTTAAAGATCACCTACCACGTTTTATGTAAATTCTCAATTTTGTTTATCTGAAAGCGCTTTCGGCCAAAACAAATAAGTCCAATGGACCATGAACGTTTTCAAACTAATCATAATTTAAGCTTTACCACATCAGGATTTGAAACCCTAATGCATTGTTTTGGGGGCTGTTGATCCTAATTATGACCCATTTTAGAACTCCTCCGAATGCTTAATTAACTTTGGGGTACACAACATCATCATAAGCCCTGAACTCTGTGTTGGCCTACCTGTTACCGTGTGCAACAAAGTTATTAGTGGGATGTGATTTTCAATTTTTTTAGCTTCTCATACACCGCTCTTTAATTATGGTTGTCGGATAAAATAAATTAATCGGAAATAATGGACAAGATCAAACAAAAGTGTGTGAGAAGCTAAAAAAAGTGTGTTTATCATTTCCCTTATTCATTTGGGCATTCCCTTTTTGTTACAATATCCATTAATACAATAGTGTTTTTTTCTTCTCTCATAGTACTTTGATATAGCTTATGCTAATTAAGAACAAAAGGTTATGATAGGAAAATTATCTTCTCATTGATTTCTGATAAGATTACAAATAAAGGTATTTATACACATCTCATCATACAGATGATTTGACAGCTCACTTACAACATATCTTAACTGCCTAAATAACAAACTATAACATACTATAGAAGTATTTACAAATTGACACTTCTAAGTTTTATCTTTTACACTATGATCCTTAATATCTCCCCTCAAACTGAGTTGAGGGAACTGAAGAGATAGTTTGGTTCTAAGAAGCAGATCTAGGTTTAGGCAAGGACTTTGTACATATATCTGCAACTTAATCCTGTGAACAGATGAATTGAACTGAGACACCATTTGAAAGAACTTTCTCCCTTATATAGTGGTAGTCAATTTCGACATACTTAGTTCTAGCATGGAAGATGGGATTTTTAGCTAAAGAGATAGCTGAGATATTATCACACCACAATTTGGGAGAACAAGGAAGAACCAGGTTAACATCAACAAGAAGCTTACATAACCAAGTAATTTCAGCTGCAGTATTGGCTAAGGACCTGTATTCAGCTTCAGTGGAGGATCTGGCCACTGTTGTCTATTTCTTTGCACTCTAGCTGATGAGTGAATTGCCTAGAAAGATACAATATCCATTTGTTGATCTTCTATCTAAAGCACAGCCGGCCCAATCAGCATCAGAGAATGCATTAATACTGAGAGGTTTAGAGCATTTTGGAAACCATAGACCCAAATCAAGAGAACCCTTTAGGTATCTGAGTATTCTCTTGACTGCTTGAAAATGAGATTCTCTGGGACTGTGCATATATTGACATACGAGATTAACTGCAAAAGAGAGTAAATGAGAAGTATGATCCAGTTTTGAAGTACTTAATGGTGTAGCATAGGGCTTTGCTCCATCCATTTTGGCTTTCTTGAGTAAATCCAAAATGTACTTAATCTAAGAAATAAGAATTCCAATAGATGATCTTTTAAATTCTATGCCAAGAAAGAAATGTAAAGAACCAAGATCTTTAATGGGAAATAAGGCACTGAGTTGAGCAATGGTTTCCTTACATGCCTGAGATGATAGACCTGTGATGAGGATGTCATCTATATGGACCAGAACAAATACCAAAACAGGAGTCTTTTTCACAAACAATGAATGATCATTCTAAGATCCAGTAAACCCTAAAGAGTGGAGGGCACCTTGTAATTTCTCATACCAAGCTCGGGAAGCTTGTTTGAGTGACTTATTGAGTTGACAAACATGAGTAGGCTTAGTGGAATCCTAAAAACCAGGTGGTTGTTGCATGAATACATTCTCAGAGAGTGAGCCATATAGAAAAGCATTGCTTACATCCAATTGGTTAAGAAACCAGTGATATTGGACAGCCAAAGTAAAAAGAAACCTAATTGTAACAGGCTTGGCAATAGGACTGAAAGTGTCAGTGTAGTCTAAACCTTCTTGCTGGTGAAATCCCTTAACAACCAGCCTAGCTTTATACCTATCTATAGTGCCATCACCTTTCATTTTGATTTTCAAAACCTATTTACAGCCCACAAGATTCTATGAGGGATGTGAAGGAACAATAGACCAAGTCCCAATGTTTAGGAGAGCATTATATTCCTCTTGCATAGCCTATCTCCAATGAGAGTGTTTGGATGCCTATAAGTAAGTAAATGGTAAGAAATCATCAGAGATATGAGAAGGAATTGCATGTTTAGTGGCTACATAGGCTTTGGGTTTGACTATACCAGACTTGGATCTAGTTTGCATGGGATGAGTGTTTGTGGATGGGATATGATGGGATGAGATAGGAGGGTGAGAGCTAACTCTAGGTTCAGATGTAGAAGAAAGTACAACTATAGGATCTGATAAAGCTTCAGGTTGTAATATAGTTTCAAAATGTGGTGAAGTTAAAGGTACAGAATTTGAGAAGGTTGGAGGGTGTAATGGTAATGGTGAAGAACCTAGATTAGTAAACACTAAGGTAGAAGGAATTGAAGAGGGTGAGTAGGCTAAGAGATATGACCAAGTCTTCTCCTTGGGAACTTTTATTCAAGAAACCTACATCTTATGATACTCTCAGAGTCTTTTGGTTTTGAGTCTTGTGACCTTGTAATTAAGCAAATGTAATTAAATTTGATGGAGTATGTAAACTAAGGAGGTAAAGTTGTATTGTTCGAACTCAGGTGTTATAACTTTAGGATCCAATCACTTTTTTTTGCTTTTTTTTTTTTTTTGACAAACTATAAGTTTATTAGGTTAGATTGTTAGTAATTAGAAGGGAGGGAGATCGGTGGGATCGAACTAGCACCATTGTGCATGGTGTCATCTGCGATCCAACAAGATTTTGATTATAAGAAGAATGTGAGGATCAATATACCTATCAACTTTAAAGTAGGTCAAGATCTTAGATTTGGCTCAGCAGCCTGCAACTGATCACACCGATATTGTTCCAACTTAATTACATGCATAGTAGTAATATACCATAGGCAAAATAGTAATATGTTTTTTTATGAAGGATGCATTTTTTCAACATTCTCCCTCACGTTGAACCATGTTTTTAATGGGTAACACGTGTAACCAATTCCATATAGGTAACCTTTTTCTGCGGAAGATTCGTCGTCAAGGTCAAGGTCAAGGTCTTGTTCACAATCGGAATGGTTAAGGTTAGGGGGAATACTCTCTGATACTATGTCAAGACCTCATAGTTGAGTTAGATGTCCACAACTAATCAAATTGATATAATCTCACTTCCAAAATTAATCACACCAACACTATCTCAACTTAACCAAATGCAAAACCTAACAAATTTTAAATTTTATCATAAAATGCCTCGAAGTTATTAATTTTGAAACAATTCATCTATAAGTAGTAATATATCATGTCACGTTTTTTAATTGTAGAATTACATTCTTCAACAAAAAATGTATAATTTACCTACTCCTATACTTATGCCGTTACTCATCAAACAATGGTGGCCCAACTCATTTACCTATTGAAATGTCAAATATGTCATATATGGGTATGAAAGATGAAGAAGGTGGATGTTTCTTTCTTGCACCTAAGCTATTAAATGGGGACATATATAAATTGTAGAACAGCCTCTTGCATGATTGCATCTTATCCAATCGACACAAACGAAACTAAATTATATTCATCATTCAATTCAAAAGGCGGAGAAATTTTTTAGGTGCCAGGAACATGATGTGGTACACCAAGTGTGATACTACAATTAATTTAAAAAAAATTAAAAAAATCTAATCAACAATCAATTGTATCATTACACTTAGTGTACCGAAACATGTTCTCGACACACTGTAAAATCTTTCTAAAAAGCGTATACAAACACAACAACCACAATAACTTTATGGACGGTAAATTTGTTGAATTACAGTTAAGCAAGCTTTTATTTTGTCCACAAGAATTGAGATATCCAACTGCATCGATGTCGTGCCCTGCAACAAGTCACACCTTATAATTTACAATTTTAATATATTATATTACCATTAAACATGAAATCGAAATCCAAACTCTAGCAGAAAGATATTCAGTTTAATTGTAAATTTTCTATACCTTTTACGTACGTAGATATATCTTTTTTCACACATGCATGCAGCATGAGCATCCTGAGAAGAAGATGGACGAACGCAAGCACAAAACTTTTCAGCAGTTTTTTCATACAAGTTGAAGGGAACTTTCAATATATATTACGTACACATCTTTTTCCCATAACGTGCGCGACTGCAAATATATGCTAATAAGTCCACGAGCTATCTCTCTCTCTAAGAATTACCACATCACATATAAAATCTATTGATAAACATGCATAAATTTGAATATATAAGCGTTTATGTTTTCATATTGGTTGCAGTTGCACCACAAAATCTTATTAAAAATTAATATATGGCGTCAAAAAAGTTGGAAGGGAGTTAATATTGCTAATATTGAAACATATACTTACGGAATTAAAATGTGAGACATACCTTGATTATCTTATTAAGTACACTAATTTGAAGAGAAATAACTTTTGCACATTTTTTCTTTCTCCATTTGCAATCTTGTTTATTTTTGTCATTTTTTTTGGTTTTATTTTCGATTCAGAGACTAGAAATACACATATTTGCATGAGAAAAAAAAAAACGTGTGATATCATTTCCGGACCTATATATTTATGCAAACAATATCCAAAACCCAAATAATTCAAAGTTATAGAAATGTCATCATAATATCTTATAGCATGTAAACATATATATACAATCCCTTCACTCACTATTGCATTTTTAGTTATAGAGATGGAAGCCATGTGCCATGGAGGAGGCATTGTCCAAACCCTAATCACTCATGTGTACGGAAATGAAACTCAGACGTTGGTTCTTGCTCATGGGTTTGGTGCAGACCAGACAATTTGGCACTTCCTCATCCCGTTTCTTGTATGCTACTTCAAGGTTGTGGTTTTTGACTCGGTTTACTCTCCAAATGTTGATCCCAAAAGGTACTCGAACTTCAGTGCTTACGCAGAAGACCTGGTCTGCCTTCTTAAAAGGACTGTATATTTGGGCTGCCATTGTTGGATGCATCGCTTCTGTTCAAAGACCACAACTCTTCCAGCACCTTATCCTACTAAGTGGCTCTCCCAGGTCATCTCTCTCTCTCTCTCTCTCTCCCCACACATAAAAAGGAGCAGTTACTGTTAGCGTGAGCCCTAGTTTAATTAGGAATATAATCATTATAATTGTATTTCCTAGTTTGTTTAGGAGTCATTAAGTTACTTGTACTACAAGAGATATGATAGTATATATATTACCTCCAAGAGGGAGAAGAATAAGAAAAAAAATAGGGTAAATTACAAAAAACTAACTCAACTATGGATCGAACGATACTTTCATACCTTATCTTTTAAAAATGACAATGTCATACCTCATCTTACGAATTTGTGCCAATGTCTAACCTCCGTTAGTTTTTCTGTTAATTTCTCTGTTAAGTGTTGACGTGGCTAGAGACGTGATCCACTCACTAATTCAATTGGATTAAAAAATAATTAAATATATTTTTAATAATTAAATATTAAAAATTAAAAATTAAAATATTTTTTTATATAAAATTGTGGGAGCTCTCTCTCTCCTCTCTCTCTCGCCTCTCTCTCTCATCCCTCTCTGCACACCTACATCCCCAAAACCCAGAAACCTTCGCACCCGCCCCTCCCCCCCCCCCCCCAACCTTCCCCCACTACCCTCTCTCTCTCTCTCTCTTGCCTCTTTCTCTTCTCAAGCACCGAGGATGATACTCAGTGGCGGATCTAGGATTTTAAACTCGGGGGGTCCCAATAATAAAGGTTAAAAAATTTATAGACAAAAATAACATTGAAAAGTTAAATATAATACATTTTATTCAAAAATCATTTGCATAACAATATTACAAGCTATAAAATCCTAATTCAAGCGTCCACGACGAGGTTTCATGGTCTGAAAATGTTCCATGATAGCTTCATTACCAATACATGAAAAAACATCTTTCTCAATGTAAACAACTAAGTTGTCACTCAACCATTGATCTCCCATTTTGTTGCGAAGTGGACCCTTAATGATATTAAAATCAATGTCACACTCAATTTGTCTTGAGCTCGAACTACCCGAACAAGTAGATGGTGCTATTGGCTTTGGCTTGAAAAATCTTTCCATATTTCTTATTTCTAAACTACACATTTAACCAAAAACACAAAACATATACCAATCAACCAATAAACAAAAATTCCTTATTTCTTATTTCTAAACTACACATTTAACAAAAAATACAACATATACCAATTACCCAATAAACAAAATTTTCATCTAAATTCTAATGATCAAATGAGTATAAACATAAAACATATCAACAATCATATCAATAATAGACTAAAAATCTTCATCAATATCTAATATAATTTAATTGAGATTAGATTAGAATACCAAAAAACTTACTTGAATTGTGAACCAAATAGTGATGACCTAGAGATTTGGGGAGGTATGATATTAGAGTAATAAAATTATAATATGAGATTGGGTGTGGGATTTAGAATTTTAGGGTTTTGAAATCTGAGGAGTTGGGGATTGGAAATTGGATGAATATGTTAAAGTTGGGCATTGGGGGAAGCAGAAAAGAAATTTGGGTGAATATGTTATTGGGCATTGGGGGAAGCAGAACAGCGGGAAACGGGGGAAGGGTGGGACAGTGGGGAATGATGTGGGTTAGGGGAGGGATTTAAAATAATGGGCAAACACTTTGGGTGGGATTTAAAAAATAATTTAAAACAATTGGCCAAAACTCTGTTGTTTTGGGCCAATTATTTTCTTTCTTCTCCGGTCATCTTCTCCGACAAGAAGATGTCGTACCTGCAACCTGCACTGCACGAGGGGTCCCCAGAAAATTTCTAGTAGCGATTTAGGGTCGTCGAAGGGTCCTGGGACCTCTCAGGTCCCTCTGTGGATCCGCCACTGATGATACTGGAGCCGAAATCGGCCCTCGACCTGAGCAAAAAAGTGTAAAAAAAAAAAAAAAAACAAGTTCTTCTTCCTCACCCCCTTCTCCCCACCCGAGCCCACTCCCAAATCAGACACACCCCGTCTCCCCACCCGTCAATCCTCCGTGTTGGGCCCCACCAAATCAGGCCATGCATCCTCGTCGCCTCGTCGATCTTGTCTCAGGCCCGACAAACCCATTGCAAAAAAAAAAAAACAAAATCTGGATTTTTTTGGTCCAAATATTTTTTAAATAAAAAGGTGAAGAATGGACGAAGGAAGAAGGTGAAGAATGGATGAAGGTGAAGGTGAAGGTGAAGGTGAGAGAGATAAAAGAGAGATTGGATGTGAGAGAGATAGGAGAGAGAGAGAGAGAGAGATGGAACGCATGGGAGAATGGGAAGAAAGGGAGAGATGGGTACGGATCAGGAAGAAAAAGGAGAGAAAGGGAGAGAATTATGGGGGGTGGGTCCCACATGTTTTAAAATAAAAATATTAAAATAATTTATTTGATACTTAATTAAAATATTAATATTTTTATCCACTTGGCTAGGAAATGGGTCCCGTCTTAAGCCACGTCAACATTTAACAGAAAAACTGACGGAAGTTTGACATTGTCACAGATTCGTAAGATGAGGTATGACATTGTCACTTTTAAAGGATAAGGTATGAAAGTGTCGTCAAACCAATAGTTGAGGTAGTTTTTTGTCATTTACCCAAAAAAATATATTGAAATCCTAAAACTAATTTTAACTTGGCATCAGAGTAGATTCTGATCCTGACTCTTTCTCTACAAAACTCTGAAAAAACCAAAAGATTTTTTTTCAGCAGTGTCTCGAAACAAGAGACACCGCTAACGGGAACAATCTTCTTAGCTTATCCCATTAACCGAACAAAGGTCAACCAAACATCAAACCTAAAAAACCCAAAGCCAAACGTCTTGAAGCAAGAGACGATGGCATCCTAGATGTCTACAAGTACCATCAAGTCTTCTTCCATGGTACACAACCAAAGTCATGATTCCCTCTTCGGATTCTGCACCTGCCTTGAATGAATTCTCCAGCAGGCCATACGGTAGTGATCTCCAGCGGGCTGGGGCAGAGCCTAGAGCCCAATATCCAATAAAGCAGCAATCTTATACGGATAGGAACAAACAAGTGGGTGCAGGCCCAGTTGGGCCATCCACAGACAGCAGCCTAGTTTTTTCAAACTCAGAAAATTTGTGCCCAGAGTTCTCCCTGTTAAATTTAATTAGTTCTTAAGACCAATTTGATGATCCAGGTAACACAGACTCAGCCTTAATTGCATCTGTTCCTCTTAATACATGTTTGATTATTGACTCCAGAGCCATTGATCATATAACTTATGATTGTACTCTTTTTAATTCGACAACACAACCACCACAAGATAGTATTGTCACTGCTAATGGCAGTATTGCTCCAGTTACATGGGCAGGTTCGATAGCACTCACTCCTACTCTCTCCCTACACAACTGCTTAACCTCACTCTCTAGCCATTTGTTATCTGTGGGACAGGTCATTGAACAATTAGATTGTGTTGTGCTCATGTTTCCATCTTTCTGTTTACTTCAAGATATCTAAACTCAGGCAATCATTGGGCGTGGTACTAAACGGAAAGGGTTGTACTATGTTGATGATGTTGCACAAGGATATGTACATCAAGTTCAAGGTCGTAATACTGAAAGGTTGAAGACTGTTCAGTTATGGCATCGTGGTCTTGGTCATGCTTCTTTTGGTTATTTACGAAAATTACTTTCGTCATTATTTCATAATATTCTAGATTCTTCATTAAAGTGTAATGTTTGCACATTAGCTAAAAGTCATCGGGCTTTTTATTCTCCAAGTTTGACCTAGAGAACAATTTCGTTTGAGTTAATTCATTATGATGTGTGGGGGCCATCTCCGGTTACTACTCAGCATGGTGTGCATTAGTTTGTAACATTTGTTGATGACTGCACTAGAATGACTTGGTTGTACCTCATGAAATATAAAAGTAATGTGGGTGGCATCTTCAAAACGTTTTATCACATGGTCTACACTCAATATTCACTCCCTATTAAAGTGCTTTGGTCAGACAACGGTGGTAAGCATCTTAATCAGTATCTTTCTCAGTTTTTTACAAAAAATAGCATTCTTCATGAAACTACGTGTCCTCAAACCTGCCAAACGAAAAAATCGACACATCCTTGAGATTACCTGTGCTCTTCTTATTGGTAGTTGTGCACCCCAAACATATTGGGCTGATGCAGTCACCTATGCTATTTATCTTATGAATCGACTGCCATCGCGTGTTCTCTCTTTTAGAATGCCCTTGGTCGTGCTTGTTGATCATGTTTTGCTCCCTTCCACTCTTCATCTCAAACCCCGGGTTTTTGGTTGTGTGGCATATGTCCATCTTCACAAAAATCAAAGAAGCAAGCTTGATTCTTGTGCGGTGTGATGTGTTTTCATTGGCTTTAGTCCTCAACAAAAGGGGTATATATGTTATCATCCCTCTACTAGACATGTATATGTCACCATGGACGTGACCTTTTTCAAAGACGAACTTTTTTCCCCCTAACCATACTCTTCAGGGGGAGACAACTGAAGGTGAAGATTATGGATGGGTGGACGTCGGCCTTGTTATCTTTGATAAAATAGATGGCTGCATTGAAAGTGGTAGCAATAAAAGCCCAAGTGGGCGGGAACAAGGTAGCACTCAAATCCCATCTGGGCATGATGATTATGCTGCAAGTGGCAGCCGTGAAGGCCCATCTGGGCATGGTACTAAAGCTGCAAGTAACAGCTGTGAAAGCCCATTAAGGCGTGAGAATGCCACAGGTGTAAGCCCAAGTGGGCTGCATGATCAAACCGAGACAGCAAGGCCAAGTGGGCCAAATGAACATTGCACCACCGAGTGCCCAAGCGGGCCAACTGTGCATAATGAAGCCAACAGTTCACGTGGTCTTGTTACTTCCATATGGTAGAATGAAGGTATGAGCTCGAGTAGGCATGCCGAGGCCAAGAGGAATTTAATTGTTCAGGTCGAAGGCATTGACTCCAGTGAGCCTGACAACATCACCCCCCTTCAAACTCCTCAAGTACTTATTCATGGTCCAATGGATATTCCCGAGGTAAATACTCACTCTGAAATTGTTAAATCACTTTATGTGTTACCTCCTAGACAAAATTGAGGAAAGCCACCAGACAGGTACTCTCCATAAAGGAAGGTGTGGTATTCAATCATTAACTATGTCTCTACTCATCGACTCTTGCCAAAATATTGTACACTTGTCCAACAAATGGAAATAATTAAAATACCTACCAAGGTGGAAGAAGCCTTGAGAAATCCAAAGTGGACGAACGCAATGCAAATGGAGATGGAGGCATTATAGAAGAACAAAACGTGGAGTGTGGTTAAACTTCCCAAAGGAAAGAAATCGGTGGGATGCAAATGGGTGTTTACTATCAAACATAAGGCGGATAGGACAATCGATAGATACAAGGCGAGGTTACTAACCAAAGGTTATACACAAACCTTTGGTGTTGAAGGAAACATTTGCACCGATTGCAAAAATGAATACTATCAGAGTTTTGTTATCTCTTGATGCTAACCTTGATTGGCCTCTGATACAGTTTGATGTGAAAAATGCATTTTGCATGGGGATTTAGAGGAAGAGGTTTATATGGATTTTCAACCAGGATATGGCATTGAGAACTCTAGTGGAAAAGTATGTAGACTTCGAAAGGCATTGTATGGTTTGAAACAGTCGCTGAGAGCTTGGTTTGGGCAATTCACTCAAGCTATGAAGAAGTATGGATACCAATAAGGGAATTCAGATCATACTTTGTTCATTAAGCGTAAGGATGATAAAGTGACCTTACTCATTATTTATGTGGATGATATGATTGTCACAGGGGATGATACAAATGAGATTGAACGGCTACAGGGGTACTTGTCCTCCGAGTTCGAGATGAAAAATCTAGGGGGACTCAAATACTTTTTAGGAATTGAAGTTGCTGGGTCTCGAGAAGGCATATACTTATCACAACATAAGTATGTGTTAGACTTGTTATCAGAAACTGGGATGCTGGCGTGTAAACCGACGGATACCTCGATTGTGCAGAATCATCATCTTGCGATCTATCAGGATCAAGTACCAACAAATAAAGAAATGTATCAATGGTTAGTTGGAAGATTGATTTACTTGTCACTTACACGACCTGATACTGCTTATGCGGTAAGTGTAGTAAGTCAGTTCATGCATGCACCTAGTGAAGATCACATGGCGATAGTAATGCAGATTCTCAGTTACTTGAAAGGGGCTTCTAGAAAAGGGTTAATGTATAGAAAGCATGGACACATGGATGTGAGAGGATATACTGATGCAAATTGGGTTGGAAATATTACTGATAGGCAGTCTACATCAGGTTATTTTACATTTGTTGCCAGTAATCTTATGACCTGGAGAAGTAAGAAACAGAATGTGATTGCAAGATCATCAGCGGAGGCCGAATACAGGGGCATGGTACATGGTATTTGTGAACTTCTATGGCTTCGGATTCTGCTTACTGAAATAGGGTTCAAGCCTAAGGAACCTATGTTGTTGTACTGTGATAATCGAGTAGCACGTGAGATAGCCGACAACCCAGTACAACATGATAGGACCAAGCATGTTCAGGTGGATAGGCACTTCATAAAAGAGAAGCTAGATGTTAGGCTGGTTGATATTCCATTTGTAAGAACGGAAGAGCAGTTGGTAGATATTCTAACCCATGCAGTTTCCACTGGAAGATTTCAAGACTCACTTGGCAAGTTGGGCTTAGGCAATATCTATGCACCAACTTGAGGGGGAGTGTTAGCATGAGCCCTAGTTTAATTAGGAATATAATCATTATAATTGTATTTCCTAGTTTGTTTAGGAGTCATTAACTTACTTGTACTACAAGAGATATGATAGTATATATATTACCTTCAAGAGGGAGAAGAATAAGAAAAAAAATCTATTGAAACCCTAAAACTAATTTGAACTGTTACTAGTAGGGATTCCGTTTTATTGTAGCAAAGGTGATAGGAATAGGACCATGTATTCATCATATAGACCTCTTATATGTTTTATTGTTCTCCCTTTTTTGCTCCCGAATACAGTAAACCCACGTCATTCCATTTCTATTACGGTGAAACGAAATCCTTGCTAAGAGGGGCTTACACATGTAGACAATGATTATAAATTACTGATGATTAAGTTTATTCTTACATAAATATAAATGTACAGTTCATATTCACAATTTCACAATAAGAAGTATATAGTAATATAGTAAGTAGACTAAAAAAAACATTACCATACTTGTACATGTACGATAATCATTATTTTCTTGCCATTGTCTTTTGGACAGTTGAGTTCCTTTTGTACGCCGGACCGTACCAACCATATACTAATCTCTCATACTATATTTGTCCCCGTCATTTGTTACTCTAATTACTTCAACATATTTCTTTTTCCTTTTTCAGTTTAATTCCTCGTATTAACCATATTATACACAAATAAATCTTAACTTTCTCTCTTGCGTAATATGTGACTAGTAAACATGATACAGGTAAACAATACCACATTGTGTCGACACCCAACAATTAGTTTTACGTTTATTTTGCTTGTAGGTACCTCAACACCACAGCATACACCGGAGGCTTCACCAGACCACAACTGGATGCGCTCTTCAACCAAATGGGGAACAACTTCACAAGTTGGGTTCCAAGTTTTGCCCCAACACAAATAGGTGTAAACGACACAAGTGCGATCACCGAGTTCGAGAACAGCTTGGGAAGAATGAACCCTAGGATTGCTGTAAGGGTAGCTAGAGTTGTGTTTCTGGGCGACCTCAGAAGAATTTTGCTACAAATTATTGTTCCTAGTTGCATAATCCAGTCCAGAAAAGATTTTATCGTTCCGAAATCGGTTGCATTTTACATGAAGAAGAAGCTTGGTGGTCCTGCAGAAGTCAAGATCCTAAACACAGAAGGCCATTTTCCTCAGTTGACAGCTTACCTTCTGCTCTTAAAAGTTCCCCCAAAAACTTCACATCAAATAGATATGCATATATAGGAAACGGTTAAGAGAAGGGATTCGCATTTTTTTTATAAAAATAAGAATTAGTTGTAGAGTCCGCATTACATCAAACTTTAACAATCCAAACCGTCTATTTTTCAAGTTGTACATAGATCATCCTTGCAAAGTATTAGCCAAATCGGAAATGTTTAAGACATCTAATTGAGTTCAAAAAAATTAACGAATACTTTGTTATATAAAAAACAATGAAATTTTATCTTGATAATTAAACAGGCAAATAGTTTCGAATTGAATTGAATTTTTGTAAAGATGATCTATGAAACAAGACTTACAAAATAGATGGTTCAGATTGTTGAAGTTCGATGTAAAGTGGTGGTTCCCACACCTAATTTCAAAAAATGGGGATCCCTTAAAGGGCCTGATGTATTACGTATTTGGTTAAAGCTTTGGCACTGCTTTAAAGCAACTTATTTTTTGGTTTTATGTGGGAGTACCATTTTTATTGTAATTTGTTGCTTCACTAGAAATACACCATATTGTTTTTCTCTTTTACTTCAGAAGTTGTAGGATAGTATTATTCACACATCTATTTTTACCTCCAACACACATTTGTTAATTTTTAGCCATTGATCTTCTTCAATTCATTTGATCCAATGACCGTAAATTGAAAGGGATGTATGAGAAGTAAAAATGAGTGTGTTGTTAGCACTACCCAAGTTGTAAATAGCTCATAAATTATTCTATTCCTAAAACCTAGTGCTAAAAACGCTGTTCATGCAGTGGAATGATGATTTTGCCCCCAATTTACTGTTTCTCTTTTCTTTTCTTTTTTTTAGCTCGCACATCAAAATAACGGATTTGCCTTAGTGAAACACGTGTGATCATCTAATATTAGCTAAAATAGGAGAAGTTTGTGGTCCCATGTGTGTCTACATATCATCACCACTACCAAATAATTCCTATTTATTATTTCCCTAACATGTAACGAGGAGGAATTCAAACTCTAGTGCAAGAGAGCAGAAGTATACTGCCCTGACCAATTAGCCCAACCTGCATCTGCCAAACCTACTTTTGATGAGTGAAGATTCACAAAACCACTTCCACCTTATTCTCTCAAGGACTAAGGGTCCGCTTAGAACCGCTTTTAAATGATTGAAGCACTTTTTCATAAATTGTTTTTTAAGTCCCAAAAGCACCAGAAGTGCTTCTTGCAAGCTGCACCAATTATGTGCTTCTTGTAAGAAGCACTCAAGTGATTCACTTGCATTTTTACTATAGATTGATCCCTAAAACATTTTCACTAAAATCACCTTCAACAATTTTAAAGACAACTTCCAAACGAATCCTAAAACTCTCTATTATCCATTATTTTAGAAAAATTCCTCTCCATTATTATCAAAAAATAGCTCTTCTACTTATAAGCATTTGTGAGAAACAGTTCTTACAAATGCTACTTGATGATACTGTGAACTTTCGAAAACCTCATCAGTTTTGTGAAGAAGATTCGGCATGGGAAATTTATTGCCTACTTAGTCTTCTCATCAAACTAAGGTTTTCAAAAAGATATGCATTTTGTTATTAGAGTTACATCGCCAACTTAGCAATTATCAATACAACAACAACAAAGTCTTCTCTCACTAAATGAGTCGGTTGTATGAAATCTAAAAAACTACTCAACCGAAGAATTATGTTAGTATAATTGTCGGATATTGAATCTTCTTACCAAAAACAATGGGGTGAAAACAAAAACACAGACAAATTCACTAGAAAACTCTCAACCGAAGAATTCTATTAACTTACAATTCCCAAGGGTTACAATTGAGATCAAAACCCCGCCACCGGTAACAAAAATGATAAGTTTCAGTTTCAACAAAAAACAAGAGCGCCAAAATCTTTCCAACCTAAATCTTACATAGTTGTCAGTTATTTCTTACAACGTTGGGACAATTAGTCTTCAAATCTCTCAATGCTTCATCCATGGTACCCTTCTACATCCTGCCATGTAGCCTCCGCATTGAGCTGAAACGACATTGCAAGTTGGGCGAACTATGATCGTCACGATGACAAGAAATCGGACATCCCCCATCTCTCGTGTACACGGCCAACAGCAAATTTGGTTAGCATTCTGAGTAAGAGGAACAATTGATATCAAGCTACTGTATTCTCCACATACTCCATTGCCTTCCGTTTCACATACTCGATCTTTTCTTCATCGCCTTGCGATTTCTCATACGCCAGATACTTTTTAAATAAGAACTGCAAATCCAGAAATGAAGCACCCATATAAGCTCTAACAGGAGACAAAGTCAAAACATTCTCAGTTAAAGGGGAATATAATTGTACACACCTTCATCTTTTTTGCTGGGAGGCTCAAACTAGTTGCCCTCTCAAATAGTGCATGAATCAGATCGCTATTTCCAAGTCGAATTTCCTGCCACGGTGGTACAAAAGAGTGTAAATTACCGCCTTGAATTTGACACAACAAATGAAATAATACTTAAGTGCTAGAAAACGGGCATTTACTTGATCAAGGTAGACGCTCCACAAGTCTGTTCTCTTAGGGTAATTCCGCAAAATATTCTCAAACATGGATCGTCCTCTCTCGGGTTCTCCACATTTAAACTCAAGGATAGCTGTCTGGGAATTGAATTTGATAAGCTTATGCTTAGGAAGGACTTTCTCAGCACGACTGAGAACATCCTGAATCCCATCCTGCTTTCGGATTAAGAGCAGCTTTACCCGCCTTAGCCAAACCTACAAGTCCATTCAGTATCAATATAATGTTTATACATCAAAAGAGCCTTTGAACCTTTACACACACACGCGTATACCCATATAGGAGAACAAAAATGTAGGAAATCACTACCTTGCAGGAAGTCTTGAACTTCCTTGTCATTTTATCAAGTAGCTCATCAGCCAACCTGTGTTGCTCAGTCCTTTCATACAGTCCTAAAAGTGCTAAATGAACTGTTTTGGAATCATTACACTGTACTGCTCTTTGAAAGACTTTCTTTACAGCTTCCTGAAGGAAAGAGGAAAAAAAAAAAAAGCAGGTTAAAGGGCTTCATATCCACATAAGAAAGACGAGGATTGCTTTTACTACTTTATTACCTCTGGAGGACTTCCGTATTTGTTTTCCAAATTGAAATAAGCCACCCAAACATTGAGTTTCTCCTTCTCAGTCTCTTTGTCCAACTTTATTGTTGCCAGAGCCCTTCAGAGAGAAAAGAGAATTCTTCAAGCTTAATTATGTAAACACGGATTATTATAAGCAGCACATATCTACACGCAGTGTCTCAGACACACATTAAAGAACTAAGAGCAAATGTTATAAGCACCAAATATACCAGGAACTTTTGGTTCAGTTATAAGTGCCTACAATAGTTCGTTCAAACAAGTTTAGCATCTATGACAATCTTATTTTACAAAACTTCTTTTAAGCATACCAGAAACCTCTTGTTCTGTACCCGAAACACAGGTTTTCAAACCCTATAGCAAACTACATAACTAGAATAATTATCCAAATATCAGGTCAAGTAGCATGCAATATTTATATGATTATTCCAGAAGCATGACTGTCCCATTAGCATATAAGCAATGAGTGTTTTCTGCAAAGAGTACCTTTCAGCAATTGAGCGTGCCTTCTCAACATTAGATGTAGAGAGCACAAATTCCATATATTTTATCCAGACAAAACTGCTATTTGGAGAAGTTCTAACTAGTTTCTCATATTCCTCATCAGTTCTGGGTATATCATTTGCCAATAGTCTTTCCTCGGCAGACCTTATCTCACGCTCCCTGAAAAAAATTGTTTCCAATTAGAACCAGAAGGGTAAGTGAGGAGTGTGTTGACAGCCTTAGAAAATAAGGAAAAGGGAAACACACAAATAAAAACCCAACCTCTCTTCCTTAGCTTTTTTCTTTGTCGGCTGCATTTTCTTTTCATTGACAGTGCCTACATCAAGATGCTCTCTATCTTCACCGTCGAATTGGTCTATGTCATCAAGAGTGACTTCAAGCGGAGGAACAAAAGCTCTAGATTCTACTTGTGCAAGAAATTGGGATTCTGCATTTTTACTATTGACATCCATGTCCTGGTTAAAAAATGAATTGCTTTCGGGACATATTTCTGACATAGTAACATCCGTAAGAACATTCTCCACAATGGTTTCATCAGGATCTTGTTCTGAGAGCATCTCAAGGTCATCATTGTCCATAATATAAACATCCTTCATCCCAAGAGAAACTCGGTGCCTCCCCTTGTCCACCTGGTAAAAGAAGTTGAATAATTAACTCTACAGTTGTCATGAATGCATAACATTATAGTTAATGAAATGTGTAAACAGAACAATTATTTATGACAACACACTTTTCTTCTGGGGAGCTAAACAATTTTTTATTTAAGGTAATGTGTCAACAGAAACAGAGTGAACCAAAAACACAATGTGAAATTACCTCAGATAGAGGTAAAAGTATTTTCATATAAATGTTCTCATAAGCTCAGTGTTATGTAGTTAAAAAGATCGCATAAATTATAAAAAGATAAAAAAAAACAACTGTCCAAGAGTAGGAATTTTCACAACCATAATAGATAAACAATACCTTCAATACTTTTGCTGTCACCCTCTCTCCTGTTTTGTATTTAGTTTCAATACTGTCGAGTTTATCTTCTGAAAGCTCCGACACATGGCATAGTCCAACCTAAGCACAAAAAAAAGTAAAAAAAAAACATGAAATCCTTTCAATGAAAAGAGGTACACGAATTATAAATGCATTCCCACATGTATAACAAAAGAGAGAAATTTATTACAAAGAACTTTGCTTTCTATTTTTAAATTTGCAAGCATACGTTGCTCATCAAAGGATGCTTAAACAGAAAATGGAATGATATCAAAATCCATATATGTAGTCATTGAGGAAAAACATTGGGCAAATGACACACAGAGACATATAAATAGATATAAAAAGTGAACTTTGCTTGATGTGACTCATCCATTACCACATTTGTGTTGTCAATCGTGATGAATAAACCATATGACTCCATCCTTTTTACCCTGCCAGAGATAATATCTCCAACATGCAAGCTATCCAAATTATCACTTCCAAACTTTGGCACACTGCTTGCGTTCAATGACTTCAAGGTGACTTCAACTCGCTTCGATAATGGCTCCACAGATGAAACCCTGCACCATAGCGTCTTAGTAACAGTGCATCGCTGAATTGAATTCTATCAATAAATGGAACTTTTTTTTCAACATGGGAAAAAAAAAAATTACTTGCCTGCCAGTTACAAGCTTTCCAACTGGGAATTCCTTTTCGAGATCTTGAACATATCCATCGGATAAATTGGAGACGAGAATTTTCGCATCAAGCTTCCGCGAAAGCAAAATAAAACATCCTTTTGGTGTTATATTTTTCACATAACCCTATCATTCAAGAATAATCATGAGCCAAATATGACACTACGATATCCTAATTAAATCAGAGTACATAAAAATAAAAAACTTGCAAGTAAAGCTTTGACAGAGAGAAAATCTTGAACACCTGAACCATCATGTTAGGATTAAGATCATCGATCGTTTCCACATGTTTGGATTGAGAATGTCTGAACAGAAAAAATATTACTGTTTAGTAGCAAAACAGAGAAAGCAAGAGCCAAAGCAAGCAACAAACAGTGAAAACCGAAGAAGGCCAATCTCAATTGCAAAATTTTTAAGTGACAATGCAAAAGTAAAAGTTTGTTAAGCATATCAAAATAAAATGTTATTCACATTCCCAGTTTGTCATTCTGCACACATCTGTGTATGTGTTGAAATAATTAAATATAGATTTTGTAGTGCATGATGACAAACTAGAAGTGTGAACAGCAGCTGTCAAACAAAAACTAATAGAACATGTCGTGATTTTGTAGTACATGATAACTCATCATGACTGAAAATAATTTCCAAGATGCTTCAAAGAACGCCATCAGCGTGGCACATGTAAACTCACACTACCCTATTCATTATGTGCATTACATCGTTTACATGCATATCCTTCATCAAGAGAACATACAGCAATAAAATTCTAGACTGCAAGCATACGAGAACATAAGGTTAAAAATAAGTATTTTGGACAATTCATGCTCCAGAGATGAATTAAATATGCAACTTATTAACACGATGAGCAACAACGGTTTTAATAAAAGTCCATTGCTTCTATGTTACTTTGGCGATGAAGGCCATGACTTACGTGTCATCCTGGGGTTCCACAGAATCTGGACTGAGCCCGCCAACTAAAGAAGCGCGCAAAGACAAATCAATGTGAAAAGTTCCCTTCACAGAGCGGACAAGTTCAAGGACCTTGCATTTGACAAATTGCCCTTCATGATATCCAGACAATGGGTCAGACTCCCATGAGTCGTAAAGTTCAGTATAATGGACCCTGCCATAAAGATGGGGTCCAATTTGCACAGTCATTCCACTAACACCTGGAAGTTTTTTAATTATTCTCCCACCTATAACACGTCCCTCACGAATATGAGCAGTTAGATTCTCATTCATAATGTTAATGTGTGGATCATCCATCTTTGGAACCCCATGATCAACAGTTTTATCAGAGATGGGAGAAAAAGGATGCAGAACCAGGCGCAATAGCTTTTTCTCCCTGTTAACACTTAAGACATAACCAGATACAGCATTTCCCAGGTGAAAGCGTTTCTGAAAGTCTTGAAGTTCACTAGGCTCACAAGCACTGTCGAGAACAAAAAGCTGAGCCCTAACACTTCGAGATATTGTCAACCAGACCCATTCACCATCCACTTTATAAACATAACCAGAGACACATTGCCCAGTTGAGAAATCAAGATCTTCAGTTATAATCTTTTCCCCTATTTCACAGGAACCTGAAATGAAATTGCAAATTCAAAATAAGACAAATAACGATTGAGGAACAAGTAGGTAAGATAAATGAAACAAGACTTAGCCAGAACACCATTAATTAAATAATTAAGAGTAGTCAAGCAATCTGAATGGACATAGAATTTCCAGAAGAAAAATGTCATGACCTAGAAGCTTCAACCAGATAAAAAGAACAAACCTATATAAAAATTTTAACCATTTCTTTTCAATTGATTGAATCTAACAAGTTTTGACATCACAGTTGCATTATGCTATCAAGTAATATCCATGAGATGATGACTACTAAACTTCAACACAGCCAATTATGCTCATGGTGCTGAACATCACATAAGGAAGGTATCCCAGGAATAAGTACAGCTAGAGCAGCTGAATATAATTGACAGTATCATAGAAGCTGAGGAAATTCCTCAGAACAAGAGTTGCTTAGGCTATGACCCAAGATTTTATACTCCATAGAATAACTACAATTAAGATACACATTTTCTTGTTTGCAAGAAGAGAATATAAACTTCCGTTAAAGAGGATGCTTAGAGTAGCATTGGTAAATTTTAACAAACAATCAGATAGTGCAAGAAATCACAATCTAAAGAAACAGACCAGTGTAATAAAAATGTATTAGATGCAAGTTACCCGTTAGCATTGTAGATTTCAAGGAAAGATCCCACTGGTAGCTCGTTTTGTTGTTATCTGAATAATTGGTCTTGGCAACGATCTTTGCAGCCACTGTTTGCCCAATTCTGAAGTTATTAAATGGATCTTCCAGAAACTCATCATTTACCTGCACAAATGGGGATCAGGTAAGTAGTTGTATCAGACAACAATTAGGAACACTGAAATAACATGCATATGATGGGTGAATGCATACAAAATTACAAATTAAAATTAAAAAGGCTTAAATCAAAGAATTCGTAAGATGTACCTCTGTAATGTGAACCCGCCCATGAAAGCCAATTCCAAATTTCAATCTTAGTTCAAGAGGCTTTATTTCCGTAATCTGGATGGTGACACCAGGTGATGAGAGCAATGAGTACACAATAGTCAAAAAGATATTTTGTGTTTATTTATAAATATGTAACAAATACAACAACAAAAAACCAAAGCTCATGATAACTCAATACAATTGAAGAACAGCAGCAAGTTGTAAACAAAATCACCAGAAACGAATATTACCTCTGCCTCAACCATAGATCCCACTTTATAGCTGGACTTCTTCTTTGCCCGTTTTGAACTGGATGTCTCGGACTCACTTATAGATTTAAGTAGTAAAAGCAACCTACCTGTTGTTGTAGGGCTTGGAAGAGCCATAACAGTGGCATCAACACTGCATTAAGAGAAACTATTATACATATTGCTGGCCTATTTCTTTAAGACAACAAGACCACAATCTTTCAAAGCCATATGCGACAACAAACACATTGAATATAGAACCAAAGAAAAAAATGTCAGATAATCAAGACCATGATCACCTTTGTCCATTCAAAAACTGTTTCTGAGGAACTTTTTGAGTATTGTAGTCAGAGATTGATGCATATCCTACAGCATAATTATACTTGGGGATTGACAGAACCTGCGATGAAGAATATAAAAATCAAATAAATAAGAGGTGAACATGTGTGCCAATCAAAATATAAGGTACAACTTAGATTAACTACAAAACTTACCAGGTAATTCTCCTTCACAATCTCAACAATTGCATTTACTGTCTGATGTACCTCCAGGTCATCCAATGCTTCACTTTTTCGTTTCTGAAATCAATATTTAAAAAAAGTAGAGCAAAACAAGAAAGCTAGAAGTTACAACAACGTAAAACGCAACAACAGAGAATGATGAAAATCTTCACTAGTGAGAAATAAGTTTTTTACGAAAGACTACTCTCAGATTCATTACTAAGTTTACACATCAAAATAGAAAATTCGAAGATATACAAGGAAAGCATTTAACCTTCTTATGACTTTTCTTGTCAGAACTTTCTTTGAATTTATTAGTGAACTCTTGTTTCATAGATAAATCAACAAGGTGCTCCACCTTGGCAACATCAAGTACAACTGCATGAACGCTGGAGCCTGTTTCTACAACGGTCCCACCTACTGCAGAGATTACAATGGAAAAAGATAGAATTTTATTACTGTCTGAAAGAAATTAAGAAAACAAATAATTGACCAAACCATCAGTGAAATAACTTACATTGGTAGTGTGTGATGAAACCAAAGACGTCATTATATTTCTCAAAGCTGACAACAACTCCAACATCCTTTACCTCCTGTACTTTTCCCTCAACAACACTGCCAATTGTAAATCCTTCTGACCAATTTGACTTGGATTCTTTTGAGTCTAACAGTTGCAGCGTAGCAATCTGCACCAAAAGGAGCACTTTCAAGGGTTAGAACTATTGGAAAACAATATAGAAACAAAATCTTAATAAAGCATTCTGCAATGTAATTTACAATTACGTAATATGGAATACATATGAAACAACATATAAAAATTAACATAGGAATATAATCAATTAAAGAAGATAACTCGAGAACAAACAGCTATTAAACCAACTCAAGACAACTCAATTTAGAACGGTGCCGATGTTCATTACCTTCTCCTCCAACATAAAGTACTCCTGAATAAAGGACACATCTGTTGAAGAGCAAGATGACTGCTTCAACGACAGTGTTATTCGACCTGATTCGCTACTGACCTGGGGAGGAAATAAGTAGTTAAAGGATCTGATTGCCACTTCCTAGTCTCGTAGCAAATATAAATTTAAAAAATTTGTCTCAAACAGTTCACCCACATTTAGTATATTACTGCGAACAGATTGTCCAATGAAATAGGTTTCTGAAAGATCAGCTTTAGGGTCATCCATTGCCTACAAAATGAAGAAGAAAAAAATTATTGGATTCAGATGTAACAGAGGTAGAGGGGAAGAATATGGAAAACTTGAAGGGGAAGAAATTAACCTTATGCCTGGGGGAGAAACCAGTCAACCGCCCAAGAAAGCGAACAAAACACCCAGTTTCAATTAAGTTACAAATGTAGCCCTAGTTCGATCAAACAGCAAAAATTGTCACTTGTAAGTACTAAGCAATCATTTCAACCAATAAACAACTATACATAACTTGAACAAAGTGTTCCCACAAAAGAATAACATTCCATACACATCGAAAACTTCAGGTGCTTACATGTACTACCGAGTTAGGATGAACTTGACTGAGTTCTGAGGGAAGCTGCTGAACTGAATTAATCAAAGAATATTTTGCAGAAAGGATCAAATTGTTCCCTTCAATGTCTACATCAATCCAAGACAATTTCAAGATTAGAAGTTATCAAAGAAGATATAGATTTCATCCAACTGTAAGAAATTGAAAATTGCATTGAGAATACCCAATTGAAATAGCCAGAGAGAAAATTGTCACAACGAATAAGAGACCGCAGAAATAATAAATGAATACAATTTTAAATTAGACACTCCAAGATCAGATATGTAAGAAAGAAAAAAACTATAGGAAAAGATATGATGCTGGAGATAAAGGATCCCGAATCAATTGGAACATGAAAAAGGTTATGAACTAATTAATAATACAAAAAAAGATTTCATACAGGGAACAAATGCGTCAAATATAAAAACTTTTAGAAGATAATTCCACCTCTATTTAACATTTCCCATACATTCTTCCATTAAATCCAATGTGTCCTTTTTAAGCCCACATGGATCCACCCTTCTCACTGTTCTCTTACTATTGTTTTGTTTGTCCATGAAATATTTTAAGGAAAGGTAAAAGAATAAATTTCAAAATACTTTCTCTAATTGTCGGTTTAATAAGTATAAAAATAAAAACAAAAATGATGAAAGAGAGAGAGAGAGAGAGAGATCAATAGTCAATAAGGGTGATGAAGTTCTCATACCTAGCACTAACAATTGATCAAATTCATATCCAGGCTTCAAAACTGACCTCATCAAAGCAGCAAGCCCTGCATAGCAAGAGATAGAATGAGAGCACCAAACAAGAGACCAAAATAATCAATATCAATGCAAATAAATATATACCGTGGTGATCTGACAAGTGATCGGTAAAAATTGTTCCCATCGAGTAACCTTTTCCATTAACATAAATAGCACTGGGGGTTACTCGATCAACAACTCCAGAAACAAGGCAACCCAACTTGGCTACATCATCCTCAGAAACCCTGTCAATTCAAATCCAATCATATCAGCAGAACAAATATTCAGGCTTGTCATCATCCTCAGAAACCCTGTCAATTCAAATCCAATCATATCAGCAGAACAAATATTCAGGCTTGTCTTCTTCTTTGGTAATTGAAACTCAAACTTAATGCTCTGGTCTTAAAAATTTGAAAACATAACTCACTATATAAATCTAAATCATTAAAGCCATCAAGGATCTAACTACAGCATACAGCTAACTGGAAATACTTTTAACATTTCAGAGGCATAGATACATTAAAGCATTTGAGTTTTTTACATTTTTCTGAAAATAGACAATACATTAGGGCATTTGAATTCACTCCCAAAAGTAAAACCAAGCAAAACTCACAAATAAGTGCATAGAAGTTGATAAAATAAATAAATAAATAAGTCATAGCATAAGGAAACAAACCTTGGAGGCCTAATTACGAAGCTAAGTTTGATCCGCCTTGATGTAGGATTGGAATTGATAACTCTACATTTGACAACTTGCCCAACATGATACATTGAACTTGGGTCAGATCCTGTTTCCAATCCGAGTTCAGATCTGGTTTCAAATAAGAACAATTAATCAATAACAAACAAATGTGAGTACAATTAAAAATAAAAATAAAAACAAAACATACCACACAAAAAAAAAACCAAATAGTTAATGTTCTGCATAAATAAACCGACAATTTTAATGATTTGGTGTATTTAACAATGTGTCACTTCCAAGACTTCTAAGAACATTAATTGAATAAATAGAAACGGAGAACAAAGATATGCATGCTACACCTTACTTTGACATATTCGTGTCAAATAGATGATATCTTACTTCCAATCAATAGCCAAGAGGAAAATCCCCTTACTTTGGCTATGTCCATATTTAAACTGAAGGAAAAACTTACAACAATTGGAAGACATTCATTTAGAATGTTCATATATGAACTAGAAACCTTTCCATAGATTGTATATATGCAATACATTCATCTCCCTTGTCAAACAAATATGAGTAATTCCGATCACAGATCATACAGTCTTCTGTAGACTAAAGATACAAGAAATACAACTTTCTTTTACTTAGCCTTTCCCTGTATTAACATGCACATGCCTTCAGTTACAGTTTAAATGCTCAATTAAATCATGTCGAGCAAGTGCCTGAACTTCAACACCAAAGAAAAGTACTAGCCTTCCATTGGTTGAGCCTTAGATTTAAGCTGGTCATAGCAACATATACATTGCCAACAAATGTATATAAAGAAACATCTATGCTGAGGAAATGAATCATCTATAGTAAGAAATCCACCAACAAGACAGGAAAACAACACATGCAAGTAAGATTAACACTGCAAAATAAGAAGACGTATTCCATATACCAAAATATAGAGTATAGACTAACATTTATTACGATCATCATTCAAGTCAAGAAATTATTTAGACTGCAAGCTAAGTGGTCAGGGCCTTACCTTGGAGCAAATCCTTGGACTCCATTGTAAAAATGGACAAAGCATCCATGTTCTTCAATCTTTCTTATCCACCCATGGGTGATTAATCCGTCAGCAGCCTCAGCATATGAACTAACAATCCCATGTTTCGATTTCACCTGTAAATCAACCAGATGAATACTATTTGTAGAAGATTGAAAGATACTATGCCAACCAAAGAAAAAAAATATAGAACAATCAAAACTTAAAACAAAAATATTACATACAAGTGTTTTCTTGTGTGTAACAGTTATTCTCTTGGACTTGCAACCAAGCACACGGAACAGAAGTTCAGCTCCAATCTGCAGAGTGACATGGGAAATGGAATGAAAAGATTCAAAATTAAATTCCAGATAACAATTGTCACTATAATATCATTGACCTGTAAAAATAAAATCCATAGGAGAGTCCAGTGAACATATATCATGGCCGAAAAGAGTACACGTATAAGATACCTTAAATTTTTTTCCAGGCTTTGCAATTTCAAATTCAGACATATGAGTAAGAGGGCAAAGTGCCTTCACACCACCAGGAAATTGCACGATAGCACCAAAGCTGTCCACAGCTATGATTTTACCTCTCACCACCATCCCAGGCTTGACATCAGAATGAGTAAAGACTGTCCCTTCCATAGCGCTGGCCTGCTTCACAGAAATCCAATAGACATACTTGTAAATCAGTAAGGGCAACACCTAAACATGGAATAACCAGCATCGTCTTCATGGGAGAGAGTAAATCCTGAATTTTTCTAGACGGTGAAACATAATTTCCAAGGAAGTATAAATCAAGCTAGGGTATGAAATGATACAGAAAGAGAGCTATCTGCTTATGTTCAGTTAGAAACAGGCGCAATTTGGTTGCTTCAGAAGACACAAGGATATCCACAACATATAGCTCAAAAAAATTTGCATGACACAGAACCCAAAGAACCTTAACAATAAAAGGCTCCTTCAGTGAACAAAAACAGGAAGAGGGTTACCACCACCAGTGGCATTTACAACTAACATATAGAAAATATTTATTGTGGAAATGGAAGAATACAATTTCTAGTTTTGTGGAGCTGCAAACAAAATGAGGTAAACTAGATAACTGGTTCATCAAATCTGACTCAAACAAACAAGATGAGGCTCTAACTCAACCTAATATTCCAACCAAATCAGAAATATTCTAATTGCAACACTACTTGGTAAATACAAGATACTGAAAATAAGAAATTACTCGGTTCAGTTGTTCTTTCCTGAATAATCCACTTTCATATGTTAAACTTGAAGAGAAGTTGGCACATAAGAAACTAGCTGACAATTATATCAACCAGTTGTCCCTGGGATCCTAAGCATTGCATAAGACTGTAGAGATTGTTCCTATTTGGTCTGTCAATCCAAAAAGTCCTCCTTAGATCGATGGTGGACAACTCAAATATGTACGTCAAGATAAGTTTATTTGAAAGTGAGATGAGACCGTCCTCTGATGCAGATCCATCTTTAGTTGGCCATACAACTTGAGATCAATCTTCAGATTGGTTAATATCATCATATGGCTAAATGAGTTTTAGAGTCAACATTTTAGGGAAAAGTATACCAAAGTTTGCAAAACATGTTTTTGATACATGTTAGATGCCACTTAGGCTCAGGCTTCTTCAGCACAATAGCCTAAACTTCAAAGTTCATGTCAAAATCATTTAGTAAATGATCATTCCAAGCGAGGGTAATATGGGCATTTAGGCAAAAGCTCTGCAGCTCCCTTTCTACAATACACTACGCCACAAGGTGTAAAATCAAACAAGTATATGTCACCAGAAGCAAGGTTCAACATATAAACATCACCTTCAAAGTCCCTGTCGCAAGCCCTTCCAGGTGTCTAAAACCAAGAATTCTGACACGAACACGACTACCTAGCTTGAACTTTTTTTCAAGCTTTCGAGCATCCTCTTCAGCCACATCAGATATCTATAATTAAGACAATTAATAAAAAAAGATTCATCATCTATATGATAACAAATATGTTAGCAAAAGTAGCCTCACAATTAAGGCTACAGAATGAACGTACACTAACGTATGCCGGAGTTGAAACCGGGGTAGATGGTAATTCAAGCAGAAGGCCCAATCCTTTGTCGACCCTCACCACTTTTGAGTCATCACATATGTCTCCAATTTTAACAAGCTACACATTAAAGCAAATGATGTTAGTCTCAAGAAGGGTGGTTGTTCTTCTCTTTCCCAGTGACCTTCTGGACTAGTTTTTGGCAAAAAAAGCCTCCACAAGCAGTTATAAGATGGGCACAATAGCGGCAGAGAAAAAGAGAGAGCGTGGGAGAGGAGGTGAAGAGAATAAAAGGAGAATGTCCGAATATTCTAAACACTTGGTAAATTTAATCTTCTTATTCTCTCAACCCCGTGTGTACCAAAGAAAAAAAAACTACAAATGTTTTCCAGGAAAAAATTCCATGCAGTGGTGATACTTCTCTGTTTTGATAGCAGTCCACAATGTTGATAGTTACTCAACAGAAGCTCTAAAGATTGAAGGAAAAAAAATTAATAGTAAATTAGAAGAACATAATCCAATTGATTCTTAGTTGAGAAATTGCCTTGGTGTCCTCCCATTGCACTGCAAAGTAAGAAGGGTGTTTTCCTAAAGTATTTGAGTTTGAAGTATTTTTCTCTAGACCTAATTTCATCATGGACTTAAATGTGAAAAGCCCAAATTTTAAATTCATATCGGATGACCAAAGATATCTCCATGGCTAGCCTATTTTTAAACGAAAAACAAAGCATAATAACAGTTGTTGTATAACAATCCTAATTTTGATAATGAACGACTGGAGCATCAATTTATGGAAGAAACAAATCATTCTACAAACAGACTAAAAGGGACCCCAGCTGAGCATCTGCTTCCAACAAGACAAGTGAAACCCAAAACATGTGCCCACATATGGTAATATGGACCAGGAATGACTCATCAATCCTAAATTTAAGTATACAAAGTCAAATCTTGTTCACAGATACGTTATAGGACTACAGACTACCGCTGCACAACACACAATAAAAAAAAAAAAAAAAAAAGGAAAGATAAACTTCTGAGTCCAAAATTTTATCTCAGAGCATAAAGTGCAAGACATTAGAGATTTATGAATGCAAAATAACTTACTGAAGGAGGAGCCTTGTTATGGACAAGATGTGGATTCAGCGTCAAACCAACAGCTCTAGTTGAAGGATCAATAAACAATATTCGAGCATTAACCTAAAACAAAATAGTATAAACGCATTTACAAATAATTAGAAACACGCAACTCAAAGGAAATGAAGTAACAAACGAGACCCCAGAGTACTCAATCAAACCAAAATTAATTGGATAAGAGGAGTCGTTAAATAACTTACTAAAAACCACAAGATCAACAGTACTTGGAAGATTATGCGTGCAAAAAAAAATTAACCATAAGATGTAAAATCATCACATAGTATTCAGATCTACATCCTTTTTTATAAAACTTAATCTAGGAAAAAATTAGACGGATGACTTACAGAAATATTGTAACATAGAGATGAAAGAAATAATCCAAGGAGAGGACAGACAGTTGACAAGAGGGCAAACCAGATAAGACCAATGAGTACTATAGCCAAACATGAACATGATCTAGTCCAACAAGATCATGATCTAGAACTTGCAACAGACATGAACATTGTGATATTTCCTTTTTGCAGTTTTAATGTTGTACTATAGCCAAACCAGATAAGACCAATGAAAAACAGAAGGCAGCTTCGTTTTTTGGGCGAACCAAAATCAAGCCACCACGCTAAGGAGTTGTCACAGACCATGCATCAGATGTAAATAAATATATATATATATGCATGTATATGCTGTCCACTGTTAATGCACATACATATTATATTCATGTTTCCATTTGCCATTACACCATTAGCGGCACTAAGTAAGAATTATTCAGATGAATTGACCGTGCATTTTAACACTTGCCTTCTTGTGTTGATTGTACTCCTCCTTCCAGTTTATGGTAGGGCAACTATTTTGCAGATGGAATAAATCAACCTGCAAATTTGAAATGAAGAAATGTACATAAAACATGAAAAAAACTAAAATTTATTCACATAGTGACATAGCCTGCTGTCATCTTTTGCTCATATGATTCGTGTAAGCAACTCGTATAAAAGGAATACATAGATAAGAACTTACAGTTCCAGTAAAGTAAGTTAGAAATGATAACATAACCCCATTTTCAAGGGTCGATAGCACACGAGCATTAACCATCATGCCTGGAACGAGTAGATCAATTGAAATTCCCTTGAGATCCTTGGTCTGTATATGATTTCAGAAAGGAAAAATAATAATAAATAAGAAGGGAAAATGTGAAAATGAAACATAAAACATATGAGAGCACGGGGGGGCATACCACACATTTTGACACGGTTTCTGGGTCAGAATTCAAATACACAACCTTGCGGATTTTATCAACACTTTTAACAGCACCTTGAAGTAGTTGCCCAGCTTTCAGTTGAATCTCCTTGGTGTCTGAAAAGACAACATAATGAAAAGCTAATAAATTTCTTATATTAAATAGCAAAATCAGAAATTACACCTGCAGCATATGGCTAGTCAGAATTTATCCCAAAACAAGTGAGAACAAAGAAATGAAATTTAGAATAATAATAGGTAAATAGAACAAAACACATAAAAACCTCAACTGTGAATTTCAGACATGAAACAAATACAGATTCTTGCAATTATACTCTGTGTGGAGTATTACAAGATAACAGTTTAATTATTTATCCAAGATCCTCTAAGAAACCAAAAAATTAGGAACACAGAAACAAGCAAATGTAACCTCATCTATTGTAAATTCAATTAGCCATCCTGTGACCCTCAAAAAATACTTCAGAATCTTATACTAAAGTTTTGGATGTTGCATGTGAAAGTTCACTCCGTTTACTCTTTATTGGTACAGAAGACCGAGAGTTATGACATAACATTTTACAAACATCAGAATATGGTATACTACAGCAATAACAGAAGAGCCGTGTCTCACCCACCTAATCCTCGGAAATATTACATTTAACTTACATGCATGTTTTTCCTAATGACCTCTATCCATCTTATTTTTGTTTTCTTGTTTATATAATCACCCTAACTATTCTATTCGTCTTCACTTCTTTTTCTTTTTCAACAAGAAGAAAAATATTTTTATTGATTAGAGTGGAATCCCACACAGAATAATGAAAGCATTATACTAATGATAAAAAGATTTTGAGCTTCTCCACCCATTACCAATTGATTTTGGGCTGAAACTCCTTTCGGTAGTTATGAACTGTTATGCACTTAATCAGCACCCACAAGCAGCCTATACTTGTTTACGTTTACTCTTGCTACAAAAGTGCTCTTAACTTCTAATCAATTACATGACAATTTCAAAAAGTAAATAATCATACAACATAAATGTAAATATTTATATTTCATTATTTCATTATTTCTACAACTACTTCGATAGTTATGAACTGTCATGTACTTAATCAGCACCCATAAGCAGCCTAGACTTGCTTATTTTTGCTCTTACCACAACAGTGTTCTTAACTTCTAAAGTTCTAATCAATTACATGGCATTTGCAAAATGTCAATAATCATACAACATAAACGTAAATATTATATTTCTACAAATACAGGTCCTCACATAGTCATGTTTCTCAACCTTTAGATCAAATATGGACAGCTTAGGCGCACCATGTAACAGATCTAATAGCAGGAAATATGATCTCACTTCAGGATCTTATTTAAGGACCTTCTGAGAGAATAATGAGTAGGTTTAAATTTATATAGGGCTAGAAAGAGTAAAGAAGAAGGTACTAAAAGTAATTGGTACACATAAACGGATAAACCTATACATGTGGACTTACCAGATTCATTCTTTTTTGGCAAAAAACCCGTAAATGAAGATAAACCAAAATGGAGAATATAACCATGGTCTTCAATGCTTTTAACATATGCAGTAAGGACCTGAAATTAAAAAATAACAAAGAAAAAAAATTAACATGGTAGAGAAAAAAATAAATAAATAATTAGAAAAGATCAGGTCTGCTTTATCAGCCAAACAGAGAGATTAGCAGCATTCAACTTTAAAAGCAGTGATGCCTTCCAAAGGCACAGCCGAACTGGCCTCATTTCAAATAAACAAATGGAACAGTCAACGCAATAGATTACTAGTCTGCGTTCGTGTGGTTGCCCTTGCTGCATATTTCTAGAATGCTTCATGTTGAAAACTGATATCTAATATAACCAATAATGTCTTTTTTTCTACTAGAGATGTATCAGCTATCTTCGTTATCTTATTACATTGTATCAAACTATGAAATTCATATTATGATTCAGAAGCTTTCAAACCATTTATCAAAAGCAAAAGCTAGATATAAGAAGAAATGAAAATGAAAAACTATGTGATCAGATTATCTTACCATGCCTTCTTGAACAGACTCCAAAGTGAAGCCCTTGTGCAACAAAGATAGGCGCAAAGAAAGCCAGATCTTCCTTTTCCCTTTCTCTTTCTTATCCTCATCTAACTTCAATACAATGCAAGATACCAGCTGCCCAGTATGGAATACGCTAGGAAGGAGACTATCTGCTACAGCCTGGTAAATATTACAATACAAAGATTGCTCAGAAAAAAATTAAAATATTTTCAAATAAAAAATGGGATATAATATGATAACAACGATGAGATTACAGGAAAAAAATACTTATTATTACCTTATTTTCATCATCCAAAATAGGATCAAAAGCTTCAGAAGCTCGAACTAATCCACGCAATCCCCCTGGAAGACTAATTACGAGGTCCTTTTCATTTACTTCAGAGACAACTCCCCAGACCTTCATTCCAGCAGAAATATTCTGGACAGACGTAAAGGAATGGTACATCAACAACTTTTGACCCAAAATAATACTGAGAATACCATATGATGCATTGACTCGAAAAAATATACAATGTACTTTATATAATCTTTTTGGATGGCTCGTAAGTATTCTTTGGGGATAACAAAAGGCTTCACTTCACAGAGCCTAATAACATCATTTATCTTACCTGAGGTATACACATACATATATACACACATTTGAAAATTTAACAAAAATTAAGGTAGATTCTTCATTCTTCCAAAAATTACAATGCTTTATGTTTTCAGGATACCTTCATAGTAATCTTGTTTGCATATTTAGGTAGCTTTCCAGAAATACCGTCACCGAAAAGCGACCCCAAATCGTCCTCCTTCGTTGCGACACTATTCTTCTGCATCCCGCTCCTCTTCCTCTTCTTCAGCTCCCGCTCCTCAGCCTCAAATTCAGCATCGACTTCGGCCCGAATTTCATCCCGCTCTTGTCGATTCAAAGCACTTCCTCCCCCTTCAATTAAAAACAAAAATTTACAAACCATTTAATTCCCAATATAATCTAAAATAACAAAGCACAAAAGTGAATAAAAATAAATAAATTGTAGAAGTTCAAACCTCTAGGGAAGTCGGGGACGTCGTCTTCGAGCTGCAAAGCGACGGCTTCAGACCTGACGTCGTCGTTTTGGTCCTTGTTTGGTTTGAACGGTTTTTTGGAGGACTTGTTGAACTTTGGAGCGTCTCCGGGCTTCTTCTTGGCCTGAGGTTTCTTGAAAGGCGGTGCCATTTTCACAGAACGACAGCGGTGGTCGTATGCAACGAGAGATGAGCGTGTATATATATATACGTGTGTGCGTATATATGCGTCTGGGTTCTTCTCTGGGATTGGGGTTTAGAGGTTTAAGGAGAAGGGGACTGAGAGCGGGGACTGCAACTCGGCGAGGGTTTAGGGCGAGTGGGGGTAGAGGGGGATCAAGCCAAACGGCGTCGTGGGGGTTACGGCTTTACGTTATGAACGCTGTCGTTTTGGGAGTTTTTTGTTTACCCTAATGGCACGTTAGGGGTAATCGAAATCAAAAGGCGGAATTGAATGCCAATTGCAGGATACTCAAATGTTTACTAAGTATTGAGAAATCAAATATTTGTTGGGACCCATGCAAATTTTGGAATTTGATTTGAATTTCCTACAATTTGGTGGTATTTGAATTTCATATTGTTAGGGGTAATCGGAATAGACATTTCCTCCCTATTATGACCTTATTTATTTTCAAATTTTCAAAATTACCCTTCATATTAACCCATCGAAACACTAAGTTGCCTATCCTAATAATAAGATTCTAAAGTTTTGCTATGTTGCGTATTAAAAGTTTAATGGTACAAATGGTGAATTATTTTGGTTGATAAGCATTTCTTCAACTACGTCTTGAGTTTAAATTATCATTAATCTAGTTTAGAATAGTAACATTACATGATAAATAAAAAACAAAAAAATAGTAGGGTAAAACTATAAAGTACAATCCCAAACTTTTATTTTTCTTTTTTTTATTGGAATGGCGTTTAATTGAATCACAATAAGATGGTACAACGGATAGTTAAAAGTTTAATCAAAATCAAACATGAAAATTAAAAGCAAAAGTTGTAAGTACCCCTGATGTCTGTCTTCCTAACCCACTCAATAAACAAAAAGGTCGACTAACCAGTTTTTGTTTATGGGCTGGCCCGACCAAGTCTTAGGGCTAGGCTTTATCTAGACCAAATTTAAACGAGCAGGGCCTGGATTGATATTGTTGTTTTTTTTTAATGAAAAAACGATATTATTTACACTAAGAGGTGGGTTAAGTCTTACAATGGACTAGTAATAATCAGGTTCAAATTCATCTTTGGCGAGAATCGAAGCAAACACTTTTTACTTACAAGTAAAGAGGAATAGCACTTGACCGAAATACTAAATGGCTTTGTGATGACTTTATATGTAGTAGGACATAGAGAACTGTTGGAGTTTTTTGAGTAAAAATTTCATTGTCCCACAATTGTCATCATCAAAAGGTTCCCTGACTTTATAAAGCTTTATCCCTCTTAGAAAGTGATTGAAGTGATGGAACATGAAGAGTAAAATTAGGCTCAATCTTAGGTTTGGGCTTTTTGGGGTGTGCAAATAATTAAATTCATTAAATAATTAATTTAATTTTTAATTCAACAAACTCATCTAAGATGTCTCATAAAAGACCATCCCATATTCATACCTATTGCTAACAAACATATATAATTTATATATACATTCATCTGCATGGCATTTATAACACAAAAAAAAAAAAAAAAACGAATTCTCCCTCTACAATTCCAAAACCATCTTACTAAGAGAACCACAAAGATATTTGTCAGAAGTCTAGTTTCTCGATGCTAAAATCTTGACTTAGATCATTGAATTATGTTGAAGCAGACGTCTTTTGAACTACAAGCACAGAGTAAGGACGAAATTCTGTTTAAAGACTTGCGGTACGCAAGCCTCGATCTTCAGTTTATCTGTTTAATATTATTTCATTTTGTCATACTCTGTCAAAATATTTATTCACATTTATTATTTATTAGCATATATAAATTTATCATAGATTGTTGATAGTTTCCAACAAGAACAATGAGTAAGAGGTAAGTGTGTTGGGTTTTTGATGTGGATGCATGTCGATTTCACCTAGAGATAGAAGTCTACCTTGGTGTTCTACTCTTGGTTTCTTTGTTCTGTCATCTGCTTGAATGGAAAGGGATCCTCTCTTGATTCTTTCCATCAACTCCACCAAGGCCACAAATCTGGGCCTTTGAAATTTGATCAAACGGCTATAAACAGGGATCCACTTTAAAAGTTATAATAACTTTAGCAGTTTGATCAAATTTCAAATGCCCGAATTTGTGGCCTTGGTGGACTTGGTGGAAGGGATCCGGAAAAAATCTTTTTCCTGCTCAAATACCGTTTTAACATGATGAAGTCATTATCTTCGAATCTAGCTATTGTGTTGAAATGATTTGGTTTTGTGTCATAGAGCTTTTTAAGTGCCATATCCCTTTTTATTGGTCGAAAAGTACGATATCTTTTTTGAAACTAGGATCAGCTGGTGGTTTCGTTATGATAATCCATCTTTTATGAGGCCAAGAAGACTCATACCATCGTGCAATTCACCAGTGCCAGGACATGCAAAAAGTACCTTATCAAGGTTAGTCACAATTTTGCTTTTTAAGTTCCTAAAATATCGTTTTTCAACTTTTTGAAACTAAACTCAAGACCAATTGGAATGTTGACTAATTGGGGACTTGGCCAAGACTTTCAACTCTGGAAACCTAGAAATTCCAATTGGATATGTCTCAGAAGAGTCGTTTCTAGCAGATCATATTGTAAATTGAAATGAATTCATATATTAAGTGGTTAAAAGTATTTATCTTTGTATCGAATTGGGTGTTGTCAGCATTTTATTCGTAGTTTAGAGAAGTGTCCTCAACAACGAGCCGGGCACAAGTCCAATCAAACATGGCGACAAAAAGGGTGAGAGCTTTGTGTTCGGATCACACCACGGGGCATTGTCAGCAAGTCGGGTTGTTTGGGAAAGCAACTATAATCAAGTGGCAAAAGTATTTATCTTTGCATTCAATTATGAGGTATTATGTTTAAAATTATGAGGTATTATGTTTGAATTTAATTCCGAGGAATTATGGTGGAATATCGCCTCCCTCAATATCACTTGTACCTAAAAACGAAATAAAAATATCATATTGTTAGATTATGATTTTGCATTTGGGTGTTGGCCCATCTTTAACCCGAATCTCGAATAAGATACAAATATTGACAACTATATGCATCTTCTAAAATGAATAATTTTCCATTTTCTATACCTCTCATTACATGACTCCAAAGAAGTTATAACAATATTTACAGCTGCATTTTGAACGGAACATTTTCCTCTATCTTTCATAATTTACACACAAGAGAAACAACTCCATTACTATGCATGCATGTGCTAACGATACCAAAAATGTGTAAACTTTTTTCGGGTGTTGTTGTTATCACTTCAAAAATTTCATTGTGCACTTCTCATAAAATATATATATTTTTTTCTAAATATAGAAAGTTTGGAATGCGAAGACTTTTGGAGTGCAGAGCATCTCTAAAAAAGATGTCAAAATGTTCAAATCATCATTAACAGTAAAAAAAAGGCAGCAACATTGTTTTCCAACTGAAAAGCCAAATTTGAGGTGGCATGATATAGAATGACAGCTTTCACCCTTGTCGTCAAAAATTAACAGCAGTTTCAAATGTTTATTGATTAATTATTAAATACTTTTTATTAATTTTTATTATTGTTTGAAAACATTTATCTTCCTCCCACATCCTAGGAGGATCCTCTTCCAATCCTCTTTATGAGGATCCTAGGGATCCTCAAATCGTGTCCGTTCATCTTATATCGTACGGTTAATTTTCGTCAAGTACTATTCATATTTAATTTAAAATAAAAGTATTTAAAATAATTTATGACGCACGATGTGCGACACGGACACGATTTGAAGATTTCCAGGATCCTCACAAAGAGGATCCTCATTCCTCCCACACCCTCTCCAACTCTAAAAATATGTCTGCAAACTGCAAAACCCAGTTTCTTGGTTCAGAGAAAACTCAACTCCGCCACAAATCTTTGAAGCTTGGCGTTCTCTCTAGCCAGTAATTCTTCATTTTCTTCTTGATAGGCCTATGGAGCTTTTTCGCAAATGGTTTTAGGATTTGGTGTGTATTTGAGTACTGCATATTTGACCATTGAATCTTGCAATGCATTTGAATCAAAGGGAAAAGGCTTACACGAAATTGTATCGATTCAATTTGTTTCGAATCCAATTTAAAAGAAAAGAAGAAAAACATACGGCTTGAAGTTATATAGGTATGAAACTTATATCGAGATGACTTAAATTACTTTGCAGCTCAGAGGCCTCAGTTTTTTATGTCTTGGGTATCAATTCAGATGCCCCATTGTGGTGTACATGCTATCTGGAAAATTATGAAAATAATATAATGAAATAAAATAACAAAAGAAAATAATGTAATCAAATTTATAATTATAAAACAGAAATTATGAAAAGAAATAATATAATAAAATAATATTTTAATTTGACATATCTGATGAAGAGCAAAACTTAGAAAGATGTCAAAGTGCGACATAAGCCATTAAATTTAAATTTTATGTTTAATATTTGACATCTTCTTTAGAGATGGTTTAAACATTACAATCATGGTATGCTAGAAGTTTATTCTCCACAATTGGAGTAGAAACTGTAAAAGTGCATTGCTACCAAAAAAAAAAAAAAAAAAAAAAAAAAGGGAAACGAAAAGGGGAGCAAGGTTTCCAAGTAGCAGTATTCATGTAGTACTTCACGTGTCATAATACAAGTGGAGAAAATAATATATTTTTTTCGTGTCCCTCCATTTATTTTAGGACAATGTTATTCACACACCAATTTTCTCCTCCTAAGCACCTTGTTAATTTTTAGTCATAAATCATCTTCAATTCATTCGATCAAACATCCAAAAATTGAAAAAGAGTATAAAAAATAAAGATAGATGTCCAACACTATCTCTTATTTTCCAATAGGTAAAGTACATGCTTGAATATTCGCTACTAATACTTAGAAAAACTTTCTCCAAAAGTAGTAAAGCCTGATATTAGAATAAGGATCCTCTCCGGATCCTCTTTATGAGAATTCCAAAAATCCTCCAATTATATCTGTTCATCGTGTTTTTGTCAGGTACTGTTTATATTTAATTTTAAATAAAAAGATTTACAATGATTTCTAATTACACGATGTATAATGAACGAATGTGATTTAAAAATTCTGGAGATCCTCACAAAAAGAACTTAGAGAGAAACATCTCAATGAGCATATACTAGCCTGTGGTTGCTTTAATGCCGTTCAAAGTCGAAACAGTGGCGGGGCCATAACATTCAAAGTATTTTTTTTGTCACGCTATCTTGAATTCGGCGCAACTTTGTGTTTTCCACTCGCAAGTCACGTTGCAAGTGAAGTGAGGGACTCTTCTCTTTGTCTTTTTTGCAGACATTGGAAGAGAGAAAGAGGGACAGTGGTGGAGGACAACTGAAAAGGTATGAGATATTTTAGGAGGTGGATTGTCTGCCGTCTCATTTTTATACTCTCCTCATGTTCTCCTGTGATGTGTGATCACAGTTAAGCCACGTCAACATTTTATATTAATTTTTTATAGAAATAATAAAACGAAAAGTAATAGGAATATAAAATGTTGACGTGACTTAACCGTGACCACACAAATAGGAGGGCATAAAGAGAGTATGGAAATGTAAGGGGAGACAATCCACCTCCGGTATTTTACTTGTACACTTATATTATATAAGCACTTTCAGAGATTGCTTTGTACTCAACTTTTAAATTCACACTGTGGTAAAAAAATGATCAAAATTACTGTGACAGAACTTGTAACTCAAATAACTAAACTCATCACTCAAAGTTCACGCTCATGTTCTCCATGTCATATCGTTTGTAAGTTCATGTTTAGCCACGTTAGTTAGAATTGATTTGCTTTTGTGGTGCACATAAATTTGAATTCTCTATTGTTAATCTTAGACACATTTAGGCCCACATGATGGTGCAAACGGAGAAAGAAGTTGTGAAAAGTATAGAGATCAAGAAGTCCAAGGCCTAAAGGACTTAAAATAGGATACCCTCAAGCGCTATAGCCAAATGCTTATAAGTTCAGTCCGATCAGGACATGTAAAGAGCTTCTTGATTACCAGAGGCACGTGAGCAGACTAACAACTTTATAGCACAAGTGTTTAGGAATAGGTCTACCTATATGTCAATCAGGCCACGTGACGGACCATAGTCAGTGGCAGAGACCTAAGATGTGATGTAAAGATGCTCGAAAAGTGCTTGGGTCCTGCTCTACTCGCATCACTATGATAGAATGCCCCATCTTGACTGACCATATCTCACTTCATCATCGAATGTTTTGTTGATAGGTGAAAAAATGTTAGTATGCGACTCCATATAAATGACAGTTGGGAACACCCAAGGCCGGGGTTAGTTGATGGCCTATGTAAAATGGTGGGAACCTCCTGTATTGAGGTTAGATAACTGAAAAGAGTGAGATTTCATATATTAGCCGAGCGCATTTGTAGTCTTAATTAAAATCATTACAATCCGACAAACACACTTTGGGTCCATTTTATTTCTGTTCATATCCCAAGCCCACCAAAAGTTTAGTATTTTAATTGTTGACATCTATAAAATAAAAAATGTAAATATGTAAGCAAAATTTTAGTGCTATTAAGATTTCATAATATTATTTATTAAAATTAAACAGAAGATTATACAGTAGTCAAACCTATGATATTTTTGCACTATTCAATCCAACAAAAAGCAAAAGCTGCTTACAACTTTACTCAAACACTCTCATATTTTCTTCAAAAAAGAAAACAAAATTGAAACCTCACTTCTTTTCCAGAATTTGAAAATTTTTAAAAATAATTTCAAATTTCCACGTAGCACCCGGACTGCACGAAACCAGAGAAACCCTCAGGCGTTTCCATTTTCATCAATTTACCATTTTGTCCTTCGACCAAAAATTCCTCCTGCCACGCGCCCTGGTAAGCCGACGCCGCTAGGAAGGTCCATTTCCCCAACCCGAGCGCGCAAGGCCCGACCCGAACTCTCGGGTCGCAGTCGCCCCAACAGAAGAACTTCCCGTCTTTCCCAACCCCGACACACGACCTCGGGCACTGACCGGCACGCCACGCGTCCTCCTCCAGCCTCCACCGACCCGGCCCTGTTTCATAGACCTCCGCGCTCCCCACGAACCTCCCTTGCATGTCCGTCGCGTACCCGCTTACGACCCAAAACTCCGACCCGGACACGAACCCCTCGCACTCGTCTCGCCCCTGACTCATCTCAGGCAACTCGCTCCACTCGTTCTCCCTCACGTCGTACACCCTCGCCGACTTCATCGCGTTCTTGTTCTCGTCGTGGCCGCCGGCGATGTACACCCGCCCGTCGAGCTCCCCGGCGGCGAAAAACGACCGGGTCTCCGGCATGTCCTTCCCCCGAGCCCACCGCTGAGTCGTGAACTCGTACACGAACACGTCTCGAACCGGCTGGTAATTCGCCGGGTCCCACCCGCCCATCACCACCAGCTTCCCCTCCGAGCTCGTCACCTGACAGAACATCGGAAGCCCGTGCGGGTACTTCGGAACCGGGTCGATCCGGTCCCAATTCCCACTCACGGAGTCAAAAATCGAGACCCCGTAACGGGGCGGTTTTGCCGGTTTGGCCTCGTCCGATCCTGTCCGAACCGGAAGCGCCTTAACCAAACAAGCCGCCTTGTGGGTCCGCCCTGATTGCTTCCGGTGATTGTAAAATTCCCGGTTTTGGAGAAGGTCCTGCCAGCGGCGGCAGACTCGGGAGGCGACTCGGTGAGTCGAGTAGTGCAGACGGGTGAGACACTCGTAGCCGAGTTCCTCCGGCAGACCGGGTATTAACTCGGTTCGTAACTCGGCCATTTGCATATGGCAATTTGGAAAATTATATCTTAATTGCGGATAAAATTGGAATGAAAGAAGTAATTGTGTAGAAGAAAATGGATAGTGGTGTGCGTGGGGATTCAGTTGGAGTTGGTTATTTATAAGCGAACACCACACTCATAAATGGACGCTGGTCCTGGCGGTTGTAATCAACGGCTGCCACGCGCCGCACATAGTTTGGAAATTACGATATTTTCTAGGGTTTTACAGTTTACCCTTTTTTATAAAAATTAAAAAAAATTTAAAAAATTTAACAAATCTTGAACCAAATTACAGAATTTGTTGCAGCTTTGTACTACGGTCTGAGTGATATTCTCTTCTCTTATAAGTGAAAAGTTTTAAGTTTTATTCTAGTCAATAAGCTTAGCTACCTCCTCTATCCCTTGGTATAGATAATATCGTGTATTGAAAAAAAAAAAACAAAATTTGCTTACTGGAAGGTAGGGGAACTAATTAGTAAAAGGGTATTATATCAACACATCCTTATTTACTTATCACAGACTCTTTTAATTTTCAACTGAATAAATTGAAGCAGATTAAAAGTAAAAGACATTTTAATACCAAGTGATGTAACACGTAATTGTGAAAGGAAAAGAGGACTCTAGTTTACTAGTTTTAATAAAATGCGATTTATGCTTTGCTTATATGTAATCAAATGTTGGCTTTTATCGAAAAAACTTAAATTTTGTCGCGTTAGTTGTGGATTAAAAGTTTATCAATTGTTTGTCCCGCAATTAGTTACAGTTTACAACTAGAATAAATGATTTTTAGCTGATTTCTCATAAGTAACAAAATTTTGGGAAATCAATTGCAATTTACAAAGTATTGAACAATACCCGTGGTGGACCTTTATTCATTCCTTTTGGACTCGGAGAAGGCTAGTCGGAAATTGCATAATACCCGTGGTAAATCAAGTAGATTCACAGTTTACAAAGTATTGAATTCAAGATCTTCTGTTATTTTCTATAAAGACCTGTTGTCTATATTTTTTCACCGAGCCACTTGTAATAATTAAAACGTAGTTTTTTTATTGAAAATAAACGACTTTCAATTTTTCCCACAATTTGGGAAAAGACAAAAGTGTTTTCACATTATTTTGGCATAATTTCACTTTAATTTTCATTCATTAATTGGACAAAATTTACATTAAACATAACCATTTACGATTAGAATATAATTACAAACCAAATCGAACTACAGTATTGGAAATGTCAAATTTAAAATGGCAACGCAAATTTTTTTTTTCTTTTAGTGGAAGAAAAAAAACTTAATCCGGTACCGTATGATTTAAATTTCTTAGTCAAACCCAAATTTGAATATTAAGAACAAAAATTGCAATCTTAATTAAGAAAATATTTTTTTGTCAAAATAGTTTATGAGATTGGCATAACTCATTACTTTCGTCCCTAAGTTGAAATCAATACAAATAGTTTTGAGTTTGTCCACCATTAATCATTTAGGTCATTTTGTGAAAAACATTTATTAAATAAGAACAAAATGACATAAACACTCCCTACTTTTGTCAGATCATTTTGACTAATTATATTATACCAAGAGCATTTTTGTCATTCTAATACATATTTAATAAAAAAAATTCACAGAATAATGAACTTACGCATGTGATGTGTGAAACAATATACGTAAGGCGCACAAGTTGAGATTTGACTTAGTCATCTATAAACATTATCTCTACTAATTATTGAAACATTTTTTGTCAATTAAAAGATGGTGAAAAGATAAATTAGTTTTCTATCACACAAAAAAAAAATGATGGGTAATAATGTAATTTCACATGTCTAAATTTTATCGGTTTTTTATTGAAACCTCACCTACAGATGACGTTAAAATACCTTTAATATAAAAAATAAAATAAAAAATAAAAAAAACCAAAAACCAAAAACAAAAATCTCTCACCCCCTCCAGGTTCTCTCTCTTCCTTTTTCCTTCTCATTTTCTAAAAAAATATGTTTATACACACAAAGTATGTAAGTAAATGCTAGTTGTTAATTAAATAAACCATAATAATTAAGATAAAACCAAATGGGTCGGTGAATTTGAGTTGGGAAATGTAAGGTTTTGCTGGCAGTTAAATTAAAAATGGTAAAATAATTGAGGATGAGGTACGTTGAGAAGAGGTTATGACTGGTTGTTTTAAAAGAGAGGGATGTCATGCCACTAAGGATAAGCGTTGACTACGTGTGGAAAGAAGGGCAAGGGTTCGTGTCCCTGGGTCCCACATTGTCGTGTTTTGCACAGAAAAAGAAAACCAAATGTTCTAGAAGAAATTCCGACGTGGAAGGATCGATGTATGGATAAATTTGAGACTTGGGTTGGGAATATTTATAAAACTTTTTGTCAAATTACCATATTAACCGTAAGATATTAAATTTGTGTCAAAATTTTTCTTAGCATATGGTTGTATACAAAATGGGCTTATAGATAGTAATTTAGAATCAAATTTATTATTTACGAGTTAAATTTAAAATCGTTTACTTACAAGTTTTAACTGAAGAAATATACTACTAAATTAAAGTATGTTTGGATGATGACATTTTATCTCATTGGTGTATGCATCTTAGTGCAAATAAGATTTCTGCCCGTTCACTCTTCTTAATAATTAAAATTTAACATACTAAAAGTATCATTTGTGAAAAAAAGAAAGAAAAAAGAGTAAAGTCTGTTTAGTGCCGAATTTGAATTCTCTTAAATGCTGTTCAAAATTAGTTTAGAGTAGAAAATTATTATACATTTTTGCCAAATATTATTTATTTATTTTTGGATAACGATTCAATATCCAACGTTTATGAGAAGTAATTGAAAAATAAAAGGTAGAAAGGGCCCCCCATTGGATTTACAAGTACAAACTGTGCGTCATTGGTTTTCAAATGAAGGTCCAGTAACTTGTCAATGTGAATATTTTAAAATGAATCCAGATCCTTTTTGTGAGGATTTTGAGAATTCGTGAATCGTATCTGTTCATCATATATTATGTGGTATGAAATTATTTTAAATATTTTTATATAAAATTAAACATAAACAGTACTTGATAAAAACTGATCACTGATGCATGATAAACGGACACGATTCACGAATTCCCAGAATCCTCACCAAAAGAAACCGGAGAAGATCCTATTGGTTTTAAAACATTTAAGTTGATGGCCTTGCTGAGGTGGATGCGCCAACAATTGACACGTAAATTAGTTTTGACACATGGTCTCAATGGATTGGACCATAAGCTCAATTGGTCATTGGACAAATGTGGAGGTAGGGACTGACTTAGAAGAGTAATTTCATGTACATACGTGTGGTTAGCAGTTGGAACTCGTGGTTAGCGGTTGGAATTCCATCTTCCAAGTTAGGCCTGTCAATTTTTTACATTACTTCTTAATTCGACACGAAACAATACAAAAATTAGAGGTTTCAAATCAATGTATTAACGAGTTCGGTCATTATCGAGTAACTCGTTAAGAACCCGTCAACATGTCAAGCATGTTGAATCCCACATCGGCTAGAGAGAAAGGAGAAAAATAATTTAAATATAATTACCCCACTCTAACTAACACCGAGTCCTTTTGTGATAAAACACCACACCCGATGGATTGTACATGTGATAATTACCAAGTTGGGGACATTATTGGTGTTGTTGGAAGTGGGCCAAGGGTCCGTCTCTCTGATAATTCTACAAGGTAGTTATCGAGTCACCCGTTAAGAACCTGATAAGATATTGTTTGCTAGATCTAGATGTTAGGCATGACAATTTATTACATGACCCGTTAACCCCACACGAAATGACACAACCCACTAACAAATCATGTCGTTATTGGGTCACCTGTTAAGAACCCGTTAAAATAACTAGTGTGATGCGGCACAACCCGCAAACATAACAGGTATGACACAAACACAACTCATTTGCTATGCCTATTCCAAGTGTCGCAATTCAAATAGAGAGGCTTGCAAAATAATTAATGGAATACTAATAAGATAATCAGATTGCCATTTAGTACTACGTTTTAGTAATATTCCTCTTCATTTGTAAATAAGAGGTCCTACATTCGATTCTCGTCAAAGAACGAGAAGCCAAATTCGAACCAAATTATTGTGGCTATCCCATAAATAGGCTTAGCCTACTACTCCACTCATAGTGGAGTTGGGTACCAATATTGGAGTCCAACTCTTTGAAATCAGATTGGAACCATAAAAATTAAAGTTTTGAACTATAGCATTGTTCAAACTAATCAAAGATAATTTTCACGTGTTATATCGTTCCATACTTCTAATTTCTACACATATCAATTATTAAAAATCAATCACATAAAAAACTTATAAATCACATTCTAATAATCATATCAATGACTATAATTTAGGGAAGTGTTATTATCACTCCAAAAATCTCATTCTATACTCCTCACAAGTGTATTTTTCTTTCCTAATATAGAAAGTTTGAAGTGTAGAATGAGATTTTTGGAGTACTAATAACAATTCCCATAATTTATTATGAATCTAAATTTTTTTATCCAGTTCACATCAATTTTAATAACATCCTTTATTATTATTTGGATTAAGATTTAGAAAACTTAATTAAAGTTTACAAATTAGGAATTATTAACGAAGATATGACTTCTCCTTTAAGCTACATTCTCCTTTAAATATAATACAATATAGATATGTAGTTTAGCATCTTAAGTTTCCTTGTAGTCGAAGAAATCTTTATGTAAGGGCTCTATGCGAACATGGTGGAATTATTAGCGAAGACGACAGCAACCATCTGGTATCTCTCACACGCCTTCAAAACTACAAGAAAATCTAAAGGAAATGTTAAAGCTTTCGGCAAACTTCAAATTTCACATGTCGTTTTTTAATGACCCAACAAATAACGCACCTTTTTTTTCTTCTTCTTCTTTTCACATTTCTTTATTTATTGAGAACTTTAATCAAAAGCTCCTGGTACTATTCACGTTAATAAAAAACCACATTTTTACACTAAAAAGTCAATTCTGTTAGCATCTTAAGTCTCCTTGTAGTCGAAGAAATCTTTATGTAAGGGCTCTATGTGAACATGGTGGAATTATTAGCGAAGACAACACAGGGACGAAACCAAAAATTTAACTAAGAGGGGGCACCTTAAAAAAATTTGAGCTCTTTTTTTGGACAAATAAAGTTAGTTTTTTTACAAATGCTGAAAAAATTAATTATAAAATGCCTAATTTTATTACTCTATTGTCTAATTTTGTCTTTAATTGTTGACAATCTAATGCTCATTCGTACTAATTAACCAAATGTATGCAACTCAACAAGGTTTAGACATTAGTGCGTGAAAAAAATATACAAGACGGAGGGGCATTTAAAAACTAAAAGAGGATTTTCACTATTTTAATATGATTAATTGAATAATCTGCAAAACAAAAAAAATAAGAATGATTAATTGAATAATTCTTAATGAAAAAAAACAAAAAGGATGAGAGGGGGCATGTGCCCCCACCAGGCCTTACCTCCCTCTGTCCATGACACAACAGCAACCATCTGGTATCTCTCACACGCCTTCAAAACTACAGGAAAAACCAACGGAAATGTTAAAGCTTTCGGCAAACTTCAAATTTCACATGTCGTTTTTTAATGACCCAAAACAAATAACGCATTTTTATTTTCTTCTTTTCACATTTCTTTATTTATTGAGAACTTTAACGAAAAGTTCTCAGTACTATTCACTTTAACAAAAAATCATATTTTTCACTAAAAAAATCAATTATAGTACTATTCACTTTACCCTTATTTTGTCTTTATCGTTAAAACTTAAAGTTTTCAAGTTATTTTTATTAGTTTTCCCTTATTTATTTCCATTTTACTCACGTTGGTTTAGAGTTTAACAACACCCCCGTTGACATTTGTAAATTATCAAGCTTGATCTAATTCACGTCTGTTAATATATATTTCTCTTTGTAAAAAATAATGGGAATTGTTATAGGTACTCCACAAATCTCATTTTGCACTCCAAACTTTCTATAATTAGAAAGAAAAATACACTTGTGAGGAGTGTAGAATGAGATTTTTAGAGTGCTAATAACAGTTCCCAAAATAATATATATCTTTGTTGGTTAATTTTAGAGCAGGATTCCCTCCTCCTTTTAATTTTCTTTTCCTTCCCAATTCCCTCCTCCTAATTTTCTTTCCTTCCCAATTCCCTCCTCCCGCACTTTCCTCTGTCTTTTTCTCTCTATAAAGTAGGTTTCTCTGTCTTCTTATTCGTTTGAACGCCGTTACGCCATCACCAAAAAACTTTAGCATTTTATATTTTCATTATTTGTAAGTTCTACTTTCAAAAATTTTAATGGGCACATACATAGCACACATTAATTGCGAATTAGTATTTAAATAAATCATCGTTAAATAACCAAAACGGTCGATGGATTTGAGTTGGGAACTGTAGGGTTTAGATGGCAGTTTAATTAATTTGCTCAACAAAAATGGCAAAAAATAAAGGGATGTGTTATCTACACATCCTATTTTACTTCTCACACACATTTTGATAATTTTTGTCCATTTATCTTCTTTAATGCATCCGATCCGACGATCAAAAATTAAAAAAATGTTTGAGAAGTAAAATGAGGCGTATGAATATCACATCCCAAAATAAATTTAGGATGAGGTACGTTGGGACGAGGTTATGGCTGGTGGAAAAAACAAAATAAATTTAGGATGAGGCACGTTGGGACGAGGTTATGACTGGTGGAAAAAAAAAAAAAGAGGTGTCCATTCCTGCCAATAAGGATAAGGGTTGACTACGTGTAGAAATCACGGCAAGCGTTCGTGTCCCTGGGTCCCATATTGTCGGGTTTCGGAGCAAAATGTTCTAGAAGGAATCCGACGTGGAAGGCTGGATATATGGATAAATTTGAGACTTTGGTTGGGATTATTAATTCATAGAATCCATTTCTTTTGGTTATCTTAATAGAGATCAACTTAGAGAGAGCATTCTCGTCTGATTCTCTTTGTGAAGGTTCTGAAGATCCTCAAATTACATCCGTTAACCGTACATCGTGCGGCTAGTTTTCATCGGTTACTGTTTATATTCAATTTTATATAAAAAACTTTATAATGATTTATGACCGTAAGATGCATGATGAACGATTGTGATTTAAGAATTCCCAAAATCCTCGCAAAAAGGATCCGGCGAGAAGCCTCACTCATCAACTTATGTAAAATGGATTTATCAGTATTATATTATTTTGATCAATAGCCTGTCATTTGTTAATTTTTTTACATATATTATTGTTTTATTGAAACGAGACGTGGTTGAGGCGGTGGATAAATGAATGGTTGATTTGATATTATAAACCAGAATTTATCAAATTTAGCCTAACTTTTAATTTCAAAAATGTCAGCTTTAATTAAAACTTTTAAATATATTCAAAATTATAATTAAATAGATACAAATACCTTTAATTTCTATGAATAACCTGTTGAATAAAAGATTTTTGTGCTATGATCAAGTGTTGCTCTCGCTAATATTATCTCCTTTTTTCTATTCTTTTCCGAACTAATAATTTAGAACCGAACTTGTTACTTATGTGTTAAATTTAAAACCGTATACTTACAAGTTACAAATAAATAAATATACTACTAAACTAAAGTATGTTAAAGCGTATGATGTTTTATCGTATTGATGGAAAGCAATAATGCATGCAAACTAATGAGCGTTCAATTTCACCAATTTCTTTCTTTCTTAAAAACTAACAATTTAACACATTAATGCTATTATTTATAATAAAAAAATGACTAAAGTCCGTTAAGTGCCAAATTCGAATTCTCTTTAAAACTGTTCAAAATTAGTTTCAACAACAATATTATTATATATTTTCACCAAATTTGTTTCTTTCTGTAAGTTACTCTATATTTCAATGTCCATCATTCATAAAAAGCAATTGAAGAAAAAAAGGAGGTAGAAAGGCCCCATTGCATTGACTAAGTACAAACTGTGTGTGTCATTGGTTTTCAAATGAAGGGAAATGAATCATCTCTAGATCTCTTCCACTAAAGCCTACCAATCAATAAATTCGGACCCTTGAAATTTGATCCAACGGCTAAAAACAGAGGGCCCCTTTAAAAGTTATAATAACTTTAGCCGTTGGGTCAAATTTCAAGGGCTCGGATTTGTTGATTGGTAGGATTTGGTGGAAGGGATATGAAGAGGATACCTTTCCCAAATGAAGGTCCAGTAATCTGACAATTCAGTTGTTGGCCTTGCTGATGTGGATGTGCCAGCGAACGACATGTTATTATGTTTTGCCACATGGTGCCACCTGGTCTCGTTTGATTGGACGCTAGGCCAGGAGGATCATCTTCGGATCCTCTTTGTGAGGATTCTGAGAATCTTCAAATCGTGTAGGTTCATCGTATATCGTGCTACTAGTTTTCGTCAAGTACTATTCATATTTAATTTAAAATAAAAGTATTTAAAATAATTTTTGACTACACGATGTACGATAAACGGACACGATGTGAAGATCCATAGGATCCTCATTCAACGCTAAGCTCAATTGGTAATTGGAAGTGGAAGTGGATTTGGGATGAGGATCTCTCTGGATTTTCTTTGCGGGAATCCTAAGATCCTTACATCATGGCCATTCATCGTATATCATGCGGTCAGTTTTTGTTAAATACTATTTGTATTTAATTTTAAATACATAAATTCCTAAAATTTATGACAACACAATGTAGAATAAATAGCTAGAATGTGAGAATCCCTAGATTCGGATGAGATCCAAATCCATGGATATGGATGATATGACTGAGGGAGTAGGGACTGCCTGAGAAGAATATATTTCATGACTACACAACTTGGTTAGCGGGTCTGCATTTTCGATGTGTCCCCAATTTGGATAAGGAAAACTTTTGAGAGGATATTTTGATATCTTTATAAGATAATCCGACCGCCATCAGTGGTATCTACTCAATCCACTCCAACCTTTTCCTTGAAAGGAAGGAATAGAGAAAAGTTTATGTCCATGTATCAACGAATCCCAAGTAGAGATATTGATAACACACGTAAAGATTACGGATCAAAATTGTATTTTCATTCTTTTGTAAATAAGATGTCTTATAGACAAAGAATGAGGGAGTGAATTAAAATATTATGGCTAACTTATAATGAAGTTTAACCTACTTTTCTACCTCTTAATGTAGACGATATATGTGTAAAAAAAAAGAAGAAAGAAGATCTTTAGTCGACAAAATAACCATTTTGTAAATAATATGCATAAATTCAAACTTTGAGTACGAGGCAATGGCAGAGCCAACAATCCAAATCAAGAGGGGCCCTTAAGCTAATGAAATAAATTAGAAAAAAAATTTAGTAATATCATAGAAAATGTTAATCAAACAAGAGTAGTGGAGCTCTAAAATTTGTATGAAAAAAGAAAGAGTATTGAGATAAGTCATAATAAATAAAACATGTGTTGACATCTTACGCAACATTGATAATAACGTTATAACTAGCTCAAACTATTATAATGAGATTTTTCTTCTAGTAATATTGAATCTTCCTCTCGAATGTATATACCTTGTTTTATACGAACTAACAAAAAAAAAAAAAGAATTGGTTTAAAAGAAATTAGAATGTTGGCAAAAGGGTAGTTATTTATGGTAACTTTATTTTAGGTGGGGGTTTAAAAAACCAAAATGTAGTTTCCATCAGGTGTCGACCCCAGGACCTGATGATAGCTCCAAAAACTGATTCACTAATACACCACATAATCATTATTTCAAAAACCCGTACACAATAAATATAGGTTTAAATTCCAGAATGAGCCTGGACTACCTTAGTCTCCATGTGGCTCACCACTGGTACATCAAGTGATGGAAATGATTAAGACCATTTCTAAATAGTATGTGTTATATTGACTTGTGTTTCAAATACATTAATTTTTTTTATCTTAATCTAAATTTTCACTTAAAAATGGCACCTATCAAATTCCTTGGTAATTAGAAATGAGCTTGAAAAAAAAAAATCGTTTTGAGTTATATGTACTAGGCGTTACCTAGTGAATTGTTAGTGGTTTAAGTTAAATTGTTTATGAAATAACTCCTACCTTGCATATAGGGATTGCAAAACTTGTCATATGGAATGAGAGACAAAAACAAAATTTATATTACGTAGAATTTCAGTACTTTTCAATCCTTGTATGAAAAGACAAAAAAACACAACACACTAACACTTGGTTTGGTACTGAGGTGATTCTGAAAAAAGCTGCTATCAAAAAAAGCTGGGAGCTGTTTTTGTGTTTGGTAAACACTCAGCTTCAGCTTTTTTTCACAGTTTTGGATGAAAAAAAGCCAAAAACAAGAAGCTGCAAAACCCAGCTTTGAAAAACCGGTTTTTTTTCACATCTGTTTTACATAAAAGTTTACCAAACACTCTAATACTGTTTTTTTTTCTTTTTCAAAAGCACTTTTACAAAAAAGTTTACCAAACACTCTGCTGCTTTATTTCACAGCTGCTTATTCTCACAGCATAGCAGAAGCAGTTTTTTTTCAAAGCACATCAATACCAAACCAGCCCTAAATCCATCCAAAAATCAAAGAAACCAACTTCAAAAAAAAATTTCATCTTGTACCCTTAATTGATCCACTAGTTAACAAACCTCAGCCTGCACAACTTCAACAAAATTACACACCTATCATCAATCAACACAACCTCTCATCGACAATCTTTGCAGAAGCAGTTCAACTACATATAAAATCAGTTTTGTATACTTAAAAAAAATTCCTTGTGAAACTAACAACGTAATTATTTGTACGATTAGTTTTGTATATTTTATTAATAGAATCAATTAGTATATTTTTTGAAAATTATTTGTGAAAAAAGACAGCTTAACTATACGAAGAATCTAAGTGTTTAACTATGCGAATAAATTTTGTCCCTCTTTGAAAAAAAAAAAAAAAAAAACGATCTCTCTACGAAATATGATAGATAATTTAACTCGACTTGTATTTATGCCTAAATATACAGTATATATTGTGTAGCGTCTTAAGTTTGCTTGTACTCGAATAAATCTGTATATCAGGGGCTGTATGCGAGCATGGTGGAATCTGGTATCTCTCACATGGGATATACAAGAAAAGCCCATCTCCATGGAAATGTTAAAGCTTTCGGCAAACATCAAATTTCACACGTCGTTTCAACCGAACCAAAACAAATAACGCACATATTTTTTTTTCTCTTTTCACATTTCTGTACTTATTTACATATTACTCACGTTGGTTTAGAGTTGAATGCTTTGACAACACCCATTGACGTTTGTAAATTGTCACATCGGTTTTTATATTTGTAAATTTACAACTACCATGACATGCTTAGTAGTTAGAGACGAATTTCAGGCTCATATGTCATACGGTATGTTTTGAATGCGATTCTTAGCTTTGATGAGATTGGAATGCCTCTGTGAGTCTTCCTAGCCCGTGAAAAGTTGGACTGCCGTGACGGAGCCACCAGTTGATCGCCTATCTAAAAAGAAAAAAAAAGAAAAAATTTCAAATTTAGACCTAACTCACATCTCCTAATATGAAAAGGAATTTAATCACTAATTAAAAACATAAATCCATTGATTTTAATATGTCCTAATTTAGATCCATTCTTTTTTCACATTTCTGATTTGGATAATTGATAAATCAAGGTAAATGATTATCATAATATTAAGATATGAAAAACTTTGGAATCACCAACACATAAACCCATATTCTTAAAACCATAGTAAAGGGCTTGTAGCTTAGTTTGTTTGGAACATACATCTCCTGCACTTGAGGTCCCGAGTCTGATTCTCCCGCTCCCTCAAAATCGCTTACATTTAAAAAATTATAAAAAAACCGATAACCATCTACAAATATTTTCAATAATAACAAAAACTAGAGTAGGAATAAATCTAGAGTCTAGAAGTCAAGAACTTCCTAAGCTCCCTTCTTAGGATCTTCCCAGCTGCAGACTTTGGAATTGAATCTGTAAAAACCATCTTCCTTACCTTCTTGCATGAAGCAACCTGTGCAGCCACAAAATCCATCACATTCTCCTCTGAAATTCGACTTCCGTGCTTCCTCAACACAAATGCCATTGGTCTATATCTCCCCACTTTCTTCATCCGCCATACCTGCCACTGCAACATCAAGTATCTCAGAATTGTTAATCAGCACTTTCTAAATCTGCCGGTGCAATCTGAAACCCCTTGTATTTGATCGCGTCTTTAAGCTGGTCTTGTAGGTTTAAGTATCCGTCTTCATCAAAGCACACAACGTCCCCTTTTTGCAGTCAATCCTCTTCATCAGTTGTCGACATTGTTGCCTCGGCATTGTTTAAGTATGCATTCATGGCAGGCCCGCGTAGCCACAGCTCACCGCTACTTGTTGGAGGCAGGGAGGATCCTGTTTTCCAATCCACCACTCTGACATGCGTGTTTGGAGCTAAAAGCCCTATTGAAGAAGGTTTTTTAAGGCTTTCGGTGTTGAAACCGCGAGTTCCTACTGCCGTGGTCTCAGTCATTCCATAACCCTGAATCTAATCTGCATGAGGAAGAAACCTGAACAAACCTGCTTCAAACTCTTGAGGCTTTGTTTGGCCAAACCATCCTTAACTTTTACTGTCAATGCTGTTAAAATTGGTGGAACGACCGGAAAGTGTGTAACTTTGTACTCATCAATTGCGTTCACCACCTCATTGACATCAAATTTCTTCATCACAACAATTCTTGATCCTAAAGACAACAACCCCATCACGAAAAGGGAGAACCCGTAAATATGAAACAACGGAAGAACATCCAAATACACATTGCTCAAACTCGAACCCTCATTGCAAAGCCTCAAACTGCACGAAAAGCTCCACTGCAGCTATGAAATTCCTGCGTGTGATCATAACACCTTTGCTCGCACCAGTAGTCCCCGAAGAATACATTATCACCGTGGTGTCCTGCTCCTAATCACCGGCCTCGAGCCAAATCAACATTACCATAAACAAGCTTATAAAAAACCAAAAAAAAAACATCATTCTTCGAATCCGAAACTGCATTTTCCGGCACAATAACATCCAATGCATATAGCTTACCAACGTATTCAAGTCCAGTAAAAGCACGACACGCTTTCAAACCACCAACCTGTTTCTTGATTTCCACGACACTGCTGAGAGGATTCATCGTCGTGACGATTGCACCAGCGTGCAAAACTCCCAAGAAAACAATGGGATAGTAAATGGAATTCGGCATAAGGATCAGAACAACGTCACCTTGTGAAACCCCCAACCATTTTTGGGAGGCCACATGCAAATGCTTTGACAAAAGAGTAGAGCTGGGAGTAAGAAAGCGAGGGCCCATGTGAGGAATCAATGAGGGCGGGTGAAAGCGAAACCCCATTGTGCTGGTGTGAAAAATGGGCGAGACAACATCCAGAAAAGGGTCAGTGGGGAGGGTAATTTCAGGGTGTTTACTGCGGTAAATTCCTACTTCTGGTGAAAACCACCAGGGGTAGTTGTGATTCTGAGTGTTATGTTTCTGTGAGATATGGCAGTTGAAGTTGTTGGTTAAGGTAGTTATGGTCATTGGGAAGAGAGAGAGAGAGAGAGAGAGAGAGAGGTTTCTGTGTTATTGATGTGTATTTTCCATGTACTTAAGTTTGAATCTCTTTTCTTAAACTAGTCACCAATGGGGTTTGAACTCATGCCATCATGTAAGGGCTCAACACATTTCCACCACTATGGTAAATGGCTAATTGCCTTTGACTAGTTTAAATTAATACATTGTAGGATTTTCTAGTATAAAATATAAAAACATTTGCAAGTGGTTTGTAGTTCAGTTAGTTAAAAACATTCGCACTTGCACTCAAGGTCCAATATTCAAATCCCCTTCTGTAGTTTTAGCATAATTTTAGTGTAGATTATTCTATTGTTTGTCAAAAAAAAAGAAAAGAAAAAAAGATATAGATAATTTGAGGTTAGTGTATTTCTGTTTGAGTAATTACAATTGAAATTGTGTGTTACTTGGTTGGAAGGGAAGGCTAAATAATCAAGGGGTTAACTGAGGAAGGTGTCAATTAATTGTAATTAAATTGTAATTAAATTGTTAGCCGAACATGTGGGCGGCCCAGACATAGATTCACATCCCGTAGTTTTTTATACTTGATTTTATATGTTTGCGTGACAAATTTGAACACAAATTTTGTTATCCACGAATCTTCAAGTTTTCTTTAATAATACATGGCATATAAAATTTAAGAGGTGTGAAAACCAAGTTTAGCGCTAAAAATTTATAGCATTGAGTGCTACGTAGCATTGAAACCACACATTTTGATCACAAGACAACACTTATGGCATATACCATCGTCATCATGTACATGAATCCATATGGGAGTATTCTGAATCCTTAATCATGAAGGTGAGACATGCGTAACTTGATCTAATAAAACACCCACTTATATCATTATTTAAATTAGACCAGTTGGTGAGGGTAGGATCCTCGCTCTCTTATATCACAATTTTTTTTTCTCGTAAATTAAATTAGTTTAAAAATATGATAAAAAGGAAAATTAGACGGAATTAACGTCAGAGATGACATTGATGTGCAATGTAAGAAAATGCAGATGACATTGATCCACTTTAGAAAATAGGGGACTTTAACGAAAAGCTTTCAGTACTGTTCACTTTAATGAAAAATCACATTTTCACATTAAAAAGTCAATCCTGGTATTATTCACTTTACGACAACATAAGAAACGACAATGAAGCATGTAATTTCTCGTTGTGATCCATACAGCAGCCCATCTTATAAGCCCACATGAATTACAAGTGTGGTCTGGGCCGACCATAAAAGCCCAGCAACATATGATACGGCTTTAAAGTCGCGTTGTGCGTTGATTGAGCGACCATCTCTCCATCATTTTCAAGTCAAAGGCTTTGGCAAAGGCATTAAAAACAGAGCGATGGAGAGTTTTGACGCAGATTCGGGTTTCAGGAGGTTAAGTGACGTAATTTGAGTTACAAGAGCAAGACTCGAATTGAGTTTCAAGATGCGTAAGTTTAAATGAAACAATTTATATAGAAATCGAACCGTGTGATGACACATACATTCACTCTCAATTGCAATATACAATGTCGAAGAGAAAAAAAACTGAATATACCACTAAATCAAGAACTAGCTGACACTAACTCTCGTCTTGACGGCTTTAATCCCCACTTAAACACGTGTACACTTTATGGAATAATTTCCATCTAGATATATACATTCGACCAATTCTTGGCTACTCAAAGATGAGTAGGAATTCCTACTCAAAACTCTTAGTGTTTTAATCACATAGTTTTGTGCATATGATCAGAACCGTTCATACTATGAATCACACTGTAAAGATCATCTTTGCAAAAAATAAATTAAAACTACGGTTGTTTAGTCAATCTATTGTAGCAAATACATAGACGGTTCGTAATGCTTTTATCAATTCCATTCATTTGTTTTTAAACAGTTTGATGACTAAACGACCTTAGTTTTAATTGTTTTTTGCAGAGGCGATCTTTATAGGGTGATTTATAATATGAATGGTTTTGATTATAAACACGAAGTTCTATAAATTGGCAATGAACAATTTTGAAAAATTTTGAGTAAGAATTCTTACTCATATTTGAGTAGTCAAATATTGTCCTATACATTCATGGAGGCAGATTCTCTACCCTCCAACTTCTCGTGCCCCCCTGTGCCTTTCTGTTTGTGTGGTCACGGTTAAGCCACGTCAACATTTTATATTACTATTCCTTTTTGTCTTATTATCTCCATAAAAAAATAATATAAAATGTTGACGTGGTTTAACCGTGATCACACAAAACATAAGAACACGAAAAATAAGAGGGCAGATAATCTACCCCGTACATTCATAGCTCACGAAAAACTTGCTGACACAATTACGGATTACCAGAAGCACCAAGAAGGAGTAAAGGGTAGGAGGGGACAGGAGTTTCCCAATTTGCACCAAACCATCAGATATGCCATAATTGCAAATAGCCCATGATTTCGACACGTTACCTTCGAATTTCATTGCCTCCCTTGGAAGCTCCTCCTCCGCTGGAGAAATGCATTTTGGTAGTGAAAAGAAAGTCTCACGCGCAGAGGGCATGCAAATGCTCCATCATATGTTATATTTTTGAAGCCTCCACCAACATTATAATATAAGGGGAAAGAGTGGGTCAGACTGCAGAAGCAATATCACTCGATCATTATCAAATCGATCGCAATCCTATTCTGTCATTTTTTTAGGTTCGACTCAGTAGCACATGTGAATGCTATGTGCTTGCTCATAGGTAAAATCATGATGCATCGATATGAAAGATAATAGCGCCGACCGTTATCAAAATGGTTGTGTATCGTATTGTGCCTATGGATTCTTCAATTGTTTGGACTTGGATTGAATCAACTTAGACCATCTTGAATCGAAGGGGCTACGTTTAGCCCTCGTTTAGATTATAGCCCTATAAGAAATTATTTTTTAATAAATAGTGTCAGACCATATCTATATACAATCTCCAACCGAAAGGGGCTATTTTCCATTCCCTTAAATAATTTATTATTTTAAGTTTGTTCTTTAATTTCATATGTTAATTGAATTAAACTACTATGTTAAAATAAGGTTTCCGGATATATTTTGAGGGCCACTTGTCGCTAAATGTTGTTTTAAGTTTCATGTTATTAAATATGTTAATTTTACTGCATGTTAACAACTTAGACATTAAAATAAGGTAAGATAATATAGAAGGGTGAAAAGGATGTCAGAAATAGTGTGGAAATGACTTAGGTATTTATAGGAAAAAAAAAATTAGAATTTTTAATTTTTTTTTTAATGTTGTCTTAATAAAAAAGGCTACATGATGTGAGCTAGTAGTACAACTGAGCCTAACTTTCAAGGCAGGCTGGCTGTACCCAGCCCTCTTGCCATTTGGCTATATTTTGGCCTGGTGGGTCCTAAATTTTTTTGACCAAGTCTTCCATTGGAGATGGATTTTGTATCAAAACGGGCTATGTTTTGGCCTATAGCCCTTTGACCAGCTCGGTTGGAGATGACCTTATGTTAGGATGGTTAGGTTTAGGTTTTTTCCATGATAGGTTGAAAACCTAATCTAACACCTATATAAATAGGGGTGTGATATACACACATCCCATTTTACTTCTCACACACTTTTTTAATTTTCCACCGTTGGATTGGATGAATTGAACAAAATCAACGGATATAAATTATCAATGGGTGTGTGAGAAGTAAAATGGGGTGTGTGGATAACACGCCCCTATAAATAAGGCCCCCTCACCAACAATGAGTTTCAATTTTCTGCAGCTACTTTGTGTGTGGTTTCTATTATTGATTGACATGTGTTAAGTTTATGACAACAAAATTAAGAAGGATTAAGTTTATTAACACGTATCAATCAATGATAGATGTCACAAAAAGACCACATACAAAATGAATGCAAAATATTTGTAACTCGCTTGCCAACTGCACCACATTTTTATTTTATTATCCCAATAGTGTAGCGTGCAAATATTAAATAGTGAGGAAGAACTGGTTTACTGCATATTGGTTGCGGCGTCTGTGTGCCTGCTAGTGTCTTATGTTGGGTACTGTCAACCTGAAAGAATTAAAACACTGTCACACGACGATATAATCGTTACACATTCTTTAATGAAGTTTATAATGTCAATTTAGTACTGTTAAGTGCATGTGCCTAGGTTTGCAAGTGAAAGGCAAAAAGCTGTTAATCTCAATAAGTTGGCAGCATCATTGAAAGTGCTTTTAAAGTAAGCTAAACGATACTTTTGTGAAACGTGATTAGAGAGGGTAACATCATGGTTCCACTTAAAAGGATTCAAGTACTAACAGTACGTAATAAAGGTATAGTAGCCCGTGGCTGGTGGCCCTCTTTAGATAAAATTGTCATTTACTTCCAACTCATTCTTCTTAGCTTTTTCCTGCAAACGCATATTTTTCACTAATTTAGGATTAGAAAAATGTTGGGGAGTTACCAAAATCTCACTTGTGTTGGACAATCAGACATGGATTGGATCAAAACATTTAGAATTATAATTCTTTTAAATTACGAGTAAACTATAGTTTTATTTCTCAACTATCACTTCTTTTAAAATAAACTTTTAAGATAAAGTTTCGTCAAATTGAATCACGTGACTTGCATGTGACTCATTTGTTAAGATAATGTCATCTTTGCATTGTGCATCTTGGATAAATTAGCTTGATTCTTGGATAGATATGCTATCGAGTCTTGGGCGTTAGGGTCTCGGGTTTGTGTCTTAGGTTTTGGTGTCTTCGTCTCTTCAGCATCCGCAACTCTAGAAGTTGAATCTCTAGCGTTAGGGTCTGCACTCTCGGTTATTAGATTTTTCAGGCCAAGTTCAAGGCTTCATGATACCATTCGAGCCTCCGACTCGTGAGTCCCTAGATTGAGTCTCGAGTGCCAGGCTTTGGTCTAGGGTCACAAGGAAGTCGAGGCTTGGGAGCAAGCAATAATTTTATATTAAAATGTTATTTTCAAGAGTTGAACTTGAAATCTCTTACTTATAAGAAAAAAAAAATACTACTAAGCATATCGCTGTTTACTTTTTGTAGATTAAACATAAATTAAATAAAATGATAAATTATCCTACGCACCAAACGAGCCTAACAATACCAACTGTGTTTGAAGTAGATTGAGTAGCACGCACCAAAAAGGGCGAGTGGAAAATGCAAATACAAAACTGCCCTCTCTTTTTATAAGCACTTGTTTCTATTTACTTCTATCCCTCATTTCATTATGCTCTGCTTCAACCAAACATAAGCTTCCTTTTGCTTCTATCCAAAAGCAGAGCAAACCAAAAACAGGGGAAGCTCAGAGGTTTATAACACACAGATGGGCCGGCTCGCACCGTTGTCGGAAGAGCCGATCATCAACGGAGAAGGCGCCGTGAACCGGTCGAGCAAAGGCATTCTGCGGAGCACTCAGCCGTGGCGGAACTGGATCAAGACCCACCTTTCTCCCCTCGTGCTCTTCCACAAGAGGTCGGACTTCAAAGTGCTTCTCAGCGTTCTGGGTTGCCCTCTCTTCCCTGTCTCTGCGCTCCCCAAACTACCCCTCAATGAGGTACTCATCCCTTCATTTTTTGTAATTAGTTATCATGATTTGATCATGAGTACATAATGTGTTTGGATCATTTGGACCTCGGTATGCATAACAGAGTATCTAGTTTTTCTTGTTTAGTATTTTTTAATACAAACTGGAGAAGGAGAAATCAAGTACGTAACTTAAGGTGTTAAAATAATCGTTCTTAACCAAATAAGTTAAAAGTCGGATTAACTTATTTACATTGTTGATTAAACATAATTTATCACTTCTCTAATACAAATGGGTTTCACATATAAGTGAGAAAGCGGTCATCGATATGATTAATATAACTGATATTTAAGAGGATGTAATCAAATGCATAATCGATCATAAGTAGAACTGTTCATAATCACTTACCTACAAACCAGTTGTGTTTTTCTTTTAACATGATTTTTTTTTTTTTTGGTTTAAAAGTTTTATTGGGTTTACTTTTGTTGAGGGAGAGTGGGTTCCCATGCATGTGAGAAAATAACGACTGACAATGGGCTAAAGAGTGAGCAAAGTGGTGGTGTTATGGGTCTTCTTTTGGTTTGTGTTTTTGCTCAGCTTTTTTGGCAAGTTGCTTCCCACACTTGTCTCCCACCATGAAAAAAGGAAGCACCTTTAATTTTGGATGAAATTTAATATTTTTTTTAGTACAACGACATATTTTATATTAAAAGAAGAAAGAAATTCGGTTAAGTCACACAATGACAATTCAATTTGGTATCGAATACGCCAGTCGAGATTCGAACATAAGATCTCTCATTTACAAATAAAGAAAAATATCACCAGATCGTAGTACTGAATGACTGTATGAAATTTAATTTTTAAAAATAATTAACATGTACTTAAAAAAAAAAATCTTAAACAATAAACAAATTCATGAAGTTTTTATTATCCTCTGATTATTTATTTATTTTTTAATGGGTTTCTTAAGCAGGTGTCTTCTACTGCACAATACATCGTACAACACTTCACAGCTGCTACTGGTTGTCGCAAGCTAGAAGGCAAAGTGAAGAACATATTCGCAACCGGGAAAGTGATCATGGCAATGGTGAATGATCCCGGCCCCAGTGGCAGCTCAGCTGCCGGAGCCACCACAGTTTCGGAAAAAGGATGCTTTGTGATGTGGCAGATGGTTCCTAATAAGTGGCTCATTGAGCTAGTTCTAGGTGGTCACAAGGTGGCAGCTGGTAGCGACGGCTTTGTCGCTTGGCGCCACACGCCCTGGCTAGGCGCCCACGCTGCCAAAGGTGGTGTTCGTCCTCTCCGGCGAGCTCTTCAGGCAAGTCCTACTTAACTAAATATTTTTTGAATTAGAATTAATTCATCTAAATGTCGTGGTTTGGTCCCAAAGAAAGTTGCACTGGGAAAATGTGTCTGAGGGGAACAAGGGCAAATAAATATGAAAAAGGTTCATCTCTGAATCTCTTCCACCAAATCCATCAATCCGAACCTTTGAAATTTAATTCAACGGCTAAAATTATTATAACTTTTAAAGAGGTCTATGTTTTTAGCTGTTGGATCAAATTTCAAGGAACCAGATTGGTGGATTTGCTGGAAGGGATCCGGAGAGAGGATCCCTTTCCAATAAATATAGTGTTGCTTGTTAGGTACATGTTAGGTAGGGTAGTATGAAAATAATGAACTTTTTGTACCAGAACTGCCATCTGCATTTGTCACACTTTAATTGAGAGAGGCGTCACCAAAATTATAGAAATAAGTTGCTAGATATTTAGCAAGAGCAAGCCAATTTCAAAGAGGGTTAGACTGTAAATTTGAACTATTGATCCAATCGATTATAATTAGAATGTAGTTCCAAATCACAATTTCACAATGTACGCATTAGTCTGATAACATACATCTAACAAGAAAATATTAAGTGCATCTACAGTTGAAGTGTATGAGAAAAGAAAATGAAATTGTTTATAATACTCTACAAAGTCATCTTGCGCTCTAGATGCACTCTTCCCTAATGTAAAAGATACATACAGAAGGGTGAAGCAAAACGACTCTTTTGGAGTGCATATAACAGCTCCTAAAGAAATAAGCTCCTAAAAACATTATTTTGTCAAAATTTTTGTAGTGAAGCTAGAGTTGGCTAGTACGTAGTAGAGCAATGTACTCTCGAAAGATTGTGAATCTAGACCATTGACGTCAACTTTTGTCATAATGTGTAATAATGTAGTTTAAATTCGTCTTTAGCGAGAATCGAATCTAAGACACTTCATAATGTGTAATTTAACTATACAGGTTAACAATATTAACCTTATGTGTATTTTACGATTTAAGCGTATTCAAAACACAAAAGCACATGAAAATAGAAAAGCTATTCATATACTCATCTTTACTTCTTACACATTTTTGTTAATTTTTTTACTATTGATATTCTTCAATTCATTCAATCCGACAGTAGAAAATAGAAATGATGTGTAAAAAATAAAAATGGTTGTGTGGATTGCTCTAGGCTTTTTTTATTTTTATTTTTTATTTTTTTATTTTAATCTTCATTATCAATTAAAAGAGAATGAAAAGATAATTCGGTGGTTTATCAAAATAAAATCATTGACAATAATCTAATTTAAAAAAATAAAAAATTTTACATTTTCTCTCTCTCTCTCTCGTATCTTTCCAGCTTCTCTCTCTTCTATATATTTTGTTCTTTTAATAATTTATTTATAGGGTTAAATTCTATTTACTGTCTTGAAGTTTCGTGGTTTTCAACATTTAGTACATCAAGTTTTTTTTTTTTGTTCCAGAATCATACCTAAAGTGTTAATTGTGGAACAATTTTATACATTCATTAGTCAAACTGTTAAGTCTGCCGTTAACTAATGATGTGATGCTTACATGGACAATGATTGAGCGCTATATGTCATTAAGAGTCCACGTGGATTTTTTTTTTTTTTTCAGAAGGGATTTAAAAAAAAAAAAACCGTACTCTCCCTCCCTCGTCCCCGCACCCTCTCTCTCCCTTCTCTCTATTGCAACCTGCACCACCCTCCCTTCTCTCCTCCTCCCTTCCTTATCCCTCCATTCTCTCATCTGCACTAACCCACCATGTCGCTGTTCTCGATCTCACCAAGTTTTCATCTTTCAATTCTCTTCAAGCTAAAGTTTAATCATTTTTTGCACACCACCAAGAACAAAAATTCACCAACAAATTTATCCCACCCAACGAAACAAAAAAAAAAAAAAAATTCCAAAAAACAATTCAAGAAAAAGTAAAATAAAACCCAACTTGATCGAATCCCACCAAACAAATCAAACCTAACCTGATCGAGTACAACTCTAAGAAAATGGCGCGCTACAAAAGAAAAGCACATCGGGTTGGATCTGGATGCCGTCGACATCGATCTCAAGAGCAAACAAAAGAAAAGCACATGGGTCAATATACGCCCAACCTTTTCAATTCCGCTACAAAAGAAACCCTTTGGAGGTGCTGTGACGGCGAGAGAGAGAGAGGACATCAACAGGAACCACGTCGGGTCGGATCTGGATGCCGTCGACATCGATCTCAAGAGCGGCGATCTGGTGAACTTGTGGATCGAGTACGACGGGTCGAGTCAGGTCATCAACGTCTCGGTTTCGTACTCGAACTTGAAACCCAAAGACTCGGGTTGCAGAAGAGAGAAGGGATGATGCAGAAGAGAGAAGGGAGGGAGAGGGTGCGAGGGGATGATGCAGAAGAGAGAAGGGAGGGAGAGGGTGCGGGGATGAGGGAGGGAGAAGATGGTTTGTTCTTTTTTTTTTTAACCCCTTCTGAAAAAAGAAAAAAAAATCCACGTGGACCCTTAATGACATGTGGTGTCCAGTAATTGTTCACATAAGCGCCACATCATCAGTTAACGGCAGACTTAACAGTTTGACTAACGGATGTATGAGACTGTCCCAAAATTAACACTTTAGGTATGACTCCGGAACGAAAAAAAACTTAATGGACTAAATACTGAAAACTATGAAATTTCAGCGTAAGAAACTATTTTTTGCTCTTATTTATATTTACACACGTATAATATGTGGGCTTCACATGTGAGGAATTTTTCTTTATTTTACTTGCATTCATTGAGATTTTGACGTAGTAAATGTTGAAAACCATGAAACTTGAAGATAGTAAACAGTTTTTGTCCTTATTTATATTTACACACGTATAATATGTGGGCTTCGCATGCATGTGATGAATTTTTCTTTCTTTTACTTGCATTCATTGAGATTCATGACAAACACCAAAACCATTGAATGCGTTCACAGTCAACGAATGCAATGGTTGTTTTTTTGTTTAACATAGTAACCGGCTATGTATTATCTCTTTTATGATATGTGTGCGAGCTCACCTGCATTCATTTCGATTTACGACGAACACAAAGTTATTGAATGTCTTATTTAACCTCGGTTAAACATATCCAATGAGCACAAAAATGATCTTTGTGCTCGTCAAAAGATTACCACAAGTAAATAGACTACGTATAATATAAGACGTTATATCAGTGATGAAATGTTTTTCTTTTTTGGTTAGTAGGGATTAGATCCAATGGCTATATCAGCTGTATTTGCCCCAGCACAGTACATGGGAGAAAAGCAAATCACAGGCGTCGATTGCTTCGTGTTGAAATTGTCAGCCGATCAAACGGATCTGGCTGAACGAAGCGATAGCACAGCAGAGATGATCAAACATGTAATATTTGGCTACTTCAGCCAAAGAAATGGACTGCTGGTGTACTTAGAGGACTCATACTTAACCAGGATCCACTCTCCTGGCGCCTACCCTACCTACTGGGAGACCACCATGTCGACGAAAATCGAGGACTACCGGACCGTGGAGGGTGTGATGATCGCGCACGCCGGTCAGACGAGCGTGATCATCACACGGTTCGGGGATAATCTAAAGACGGGGTCCGCGATCACGCGGCTGGAAGAAACATGGGCCATTGATGATGTTGCATTCAACGTCCCCGGCTTGTCCATGGATTGCTTCATTCCTCCTAAAGAAGTACAGAAAGATTACCCTAAGAAAGATTTTGATTGGAGATCACCGTTAGATTGATGATGAAATGATGGTGATGATCTTGATCAAGATTAGTTGATAACAAAAGGATTTCATTATATGTTTTGATCCATGCCTTGTGTGAACAGTTGACTATTTTTGTCTCTTCATATACAAAGTGTAGATACAGTTATTTTCATACATGCTTGTGTACATCTTTGTTTTTTTTTTTTCAACAATTATTTAAGAGTTTGTTTGATAACTATTTTTTTTTTAATTTTTTTTTTTTTACTATAGAAAGTAGTAGATGGTCTATTTCTTTCAGTTATTCGATAAAATGCTTGCTCCACAAATCTCGACAGCATGTGTCGACAACATTGACATTAGCATCTGTTGACACTCAATAAACTCACTTGGAAGCTTTCGGCGTCTATTGAAATTTTTTTTTTTTTTTTTTTTTGGTGATGCTAAAAGTTTAGTTTTTGTTGAAAAAAAAAAAGTTTCGATAATTTTACTCTGTAACCTTAGAGATTAGAATTATAAATCTGTTATTGCTTAAGAAGAACTGAACTTAAGAGCTTTATTCAATGAACACTACTTGACTATTACTACGAATATGCAAATCACGGTTAATTGTATATGTAATTAACTGAAAAAGCTTTTGTGCGGGTAGATACAGGACAAAAGCTTTGAAAGCTTTGAAAGTTTGAAAGTTCGCGAGTGCGTGAAAAATGGGACTGGTCCGTTGTAGCCGTTGGGCTTCGCGCCTCAAAACATTGAACTCCCAATGCAAGCCTTTCCTCTCCGCCACCTCCTCCTTCTCCTCCGGCACCACAGCCGGGAATGAGAATCCAGGTCGACCCGGACCGCCTCCGATTCAAGTCGCGCTCACAGAGTCATCCGGGCGCGGCGTCTTCGCTACCCGGAAAATCGAGAACGGCGAGCTCATACACACAGCCAAGCCCGTCCTGTCTCACCCTTCCCTCTCCACCGTCCACCGGGTCTGTTATTTTTGCCTCAGAAAGCTCAGAAACACGGAGACCTCCCAACCCCAACGTGTTTCGTTTTGCAGCGACGATTGCAAAGAGCAAGCTAAGGTGGGCAGTTCGAATTTTGGGTTATGCGCACCAAGTGTTCGAGCTTTTGTCTCTGAAAGAAATTGCTTAATTTGGGTTGCATTACTGTTCTTTTTTAGGGTTTTTATGATGTTGAGATGAGAGCAGATTGGTCTGTTTATGATGACTATTGCAGGTATGCTTGTTTTGCAGACAATGGAACAATATAGTTTATAGTACAGAAGTTACTCATGCTACACACTGTATTTGCAGAATTTTGTTATTTCTACCATTTCTTTATCATGTATGTATTGTAGGAAAACCATCAAGATTTCATCTTAAAGCGGTTTGTGATCTAACGGAAGTCATTAGAGAGTTTCCTTGCTTCTTTCCGGTGTCATTGATTCTTGTGTCGACATTTTTGCCCCATTAACAGGGCTTAACAAAAACAAGAACAGCAACTGCTAGTACAAATACTTCTTTAGTTGATGAGCGTCAAAATTGTTTTTGTTTTAAGTATTTCACATGAAAGGGAAATAACAATTTTGCACAAATTTGTTTTACATATTTAGTTATGCTTGTTTTTTATACCTGGTCTGACAAGTCAGAAATGCTTCTAGCTTTGATGGTGATATACGTATTAATTTGGTTACTTGTAATTGTCTCTTACTAAAGGTCCCATGGTTTGAAATACCCACTTCTTGTAAAGCGGTTGGCTTGTATGGTCATGTTGGGAGCTGCACCTGCCAATCTTCTTGACATACTCCAACCTGCTAGGTTATCCGCAGAGATGATTTCAGAGGTCAGTACATTGGCTTTATTCTATGTTGATGACGCTAGAGTTTGAACGTTGAAATGGTATCATGACTTTATTTTCTTTATATACGTTCCACTAAGTAGAAGGAGCTTTGAATTCTATTCCCGCTTCCCTAGTGAGCAAAATTCACTTACTTGTACCTGGCGTGTTTGTCATGCTTTCAGAACAATTATAGCCCTTATGTCTTTCACTTTAAAAGTAATTTTCTTGGTTTCTTTGTCTTAAGAAGAGTATCAAATATATTAAAAATTAGGGATGCATAGCTTATTCTGGTTCCTTCTTCGGGTGGTTGAAAAGCTTGAAAACTTGACAGTTTGTATTTCTTTTGATCATCAAAGTTCCCTGCCTTTTCTCTTTATTGCTACAACTTTGTAGTAGGCATTACCAGAATAAATTACTTGTTTATTTATGCATCAAGGTGACAATTTTCAGATGGAAGCGGGGTTTGGCTTGCTAAGGAGTACCTTCAGAAACTCAAATATCATGGATGAACAGATGTCATGTATCCTTCAACTGACTGAAAATTAATATTGCTTTCCATCTTAGTTTTCAGATCATGTGTACTTGGCATCAGCATTTGGGAGAATACTTTTCTTTGACATTAGAAGTTTTAACTAAGCAATGGTATATTGGCATACTGGCACGCATTCGCATTAATGCATTTCGAATTGAGTTGGTTGGGGGACTGTATGATGATCTCCTGTCATCAGCAGCAGCATCTATAGATGCTGAAGCTGCTGTCGGGAATGCTGTTTATATCCTTCCATCGTTCTATAATCATGATTGTGGTAAGCTCTTCTTGTCTTCTGCTTCTGCACTATTTTGGTAAAACTTTTCTCCCTCCTTTATTTTAATTATTTGAAATTGCAACTTTTCTCGGGAGACGGAATATGGAAATTAAGAACTAAACCATAAGTGTTTTGGGCATATTCAGCTTAGGCTTAGCACATGGGGTTATCACAAAAGCAATGAAAGTTCTAGGTCCAGTTAATATCTTCCAGATGTTAATCTAATTTAGTCAAGATGTTAAATGAAATTTAATTTTACATGATATAAGACATTGAATAAAGTAGTTCGCACGGTAGGAGAAGCTGATAATTGTGCATATGTTCCCGTAGACACCTGTATGGCTCTATCATCCACCTCATGTCTGCTTTGAGAAATTTGAATCAGCTGTTATTTATTTTTTTACTTCAGATCCAAATGCCCACATTATATGGATAGAGAACACAGATGCAAGATTGAAGGCCCTACGCGATGTGGATGCAGGTATGTGTATTGTGCAATAGTTTCTCTTTTAACAATGCTAAAGAACTACTTGCATTAATAGAAAACCAAATTCTTAAGCATACTGAAGATAGTCACAAATAAGAAATAAATATTACAAGGAAAGAAACAGAAAGAAAAAAAAAAAATCCTTAAATTCCCAAATCTTAGCTTCCAAGAGTGCCGTGGATGCTTAGCCAACCAATGTGGCATGTGTGCTCAAGATTTCCCCTCACGTGGACCCTTCAGGCTGTCATATGCCTGGAGAAGTGGTTTCTCATTTGGGTATGTGTGGTCTTCATTAAGGTGACCTAAACTTATTTTTGTAGCCAAATTTTTTTTTTAGGTGGACCGGACAGGCTGAATAGTACATAAAACTATATTCGACATTTAGCCCAACCAACTATAGGACTCCTGTTTGCTTCGTTTTTGGAAAGGAAGGTTGTTTTCACTTGTTGTTGCGTTAAGTGGTTACAACTATATATACATGTTGCAGCTGGTTGTTTACTATCGAACACTACAGTGAAGGATTAAATTACTGTACGACAATCCTAGAATCCCTTGGAGTTGAGGATGATGGCTGATCTCGAAGGGTGACTGCGGGCCTTGGTTTAAGTGATCTATCATTTCATGGACTTTCTGCATTTTGTATATACTGTATAGTTGTAAGTTGTAGCCGTTCTCAATGAAATAAAGTAAAAACAATTATATTCTCCACAAACCAAGTTCTTTCTTTCTATAGGTCCAAGGGCACCAGTCTCTTCATAAGTAGTCTTTACATCCCCACATTCATTATCTTCATCATATGCAATACCTGTTCCGCCATCTTAAATTCTTAATGTTATCAACGTTGGCTATTAATTTAGGGTCCCCATCTTTTGGTGAATAGCGTTTGCGTCTGGCAAACACTCGTTAATAAAATACCTCACCCCGTCCCACAATCTTAATGTTAACAGCATATGCATGTAATGCTAAGAGTCAAGCCAATGGAAAGTAATGTATCGAAGCTGTTGCTTCAAAAAGACTTATTTTGTGATAACCATATAACATTAGCGTACCATATATGAGTTTGGGGCTAGGTAGATATGGTAAAGACGTGCCTATGCAAAATACTACACAGGGTCAGTAAAAAGTACGTTATTGGGTGTTTTGCGTTTTCAGGTGAAGAGCTCCGGATCTGCTACATCGATGCGAGCATGGATCATGATGCCCGGCAGAGTATACTGTCCCAGGGGTTTGGTTTTCAGTGCAGTTGCCTTCGGTGTCTGTCCGGTGATTAATGGTATTTCTTGCATCTGCCATAAAATTCGCTTCAAGATAGTTTGTTGATTGGTTTCATATTTAGTTTTTGGTTTCAAAGCCATATTTTTGGGCCAACCTTTTTATAACCCGCCATGTTAGATGCCCTGAAAATTTAATGGTCTAATAAGTTTGGGATGCAATGACAACATGATAATTAATAATTCAGCACTCTATTTTAGGACTTACATGTAATGGATTTACCGTCATCGTAACATTATGTTCTAATAACACATGACATGTATAAGTTTCTCAACGCATGACATTGAATTATTGATCACAACGCCACTTAACGATAAATCTGTTTCATACAAGGCTTTTGTTTTAGATGCCTAATCCAACATTGACATGCTTGAAAGCGCTATGTACCGAGTGTTCTTGCAAGTTGCATGTGGTTAGAGAAGCATTTAAAAATTTGTGTGCTTCATACTCGAAATTGGATTTTGAGCAAGTTGAGTTTAGCAATCAAAACTCCACTAAAACTCACGTTCTTCACATGAGTTGTTATGCCGAATCAGTCGCTTAATATCCTTGGCCTCTACCTTCTCAAAGAAATTGTGACACTCTTGCGCAGGTTGTCTTGCAAGGTATTGGGATAAATCCTAAAACGAGAATTCTCCTAAAAAGAAAAAACAAACAAACAAAAAGGGAAACGAGAAAGTGGTTTTTGAACAACCTGAGTTTAGCAAATGAAAACTCCACTAAAACTTTTGTTGTTAACATGAGTTGTTATTGCTGAATTAGTCGCTCAAAATGAATAAATCCTACAATGAGAATTCTCCTAAAAAGAGAAAACAAACAAACAATATTCATCTTGGCTGCGTAAGGATTATTTTGGATATGCAAGAATTTTTTTTTTTTTTTTTTTTTTGAATAGACGATATTCTCTACACTAAGGGGATGGGGAGTAAAGAAAAGTAATGCGAAAAATAAATAGTGCAAAAATTGCGTTTGCCGGGAGTCGAACCCGGGTCTATTGCTTGGAAGGCAATTATCCTAACCGTTGGACTACAAACGCTTGAGGTAACAATCCAGCACATTCTCGACTTATAAATAAATCATGCTCTTTTTTGTTGTTGGATTTCATGGCTAACTAGTTACATATTGTATTATGGAAAAGAAAAATTGACATACAACGCCGATTGAGCACGACGATCATTTAGTCTTGGTAAAATTTAGTCTTTATTTTGCTTTGTATGCTATTCTTTTCAGATAAATAATATATAATGTTGATTGAGATTTATAGGCTTTGTTCACCAAAATTCAGAGATGATTAACTTAAGAACAAATTTTAAAGTTCGATTGTCAATCCAAGTGGTTGTTTGGCAATAAAAACACTAACTATGTCTCTCTAATAGATAATTATCAACCGATATACTCATAATTAGAAAACAATCGCACACAATAGACGACTGGCCTACTTCTCATTGTTCCATCCACACCATTTTTGACCCTAGATTATTTTGGGGGTTAAAATCACAAATGGTCATAAAAACCCCACCCCACCTAAGAACCACTAATAAAAAACATAATGGGGGAGATGCCAAGAGAGTTCCCGCCAACTTTGCCGTTGGCAAAAAAATGTGTGAAAGGGTGGCATAAAAAGAGTCCTCCCTCTTGTGCCAAAATCCTCCCTAACAAAATAACCAACTCCATTTCCACACATTCACGTAACTCCCATCTCACTCCTACCTCCACCCTTCCTTTCTCTCTCTAGAATATCAAGTGTACAAAAACCAAATCCAAACTACCAATCTTTTTACCTCATAAAAACCTTAGGTAGTTTACTTGCTTTTTTTTTCTCTTTTGGGATAGGAAGTGTTTAGCTAGGGTTTCAACCCAACCATGCATTTTTTACTGCAACAACTTTTGTTTGTTATCTTTTTTTTTTCTTCTTTCATTTGATTAATTTGTGTTTTTCTTTCTTTTTTTCAGTTTTCTTGGCAGTGATGGGAGCTGTGTTCCTCAACTCTTTCTCACCACCGTCAGCAGTTGCGCGGGATAAAGTCTTGAGAGTGTGTGATGATCATAAGAGGAATTGGTGCTTGTTGAAGAGAAAAAGGAGTGTGGTTTTGTGTCAGGGGTCAAGTAGTGGCAATGTTGTAAAGACTGGCGGGTTTTCTTCCGCAGCTGTGATGGATGCCGGAAGCCTGGTCTTAACTCCGAATGACCAGAAGAGCTCGAAAGAGAGTAACATCGCAGTGAAGGATTTGGTGCCTTTTGGCAGATCATCATCAACTCCATCCACCTCTTTGGTTGGCATGCATGATGGCATTGGAATTGTAAAATTTCTTAGACGAAAGGGGTTTTTCATAACTGGTGCAACCGGGTTTCTAGCAAAAGGTAAAAATAGTTACTAGACAAACCGAAAATGTGTCTTTGATCATTCTTTTGATCAACAAGTAATTTCGACGAAAACTGCATGAATATAGTAAAGACCCTTTTGATGTGTTGCATAAGTTTCTGTTCTTTTTGTTAAAAACATCTATCGAGAAGATATTGAGGACAGCGCCGGATGTGGGGAAGATATTTCTCTTGATCAAGGCAAAAAACAAGGAAGCTGCAATGGAGAGATTAAAAACTGAAGTATATGTTCTCTAATCTATTCATATTTCTTCTATTTCCTGCCTCTTACTTTCAATTCTGATGTGTGTGCTGTTGTCGTTGCGCAGATCATAAATGCAGAGCTGTTCAAGTGCCTAAGACAAACTTACGGAAAATCTTATCAATCCTTCATGTTGAGCAAGCTGGTTCCTGTCGTTGGAAATGCATGTGAATCAGATCTTGGCATAGAAGATGATGTAGCCGGTTTGATTTCGAAAGAAGTTGATGTAATTGTAAATTCTGCAGCCAACACAACGTTTCATGAAAGGTTAGACGGCTTTTTACCTCCGGAAGTTTCTCACTCTTCACTACATGTATATGAATTTCTCCGAATTTTTTTCTTTCAGATTATGATGGATTTCCATACCGTTCTGCTCGGCAGATATGATGTAGCTTTAGATATAAACACAAAAGGACCTTGTCACCTTATGGCCTTCGCAAAGAAGTGCAAGAAACTTAAGCTTTTCCTGCAAGTTTTGACCGGTAAGTAACAGAAAGCTGTGATATGCTTCTACGAAACTGCTTTTTCCAACTCTAATTTTACTTAAAAACTGATGCTTTTGTCCTCTCATTTTCAGCTTATGTTAATGGACAAAGGCAAGGGAGAATTATGGAGAAGCCATTTTTTATTGGCGAAAGCATAGCGGGCGAAAAACACAAATCTGAAATCCCACCAGGATTTTATCCCCTTGATGTCGAAAATGAAATAAATTTGGCTTTAAATTCCAAGGGAGCTTATGAAAACAATGAGGTTGCTCAAAAGATGAAAGAGTTGGGTTTAGAAAGGTAATGGCTTCACCTTTTTACCATGACAAAACTAGGATCTGAATCACATTGATTATTGTTTTAACACGACGAAACAATCATCTTATCAGGGCACGAAAGTATGGATGGCAAGATACGTACGTGTTCACCAAGGCGATGGGAGAAATGATGATTAATAACATGAGAGGTGACACACCGGTAGTCATAATCCGGCCTTAGTGTCATCGAAAGCACTTGCAAAGAGCCATTTCCTGGCTGGATGGAAGGAAATAGGTACATCTTAAGTGTGTATTTTACCTTGAAACAGAAATTTCATCTAAATTTTTCAGATTTACATCTGCTTTGAAATAAACCTCTACTGTCCCAATTTTCGCAGGATGATGGATCCGACTGTTTTGCACTATGGAAAAGGGCAGCTCACAGGTTTTCTAGTTGATCCAAACGGAGTACTCGATGTGGTAATTACTCGCTTTTATTTCTTCCATTTGGCTCTTCGGCATCGTTATGTTGGCTTTATGGCATTGACATGGAAAAATATGTAGCAGAAAAGTATGCAGCACCTATATATACACGTGTATATGTATATGAGTGTATCACGTGTTTATTCACTGAACTATAGCTGCATTGTTGGCATGACTGCTAGCAGGTTCCAGCAGACATGGTTGCCAACGCAATGTTGGCGGCAATTGCAAATCATGGAATGGCTCAGAAACAAGAAATCAACATCTACCAGATAACTTCATCAGTTGCAAACCCTTTAGATTTCCAAGAACTGAGTGAAATGCTCTATGAGCATTACAATTCCTCGCCGTGCATGGACGCGAAGGGCGGGCCAATCCAAGTTCCATCGATGACGCTCTTCAGCTCAATGGAGGATTTCTCTGCCCACATTTGGAGAAACGCCCTCCGGCGAAGCGGGTTGACAGCGTTGTCTTCGTCAAACGGGAAGCTGTCTCAGAAGCTGGAAATGATCTGCAGAAAATCAGTTGAGCAAGCAAAGTACTTGGCTGGCATTTATGAGCCATATACTTTCTATGGTGGAAGGTATGGTATTGCATTGCACTGTGGAACATATCATTGTGGCTCTCCATTTAAATATTTTGAAATAAGCAATAGTCGAAACTACTCTTATTTATGAAGTGGGGATCAAACTCGGGTGCAAGAGGGGCACGTTCCAAGCGGCCCAACCCACTTCTACACGTTTTTCATTTAAGTTTAAGATCAAATAGACCTGAATTTATTCAAGTTGGTTAGAGCAGTATACTTTGACATTTCCATCGCAATTTGAAATTTCCGTAATTTAGGTTAGATTAAAATACCGCCTGAATAAACGAAAAACATGTGAATTTGAATTCATTGATTGGTGCAGGTTTGACAACAGCAACATTGGGAGACTGATGGAGAGGACCTCAGAAGAAGAAAAGAGGAAGTTTGGGTTTGATGTTGGAAGCATAGATTGGAAGGACTATATTACAAATGTTCATATTCCTGGACTTAACAGGCATGTCTTGAAGGGCAGAGGAGGTTTGTAGTTGAAACAAAATGCTTCCCACCCCTGTGGCCCTAATTAAATTATCTCAAGTCATGCAACTAATTTGTAATAAGCCAAATATTATTTTCCATTTTTCATTAAACTTCTATGATACAAGAAAGAAATATAAATATTCAATCATAATTTTTGGCCTGACCGTCTCACTGTGAGCGATATTATATTATAGAGGTTATATATACTATTGATGCTGTGTAAAATTTTTAAGATCTTGGATTTATACGCACAGATTAATGTTGTGTTAAATATTTAAGATTTTGAATTTATACACGCAGACAATCATCAATATAATTTTTACAGTGTAATGTATTTGAATTTATACACACAAACGATCATCAATATGATATTTTAATTCACAACCTTCCTGCAATGAGCGGAGACCAAATGATTATTGATCGGAATGATTGAATTATTGCTACTGCAATCTTCCAAAATAAGTTATAATTCCAGTTTTTGGGTCCTCTAGCTCATGAGTTACGAGGAATATTGTTCAGAACATAAGACTCCACACTAATAATTTTAGGTTTTGGAATCAATGGTAAGCCAACAACATTTTCACACCATTTTTAATGGATAATACTTGCACCCTTTCGTGGGAAAGTACATATTTCACGATTTGTGAATAACGTATTTTTATTACAAATAGTTCTTAAAATTGACTTAAGTCATCAAAATGATCTCTCATTTTCAAAATCAATCAATGTAACGTCAAATGATTGGCTGTGTGGACTTCAAGTATGCCACATCAACAAATTAACAGAAAATTTAATGGATTTTATCGATAATGACTACATAATGTGTAACACATAATGTCAATAACAACATTGATCGATTGTGAAACTGAGGGACCGTTTTGATAACTTAAGTCAATCTTAAGGTCCATTTGGAATAAATACCCTTTCTTTATTGATCTTGCAATATTTGGTTTTGGAAAGTGGTATGTAATTTCCTGAGCGGCAGACATTTCTCCGGCAGTCAAAATCTAACGACAACTGTCCAACGAACAAACCAGGCGGACAAATAAGACTTTATACTATTAAACGTTATTTATTATTTATTGTTTTAATATTGAACATCGCAACCACATATTGACGTCAAACTAATCTTTTTTATGTTGCATTGAATCAAATGGGACGTGTTTTTCAACAAACGATATGATTCACATTAAGGGATAGAAAAGTAGACTAAGCCTCATAATAAATCAGCAATAATGTGGTACGAATTCATTTTTGACGAGAATCGAATCTAAAATCTATCAGTAAAGAGATATAGTATATAGTATTAGACTATAGTAATAAGTGACCACATAAAATATATTTTTGATGTTCTCTAATTAAACGGTGCATCAAAACAGAGCCGGTAATCTCAGAAAATAAATTCGGGAGAGTTTTTTAATGTCCATATATATTAAAAAATTATTTTGCCAAGAAGTCCAAGTCCTAGTATTTGATTTCCATTTTTGTTATGTTTGATTTTCCATTTTTGTTATGTTTGATTTGAACAAAAAAAGAAAGGTTCGGTTTTCTTTGTTTTCTGCGTCTCTCATAGCCTCCTCCTTGTTCTTCTCTCTGAGACAGAAACACGGAGAGAGAGAGAGAGAGGAGAGAAGAAGGGAATGGAGAGCATAGCAGTGTGGCAAGGGGCAGCACTCTGCGGGATTGTGTCATGGGTGATAGTAGCTTCATATCTCGATGTGACTCGAAAGCTTCGATCTTTCCTGCAACCATGGGTGGCCCACCATGTCACCGCCGGCACTCCTCTCATCCTCCAGATCCAGGTTCCACACCGTCAAATCCAACCCGACCCAGATGATCATTTTTGTTCAATTCCATGAAATTTCAATTTTTATTTGACTTTTTTAATTTTTTGAATTTGGGTTTTTGCAGAACTACCAGCATAGATCCTTGGATTCTTTCTTCTCTGCCTTGTCCTGTGTTGTGTCTGTGCCATTTTACACTGCTTTTCTTCCTTTGCTTTTCTGGGTAAGCTTTTTGTTCTCACTTTAATGGTGAATTTTAGTTCCTGTGATTGTTTTTATGTCATTTTTTAGCTGTATGTTTGTTGTATTAACCGAAATTCTGGGAATTTCTTGTTATTGTTGCTTTTCGTTGACGGTTTTTAGAGCGGTCATGGCAAATTGGCAAGGCAAATGACTCTGTTGATGGCTTTCTGTGATTATATGGGGAACTGCATAAAGGTAACCACTTCTTCCTTACTGTTTAGTTTTTATAATTGGTTAAGTGATTTCGGGTTTCAAGTTACATATTTTTCGTCTTTGTGTGTTTATAGGATGTGGTATCAGCTCCTAGACCTTGTTGCCCACCTGTTAGAAGAATAACCGCTACGAAAGATGAGGAAGATAATGCTTTGGAATATGGATTGCCATCTTCTCACACTCTAAACACAGTATGCTTATCCGGGTAACTACTTTTCTTCTTGTCCGTGCAGCTTGTTTTTCAAGCATAAACATTGAGGCAGAGCTAATGATAAATTGTTTTAATTTTAGTTCAAGATTATAAACTGCGTGCTGCTTGCTCATGAAGGTCTTGATTTTGAACATATATTCTGAATGAACCGGGATACATGGTTCACGCTTATTTCGCCAGACTCTTGATTTCTCAAGTTGAGGCAAAACTTGTGTTATTCAAGACTAACTAGCATTTTAGCCATGAATTGTCAACACATGCGTCAAACAGTCAAGCGCATGCTGTATGAATTACTGACGTGTATGTACTAACCGTTTGCTTTTCGGTTAGGTGTTTCCAGATTCCTTTTGCATTACATCCTATCGTATACTCAGAATGAAGATGCCTGTGTTAAAATTGCTGGATTCGCTCTTGTTTGCTTGCTTGTGGGTTTCATTGGTTTAGGTGAGTTTATCATTTTCTATGAGTTGTTTGACAGCTTCTTTATATTTATTGTTTAATCTCGAACCTAACTTGTGTTTTATTGATAGGAAGAATTTATCTCGGCATGCACAGTGCTATTGATATCATAAGTGGGCTTGCTATTGGACTGGTGATTCTTTGGTTCTGGCTCAGTGTTTACAAATACGTTGACAGTTTTGTAGTCTCGGGACAAAATGGTAAGCACACTACAAGTCATTTAACTCATATATTGTGGTCGAAACAACCTAGAGCACAAACCTAAGCTTTTAAAGAACTTAACAATGCAAGAAGTTTGCAACAGTCAGGTGGGAGCCCAAAGGTTGTGAGCATACAGGATATATACAGATATGACCACCGCACGCTCTCTTAGGATTGAAATAAGCATGGAACTCGGTCTGATGCATCTGACATGGATAAAAGGTTTCTAGAAATGCTTTCAGTATCATGTTAAAGCAAGGATGGGACAAATTTTTCCATCTAATGAGGAGAACCGCCCTTTAGAAATGGGGCCTCTTTTTGTGATGCACCGAAGTTGTACTATCAAACGAGTATTGTGAATCAGGTTCAGATTAAAGAAGAATGCAGAAATATGAACCTTTTTGGACATATTTTGCGATAAGTATAACGGGGTTGTACCTCAACACTCTTGGAATGCAATGAGAAATCATTTATGAAAATTACAACTTGACAAGTCTGTATATATTCTTAATGCACATTGTTTGTATTGCAGTAACATCCTTTTGGGCTGGCCTAAGCTTGATACTGCTTTTTGCTTATCCAACTCCTGAGTTTCCGACTCCAAGTTTTGAGTACCACACAGCCTTCAATGGTGTTGCATTAGGAATTGTAAGTAATCAATGATCCCTTAACAGACGTTGCTAAATTTGCATATTCATTTACTATTACACAAGCTTTATCTTAAATCAGGCAAACTTTATATTATCCTGTTAATACTTATTAATCTCCAATCTTATATTCATGAAATTTTTTCTGTCCAAGTTTATTTTCCGTTCCTCATAAGTTCCACCAAAAACAACAATGTTATCCAGGTATCTGGGGTCCAGCAGACGTACCATCAGTTCCACCATGAAGCCGTTCCACGTGTATTTACATCACAATTAACCGCCCCTGGCTTTATGGGAAGAATGCTTGTGGGAATACCAACCATACTTATCGTGAAGTTCTGTAGCAAAGCTCTTGCTAAATGGATTCTTCCAGTGCTAGCCAACACCTTGGGTATCCCAATAAGATCAACCACTTACATCGCGTCGCTAAGGGGATCAGATGATGGCAAAAAATCAGATGGCTTGAAGCAATCAGGTTATGTCCAAAAACTGTTCTTTTTCTCCGGCCAAGAATCGTTTGACGTTGATACTGGTATAAGATTCCTTCAATATGCAGGGCTGGCATGGTCCGTCGTTGATCTTGTTCCTTCCCTTTTCTCTCATCTGCGATTGTAGTGCTTCATTATTCATATTATTAGAATATGCACATACAAATTTTGCTACCTGTCCAGTTTGTAAAAAGATTATGTTTGCAGTAATGAACCAAATCGATTTTGCTATTTCCGGGGAAACCCTTCTGCAGTTACATGAATTTGTTTGTATTACTGTTAGGATAATTCCTCCACCCACTTTCGGGTATCTTGTTTTTGTTATTACAGGCGATAGTTGGGAGAGGGGAATCAAGCTTCGAGACGTGTGCATGCAAGGACAAATACTCTTAACTACTTGAATTAGATACTCTTAACTACTTGAACTAGAGGTTTCTTACGGTGTTGACAGCAATAGTGGGCAAGGAGAGGATCAAACCTAAAACCTCAGGTGACCAAACAAACTACGATCCCCTTGTGGGTTGGCCATCTTCAGACGATAGCAAAGTAGTCGGTGTTGATGCCTTCCTCGCAATGCCATACAGCCATGCAGTGACCCCAAAACTCAAAGCTCTTAGTTCGACACACTTGGTATCCTTCAAAGTTCGAAGTTCAGAATATGCATATACAAGCACTTGGCTTTTCTCAAGACAAGATCCCGCGTTCTTGTTCAAGTGGGTGAGCATTACAGAACCATCCCATCGCATCGCGAAACATTGAGTAATCGAATAAAAGAGCAAAAACATCCACTAATAATAAAGTTCCATGATCCCCATGGGGAGGGTGAGCAAAACGTACGAGGACGAAAAAGAAATACAAAACCAATAAGAATATCCACATCTTCTGCTGGATATGATACAATAATTACGGTGCGTCAACAGCTAGGCAAACTATTCGATGGGAGATCCAGCAACGTTCTAACGTAAGACAAATCAGCAGGCACCTTACCTGTGTATTTTACATCGGTCTTGGAATCCTATAACGCGACAGGAAGACTTGGGTTGCAAACCCAATAGTCATCTTGTGCAAAAACAAGGTGCTACCCCAAGTGTGGAAGAGTGGAAGAACCACAAAATAAATGACACCAATGCAGTTGCTTCACAGAAAGTAATCGGGTGTTCTACGGGTAACATCCGGCTCTCCTCTCCTTGGAGCTGGCTCAAACTGCGAAAGCATAAAGCATATATTTGAAGCGCTCACAAAGCCTATCAAACTATGCCTCAAATCTTATTACTTATGAGCGTGTGTGTGCACGTTCGTGTGAGAGAGAGAGAGAGAGAGAGAGAGAGAGAGAGAGAGAGATAGAATGAGCACCTGAATGAAGGTATGGCCCCTGCAGTCATCGACTTCTAAAACAGAAGCCATGTTCCCACAGCGATAGCAATAATTGGGTGCACTAAATATGGTAACCACCTTTTGTTCCTGTCAAAACAAAACAATGTTAGATCAATAGACCTTATCTGCTGCGTGCCAAAGTAGACGATAAAAAATCCCAATTTTACAGATAAGAAAATTACATGTGCCCAGTTGAATCCATCCATAACCAACTGATGAGCTCTTGCAATCAACTTTAAATTGTTTGTATGATTAAATTGTTCAGATATATCCTGCAAAAAAAAAACGAGTATTTGACCAGTAAGTACTACATAGACACAATCCAAACATCGTAAATAGTATATATTAAGACACAAGTCATTGTAATATTTTCAAAAAATAAGAGTCCAACAACATATTTGAAGTTACCTGGCCAAAAGTATATCCTGCACCACGAGGTGAAATACCCCAACCACATCGGTCATCTGGGTCAGACCATAACAGATCACACATCGGCCCTTCATGCGGAACCTCTTGAACACGGTCAAAATTCCTTATGTTATCAAGGTTTTCAATTGAAGGGGACAATCCACCATGCAGGCAAAATATTTCTGACTCAACCTAAAAAGGAGAGATCAGCACATATGAGTATCATAATAGGTAATCAACGGGAGTACTTCAGCCCCATCAACGATTAAAGTGAGTTGAAAGAAGCAGGAAACTAGGAAATCAGCTCAAATTATCAAAAGAAATAATTTGAAAACGTAAATCTCTTCTCACTTTTATCTTTTATCAAGAATGCTAAAACTTGCAGTGTTTTGAATTTGAACCATTGTTATTCCTCTCTTCACACAGAAAAACATCGTGAAGAGTTGTTCACTGATAACGTTACAGCTAAAGTGAGGTAATGAGCAAGGTGAATTTAAGCTACAGAAAACCACAAAAGTAACCCATAGAAAATTATTTCCATCTGTATCCAAAATAGTATCACACGGGTCAACCTGGTGGAAACTTTTACTCACCAATGCTGTCAGTGGAAAGTAGTCAAAAAGGTCAGTGAAGATCTTCCAAACATTGGCATTTCCATACCTGTAATTAGATTATCAGACAATGCACCGTCATTGATTTGCCAGAGGAGCTAGAAGCAGATTGTTCTACATGCATAAGAGTGCAAGAAACCACTATAAAAAAGTACAATTTAATCTAAAAGGCCAAAGTACTAAAACTAAAACAACTCAAAAGGTACGTATTTAAATCACAATATTAGATAGAAATGTCAAACCAGTACCCAAATGACGAACAAACATGAGGCCTTAAGAGAAAGAGAGTGATAACCTCATGCTCTATTGCATCAGGTGTTGAACCATGCCACATACACAAACAGACTACAGTAGGAATGATTCAGCATAATCTAATAGAAGCTTCAAAAACTGCAGTATCCTGTAATTATAAGAACTCAAGACTTCACATCTTGTTCAGATGATGATAAGAAACAAACCAAATGTTTTAAGGAGAAGCAGTTCCTGACAGAGTGTTTCAAGCAATATTATGGCTAAATAACATCTCAATGACATGTCTGATAACTTGTTAATAATCTTCGAGAAGATCTTGCATAATTTGTGAGCTCGCACAACAGTTGGTTTGTTTGTCATACATGAAGCTTATGCTACCCAGGAGAATGAAAGGCTTCGTAAACCTTGATTGGAGTGGTACTAATATGCCTTCTATTGTAACCATGAAATGGTACTGCCTGCAATTGACCTCAGTTCAAGTCTGATTCTACTTTCTCCAATCTCAGGCAGAAAAAGTATTCAGAATCACATGGAGTTTACATCCAAATCAAACACATCTTCATACTCAGTTTGTTTGAATCTAACTGTCCAATGGCAATAACGACTCCAATAGTTCCTAAGTTTCAATCCTTTTTTTATTTATTTGGATTAACTAATTTAATTCCCCATCATCAATTGATACCAATCATTTGCCCATTATGGATGTGTTTATGCTTCCAACATGAAAACCAATACAGTCATACACATTCAAGGTAAGTAAAATTTTCAAAATACTTCTTTAGTGTGCAGGACACTCACTTTCGGAGACATTCATCATAAAATCCATAAACCTGAGTAATCTGCGGAAAAAAATGAAACAAGTAACAAGTTATAAACCACCATAATGCTTCCAGATCAATGTTCCACCAGAATTTGAAATTCATAAATGCAGGGTCCATTACAATTTTGCATGGAACCAGCAATCAACCAAAAAGAGAGAAATTTGAAGATTGAACAGAATGTCCTCTTTTTTCCAACACGCTCATTATTCTTTGTAACAAAAGATACAAAACATAAGCTTTATGACATTTGCTGAAAGAAAAATCAAACATAAATTGGCAAAAGGTAAAATACCTGACGACTTTCATGGTTTCCTCTGAGAATAGTGATTCGCTGAGGATAACGCACTTTCAGAGCCACTAAGAGCTAGATAAATAAAAAAGCCGTTATCAGCAATAAATCTGAAAGCATGAAAACAATATAAAATTGCTTAAACAAATTTTAGATGCCATGCATTTTAAAGGGGGAAAGACCCAGTTTCATCCGAAGCCAGTCAAAGTACCAAACATTGCCATTTAAAACAATTTGGTTTTGGCCCCTAAAGGAACTGTCTTTCCAAATCGTGACCGTCAAACTTATATGATATATCACCCCAAATGCTAGCCTGAATTTCATAGATTGTCACTCAAAGTTTCAAGGAAAATGGATTGACTGACAAAATGACAGATAGTGACTTTTAATCAAATGTAAAGAATACATGAGCGTATATACACCCACATATAAGAATCATTTCGGTGGTATTTTTAATTTTATGCCAGGAATTTTAGCCAGTGCACATAAGAAGTAGAATTTAAAACCCAAGAGTTAGAGAGGCAAACAACTTACCCTGGTTAACCCAGGCACACACTAAATAAAATTATGCAAAACGAAAAATGTGCCAAGTTTTTCACAAACTAAACATCAAAGTAATATGAACCAAAGTGTAAAAAAGGCCACATGTATATCTCTTTAGTACTGGTGCTTGTACTTGTCAGAGCATATGCTAGTATGCGAACTGAAAAACAACTCTACGGCAGTACTTGATGGAGCTAAACTCTGGGGAAATCACACATGATGCTTTTTCATGACCATAAGAAAATCCAAAAGATTGATAGTTACATACCGTCACGGTTTCAACAGAGTAATAGCCACGGTCCACATAATCTCCCATAAACAAGTAATTGGTATCAGGACACTGTCAAAGAAATTGATAACAACCCTTAATAAGATTTTTGGCAATAAAATCAACAAAAATAGAAAAATAATCCTGGGAAGTGAGTATCGCACACCCCTTTTAGCCTCTTACAAACTCATGTTTAATCCTGGCTATTGATTCCGTTTGAATTATTCAATCCGATGGCCATAAATAAAGAGGGGTGTGAGAAGCTAAAAAGGGTGTGTGAAAATCACTTCCCTAAAATTAATCATTGTGAAATCAATTGACAAGGCATATGAGTTTTCTTCCCATTATTATTATTATATTTTTCTAAACAACACAATGCAAGATGAAAACAAACCAAACTACACCAAAAAGACATGACTCGATGAAATACTGTTAATAGAACATCAAAAGAAAAAAAGGGAGGAAAAAGAACTGGGTAAGCAGAACAAGTAACCGAAAAAATTTGGATACCACAAAATGACAGATTGGGTCCAGGGGAAAAAGTTATATTAATATAACAAGCAGCATCATTGACAAAGTCAGTATTTAACTGGTGTTGACAAAGTCAATAATATCCAACTGATGTTAATTAGATGCAGTTCCCATTAGGCAATTTACTCTACAATACCTCAGCAAGACTTCAATCTTCATTTGCAGATCTCAATTAGTTTATTTAGATATTTTATTCCATCAACTGAAATAGAAGAGTTAAATACAAAAAGGTCATAGTCAAAGCTGATACCTTCCCTCCAATTCGAAAAAGCTCTGCAAGGTCGTGAAACTGCCCATGAATATCGCCACAAATTGTCACTGGGCTTTTCACAGGCTGTAAGTACATGCAAATAAATAATATAAGTGTCTACCCATGTAATTTGAAAGATCTACACCAGAGTTACCAGTTCAAATGAAGGACAAAAATAAAAGCTTTTTCCCCATACAAAATGCAAAAACAGTGAAATATGTAATGTAATCCAAATATAATAAGAGACTAAAGAAAGCAAAATCTTCACCTGAACATTGCTTTCTCCCATTAGAATTTCCTTTGCTTTCTCGCATAACATTCTCACCTACAATGAAGCAATGAAGAAATGATCATGTACAGATATTTTGTTTAATTTTAGGATAGTGCTCTTCACACACCCTTGTTAACTTTTGGCCAATGATATTCTTCAATTCATTTGATCCAACGGCTGAAAATTGAGAGGGGTGTGTGAGAAGTAAAAATGGGTGTGTGGATAGCACTACCCTAACTTTATTACAAGAGAAAATGGAGAAGAGAGCAATTTGAGAACTTTATTTGCACACTCATTACAAAAACTTCAGAACGAAAAGAGTAGGAAGTGGATGTTGACGAGGGGCAGTTCTGATACTAAAAGACAAGATAGTTTAAAAAAAAAAGGGGAAGATAACTTAAAAGGTGTATAAATAAACCATTCTGGCATATAGCCAAGTTTAAAACTGAGGTAAAAGTCCCAGATTATACTTTAGTCCATTTCACATAGTTTTGTATGTGTATAAGATAATTCATTTTGAAAATTACAACTTCCTTATCTATAGTCAATCGCTAAAATATTTATTGGAATCCCATCCATTTTTAAAACAAATGAGAACCTTGTTATAAGACAATTTGGTTCTTCACGTAATCAACTCAAAGGTCCCCTAGCCAAAATACATTCTTCGACTGAAATAGAGTTATGAGACTATAAGTACCCCCTTATTTTATGCCAATCTAACTAATTTCATGTCATTCCAGAAATGGCCAATCTACCATTCTCCGCAAGTGTACCAATTGTGACAATTCCAGAGTTTCCCCTCTTTCCATTAAAACTCAAAATACCGGGCATCTCGCTCCAAATCATGAAAAAATGATTCAGAAACTTTTGTATCACTACTAATAGAGTTCATGAGTTGTCCCCAAAATTGGCAAACAAATGAAAGGCACAAAAAATTGAGACAAAGTAAGGCATTTGATTTAAAATCACAATAAACAGAACCTGAATTACATCACTACAAACACACATAAAAGAAAATGAAAAATTCCCCATTTGGTGGCTAAGAAAACCAAGAAAAGTAAAGAACTTTTTTTTTTCCCTTAAGAAAATACACACCAAAATTTCACCTAGAAATTGCAATTCCTACAAATCCAACAATATACCAAGAAACCCCATGACCCCATTTTCGTTCACAAATTTTCCAGGCAACCAAACAGATCCCAAAACAACCCTAATCCCCAAATTTCTCAATCAAACACCACTCAATCACCCACCAAAAACCAACTCAAGAAAACGAAGAATGTAGCAAAACCTGTTGCTCTGAGAGTGGCTTGCATTGCATGAGTTGCTCGATCTGCTCGTTGAGATCGCTGTTCGTGTCCGTCGATACCGAATTCACGCCCATCTTCTCTCGGCTTCGAATTAAAAAATCGAATCGGGGATTTTACAGGTATTCGGATTAGGGATAACCCTAATCCCAGATTAAGATATTGGTTCCGGTCCTCACTCTCTGATCGTGCTTAAAGCAGAGGTGGAGAGGACGGAGACAAAAATCGAACGAGAGAGCGCGTGAGGCGGGAGCGAGTGGGTTTGAAGACTCTGATTACACACCATCCACTGCCAGGTATTTGTTGAATTACGTAATTGTCCCTCTTCAGTTTCCATTTTTATACTTCATGCCATTCGCTTTTGTTCGTGTGGGCTTGCCCTTGGAATTGAGAGAGGCCCCGCCCAAACCCATGCTATCAGCACAACTAATATGTTTAAATAAGGGATATGCTATCCACATATTTTTTTGATCGTTTTAAATTCATTCAATTTGAGGGTTGAAAATTAAAAAAGTATATGAGAAGTAAAAAGAAGTATGTGGATATCACATCCCTAAATTAATTTTTTTTATTACAATTTAATATATTTTTCATGGGCAGGAGTGCAAAGTTCCAGTGGACTAAACCCTAATAAAGAGAATTGGATCTTTTCTTGAGCTTAAAGAGAGCATTCTCTTGACCAAAGATCTTGGACTGTTAGATTTTCATTTAACAACTACAAATAGGGGATCCCTTTAAAGTTATAATAATTCATCTAACTATCCAAGATTTTTGATCAAGAGGATCCTCTCCTTAGGCACGGGGGATCCAATTCCCAAGGAGAGGATCCAATTCCCTAAAGAGATTTTTCTTTCTAATTAACTGTATTTTATGTAAACTAATAATGATTGTTTTGCTTAATGAAAGTATATTAATATTAATGGGGACACAATTTTCAACCCAACTTGTCGAGTTTGGATTGATTGAAACACACAATTTCAACTCAATATATAGTGCTTGAATAGGTTGAAAGATGCATATTAGATATACATACAAACACCAATTATTATTAAGCTTCCCAATTTTCCTAACAAACTGACCCACCCTGTCGAAATATCCACTTAGACATTAGAATCAAACCGTACTAACCGACACCTAAAGAATAATACTTGGTTACATAAAGATGAGTAGAAGCTCCTACTTAAAACTCATCAAAATTATTCGTTGTCAATTTATGAAATTTCGTGTTTATAATCAGAACCGCTCATATTATAAATCACCATATAAAGATTATCTTTGCAAAAAATCAATTAAAATTAAATTCGTTTAGTTATTAAACTGTTTAAAAACAAATGAATGGTATTGGTAAAAGTGTTACAAACCGTCTATGTATTTGCTACAGTAGATTGCCTAAACGATCTTAGTTTTAATTTATTTTTTGCAGAGATGATCTTTACAGTGTGATTCAAAGTATGAACGGTTCTGATCATAAGTATAAAACTCTGTGTTTTGATACTAAGAGTTTTGAGTAGAAATTCCTACTCATATTTGATTAGCCATGTATTGTTCACATCTAAAGGATGATGAATAAGTACAACATGATTACTAACAAGAGATGACACTTGCATAAAAAAAAAAAAATTACAATCAATTTATCAATTACATGAAAAAAAAAAAAAAACAATATTACCTACACCATGGAGTGGGGGTGAGCTAAATTTCACAATCGATAATATTAAAGTGGTTCAAATTTACTTTTGACGAAAATCGTTCAAATTTACTTTTGACAAGAATCAAACGTAAGACAAGTTAGTTACAATTGAAGAAAAATACTATCGTAAGTGACTATTAATTACACGAAATTGAGTCCCTATATCGTAGAATGATTTTAGAGAAATAATAGGGACCTCAAAATCAAAGCATACAGATTTTGTAACCCTCACAATTTCACGCTTCACCGCGGGGTTATTTATACGACGGCTGCTACCTTTCGCCCCCGGATTGTACGGACGCCAATGCATTTAAAGAATTTTTTTTTTTTTCAAATTTCAAAAAGAAAAAATAATTTCCTCGTAACACGTTTCGGCTGCGTAGAAAAAGGAAAACGAAAAGAAGAAGAAAGAGTTTTGATCCCATTTGAATAGGAGAAGAAAATATCTCAGGAGAAAAAAAGAAGAGGATTTCTCATCGACGAAGAAAGCGAAAAGCCAGAGCGATATCTTCGCCTACCTTCCGATCCTGCCATTCCTGCGCTCAGAAAAGCTAGGGTTTCTCAACTTTTTCTGGTTCCCGATCCGATTCTGCTGCTTTCACTGCTTATCGAGGTTCGAAGTTCTCTCAGTCTCTGTAATTATTAAGCGTTTTTGCATGTGTTAATCTGCTTTTCGAATGCATGCTGTAGTTTTCGTTTCGAATTTTGATGTCTGTTCTTTCTTCCGATTTTTCGTGTATGACATTGTTTATTTTTTTGAATTTTGAATTTATTTTGCTTGATTTTACTTTGATATTTTTGCTCAGATTTGTGCTGAAGTTTTCCGCGTGATGTTTATTGCGCTAAATCCAAATTTTGTAATTTTTTATGTGTTTAATTAATCGCGTTATTTTAAACAAAATTAATAGAGTTCACTGTTAGTGTTATGTAAATTGTAACTAAAATTTTCATGTTAACCAGTTTTTAATGATACGTTTCGTAGACGAATCCCCTTTCGAATGGTATAGTGGTAAGAATGATCAGGGTTTTGATCTGCAAGATATTTAGAGATAATTCATTGGACAAATTTTTATTTAGAGTCTGATTTTTTTTTTGTGTGTTTGGTGCATTAGGTTACGAATTAAATTTATTGGAAAAGGAGGGGTCACGTTTTTACAATTATGACAACTTCATGGGCGGATTCTGTCGCAAATTCTCAAGGAGAGAATCCGACTATTGGTTCATCTGCAAATAACAGCTCATCTCGCCCTGCACGATCAAGTTATGTCCCGCCACATCTTCGTAATAGGCCGCCGGCTTCTGATGCCCCGGCTCCTTCACATCCTGCCCCATTACCACCCAATGACCGCGTAGGTTACAATGGGCCTGCACCTGGTCCTGCCTGGGGTGCTGGCAGTTCTAGGCATGATGTTGGGCGTCCGGGATATGTTTCCAGTGGTGGTCGTGGTGGTGGTGGTTGGAACAATAGAAGTGGGGGGTGGGACCGTGGGAGGGGGCGGGAAGTAAACCCTTTTGGCGATGAAGACATCTCAGAACCGACATTTAGTGATCAAGAAAACACAGGCATTAACTTTGATGCTTATGAGGATATCCCAGTGGAAACTAGTGGGGATAATGTGCCACCAGCTGTGAATACTTTTGCAGAGATAGACTTAGGGGAGGCATTGAATTTAAATATTCGAAGGTGCAGGTATGTGAAGCCAACTCCTGTTCAGCGTCATGCAATACCTATTTCTCTGGGAGGTAGGGATTTGATGGCTTGTGCTCAGACGGGTTCAGGGAAGACAGCTGCTTTCTGCTTTCCAATTATTAGTGGAATCATGCTAGGGCAGTATGCTCAGAGACCTCGTGGATCACGTGCTGTGTATCCTCTTGCTCTTATTCTCTCCCCTACCAGAGAACTCTCTTGCCAGGTTAGATTGTGCTTATGTCAGTCACATAACGTGTAGTGGTTTTGAAGGCAAAAGCTTATTGTTTCTGTTTTGATTGGCTTGCAGATACATGAAGAAACTAGAAAGTTTGCTTATCAAACCGGTGTCAAGGTGGTGGTTGCTTATGGAGGTGCACCAATAAATCAACAGGTTTGTATAACTTGACTTTGATTGTGGCTTACTGATACTTTGGATCCATGTCTAATTACATATGTACATATATAGTGTTAGGTTTAGGGACAACCATTTTGACAAATATTTTTACACTCTTTTGAGCAATTAGATTACATGACATCCAAGGGTTCTAATTAAGAGTGATGTGGAAGCATTTTAATCATCTAATGACTTGGAAACTGACGTGGAAAGTTAAATTAAGAAAAGAATCCAAACGTAAATTAATAAGTTATCCCTGTCCTGCCCCTCCATTGATGCTGCTTCATCTCGCATCTCTTTTAAATAGAAGTATCAAAGGACATCATCATCAAGCAGCTTCATCTTGCATCTTTTATAGAGAAGTATCACAAGACATCATCAATCAAGTACATATATGCTAGAAACAGGGTGTAATACATTCATTTAGTTGACCGCCTAGATCGGTTGATGATTATCACACCCTAATGGGCTAAAGATTATTTATTTTATTCTTTAATTTTAACTTCGTTCAGTCCAATCGAATGTTTTTTTCCCAACATGAATATACCACCAGTTGATTGCCATCTTGGTTTTACATCATTGGAACATACTTGGTCGTCATGTCCTTTATTATGTCTAAATTAAGAAGATGAAGAAGCAGTGGCAATAGGTTACAGTTTGCAGCTGCGATGAATTAGGATTTGCAGCAGCAATGATTTTCTTCCTATTTCAGTTTCTTATTCTTTTCAATCTTTTTTTCCTTCATTAGTTATATAATGCCACATTAGTGTCCATGTCATTAGATGATTAAAAAGCTTCCACGTCACTCATAATTAGGATCGTTAGATGTTATGAAATATAATGATTCAAAAGAAGTGTAAAAATATTTCTCTCTTGATCCTAACCCATATCTATATGTATGTATGTATCTGTTTCATCTTTTGCAATTACTCGACAAAGAGGTTATACCACTTTTTTCTTCTTTTAGTGATGATGATACAGAGTGATATACATCTTTTTCAAACCAGTAAATGTTTATTACATTACAGAATTTATTTAGTTCTGGTTTATATGCTAGATCATTCGTTCTTTTTCTTCTTCTTCGTTTCCACTTTTTATTATTTATTTGTTCATTTTTCAGAGAATTTATTTAAGTAATGATATTTCCTTATTATAGAATGAAGGCTCAAGTTATATAGGATGGGTTGGTGTTAGGTTAATATGTTTTAACAGAGAGGGAAATAGTGAGTCTGCAAACAAATCAATGATCATAATTTTGAGGCCGTGGTTATAGGTTTTTACTGTAGGATATGTTTTTGGATGACTTGTATTCAATTTGGTTTCTATCCCATTCAAAGTATTAAACTTATAGGAAATTTGGTTTAGGTCAATAAGTAATTTCATATATAGGCATAGATCAATGATCATTTCATTTTCTAGCATAGGTCAATTAAAGCAATTCCCCTTTTTGACTGAAGTTAATAAAGCAATTTTCCTCTTGAACTAATGTCAATACCACTTGCTTAAATCTCTCTTCATTGATCTCTTCTTAAAAGCACAAAATGTTGATTGACTCAATCCTATTGTGGAAAATATTGTCACCTCAAACAATTTATTATTGGTGCCTATTCGTGCTGCCTCTTTCACTTTGTTTTTGTTTTTGTTTTGATGATTCACCTCCCACTCTTTTGTTTTCTTATATTGTGTCAGTTGAGAGAGCTTGAGAGAGGAGTTGATATTCTTGTGGCAACTCCGGGACGATTGGTAGATCTGCTTGAGAGGGCAAGAGTGTCGTTGCAGATGATCAGATATTTGGCTCTTGATGAGGCAGATAGGATGCTGGACATGGGTTTTGAGCCTCAAATTAGGAAAATAGTGGAACAGATGGACATGCCTCGGCCAGGTTTGAGACAGACCATGCTGTTTAGTGCTACGTTTCCAAAGGAGATACAGGTTTGTTTTAATCGTTTGCTGGGTTTCCTATTGGATTTTTCTTTACTTATCGACTTGTATGTAGTCATAGTAATGCAATATGAACATTCTAATAGTGGAATTCCAAACTGAAAGTATCTGATAGCTTTTGCAAATTTTTGTTGGAATGCAGCGACTGGCATCAGATTTTCTTTCAAATTATATATTTTTGGCTGTTGGAAGGGTTGGTTCAAGTACTGATTTAATTGTTCAAAGAGTTGAATTTGTTCATGAGTCTGATAAACGAAGTCATCTCATGGACCTCCTTCATGCACAGAGGGAAAATGGAGCTCATGGCAAGGTAACATGGAAAGGAAGGCTCTTTGTTGAAGTTCTGTTGATTTTTTTTGAAGAATCGGTATATCAGTATCCTGCTTTGTATTAATAGTCGTTTGTCATTCAATTTGCAGCAATCTCTGACGTTAGTTTTTGTGGAGACAAAGAAGGGAGCTGATGCATTGGAACACTGGTTGTGCATGAATGGGTTTCCGGCAACTACTATTCATGGTGACAGAACACAACAGGTAAAACTGTTCAGAAAATTGATCTTATAGTCTATGAGAAGTGATATTTTTCCTAATGTTGTGTCATTTTTTTTTCTAGTGACAAAATTTGTTGTGAAAAAAGGAATTTAAACCCCCCCCTCTCTCTCTCTCTCTCTCTCTCTCTAAAAGGAACTTTGTGGAGCTATTGAGCTGCTATAACCGAGCGATTTATGCTTGTACTTTACCTGTAGCAAGTTTTAGTGTTTCTGAACCATCCATTTTCTTTTTAGTCATGTTTTAAACATTCTTTGAACCTTTGAGACTTCTCATGTCTGGTAAATATGTAAAATTTCCAGCTTGGGTAGAACTGGAAGGAATTTCTTTGGTTATATTAGAGGGACCCGAATACTAGACGAATCCTAATCCTAACTCATTATCCACCCTCCGCCACTTAAGCTAATGCCAAGGGCAAACTGGAAGTAACGTCATTATTATGAAATAACGATTCTTAATAGAAAGCTTCACTTGGTTGAAATTGTCATCCTTTTTTTTCCCGTTGGTGTTTTATGACGGCCATGCAAGTTTAGCATTAATCTGAATCCTGATATTGTTATGATACGATGTGCTTGTATGCAGGAAAGAGAACATGCATTGAGATCATTCAAGAGTGGAAATACACCAATATTAGTGGCAACAGATGTGGCAGCGCGTGGTCTTGATATCCCCCATGTAGCTCATGTGGTAAATTTTGATCTTCCAAATGACGTTGATGATTATGTTCACCGGATAGGTCGGACAGGGCGAGCTGGCAAATCAGGACTGGCGACTGCTTTCTTTAACGAGAACAATCTCTCATTGGCAAAACCACTCGCTGATCTAATGCAAGAAGCAAATCAGGAAGTACCTGCTTGGCTTACTCGTTATGCATCAAGGACTTCTCATGGCGGAGGAGGCAGAAACCGGCGATCTGGGGGAGGTCGGTTTGGTGGCCGTGATTTTAGAAGGGACGGCTCTTTCAGTAGGGGTTCAGATTTTTACGGTGGAGGAAACAGTGGTGGTGGATATGGCAATTCTGGTGGCTATGGTGGCGGCTCTGGGGGTTATGGTCCGGGTAATGGCGGTATGACCAGTGCCTGGGATTAGTGCTTCCGTTTAATACTGGATGTTGTTCCTGGTTTTTTTTGGTTTTTGACCAAGTAAATATATTGTTTCTCTTGAAAATTAATGGATTACACATTTCGTTTTCTTTTCCATTGTTGTTGATTTTGTGTTTCTTAATGTTTTCTGATGTGGGAGCTTAAGTGTTGATATTTGAGGAGAGGACTTTAGGTAACTTCGTTTGGTGGAAAGCACCATAGAGAGTTTTGCTGTCCGTCAGGGTTTTGACATCATTTTACCGTACAAACATTATAATCAAAATTTTTCTTTCTTTTTATCGTCATTTAAAAATTACTTATAAAGGATGTTACTTGTTATTATAACTTTTGATTTGTTGGACAACTAAACGGTATTCAATCGAAAGAATGTTTACATAGGATTCTGATGACAAAGAGAATGTATGGTTTCGACTATCCTTAATGTACGGTGAAATGATGTCACGTTAGTGGAATAAGTAACAGTGCAATGCAAAGGAATCAAACTAATAATTGCCATCCACAAAACTTTGCTCGAAAACCTTCTCGGTTCAAAACCGCGACCGAGATTCGTTACATCACCCACCCTCGGAGCCTCTATTGAAATCATAGTGTTTTTCTGTGGGTATATAACTTTACAACTCCATACTATTATTTCATGGTCTGACATAAATATTCAATCAGGTACCTTGAAGAGATGTCGTCTTCTTACATCCTTGGGACATCATCTTCATATTAAACTTGAAACGCTGCACCACTGGAAGAATACAACAACAACAATAAAGCCTTTTCCCACCAAGTGGGGTCGGCTATATGAATCCTAGAACGCCATTGCGCTAGAAAGAAAATATCATTTAGTCTATAGTTCACATGTCACGGTTTTTCTCGTGTATACAAAAAAGAGAAGCAATATTTTCATACAGGCAAAACCGTTCATTCCAGATTCGCCCTAGGTTTTTTTTCTTTCCCCTCATCTAAACTAAAGGCCAGCTCATGTACAAGAAGCAAAAGTTTTCAGTCAGAAAATGGGAGATTCAAGCAAGTGTGCAGAATGTTAATGGTTTCTTCTTCATACACATTTTGGATCAATATATTTACAACTTATCTAGACATAACGACTCGAAAGAAACAAGAAGAAATAACATAATCTGATGTCTCTCACAAGAACAAAAATTAAGGGCAAGTAATGATGGCTACTGAACCGGAGGATGACAGGAAAAGTCTTTTGGTCAACAGAATTAGAACCAGATGATCCTAGGTTTTATCTCAAACAACAGACAACCAAATCTACAAGTTACTGTAAAGATTTCAACGCCATCGTAGAGGCTAGGGTACTCGAAATTCATTCACCCTAACTTTATGCAATAATAGTTTTAGTTTCCCCATTATGGTTTCCAATATCTGATACTCATTTCATTTACCAGTTCATAAGCTCCCAGATCGAAAACTGAGAGACTGAAAGTACGTACAACGATTTGAAGTTGATATTATAACAATGTATTGAAGGTTACATTACAAAACAAATGGGAAAATGAGATATGAATTAAGAAAACTGTAAACAAACAGGGAGCATTTTGATCAAAACTTGGATTCTTTGATAATTCCACTTTGTTTAAAGCAAAAAACCATCAGAAAGCTAATTTGCAATGTTTCAAACATTACTGTTGCAATTCGTCACAAGGCTGACCTAAACTTAATAATCATTACCATATTTGTGCAGAAAATTCAAACATCTAGCAGCAATCCGGAGAATGAAACTCTTTTAGTACAGTGATAAGACAGAAAAAATCTGTTGACTAAGAAAAATCTATGAAATCAATCTTTCTGGTCAAGTTTCTTACTTGGAAGTGAGTGCACTTGATATGGAATGTAAGCAAACTGTCTAACTTCTGATACAAACATCAATCTTCCTCAAGACCATTCCGAACCTGAATCCAATACTTCATCCTCACATTCATCACCTGTTCCAACCTCTTCCTCTTCAGGTGCTTCCTGCCCACTTTTACTCTCCACACTGTTAAGCAAAATCTCATCCGGGGATAGCAAGTTCACACCTTTACCCTGATAAAGAAGCCCTGTTCTCATGACGTGGTAAAACTTCTCTCTCAAACGTGTGAGCAGATGTGGGTTCACTAACTTCCCTCTATGGTACCCTTCCCTGAGGGAAACAGTGGTGGTTTTACACTTCAACGAGAGGTAGAAAATCCCGGGATACCTTGTGATGATTCTCGTAAACTTATGAGGAAGATTCAATTCCTCCCTCAAGCTTCTCGAGTAGTTCCTCTTAGTCTTCTTATGAAGAGTCAAGCTTAAGAACTCGTGCAAAACCCCAACCACCCTTTTCTCCATAAGATCACTCTTAGGATCAATATGTCTAGAATCCTCATATGGTGAAATATATGGTAACTTCTGAAACTCCTCCATCCATGCCCTCACCTTCTTCTGCCCACCATAACCCCTCGGAAAATTCATCGGAAATGCCAACACCGTCTGCCCCCTCTTGATCTGCCTATACTCATCCCCTAAATCACCACCCTCTCTACTCCTCTGCAATTCCGAAACAGCATACTCTTTAGGCCATTGTATGGCCTTAAAAAATCAGGACCCCATTCGAGGCCTTAACAATCCGAAAACAATCAGGGTATTTCGGAACCAACACTTTCTCAAAACCATCAAGCAAACCCAGATCCCATGATCCCATTTCAAATTATACAATGACTGGAGAGGTAAAGTCTTAGACTTTATCATCATAAGCACTCTACAGAACCTCTCCACATTGTCACTCTCATGGGTTTTTTGAATACTTTGTTCTTATGAATCCAACAAAACTGCAGTGTCTGTTAACTTAAAACAAGGCAAATTGGCGTAACGGGCGAGTGGGAATTCTTGGAAAAGAGTTGGGTACCTGCGGAGGAAGCGGAGGACGGGGACGGTGAGGCCGAGGAGCTTCTGCCAATCGGCGAAGGACTTGGCGGTGAGGAATCCGGTGGGGGAGCGCTTGATTGCGTCCTTGAGGAGGCAGGCGGCTTTGAGGTCGGTCTCAGTCTCGATTATGTGGTCGATGCTTCGGTTTTTGACCATTTGAGGTGGACTTTGGTTATGCTCCGCCGTTTATGGTGGCGGTGGCATGGAGGAGGAGGAGGTTGGTGGGTGAGGAGGACGGGGTTTGGGGTTTGGGGTTTTAGGAGAGAAGAGGAAGGCTTTCATTTCCTCTGGGTTTTATTTGGGGGCTTTTGGGGCCATTGGTGACTCTGAGCGATATAGCATTGGAGTGCCGAGTACATCATGAATTGCAACTCTAGGCAACGGTCCCCGTAGTTTATTTGGATTTTCACATTCGTTTGTACATTTTTCTTGCTACGTTTTCATTTTCTTTTCAGATACAAAGGGGCTCAAAATTCAAGCAGAACTGCTAAACAAAGAAAGACATCAGCCCAAGGGGCATGCACAAATAATTCGAGTTTTGGCAATCCCGAAAATATCATCTAGTTTCAAACCAACAATTTAACGAGAAGGGTCATCCAACATAATACAGCTCAAGTTCAAAGAAAAATCCAGTTTGCCAAACCATCAGCCACAATGTTCCTCTTTCTATAAATATGGCTTAAATCACATTGATCAAATTGAGAAATCAAGTGATGACACTCATATACAAAGCAGTCAAGGGATGCAGATCATGCACAATACATTTAAAGAGTAAAACTATAATAGCAAAGTCAGATTCTAAAAGTATCCTCCTAGCACCCTTATCCAAAGCCATTTCAAATCCAAAAGGAGACCCCGTAGCTCAGCTTCAAGGACTTCTCCTACTCCCATATTAGCTGAAACACTCGTAATCCAAGAGCCATGATGATCTCTAAGTACTCCTTTAGAACTCATAACACCGTTTTGCCCTTAGCAAGCCCCATCAATATTCAATTTCATCCATCCCTCATTTGGAGAAATCCAAGTCAACTTTTCAATAATTCTGTAGGGCTTAGATTGACTGACCTTATTAGCATCAGTCCACTCCCAAGCATACTTCAAAATAGCCTTCACAAGATCAAAGAGAAGTTGATAGGGAGGACAATATATATATAATTTCTCCACTTCCAAATATGCCAAGATGCAAACCAGAAAAGATTACACTATTCCGACCCTCATGACTGAGTGTTTTATAGTGTATATTTAGCAACAACCCATCCCTCCAAGTCTAAATTGAAAGTAGAAAGAATATTACTAGGAACCTTCAATGCATTTCAAACAGTTCTAGCTAGAGCACTCCCTCAAAAAATTTTCAACAAAACCACCACATATGGGACAACTAGTATCTAATGCCATCTTCCTCTTAAATATTTGTTGATTGATTAGAATTTTATCTTGAGTGACCAACCAAGCAAAGACCTTTAACTTTGGTGGTACGTGCAGCTTCCAAAGAGGAAGGCAATGGACCTTTTTAACGGAGCTAACCACAGAAAATCGCGATTTAATATATCAAGTTTATGACAGAACTGACTAGGAAGCAATGCAGTCCACATAGCATAAATAGACAGAAGATAAACACAGCTTGAATAAGGGTGATTCTCCCAGCCATGTTTAAAACTGTCTGACAATTCACCATTAAGACAAACTTGAATGCTTGTAGAGGTTACACATGTTGGATTTATTCAGATGTAAATCAACCTTAAATGGTCTACAACATATAATACGAATGTAATATTGGAGATTAATGTAGATATTGAGATTTGATTTCGTAAAGATATCAATCTTATATTAGGTGTCTTGTAATACAAGTAAGATTGATGGAATCCTTGATTTTAAGTGATTATGATACCTAACTGATAGGCTAAAAAGGTGGGATTTGGGATTCCTTTATGGACGGAACCTTAATACCTTAGCCAGTATAAATACTAAGGTCCTTGCAAACCCTAAAAACACAACAAACGCTTCCCATAAAGTAGTTGTATCCGGCTAGGTGCTTTGTAGAAGACTTTGGTGTTGCCGCATCCCTCATCTTCTCCGTTTGATCTCCAATGGCTATCGCTTCATGATCAAGTCAACTAACTCCTTCGTTTGTGTTTTAATTATATAACCACATAAAGTTTACAACACAATGCTTTATAAGCTTGAACAGAAAAAATGAGAGTAGGAGTTTAGTCAAAGTCTGCTCAATGAAAATACCAATTCAACCTGTCATATGCTTTAGACAAAATCCACTTTCCAAGCTAAAATAACCCTTTTACCCTTAGGTCACTTAAATTTATGGACAATCTCTTGAACAATCATAATATTATTTGAGATGTGCCTGTCAGGAACAAAACTAACTTGATCATGTTAATTTTTGTAGTTTCATTTTATTATTATCGTTAAGCATTCTTGTTGTCTCCACCAACGCCCTTCAGTTCAAAATTTCATCCTTGAGTATCATGTAAATCTATGACATATGGTAGTCGAATTTAAGATATCTTATTTATAAATGAAGAATAATATTATTCTATTGATATAGAGCCAGCTAGAGTATAGATGGAGGTAGCAGAAGCTAAAGTAAACTTCTTGCTGTAAATTCCTATTCAAGAAGGCGTTTAGTACATCTAATGGTAACAGAGACCTTCTGATTCCTCAGCAATAGAGAGCAGGAGACGAAGAGACTTCATCTTGCCTACTTGGTCAAGGCTTCCTTGTAACATCGCTACATTGTTCCCAAGGAATAGCAAAATCGAAATAACGAAATTCTTGAGTAATCTCAATAGGTTGGGAAACCCACATTTCTTTGGATGATAGCTTACTTCCATATATTCACTCAGAGAACTCTTTTCGTAATGGATGACCCTCAAATCCAAAATCAGGTGGTTGAAACGTTCTCATTTACCAACCAAGAAAAAGACATTATTGTCGTATTGACCAATGTCCTTTGAAATGATGCTTAATGCTTTTAAGAGTCCTCAATTTTCCCGTCTGTTATATTAAAATTTAGGATAAATTTTACAAAATTACCTCAACTATTGGACCAATCACAGTTTCTTGCCTTATCTTTAAAACATTTCAATGTCATACATTCCGTCAGTTTGTCTGTCAATTCCTCCATTAAATGCTGACGTAGCTTGAGGCGGGGCTCACTTCCTATTAAAAAATTAATTAAATATTAAAAACTAAAAAATAAATCATTTAATAATTTTTTTTAAAATGGGGAACCCACCCCTACAAACCCAACACCCCTTCTTCCCCATCCACCTGTGTACCCCCCAACCTTCCTTCACCACCAAAACCAGAACCCCACAGCCACCCTCTTTTCCTCCATCTCCACCTCCCTCCCGTGGTGCTGCTCCCCCTCCCCCTCCTCCTACACACCCATCACCCTCACCAAATTAATCCATGTAACCAATTTCAAACAAAATACCCCAATTCCATCCAAACCCTAACCCGAAATTTCAAATTCTTAGCACTAATCATCCCCATAACAATGTCCACAACACCACCACCATCGTCTCCCACGACCTCAGTCTCCACCACCACTGTTGTCGCCCATGGTCCTGGTCCTAAATTTTGAATTCACCCATTTTGGAGAAAGCTTTGGGCTTTGCTCATGGGTTTGTGGGTTTTGGCTCAAGGGACGGGAGGCAACTGTGCTTGGGTTCTGGGGTTGAATGAGAGCAAGTTCGATCAGGTATTCCTGGGTTTGGGTTTGGGGTTTGGGAGAGGAGGTAGGGACAATTGGGGTTGGGGTCTAGGAGGTAGGGACGATGGCGAGAATCATTTGGGATTGGAGGCAAGATACGAGTTCGAGCTGGGTGATTGGCAAGTGAGGGTTGTGGTGGGGTGGTTCTAGTTTTGGATTGGAGGAAGACATGAGCGGGGAAGAAGTGTGAGGGGGATAAGGGGAAGGTCCCATATTTGTTTTATAAAATATTTAAATGATTTGATTTTTAATTTTTTTTAATATTTAGTTAATTAATCTAGTTGGAATTGGAAGTGGATCCCGTCTCAAGTCACGTCAGCATTTAACAGAGAGATTGACAGAAAACCTAACAGATGTATAATATTGTAACAAATTCGTAAGATGATGTATGATATTGAAATGTTTTAAAGATGGGGTATGAAACTGTGATTGACCCAATAATTAAGATAATTTTGTGCAATTTATCCTAAAATTTATGTAGTATGTTGAAGCTAACTTCTGAAGTATATTAAGAAAAAAAATTTAACACAATATTCTTCTCCACTTATAGTTTGTAGGTCTCAAATCTTGTAGAATATTGTTATACCTCGCCTATTCGTTGTTACTTATTACTACTTGGGCTGATGAATAAGTTGAACGTACGTGGCGTCCGGATCCAATACTAATCTGTCAAAGTCCTTCCAATTAGCAAACATCATATTCAGGTGGCGTTCCGGTCCAATACTAAATTGCCATGTGGACAAAATTCTCCAAGTGGGGCCCTTCCAATAGCCCAACACCGATGGAACGCAGACATAGCTGCAAAAGTTTCCTCCCTGTTAACACGTTTTTGGCAGAAAAAGCACCGAACGCAAAACCAGAATCACACTCTGCTGATAAAAAAAAAAAAAAAAAAAAAAAAAATGGAAGAGAAGCAAGTAGAAGAAGCAGGTGGGGAGGAGGTGGCTTGGAGCAGAGAAACCATTCCCAAAGTTCTGAAAATAGTTAGCACAAGGCTGCCTCAGAGGGACCTCATCTCTCTCTTGCTAGTCAACCCATGGCTCAACGCAACTCTCATCTCCTACCCTTCCCTTTGGCTGGTATTGTTTTGTCCCTTTTTCTCGCTTTAATACTTTGTTTTTCTGCTTAAAGGTTCAAAATTTCAGATGGGTTTTTGAGCGATGTGTGTTGTATGTGTTTCTGTGACATGGGTAACCGGGTTTTGGTTCTTGTTTCAGCTTCTGGAACTTCGAGAGATGAATAATGCTGGGAATCGCCTTGTGGATGCTCTTTCATTGGTTAGAGCTTGGATATAGCAAATTTGATTGAAACTAATTTGTTTGATACCGGCATTCGATGATGTAGGGGTAATTGTTAGGGAAAAATACCGAAATAATGTTGTTTAGGTGATCATAGCTTCGAATGTGGCGCAAAATAGCGGCTATTTTGTGCCTAATTCAAGTTTTAAGAAGGGGAAAATGATGATTGGTTTGTCCGTTAAATTTGGAAGTGCAATAAAAAATTGTTCTTCAATGATGCAATAAATGGTATTTTTGAAATGATTGGTATGTAGAGTTTGCTTGTTGTAGTATTACAAAATGTTTCAAGTGGATGATTGTATTCATTGTTATATTGATATGGTTTCCTGATGCAATGTGTCAAGGCGAGGTATCGGCATGTGAAGCAGATAAACCTTGAATTTTCACAAGACATTGAAGACAAGCATCTTGAACTCGTAAAGAGCAAGGTAACATTCATTCTAGTAAGAGCTTGCGGCAAAATTCATATTTCAAAGAACTAGGAAGATATCGATTTTCTGGTGTAAGAGCAAAGGACATTGTAATTATAATAATAAAGCTAGTGAATATTAGAAGGTTAATAATTGTAACAATTTTTTCCTTGCTCCATTTTGCATTAAAATATTAACTAATACAAACACCAGAGAAGGTGTTATTTTCCAGCATCACGGCATTATAATAGGTTTAATGAGTAATGTAGGGCACTTGCACTCTTATGAACATTCTTGCTACATAGAAAGCATACTATAAAACAGTTTACAAATGTACTGTTAGTATTTGTAAAGTATGAGAACATTGAGAAGCATGACAGGGTTAGGACTAATCACGCTTGTGATTAAGTCTAATTTTTGGGCTAACCCTCATGATTTTAAATTTTCCACTTGCAGAATCAACTAAGCTTATGTCCTTATATTTTAAGTTATTTGTGGCTGCCTGAGTTGTGGGATCTTACAGCACAGGACATGTTTGTGTTACATGATATTGTGAATGGAGACAAAACCAATTACTTTATCAGACCTAGCTTTTGACAACCTCTATCCCTTGCACAGTAGATCACCTGTTATTATTCTCACTTTTCCCCTCAAAATATGGAATCTGGACGAGCTAGCTAAACATAATTATTATAATTCTGGTATCAAAGAACTATGAGTACTTGATGAAGTATTCAATATTGTTCAAGATAGATGCTTTTGCATACCTTTGATTATGTAAAAGAAAATTACGCATTTCCACAGTGTCGTGATTCTCTTCAAAACCTGGAGGTTTTGAATCTTAATGGCTGCCAGAAGATCTCTGATAAGGGAATTGAAGCTATAACCAGTTCTTGCCCTAATCTGAAGGAGTTTTCAATCTATTGGAATGTGAGGTATTTAAAGTTTAAGTTTATTTGTCTTTCAAATCTCTTTTCTAGTTGAAATGTTTTTTTCCTTCAATGAATTTCGGAACTTGAATTAAATTTCAGGGCAACAGATATAGGTATAACGCACCTGGTGAAAAACTGCAAGCATATAGTTGATCTGAATTTAAGTGGCTGTAAGGTACTCGTCATTGGGTCCCATCCTATTTCAGTGCTTGCTTCTTTGTGAATTGCAAACTATACACTTTGAAACATATATGCAAAGTCTGTATAGTTTCTATTCAATCTTCTGCAAAAGATTGGGTTTTAGTGTCCTGAAGTAGGTCCGTTATGGTATGTTTCATATGCATCCCTTATTTACGTAGATAGCGTAGGTTACTATTATATGTTATATTGGCTAGTCAACCTTTAAGTTTATATATATATATATATATATATATATATATATTGGTGAAGGATTTATTTCAATTGTTTACTTTGATGTGGAAACTGCAGAATCTTTCAGACAAAAGCTTGCAATTAGTTGCTGAGAATTATCCAGAATTACAGTTGTTGAACCTGACCAGGTAGGAAACGCTGAGAATCATTATATCATCTGGAGAAAAGTTCATTTGTGAGAAACTAAAATATTTTATCTGCTTATGTGTCACACTCACAACAGGGAATCACACCAATGATTTTTCAATTGTGTGGTTTCCGGGTTATGACCTATCTGAAAATTGGTAGTTGACATGACATGGTGATGCTAGTGGAGTTGGTTAAAGTGGAAATGTATAGTTATAACCCGACATCCTGAATCCTTCCTTTAAAATACACTTTACCTTCTACACAAAGCTGGGGTGAAACTGATTCTCCTATGAAAAAGCCATTAGCTCCCTTCCACACTTACATATTATAACTTTTTATGCACAGGTGTGTCAAGTTAACAGATTCTGGCTTGCAGCAGATATTGCACGGTTGTCGTTGTCTCCATAGTCTAAATTTGTATGCCCTGTCAAGGTATTTGATAACATCTTTATATATGAAGTTGAGCTATGTTCTTCTTCCTGTATTTTTATTGGCTGTATTTTGTTTGCTCAGCTTCACTGATGAAGCTTACAAGAAAATATCACTTCTTTCCCATCTTCAATTCTTGGATTTATGCGGTGCTCAGGTAACATTAACTAGACTTAGTTTTGCTGACGTAACTCTTTTGGAACACTTTACTAGACACTATACTAAACTGGTGGTAAATAATTATGGAAATCACATCTCAGAATCTATCGGATGAAGGGGTGTCTTGTATAGCTAGATGCAAGAGCCTTTTGTCTCTCAATTTGACATGGTAATTTGGTAACTGAAGCATTTGAATTCTTAAACATGCATATGAAGCAAAGGAGACACGTTAACTACACTTACAAAACCAATCTTCACTTTCTAATAGGTGTGTACGGGTCACTGATGTGGGGGTCATAGCTGTTGCGCAGGGTTGTACGTCGCTTGAATTTCTCAGGTAAGTCTTGATAAGAATTTTTTTGAAGAACTTACTTGATGCTGGCCTGTGCATTCTGGGCTTGAGAAATTTCAAACTCTGGTCACTTATCCCGTTACAATATATGGAACGTCTTTGACAGCTGGGATGGAATCACAAGGGTTGAAATCTTTCGGCCGGTCTGCAAGAGCAGTCACTATTGTTGTTTTTCTTCTTTATTTCTCTATTTAAAACCCATTTAGAGAGCAAGAAGACATTGGATTGGGCTGAAGTTAGGAAATGTCACGGTTTATTTTGATACCATGGCAAAAGAGTACATGCACAGAAACAGAAAAAGAAACATTGTTTGATACTTTTTTGTTTAAGTAAACCTATGGAGTTCCCATGCTGTTGAATGAAACCTGCATGCATTTCAGTGATCTTACTGACTTATGAATGAAACAATGCAGCTTATTTGGGATAGTTGGGGTGACTGATAAATGCTTGGAGTCCCTTTCACTGACCTGCTCAAACACACTTACGACTCTTGATGTTAATGGATGTATTGGAATTAAGGTAATGATCTAGTTAATATTTGGTACAATTTATAGTTACTAAATATTTAACCAATTTTTCTACTGTATCAATACTCTCTTGTAGAAACGAAGCCGTGATGAATTGCTTCAAATGTTTCCAAAGTTGCGGTGCTTCAAAGTGCACAGCTAATGCTCTGGAAACTTGCAGATGAACAGGTTCTGTATTCTTCCATTAACGTATACTATCTCTGAGCTGTACCCTTTATGAGCGGACAAACCTCAACTTTTAACAGATAAGAAATCACAATCTGTCCATTAAAAAGGAAGTCTGATTCTTGAACTCCATATGAGCAAACAACTTACTGAAGTGTTGCTGTGGTTTACTTCATGCATTTGTATACTTATATGAACTTTAAAAAGGAAGGAATGATAATCAAGCTATTAAAGCTCGAGTACCAACATTTTGTTATCCGTTGAGTCTGTTTTATAATTTATTACTGAGGCAGATATATCTTCCGACGTAGTCATTCTGGTGAAAATGCTTAACATGAAGCTTTCACAGTTTGGGAAAAGAGGGGGGTGGGGTGGGGTGTGTCTAATAGCTGCCCTTTTTCTTTCATCCTTTCACCCTTTCATCTTCCAGTCTTTATATGCTAATGATTCTCTCCTAGATTGTAAGTTTGAGGCAAATTAGGAGCGAGCTTCACCAATGTTTCGCGAAAGTCCCCGCCAGTTCAAGTTTTGGTGGAAAATACTTGTGTTCACTGCAATATCTATTGCATTCGTTTCTTTTCAATTGAATATCTTTAAACCCTTTGGGCTTATGATTGCCAGTTTGTATGTTTTTCAGGATTACTCTTCGAAATTGCATTGATAGTCAATCGACAGACATGCGAGGGTGGAACCGTGGAAGAGTTAGTGCAGACTTTCGGTATTTCATGCAGCTTGACTATACTCTGATCTTCGGTGAATCTTAACCTTAGAATGATACGGGTCTGCGTTGCGCTAATTGAGCTTTACTTGGAATGGTGCAATGTGCATCACATTAGAATTCATGTTCATATTGTTTGTCTGGGTAACACAAACCAAATGAACTGTGATTGTGTTATGTTTATACCTAGGATTTTCCGAGCAGCATCGTTCTGATTGGACATTTGAATTTGATGAATCAAAGTTGGACGAGAGTTTGATCCGGTAAATTAATAGAGGCCCGCGGCTGTATACGTTATTGGCCGGAGCTTCTGCTTATCGCCGGCACGGCATTGATTACAGTTCCATGCCTAGATCATATCCTCTTTCTCTCGTCAGTGTCGTCTTTCCTCAATTGTGAGCAACAATTACGACGGGGCATTGGTTGCGAAGAAAGTCTACTCGAAAAGGTTCTTTTGGCCCCATGGGATACCATTTGCAATGAAATAACGCAATGCAGGCAACCGAATTGCCAATGGGATACCATCTAGACAATAGTAACATATTGGCTCTCTGATGAAGATGGTCCCGACAATTACACAAAAAACCCACCTACACTAGAGAATGTGTCAATTTTGCATGTCTAAATATCATATGCCTGATCGATCAACTTTTGAGCCCATAACCGGGCCAGCAAACGTGCCCATTCTTTTAGAAACAAAATTCAAGTCCTTTACCCGAAAAACCCACCTACACTAGAGAATTTGTCAATTTTACGTGTCTAAATATCATATGCTTGATCTATCAACTTTTGAGCCCATAACCGGGCCAGCAAACGTGCCCATTCTTTCAGAAACAAAACTCAATTCCAGATTAACGTTCATATTCCCCTCCGATTCCAAAAGCGATAAATAAAAAATTTAAAAAAAAAAAAAAAAAAACACGAATAAACCACACAGGCAGAGGCATTCCGGTTCAATCAATTTGTGTAAAGTATGCACATATTCTTATCCAGTAAGGATTGATCTTAACAGTTCGCATCCAGCATTCAAACTAGTGCCTCTGTTTTGCATAACTCATCTCAAACTAGTGCTGAAATGGAAAACAAAATGCAGTCCAGTTGCAAACAAGATGAGCTACTTTAGGGAACCCGAAAGAAAAACAAAAAAAATTCAAAATCTTATTCCTTATCCTTTGTGTTTCCTTACCAAAAATTAAAATGGAAGAAAAAGGGGAGAGGGCGCCTGTGACCGGATCCTAAGGAGTACAGGAGAACCCCAAGGTATAAAAGAGAAAAGGAGCAAACAATTGCCGGCCTACTAACCACTTGCCTTTTGAGGGATTAGAGTTACAGGATTAAGACCAGATATACTGAACCAGTGAGCATCTAGAAAATTCTATAGGCAAAAACGAGATCGGCAATTGAGCAGGGATCATAATAGCTTTTCTATAAAGACAACGGTGGCATAATACAAAGCAGATCAAAGCAAGGATCCCGCAAGGAGATACCTGGAAAGAACTGTGGGGCATGATCTACCATTCTTACAATAACTTTACTTCATCCAACAGCTTCTCTCAGCCTTTTTCATGGATGTCTCTGGAGCTCTCTCCTACACACATCGAGGTTACAATCAGCACAAAAACCACATAAGCGGGCGCACATTTATGCAATCATTCTTTCATGCCAACACAAGAAATGACAATGTTTGATAATTCAAATTGGGAGGTTTCTTTGAAGTAGAAAGTGTTACTTTTAGCCCTGAATCAACTAAGCAGATGCCACCCCATCAAATTTAATTAGTAATACCGCCATACATAATTACATTGGCTGTACTTCATTAATGTATCTGATCTCTCCCCCTCCTTTTTAAATGCCAAAAATCTTCCTAAATTGATCTCTGAGAAAACTACTCATACGTGAAAACAGAAAAGATAGAAACAAAAACAAATGAAGCCCAACAAACAAGAATTTCAAACAAGACCATATACATACAGGCATATAAAACAACAATGACTTGAATAACTACCTGAATGTGTCAACGTCTAATTCTAGGCTTGCAGCGAAACTCGGCTAAAAGTGCAATGTGATCTGATGACCACTCTGGAGAAGGAAGAGCTGTGTCTTTCCTTAAGCTTTCCTCATCCAAGAGCTCCAACAAGGACTCCACCGTTAAGGAGTCAGCTGCAACCACACGTTACCTTTTATGAATAATGTTCTAACAAAGTGAGGCATCAAAATGAACATATCAAACAAACTTGTAATCCATAAACTTACCAGTGTAGAATATGTAATCTAGGGTACCAATGAAATCTCTAGTGCAATTTGTAAATAACGGCTCATTTGTGGTGGGATCCATTCTCCTTCTCTGCTGCTCCATCCCAAGACCAACCCCCAATCTTGCGAATGATGAATATGCACTAACCTGTGAGTTGGATTAGTAATTCAGATCAACACAAGCCCTATAACCCAAAAATATGCATATTCCACACTCCCAACAATAATAACAAAAAGATGATCAAGAAGCCAATACAACAGAAAGCACGTATTACCAGTGGCAGCTGATGTATCAGCTTGCTGAGAGGGCGCAGTATATTAAGAGGATCTACTTGTAAATCTGGATGCGATGGATCTACCTTTCCCATAGCCAGAAGTGTATGAGGAGCGCTGCAACAAAGTTCAGCAGTAGCTTAAGCAAACAATGTACCGGTAATAAATTCTAGAATCCAACTAAAGATCATCAGTAACAATCAACAGACCTTCCAGGAACTGAATTAAAATCCCCACACACCAGCATCGGGATATCTGCACTGGCAGCTATTTTTTCTAGTCCTTTTAAGAGAGTATGAACCTGGTCAGAAACACAAGAAAACAAACAATTGAATGCCATCTTAAAAATGATTGAACCAATACACTAATGTATATGGAAGAACAAAAAATACAAGTTACCTGCCAGAGTTTGACATCCTTCAGGTCTTGGTGGACATTTACATGTGTATTTGCCTGTACTCCATTCCATCAGAAAACGTGTTACAACATGCCTTGAAAGATGCCCGTGCATTGATATTGGGGCAGTTGAAAAGATAACAAATCCCAAAGAGTACAAACAAATTCAACATACAAGACCATTCAAATATTAAAAGTATAAAAAATATGTCATACCACACAAAGAAGTTGCCGTTTCCCAGGATTATCAACTCCCTGATTGCTGAATTTTGCTTCCAGAACCACTATGAGCGCAACATTATCCTACAGACATATTGAGATCCAGGTATGAGCTTCTTAGATTAAGACCAATTCAAAAAGATCAGGTTCAACCCAAAATAATCCATAAATAACAAGCCCACCTTAACTAATCGATTTAAAGCACTTTTCTTCTGATTACTTGGAATCATGGCATCAGTCAAAGACTGAGCAGCCTTATTAAACTCAACCTGCATAAACACAAATTGCTTCACACTAAGAACCAAATAAAACATAAATACATATCCACTGTTGTATATCGCACTTTCCTAACCTCATATTTTTTGACATGTGAAAATCTGTCTCTACGGAAAAATGTTGCGCAACCATCAATTGTTTGTGTGTTTCCATTGTAAACCTGAAGCCAGAGAATGTAAAATAAAGGCCAGAAGAATTTAAAAAACCATGAGCATAACGCAAATGAAGTTCATTCAAGCCATAATATGTATAAAGGATGAGCTAAGAGACCTCATTTGTTTTTCTCTTGTATAGTGCTTGATAACCATGTTTGTCCAGCTCAGGGGCAAAAAATTCCTCGAAATGATCACTTTGAATCTGAAAGGGACAATGATCAGTTCAATTAATACAAAATGCATAGTTATTTCATAACTTACACTGAAATGAATAAGTTCTTTATGACATGTAGCATTCAATGCTTCCAAATATTTAGTTGACAGGTATACCTTCAAATATGGCTAGAAATTAAAGCAACATTTGTCATTGTTCTTTAAAATTGTTGCCACTTTCTTAAGTGTCATTTGCCAGTATTTCAAACCTTAATTATAACCTGATCTTCATGAATTCAATAAAAAATTTGGCTTGAGCATACCAAGACATTCTCGTAATGCTCTAATTATCAATATCACCGTGAGAGAACTAATAAAGCGTGAATGTGTACCTCCTGGAGACAAACAATATCTGCGCGATAACCAACAATTTCCCGCAGCAAATTTTGTCTGCGGTATGGCCAAGAAAGTGCCCATGAAGGGCAGTAACTGTATGATTCACTGGTGGCATACACATCAGACAAAATGTTGTATGAAAGCACAGTAAAAGTTCCAGAAGATGAAATACGGCCATCTGAATCTAAATGCCCCATCACGTCAACTCCATTGACAGGAACCAGACGGCGTGGACTTGGAGAGGGTGCTGGAATGACACGGGAAGTTAATATGGTATTGACATGTCCCACAGGTGCTTTTGATTCAGCATCAACCACAACACACTCAAACTTTAGAACATGCCCAATATCATCAGCTGTTGGTGTATATGTTTTAGAGCGGCCCACTTCAAACCATGTTTCACCACCACTCCTTTGTGTAACAGCTGCAGGATATAAAGGTGCTGAACCATTCGTCAAACTCGTGCTTGACACGGAACCAGATAAGCTAGTGTTAAGTACTCCAGATCCAGAGCTATTGAAGCGTCCAAACACCTCTTCTTCCTCATTTCCATTTTCATTTACAGCACTAGCAGCACGGTCATGCAAAACACGGTGATGCTGCCATGCATCTGAGAAGCACTTAGGTGAACAATGGTAACTTTTTGAAACAGGTATTTTGGCCTTAACACAACCTAGACACTGCAATGTGGCCTGCTCAGATGGATGTACACTACAGATAGCAACTTTTTTATCACTTTGTATACGATACCTGCAATCAAGATCAAGAATGGGCGAACATAAATCACAGAAGCCGGCATTATATACAATAAAATATTCAGTCCATCTTGAAGCTTCAACATCAATCAGCGTGCTGAATTCACTAGTCCCCTAACTTCCCTCACTCCACAGATGGAAGGGGTCAATTAAGTACTTAAGAAGGAAAAAAAAATTGTCAATTGATTAAGCATTCTCTAATTCGCTGCACTAAAAAGCACTCCCCCCCCCCCCCCCCACCCTCCCCTAACAAAAAAAAAAAAAAAAAAACCACCCCAACTCAACCACCACCACCCAAAAAAATAAAAGCACACAAACATGCACTCAAGTGACATAGGTATGTGAAATCCGAGAATAAATACTAATTATCATCAATTTTAGTATAAGAAAGAAAGGGCGTCACAGAAAGATCTTGTAAATACATGCACTATCAGCTTATCAGGTGTAAATAATACCTAATATTGTCACTTAATGACGGACCTCAATTCATTAATTGCATGTCAATTGAAAACCGTACAAAATATAAGATGCTGATCCAATCAACCACCATCATGTAAATTAATTAAGCAATCAATATTTTGTCATTGAATGATAGAATCTCATCATTAAGTGCATAACACAAAGCTTAAAGAAGTAGGTAACATTATTTATCCACACAATGACCGAAAAAAAAAAAGAAGTTAGTTTGTCCCCTGACACGTGACACAACTATAACACAAAACAGCACAACCCTTGAATAAGAATTTAGGTCGAATGGAAAACAAAACAAGGATTCCTTCGTAAAATAACCTATCGCATTGGCCCACTGGAAAACTATCCCTTTTTCAACAAACTCAGAAGATTAATGTGCTTTGGACTTGAACACCAAAATGGTGATCAATATATGAGTCAAGATGTGGATTGAGATCTTGAACATATAAACGCCAATCTCAGCCCACATCTTAACTTGATCTTGATTGTGACTCAGCCCAAAACAGGTTAGTTTTTAATTTGTTTAAAAGGTTAGTTCTCAAATGGGACCTACAAAAACTGGCTATTATTGAAAAAAAAAAAACCCAGAAGGAAATACGAATAGATAACTAAAAGTCAGACAAAATTCCGTAGTCAGGTTTTCTCTCTTTCTTTTTTTGACAATAAAAGAATGGGAAAATTCAAATTCTGGTCTTAGGTGCAAGGCAAGCGTTATACCGGTGCAGGATATCTATAAGTGGAGCTATAAGCCCCAACCTAGCAACTAGTTTTCACCCCAAGCTCAGAAGCAGAATAAAAGGTTTAAATACTTTTATATTACATACCATTGGGCGGATATGTGCTCCGAACACGAGTATTAGCAACAAAAAAGGTAGTAATGCAACCTGGATTTCCAAACCGGTCTCAATAATTTGACATTTAGCACTGCTACATTTGTTGCAGCATTCATCACTCTCCTATTAATTATTGCTATAACAAACTATTCTAGACTTGTAAAGTCTAGCTCGTAACCCAATTTGGCCTGGTTGCAATGTTTCAATTGAGCTTTGAGTCAGGGACAAATAATTCACCTTTCATTTTAAGTAAATGATGTTATTGAGAACATTAAATTTTTGTAATTCTATTACGTAATTCAAGGAAATTAGTATAGTAATACTGCACCAGTTGACAAAAAACTACACAGAATTCAAATTTAAGAACAGAATTAAACAGTGGTGAATGTAGAACTACAAATACACAAACTGACCAAAGATGTTATGAAATTAAAACATACACACCAAAAGATACATTACCCTAAAATTCAACACACCTATAACATTTTCCTTATAAACGAAAATAAAGCTACAATCTTTGAGAAAACCCATGTAACAACAATACCAACAAACCAACCCAGAAGCCCAAACAAAGCTCAAAGCCCCCACAATACCAGAAACTGAAAAGAACCCGAAAACCAAATTAAGCAAATAAGAAATGACAAAAACAAACTGAAATTGATTGGGGAAATTTTCACTTACCACTTGTACCTCAAGAAGTGGCCATCAAGAGGGGCCGACTCTGGCACATCGTCTGTCGTGACAGCGTTGTCCGGCCGGCGCAGGAGCACGTATGGCGTGAGCTCGCAGCCTACAATGGGAATGTCCGAAGGGAGGTGCACGCGTAGCACGCTCAGCATGCTTTGTTTTCGCTTCTCACTCTAGGCAGCAGAAAAATCTTGACAGCAACGTAATCCTATCCTACCCAATCGAGAGAATACACACGAACGATGGCGGCGGATACCAGGCGGATCCGCCATTTACTTGACCCGAATCCCCGCCAGCCTTGACGGACCCGAGAACCCAAAAACCCTAAAAGAAAAAATCAGTCGCCGAAATCGAGCGCCGCAGATCGAGAGGTTTGGATTGGGAAATTGTGGGGTTCCGGTGAGGGCGAAGAGGGAAAGAATGGGTCTTCTTCTTCCTCTGCGTTTGAGAAGTGATTGAAGTGGATCGATTGGCGGAGAGGGATCGAAGATTGTGGAGAGAGACCGTTGGGTTTCTTGAGAAAGAAAGAGAGAGAGGGAGGAGATCGATAATTAGGGTTTTAAAGAGGAAGTGAAAGTAATCTTGTTTGGCTCCAACTCCATTTCCTGAATTGAGAGAGAGAGAGGAGAGGTGGTTCTGGCTTTGTTCTTTAATACCATACGAGTCTCTCTCTACGACTTTGGCTTTGGCTTTGGTTTCTCTCTCTCGAGTTTTTGTTCTTGTTTATTTATTTATTTTTAATTTTTTTAATTATTCATTTTTTGAGTGTGTGTGTGTTTTGTTGTAGCCTATTTTATCTGATAAGGAAGAGAGGGCCGAGGGCAAGGGTAGAGAGAGGAGAGATATGTTTGTAGAATCGTAGGGGAATTGTGTATTGAGGATGTGTTATCCTCCTACGTAGTGTCTTTATTTATAGTGTAAAGGGAGAGAAGAAATCATTCATCCTAAGAAATACAAGTCTATATAGGAAAAAATAACTAGAATCAAATATAATATATGATTTACACAATCACACTTTGTTTGTACCATACTTGACCAATCCCGAAACTACTAAGCACCGGTCAACAGCATACCGTCAAGGACCCACAAGACTTTTCCTCCAACTAGGAGGGCAATCACAACGCGACACGTGTCGGTATTAGAGGCCAATCACAGCGCAACACGTGTCGATATCAGAGGCCAATCACAACACGACACGTGTCAATGTCACAACAAAACTAGAAACTCTCTTCTATAAAAGGGGATCATTCTCCCACAATAATCCCTAATGTCATTTGTACTAAACTATTTACTAGAACTCACTAAAAGAGAGCTTGAACCTATGTATTTGTGTAAACCCTTCGCAACTAATGAGAACTTCTCTACTCCGTAGACGTAGCCAATCTGGGTGAACCACGTACATCTTGTGTTGTTTGCTTCTCTGTCTCTATTCATTTACGTACTTATCCACACTAATGACCAGAGCAACCAGGCGAAGGTCACAAACTTGACACTTTCTGTTGTACCAAAGTCCTCGCCGATTTTGTGCATCAACACACTTAAACTAGGAAAGCTCACAACACTTCCCCTTAAGTGTGTAAATACTTAAGGTAGATCCAACATCATGCAAAAGTTGAGGAAGTTGACTCGTTGGCACTGATTCTAAGGAACAACGCTTATTCTCAATAAGGTAGAAACTTGCATAAAGAAGTACGTCTCACTAAAAAAACCCTAAGGCTATGGCAAAAACCCGAGTAGGGACAAAATCCATAGTCTAAAGAAAAATGCATGAGAAATGCAAAAGTCAAAAGAAACGTCTACGAGACGCCATCAGGCATATGACCAACCTAAGGTGGGTGCCTCGTTAAAACCTAGTTAGGTAGCAAAAACCCAGTGGGAAAAATGCTCATAATTGTAGGGAAAAAGAGTACATTAAGATCAAGCAAGTATTCTTCAAGATACTCCCCCTAAGTTTGATACAATTCCAAAGAGAAATACCAATGTTACAACTCAGAAAGTTTACGCATACCAATTCCTTGAACAAGCTTCTGAAACGTTGCCTTCGGTAGTGATTTTGTGAAGAGGTTGGCCAGATTGTCTTATGAACGGATTTGTGTGACTTAATCTTTTGATGCTCTTGTTGTTGATGTGAAAAGAAGAATTTCGACGTAATGTGCTTAATGTTGTCTCCTTTGATGTAACCCTTCTTGAGCAGTTCGATGCATGCTTCATTGTCTTCAAAGATCATTGTATCGACATCTACAAGAGAGTAGAGATTGTAGGAGCTTCGAATATGGCCCACAACGACTCTTAACCAAAAGCATTCCTGAGTTGCTTCATGTAAGGCGAGAATTTCAGCATGGTTATACGAAGTGACAACTAATGTTTGTTTAGTTGACCTCCAAGAGATTGTGGTACCTTTAATGGTAAAGACATAACCCGTTTGAGAATGCGCCTTGTGCGGATCAGATAAGTATCCTGCGTTAGCATAACCAACAAAGCGAGAATCGACTCGAGAAGTAAAGGGTGCGGCATCACTCAAGGATCCGTTAGGGATAGAACAAGCCCAAATCCGTAGTACCCTTAAGGTAATAGAAGATGTCTTTCACACTAGTCTAGTGTCTTTGTGTTGGTGCATTATTGTATCTTGCCAAAAGATTAACAGCGAATGAGATGTCGGGTCTAGTGCATTGAGCTAAGTACAATAAAGCATTTATTGCACTTAGATAAAGAACTTTAAGCTCCAAAATCTCTTCATCATCCTCATTCGGACGGAAGGGATCTCGTTTTATATCTAGCAATCGAACGACCATATAAGTACTTGAAGGCTTCACTGTACCCTCGTTAAAGCGGCACAACACCTTATGAGTGTAATTTGTTTGATGTACTAAGATTCCATCCGAACGGTGCTCTATCTCGAGATCAAGACAGTATTGAGTTTTACCTAGATCTTTCATCTCAAATTTCGACTTCAGGTGCGCGGCAGTTCTCACAAGCTCTTCAGGAGTTCCAATAAGGTTCATATCATCAACATATACTGCAACTATCGTAAAACTGGAATGTGACTTCTTAATGAACACACAAGGATATAGTTCGTTGTTCACATATCCCTGACTAGTCAAATACTCAGTAAAACGGTTATACTACATTCTTCCGGATTACTTCAAACCGTAAAGTGAATGCCTTAGTTGAATTAAGAGCGTGTTCCAAGGTTTGGAAATATTTGATCCAATCAATATAAGTCATTCAGGAACTTTCATATAGATTTTCTTATCAAGATCCCCATAGAGATACGCAGTTGCTACGTCCATCAGCTGCATACTTAGTTTTCGGAAACTACCAAACTGATAAGGTAGCGAAAAGTAATCACATCCACAATGAATGAACAAGTTTCATCATAGTCAATCCCGAGGCGTTATGAGAAGCCTTATGCAACAAGACAAGCTTTATAACGCACCATTTCATTCTTCTCATTACGCTTCCAAATGAAAACCCATTTGTAGCCAACGAGCTTCATATGTGGAGGAGTAAGAGCTACAGGTCCAAACACCTTCCATTTTGCAAGCAAATCGAGTTCGACTTGAATTGCTTATTTCCAGTTTGACCAATCAGTTATACGTTGACATTCATCAACGGAACAAGGTTCAATATCATCGCTCAACATGATTTCAGTAGCTACTGCACATGCTAAGGCATCGTTGATGATCATTTTATTTCTACACCACACATTAACTAAGCTAGCATGATAGACTGAAATCTCACGATACTTGGGAGGAGGATTTGTCTCTTCAATAATGTTTCTGCAATATAGAGTTTCCTCATAAGTTGGATCATTTTAAGCAAGCGACAGTTGGATTCACGGTAGGCTCTTCAGAAGCATGTGTCGTGGGTTTCTTCTTCCGGGGGTATGAATCATTTGAACTAAAAGGTCTGCCATGCTTTTGTGTAGGGGCAGATGACTGGCTAGCTACTAATGTACGTGGATCACCAAGATTGGGGTCCAGAGCCTCCAGGAGGGAAGTCGTTTGTACATTTGGTACATCCATCTTTATAGGCGCATTCGCAGCTGGAATATGTGATCTTGTCACGCGCGCTAAGTCGGTGAAAGCATCTGGCATGCTTTGAGCTATGCTATAAAGATCTAATATGTGTTGCATTTCAGTTTCAGACTGATCGGTGCGGGGATATAAATGAGTCAAAGTGAGAGTCGTCCACGATAATTTTTGTTGTTCTTCAGGGATGTTGATGTTCTTATCTCCCCCTAACGATGGGAAGACTATCTTATAGAAGAGACAATTCGCAAACGAGCGATAAACAGATCGTCTATCAAAGGTTCTAAGTAACGAATAATCAAAGGAAAATCACATCCGATATAGATTCCCATCCTTAGCTGAAGCCCCATTTTTGTATGTAAGGGCGGCGAAATCGGCACATAGACCACACAACAAAAACGTGCAGATGCGATATGTCATGTTCGTTTCCGGTAACCAATTGAATGACGTTATATGGTTGAGTCGCAACTGGCCTCAGGTAGACCAGCATAGCTGTGTGTAATATTGCATGGCCCCAAGCAACGATAAGGAGCTTAGTAAGTATGACCAACGATCGAGCAATCATTTGTAAGCACTTAATGAATGCCTCTGCCAGGCCTTCTAGGTGTGAACATGGGGTACTAGATGTTCAACTTTAACCCCAACCGACATGTAATAGTCATCAAAAGTTTTAGATGTGAATTCTCCAGCATTATCCAATTGAATAGATTTGATCAGATAATTAGGGTGGTGAGCTCTGAGCTTGATAATATGAGCCAACAGTTTAGAGAATGCAGCGTTCCTTGTGTACAACAAGCACACATGTGACCAACGTGTGGAAGCGTAAACCAAAACCATAAAATATCTAAATGGTTCACATGGAAGGTGAATTAGTCCACAAATGTCCCATCGAATCTATTGCAGAAAAATGGGAGGATTTAAACGAATCTTGTCATAAGAATGCTCAGTAATAAGCTTTCCTATATAACATGTTTGACATGCGATTCCTTGAATCGAACCTAAACTTCAGGTTAGTGGATGCTCGTGTGATGAGTTGAGGATACGGCGCATCGTTATTCATCCAGGATGTCCCAAACGATCATGCCAAAGTGTAATTTCATGCGCAATCCCAGAGGTAGGGCTGACCACATAGTGGCATTCTATGGGCGTATGGTCGTAGTATACAGACCACTCGGGATACGCTTCATCTTCTCTAGAATACGCTTCTGGCCATATTCGTAGGAAGTTATGCACATAAATTCAACTCCATTTTCTACATGGATTTCAGTGTGGTAATTGTTATCTCTAATGTCCTTAAAGCTCAACAACGTTCTTCAGGAACGTGGAGAACAAAGAGCCTCATCAATGGTCAAGATTGTACCATTGGACAATATTATACGTGTCTTACCGTATCCTTCGATCAGGTTAGATGGACCTGAGAGGGTTGTCAGATGTGCATTCTTAGGTACGAAGTTAGTGAAATAGATACGTTCAAGCAAAACGGTGTGCGTGGTTACACTATCTGCCAGACAACTAACTTCCCCACTAGTCATACCTAAAATAAAAAATTAATTTGAATCGGTCACAAGCATAAAAGTTCTAAAAACAAATATCCATTCAAAATAATTTTAAGTATTCAAGGACGGAAATTAATTAAAAACTTAATATCCAAAAAACAAATCACCAACAAATAATCCAAACATAAAGGAAAATTGTTCAAAATTTAACCAAAAAACAAGGGGGTTCGGCCACTATTGTGGAATTCGGCCCCATGGTCTTATTTCAACTAAAAAATAAGTCTATGTCTAAGATTCTATTCTTCCATAAGTGTGATAGCCTCTTGAAAGTCAGAAATCTCCATCTTTGTACTCTCTAGATCGTTCATTTGCACAAAGTTTGATTCAAACTTCTTATGACGACAATGATATTCAGCTACAACCTTCTGGGGAGCTCGGCAAACACATGACCAATGGTCCTTTGAACCATAGCGATAACACATATTTGTATCCATAGTTTTAGGTGCTTTGCCCTTATTCTTAACGTTTGGGGCCTTGTGAGCGAAGTTAATGTGTTTCTGGGCTTTGTTTCTTCCCTTGGATGGGCTTTGACTCTGTTGACCTTGGTGGGATGGCTTCTGGCTGCCCCTACGACACCTCTTTTGGTGTTTTGGGCGTTGGTTTATGCTATAGTGTGTTTCAGGTATAACAGTCGCCCTAGTAAGTCGAGCTTGATAATTTTTCATTAACAGCTGGTTCTGCTTTTCAGCGATAAGTAAAACAGAGATCAAATTCGAGGACTTAGTGAACTTCTGAGCTCTATATTGTTGTTGCAGGATAATATTAGTAACAGAGAAGGTTGAATAGGTCTTCTCTAGGAGATCTTCTTCGGTCAAAGTCTCATTACAAAACTTGAGAAGTGATCGGATTCGACAAACTTTAGAATTATATTCATTCACAAACTTAAAGTCTTGGAAGCGTAAATGCTGCCAGTCATGTCTTGCTTCAGGCAAGAAGATGTCATTTTAATGATCAAAACGATCAGCCAAAGCAACCTATGGTGCTCGTCGATCCTCCTCAGCAAGATATTCAGTTTGCAAGGCGTCGTGGATATGTCTTCGGATGAAGATCATAGCAGTGGCTTTCTCAGCTTCGCTAACAAGGTTGTCCGTCTCATCTTCAATGGCGGGACGCAAATTCTTTGCAGTGAGGTGAAGCTTCACATCTTGAACCCACTTGAGGTAGTTCCTTCCAGAGACCTCCAAAGTGGTGAAGTCAAGTTTGTACAAATTCGACATGTTCCTATCGCAAAATAAAGGACAAGATGTGATTAGTGCAATGGAGAAAAATAATCAATCCATTCACATAGGAGTAGAACATTCAGGTTCTAATAGACATGTATTGGTTAATATTCTCATGAAAAAACTTTGGGTTTTCTTTGGTGATGTATTTAATGAAAACTTTAGGTTTTCAACAAAGGCATGTTTATAGAAACTTTAGGTTTCAAAATAATTATGAACTTCAAATTCATATGTTCCTGCAGACAAACGTAAATATATACATAGAAATATGTAAGAAAATATGCAAATAGAACTTCATGTCTACAATTATAATTGAATTAATTATTTGGACTTTGAGCCAAATTTAAAGTGTGGGTGAAAAAATATAAAACTCATTGGTCCTAAAAATAATTAGGCAATTAAACTCGGGTCCAAAAACTTGGACTAAAGCCCACGGGTGGGCTGAGTAATTTTGGTCCGTGTGGCCCAGGCCCAAAAATTGGGCTAGGGTGTCTCGAGTGGGCTGTAGGCTCACGGGGAGAGGGGAACAAAATGGGCCGTAGCAGGCGAGCCTAATTTTTTTTATTTTCACATGGGCCGCTTTAGGCGAGCCCAAAAAAAAAAATCTTTTTCTTCTTTTTTTTTCTTTGTTTGCAGGCCAGAGGAAACAATTGGGCCGAGGGAGCTCTAAATCCCAATGGGCTAGAGCAGAGTACCGTCAGTGGGTCAAGCCCAACGGCTTAGGGTCAGGCCAGAAGCTGATGGCTTTGGCTGCGGCTCGACGCGACTCAGCCCGCAGGTTGCATGCCTGGGCAAGGTTAGGGTTCCGAAGAACCTTAGCCGCAGCGATTTGTTTCCCTTTCTGTTATATTTTTTTTTTTCAATTCAATTCATATACAATTCAATTCAAAGCATATTCAATTCAATAGTTTTTAATATATGTACATATATTTGATGCAATTCATGGCAAATATCAAATTCACATAATTCACCAATTATGAATATAATGCATAAACAATTGTTTGTTGAATCTAAAATTCGAAAAACGTAAAGTTGGGTCATGCATTATGGTGAATGTTCATGCTATCAGGGCTGCAAAAATATCGAGATAAAAATCGTTGTTTTGAAAGAACCTAATTATGTGATGATATGGATGAACTGGTTTGATGCAGAAAAATCTTCAATGTTAGATTCCTAAGCGCAACGGTAGGAGCGTGTTGATAAAATGTTGTAGCCTATTTTATCTGGCAAGGAAGAGAGGGCCGGTGGCAAGGGTAGAGAGAGAGAGAGAGAGAGGAGAGATGTGTTTGTAGAATCGTAGGGCAATTGTGTATTGAGGATGTGTTATCCCCCCTATGTAGTGCCTTTATTTATAGTAGTAAAATGAGAGAATAAATCATTCATCCCCAAGGAATACAAGTCCACATAGGAAAGAATAACTAGAATAAAATCTAATCTAGAATTTACACAATCACACTTAAACTAGGAAAGTTCACAACATGTTTATGTTTGTTTGGTGTATTTGCCCCTTTGGTCTTCGGTTTTTGGATTTGGTTTCTACAAGTTTCCAACTTGAAATTGAAATAGAAATTGAAATAGAAAGCATTTTTCCTCACCACCTTAAATTAAATAGATTTATGTTCACGTGGATGATATTAGTTTATCGTTTATTTGTTTATCTGATTTTGTTGAATATTCAATCATGTTTTGTGAATTGACATATTAATTTTTTTTATTCGAGAATTCTTAATTTATCTCATTAGTAATGAATATTTTGAATGGAAGTGTTTAGTTAAAAAAGAGATGAGCATGAGCACAAAAAAACTTATTGACTGGTGCAAACCTTACTAATCAACCATTCACAATTGGTCGCGCATATTTTGTTCTGTTTAACTAATGATTCTTGATATATTAAAGTTAAAATCTCCCAACTTTTTTATGTCGTCTCAAATTGGTCTCAAACATTTTAAACATTTAAAACAAGTGCCTAACCTATTGAAAATGTCATATCCGTTAAGCTCAAATTAAATTCCTGTTAGTTAAAAGGTCATGGAAGCATGGCTTTCACCAACTAATGGTCACCACCACCACCCTAATCAAGTTATCACCTCCAAACCCAACTCACAACACTAACTCCACCTACATCTCAAGTCGCCAACACCGAGAATAAGGTCATGGAGATTGTTGAAATAGTGTGGACTGCCATGATTCAGCCACCACCATATCCAATGCACACAAAGAAGAATTGAAAGTTTTACGAGCCGATAATCGGCAAATGGCGGTCTTCGAGCAGCTTTCTGTCTTAGATGTAGTCGATGAAGCCGTTCATCCAGTTTTTCCCTTGTGTTGTTTGTGGCGACTATGTCTGGTTCTGGTTCGTGAATGTTTGGGGCAACGAGGTACTCGAACAAGATTGTTCATTGAAGCATATAGTCGACTGTAGATGAAATGTTTGCTACTGTGTTAACGTGACAGTTCTTATTCCTAGGGATTTGATGGATCTTTTACTTGTCAAATCATTCAAGGAGTGCCTTAGCCTTAGATAGGTAGCGTCCCACCATCTGATGATGAGCTGCATAGTCTCCCTTGACTTGGTTAACTATCAGCATTGAGTCAGAGTCGTAATGGACTGATAGTTGATAGGAGCATATTTATGTGACTTTGTTATCTTATTTCTTTGCATTTACTTAGTTAATTTCCATTTATTATAGTAATTTAAGTTATTTTAGTATTATTGTAGGTCCAATTGGTAAAAATGACAATAAATAGTCAAATGGAGTAATTTGGAGCAGTTTTGGACTTGGATTGGATAGCATGTGTGGATAGCATATGAGCTAGATGTTTTTGGTGTTTTAAAGGTGTTAAACATGAGCTAAAATCTAGAGAAATTAAAGTTGAGGCTTGGAAGGCAAGAAATTACACAAGAAAGAAGAATCCTAGTTGGAGAGAAGTTTAGTGGCTTGTTTTTGAGCTCAAATAAAGTTGTTACCTGTTTTGAAGTCCAAATAAAGAATCCAAGCTCCCACCGCAATCGCAGTTCCTCCGACCTCCACCATGTCATCACCTCCACCTTCCCTTAACTCACCTTCCACCTAGCTCTACCACTTCGACTCCAACCTCGTCCGCACAAATGTGGATCCCCTATTTGCCATGTCATCACTTAACGGGTTACTTAACAAATTTTCTAACGGATGTATGAAATTGAAATAAAATGAAAGTAAATGTATAAAATTGAAATGTTTTAAAGATGTTGTAAGAAATTGAAATTGACTCCAAACATGAGGGTTAAATGTAATTTACCCAACTTACTAACTTAGGGGCAAAATGATCCCTTTAAAAGGGGGCAATATTTGAAATTTCCCAGAGTACTCTTTCCAGAGGGCCAGATACCCAAATTCGATCATCCAATCGCCAACGTCCCCCGAAAACAGAGTCCAGCCTCCAGAAACCTCCAGATATCTGTGCACTCTTGTGCAGATTCGGAAGGACACTTCACTAAGGTTCGATCTTGGTACCCTCCAAATTATACCAACCACAAACCCTAACCCTAATTCCAAATTTCTAATTTCCAATTTCCCAATCTCTCTCTCACTAACAGTGCAAGAACCATGTCTCACTTCGGTAGGTCTGGCCCTCCGGACATCACCGACACCTACTCTCTCCTCGTCCTCAACATCACCTTCCGTAAGCGCTCTCTCTCTCTCTGTTTTTAATTTGTTTTTGGCTGGTTTGAAGGTGGTAGTTTGTAGATTGATTGCAATTGTTATGAACAGGTACGAGCGCTGATGATCTGTTTCCGCTTTTCGATAAGTATGGCGAGGTTGTTGACATCTTCATCCCCAAAAACCGGAGGTTTGTCTCGATAAAGATGCTCTTTTTTTTATCTTTTTTAATGCTTATTGGTCTGTTTCGTTCCTGAGAAATTGAATATCTTTGATTTGTTTGAAAACAATGTCTATGTACTTAGAAAAATCATGTGAGAAAATCGGTATTACGACAAGTTATGAATGTTTTGTTTGTGGTTGTACGGTTGTACCTAAACATTCAAATTATTGTTATTTGTGCAATCTCTTATTTAATCATTATTTTTCTTATTTTTATGAATGCTGAGAAGATATGGGAATTCGACGCTTATGATCACCTGTTTACGGTGTTTGGGGGAGCAATAGATTCTCTTGAAGTGGAGTACTAGTTAACTGTAGGAACTGCACATTTGAATTTATGTCCTTCCCTCCTTAGTTTTTTTTTTTTTTTTTTGGTTGTTTATGGTTAACAAATATTGTTTTGTTTTCGATGACTGAATTTTGGACGTTTATTTCCCTCCTCTGGTTTAGGACTGGGGAGTCAAGGGGGTTTGCTTTTGTTCGATACAAATACGCAGATGAGGCTCAGAAAGCAGTTGAAAGGCTTGATGGTATTTAAATTTTCTGATTTTATAATTACTATTACTGTTAATAATTGTGTTTCTGCTACCTTTTTTTAATTGTCACTGCTTATTAAGTGTCTTGACAATTCTAAATACTTATGCAGGGAGAGTTGTTGATGGCCGGGAGATAACTGTTCAGTTTGCTAAGTATGGGCCAAATGCAGAGAGGATGTAAGTTTTTCAGTTTTTAATGTTTCTTATAGTGAATTCTTTAGGCTGAAGTTTATTTTTGGTACTTTTTGTTCCTCGAGGGAATTATGAACTTGTAGTAGGTCTTCCCATATGCTTGTAATACTATCTCTTAAAAAAAATTCTTAACTACTGCATATGTGGCTCTTAAATTGCAGTAAATCCTTATTCAGGTTTATTCATCGACTGTTTTGTTAAATTGGCGTATTCGTAATGTATTGTTACTAATACTACCCTATTGTTTTCTTTGGTACCAATACTTGTCACATAGATTGCAGTATCTGTTTTCAATCCTATACTCTTGTTTATGTTATAAATTATATATGCACTGGATCGATCTCTTTTTATTGTGCAACAATGCAGACTAAACTGAAAACCCTTGTTTTGGTTAGAAGGGGTTCTGGTTGTTGAACCAAATCTTGTTTGTTAGGCTCAAAGGGTTTCTGTTGTGGAATAATGCAAGGATCCCGCAAATATGGCTTTGGTTTTACGCCTCAAATTCCTTTGAGCCAAAACTTAAGGGTTCTGGTCTGCAAATTTTCTTAGTGTGTTATTAATAACACTTGTTATTTTAGCTGCATTGATAATGAAATTGAACATTGAAAATCTAATTTTTGTTTGTTGTGCGGCTTCCATTTACTTTCTTTTTGCTTTCACCTTTATTTCAGTCATAAAGGAAGGATTTCTGAAGCTCTACCAAAATCAAGGTACAGGTCAAGAAGTCGCAGTCCTCGGAGAAGGTTAGCACTCCTTTTGGTCTTTCTTTTTGATGGATATTTTTCTGTCATATGATTTCAAGAATCCTGATCTCAATTTGCTAGATTGTGCCTAGATTTTGACAGATACTCCAGTTTCTTTCTTAAGCTTTTGATAGTATTCAAGTGAATGCCTGATACTTACTACTTAAAATCTCCCAGGTACCGAGATGACTACAGAGACCGTGATTACAGGAGGAGAAGTCGCAGTAGGAGTTGGGATAGGTATGACCGTGACAGATACCATGGGAGGGACAGAGACTACCGTCGACGAAGCAGGAGCCGTAGTGCCAGTCCTGATTACTACAGGATCAGGGGAAGGGGGTGCTATGATGAAAGGCGGAGTCTGACTCCATATAGGAGTCGGAGTCGGAGTCGTACTCGGAGTCCATATCGGTCTATTGATAGGTTTTAATTCAAGCTAATTATCCTTTTTTGTTATGTTTATAGTTGTATGCTAGTTCCTCCTTTTGGTTATCTTTAACGTATACTAATCTGCACTGCAGTGCCTCCCCTGCTCGGCGTAGCCCTAGTCCTCGTAAGAGCCCTTCCCCACTAAGCAGGAGCCGCAGTGCCAGCTCTGATAGACGTAGTCTTGATGGACAATCCCCAACCTCTCGAAGTGTTTCACCACGCCATCGTCCTGCTGATTCTCGAAGCCCATCCCCTCGAAATTTAGATTTTGATGTGAGTTGATGTCTACAGTTTTGATTGCTTCTGGAATGATTACTTTCTCTTGCATGGGCAGAAGAGTATTGGTTTGGTAACTTTTGACTGTATTTTACAGGATTGATATTGTTGTATGGAAACTATCATGGAAGCACCCTGAGTTGTGTACTTTTTGCAGCTCTGCTGATATTGGGGATCCTCTTTTGGATCTTTTACGTGCTAGTTCTGGTAGGATGGGTTTTCTTTAGTACTCTAATATATAAATGCTGCACCTTGTGCATTTCTTTATTTAGCTGGGATCATCTGGCAACTTGTGGACATTATAGTTTGTAGATTGGTAATATTTAATTTACAGAGGATATTCTGTTGTAATTTTCGTATTGTATTTTCTTTCATTTTTGTTTTGGTGTGAACTATGGTCTGTGGTCTTAAGTTGTCTAGTTCTGTTTATAGGAAGACTGATTCATCATGAACTATTTCTTGGATTTTATAGTTCTGTTCGTGAAAAGAGTGATTGAGGCCAAGATAAGAGGATGTTGATTCGCAGCCGTTGATGCTGTTTCTAGTTTGTAGATGGATGGTCGTGGTTGTGATGGTGGTCTTAGAAGTATGATTGTTTTTCGCAGTGAGCTGGTTGCAGGGCCAGTAGCTTAAGCTGATTTTCTCCATACGTGATATATGTTGGTAAGAAATATGGCTTGGCTATTTGTTTCTGAAGTGTTATGTAATTAGGATTTCTATGTTTGACCTAATAGTCGGTTAAAGGGGTTTTAGCTGCTGTGGCGGTCGTAACTGGGTCTTTACCTGTAGCTGATGCTGCATGTGATTTGGACGGACATGTTGTTCCTTATGAACCTGAATGGGTTTGTAGTTGCTGTGATGGTAGAAATTGAACTGGTGTTTCCCTGCTGCCTGATGATGCACATGAGTTGGACCTGTGATTTAGTAACCAGGCTGCGGATACCCAGTATGAACTGTGGATACTAACTCTGAAACCTTGTATGTTGGGCCCCACTTTGCAGTCACAGTAATGAGACACGGTAAACAAGTTTGTGGTTAATTTCTTTAGGCTATGTTTGGATGAGGGATTTTCAAGTCCTAAGGGATTGATGCCAAGTTAGTAAGGGACGGATTACAAATTATTAGGTAATAAGAGGGATTAGAATGGCACACATGAGCATTACAAAGGCGTGTAAAAGAGTTTTATAAATGATTCCTTCCTAGCAGGGATTTGCAAACCCCTCTCACATGCCTTTTTAATGTTCATGTGGTGCATTTCTAATCCCTTTTATCGAGCATTTTGTAATCCTTTCCTTATTAACTTGACCTCAATCCCTTTGGGCTTGGGAAATTTCTCAATCCCGTAGGGTACTTAAGACTACTATATCTAGTCCCAACCTGTTTTCAATTATATAATCTATGCTGCTGGATTTATATATATCTTGTATCACATGTTGGTGGCTCTAGCTGTGAAATGGTAGCTGATCTGTATTATGTTGTATCAGAATCTTGTGTGGGTTCGTGAACAACTGAAGTTGTAGCGAATAACCACCTGATGCGCTGTTGCTGCCATTTTATGATGGGGTCCGGTAGGCTATGACCATTTGGGGCCCTGAGAATGGCTACTTGGCTATCTATCTCGCATGTCCTGATTGCCGAAAGATTTACTTTGTTTTCTGTTATGCCTGATTGATAAATGGCTGTGCATAGTTGCTGGTCCTAGTTCCAGAAGCTCGTTTCTTAATCAGTCTTTTAACATTTACTACATAATAATTGCATTTAACGATTATGGGGTTGATCTGGGGAAGATAACTTGGTCTTCTTATATATAATGTTCTTTTGCCAATCTTATGCGCCTATTGTGCTACGTATATTGTAGGTTGCTGCGAATCTTTCGTAAGACTGGTATCAGATATCCTGTTGTGCTTTTGACAGTAAACATGTAAGGCCCTTGTTTTCGCTTACGTTGTAGACTCTTATATTTTCATGCTGTATTCTTGTGTTGTGTTCTAGTATTGATGAGTGAGAACTTCAGAATATAGGGGAATGCTGCATCACTAAATCATTGTTTTAGCGATGGACCAGACATGTATTCTTGTGCTTGACTAGACGTTTTCAATTTCGAGTTCTGATTTTCTCGTTCACCGCTCATTTGAACCTTCCATGTACCCTCCGGTCCCTCCCTCCGTTTCTTGTCCCATATTTTACTGAATTCACTTTCTTTGCAACGTCTGCGCGTATTTTTGTTGAAAAAAAAAAAATGTGTTTGGGTCAGACAGACTCAATCAAGTGAATATCCGTATGTTTTTTTTTGTTGGAACTGTTATCACTTCAAAAATCTCACTTTACATTTTGCACAAATGTATTTTTCTTTCTAATTATATAAAGTTTGAATTGTTGGAGTGTTAATAACAATTCTCTATTTTCTTTTTCTTGAATAAACAATATTATCTATACTATGGAAGAGGACAGTGGGATTAGCGTTAGTAGTAATGTGGTTTAAATTTGCCCTTAGCGAAAGTCGGACGTAAGATTTTTTATTTTACAAGTGAAGAGGAATACCAATAGACTGTAGTACGAAGTTGTGGAAGTTCACATTATTTCGTCAATGAGTTTCATCCGTTTTAAGAGCCCAGGAGATTGTTTTGATAGGCTATCAGGTATCCTTTAGAAAAGGCTCTGTTAACGCTCGAACTATTGTATAGACCAAAGGCGTATTCATTCGTACTTGTTCGGGATGGTACTGACCTGATATATACATGCATTTGGTTGGAAAAGTTGAGGGATGAAAGTGAGTTTAACCGGGCGAGTTGAGTAGCTTAGAGAGGTCAACTAAAAGCCATACAGGTAAACACTGAAGATAATTTCCACATTCGAATAAAATTGTACTTGAAACCATAACATATATCATAAGCAGTCTCAAATGCGGCACATCAAAGTCGCTCAAAAATTTGTAAAACGAAACTACGGAAACATTTGAGTTGACCAAAGCAAACGGAAATTAAACCTAGTACCCTCCTTTAAGATCATTGACGACATCATAAGGAATGGGAGTAACGGTTTCCATGACGGCACCTTCCACCCTGAAACCAGGCTTGGGTCCCTTTGGCTGCCTCTTGGTGCTAATGACCTCACCCCTTGCCTTAGCCTCGGTCTTCAGCTGATCATTCTTTATCTTCCTCAAACGGAATTCTTCGGTGCACCTTGATGGCTGCACATGCTCCACGCGCACATGGATCCTCTTCCTGATGATTCTGTTTCCGACCTGATATCATATAGAAGCATACTGTTTAAAATCTTTGGTGACCAAATCCAAAGTAAAGTATGCAACAATCACTAAAAAGCATGACAATGGCAGTACAGGACTCCAATACGTACAGAACAAGACCATAAATTTAAGACAATGATCAACATTGCAATACTCAAACCAGAACTCCGTATGGACCTACACGAACTATTAACCTACTCTCAATAAAAATTCATCCTAAATCCACAAGCTTATATCGTAGTTCACACATGAAAGGTGGTAACTAATACCAATCAATAATAGAACAAATATTTCAAACATTATAGAACACACACAATGACTTACATCAATAGGTCTTATTTGCCAATTGACAACCTATTTTTTGTTGTCTTAATTGCAGTGGGTTTGTATCATCTGACACAACAGAACAAATTATCAAAGAAATTACATTCGGCAATTGGTGTGTGTTCTAGGATCCATACGGCCGACCTCACTTAGGGCTGGTTTGGTATTCCTGTGTTTTGAAAAAAACCTGCTTCTGATGTGCCAAGAATACGCAACTGTGAAATACAGCAGCAGAGTGTTTGGTAAACATTTTTGTAAAAGTGTTTTTGAAAAAAAAAAAAAACAGTATTATAGTGTTTGATAAACTTTTATGTAAAACAGATGTGAAAAAAAGCTGATTTTTCAAAGCTGAGTTTTGCAGCTTTGTGTTTTTGGCTTTTTTTCACCCCCAAACTGTGAAAAAAAAACTAAAACTGAATGTTTACCAAACTAGGGCTTAGTCGGATAAGGCTTTGTTGTCGTTATTGTTGATGTGTGATACCCAACTTTACATACAGCATTAAATACAAATCAACAGTAGATTCAGTAGCATTAAACGAAGCCCTAAAACATCCCTGGAAACATATAAATCTAAGCTACAATTTCCATATAACAGCAAAAACCCCGGCAACGACGCAGTTCTATTTTTCCCTGACTCCATTTAGATACCATCAAGTCCAAATCAGACCTAAAGTGAGGAAATTTCAACAAAAACCAACAAATCCGGACCAACATTTCCACACAAGCATATCATCTAACACCTTGCAGGCAATCCAAACTCCAAATGAATACACACGAAAACAAAAATGGAAATTAACCTGCTTGTTGATCTCGACACCGATGGCGCGCTTGGTGACGTTCCAGACGCGACCGGTACGGCCATGGTAGAACTTGTGGGGCATACCCTTGTGGACGGCGCCGTTAACCTTGACATCGACATGGTCGCCGATCCTGTAGGTCTTGAGGTAGGTGGAGAGCGGGATGTACCCCTTCTTCCTGAACGCCCTCGAGAACAGATCACGAGTCCGGGAACGGAGACCGTGTCCAGCAGGCATTTTTCTGAGGGTTCTGTGACTCTAGGGTTTGGGGTTTCTTCTCTGAGAGTGGCTGCCTAAAGCCCTGCAACTCTGTTATCTTGCTTTTATAGTAGGTCTGGTGAGGCGGGTAGGGTTTTCAGGGTTTGTTGTTGAGATGTGGGCTGGGCTTATTGTGTCAACAAACATTGGATTTTATTATTGTTAAGATGGCCCATGTTTAATGGGCTACAATTTGGCCTGTTTTAATTTTACAAGGTTTTAATTCTAAACCGTGGCCCAAGGATAAGAATGTGTTCCTATTAATGCATTGGAACGTTTATTTATTTGGAATCGAGAAATCTTGAATCAAAATGACAACTTATGTATGAATTAAATAATCCTTGGCTGCCGATAAAAAAAAAAGAGGAGTTTTAACGAAACATTCCCGGTACTGTTCACTTTTAACGAAAAACCACACTTTTACCTTTTTTGGTACTATTCACTTTTCATTAGAATTTTTTTCTTTTTTTTTTTTCATTCATTTAGCTCGTAATGAATAACTCACTAAGTTCAAGGTATATCGAAGATAGAGGCGAATCATGTTTCATGTTGAGGGAATTAGATAGGAAGGAACTTATCCCTTCTAAACTTGTCATACAGGAATGAAGACAGTCAGGAGGGAGAATTGGCAAATAGTTTTCTTAATGAGAATTCAATTTCTACCTTTTAGTTGGACATAATTTTTGTTCAACTTGGTTATCCTTTTGAGTTCAATTCTATCTACCAAAAAAGATAAGTGTGTAGTACAAAGAGTTTTTTTTGGTTGTCATGTGATATAAGAGTTTAACCTTAACAAAACCTTGAAAAATTAAACTTACTATGGATTGTTAACTCATTTTATAATACTTAAGTGACTCGTTACCCTACACTTGTGGAGGTCAATATATATATATGAATATGCATAGTTTATTTTTCTCGGGAATCTTCTTGTTTAAACACAACTATTGGAGTATAAAAGATCGTTTGGAATTTGTTTCTCTAAAACTATTTATGTTCATCAGTGCTTACAGCTTTCTATAAGCAATCCTAAACAAGCTTCAGGTGTAAACCCAAAATAGTCATTTACGTAAATATTGGGTAAGAGGACAAACCCAACAAGATCGTCTTGGGCTTACACGAGAGGGTACAAATCAAATTCTTGTTTCTTTATTTTAGTTAGGGTTGAACTTGCCATAATAATATGGTTCAATTTTGTATTTGGTGAGAATTGAACTAACATTTCACTTACAAGTGAAGAATACCACAAGACATTACTACTATTCTTGGTAATCAAGGAATGATGAGTTCGTGAATCGCCTTGTGACATGAGAAATGTTTTAGCCTTAATGGGCAAATGTCTGCTGGTTGTAGGATGATTCTCAACTCTCTCCATTACATAACCTGTGAATGTTACTATTTAAACTAGAATATTGCTATTCATACACTTATTTTTACTTTTTATACATTTTGTTAAATTTTTGCCATTGATTTTCTTCAATCTATTCGATCTGATGATCAAAAATTGAGAAGGATGTGTGAGAAGTAAAATTAAATGTGTGGATACTAACCTTAAATTATTACAAACAGAGTTTTACTTTCAACGTAGACCAACTCTCAACAAATCTCACATGCAATAACAGTAAAAAAAAAACACTCGTGTAAACAACTGACCATAATAATACATCAAAAGATACGATAGCGCTGTCCACCAACCAAACCAACAGATCCGAACTATAATGGTCGGTTTGGTTTGATTTTAACAAAAAACAAATGTCAAACAATTTAAAAATTGAACCGAACCGATTATTTTTTGGTTTTGATACTTTTGCAACTGACTAAAACCAAACCGAATTGACCATGTATCTTTTAATTATTAATTAATTTATTACACATGTCAACGTATTATAGGTTACTAGAGACCTTACCATACACATATCAAAATCTTCAACATATTATAAGTTGTAATGACTTTTATTTTTTTTTTATTTTATTTATTATTATTTTTTTTTAAAGAATAAGAAGTTGTGATGACTATTAACAATTAAGAGATTTATACGTGTTTTATGCTTATGTGAGGTTCTAATTAATAAAGACTTTCAACTAAAGCCAAATTGGCATAACTCTTCATTTTGGTTTTTAAGATTTGAAATCGATAGAAGTAGTCTCTGAGTTTGTCCACCATCAATCATTTTGGCTTTTCTGTGAAAACTCTCCATTAAATAAGGATAAAATTACAAAAATACGCTCAACTTTTTGTCAAATCATTTTGGCCCATTTTTTATTGGGAACTTTAATGAAAAGCTTCCGATACTGTTCACTTTAACGAAAAACTACATTTTAACACTAAAAAGTCAATTCTAGTACTATTCACTTTACCCTTTATTTTGTCCTTATCGTTAAAACTGAAAGTTTTCAAAACATTTTCATTAGTTTTCCTTTTTTTTTATAATTAAATTGAGGGTATTTTTGTCATTTTGATCCTTATTTAACATAACTTTTTACAAAATGACCAAAATGATTGATGGTGGACAAATTCACGGCACACTTCTATCGATTTCAAATCTCATGGACCAAAGTGAGGAGTTATGCCAATCTTAAGGACCATTTTGGCTAAAAAACCATTAATAAATCATAAGCTAGCATGAGATGTTTATTTAGAAAAGTGTTATTCACACACCCAATTTTACCTCTCACACATCTTTGTTAATTTTTGGTCATTGATCTTCTTCAATTATTTTGATCCGACGGCCAAAAATTGAGAGAGGGTATGAGAAGTAAAAATGCTTGTGTAGATATCACTACCCTTTATTTAATTGAAACTTAGTTCTATTTGACTTGGTGAACTTTTTATGTTTCGAAAAGTATAATCTTTCAATCGAATTGGATGTGTGAGATGTGTGGATGTTTAGAACATTAAAACTCTTGAAATGTTGAACTTTTTTATTTATGTGTTGAATAGATTTAAAATGACCGAACCAAACAGAATCAAACCGATTAACAATATTTTGGTTTGGTTTTAATGGCGGTATCTATCAAACCGAAGCATTGGGTACTAATTAGTTTATTTTTAGGTGTCAAAACGAATCAAATCGATCCGTGACCACCCCTACATGAAACAATATAGCATACTGCTCCTTTTGCAGACCGTGTTAAAGACTCTTCTTTTCTCTTTGGTCAAGATTCTTGTGGATGATTACAAATGCAGACAATAAGGACCATTTGGGACCATCCCATGCCCCTTTATTTTTTTCTTTCAGTCACAAAGTTGCATTACTCCAATAGACTTTGGCACTTTTTGGTCGTCTTTGCACCACACTCTACGTTATACCTTTTCTTTTCCAGAAGACTGTTGGTTTTAGTCATCTTTAGATGCAGCCAAATCTTCCTTTAACTTTGCACTCAACAATACGGCAACCGTTTGACCTCCATGGACTCAACAATACGGCAACCACTAATTTCTTCATTCTTTGTAAGTGTGTGGATGATAGGGTTTTTCTTTCAACACCTTTTGCTTGTTTCTTTATACTCGAAGTTAATGCAGTGGAGCCTCCTCCTACCAAGCCTTGAAAAGAATAACAAATACTGGGCTCCTTCGTCGAAGACTTATGGTTGCTTTTGGTAGAAGAATTTTGAGTTTGACGAGTATGCTGACACATTGTTATTCTTCATGTGTTATACAATATTGTTGATATTTTATTAACCTATATTATAGTATTAATAAATATAAACATATATTATAACACCATAAATTAATAACATCACGTATAGTTTGATGATCAAAACAAAATATTCTTATTCTCAACCTACGTGCTAGGTCAATTCGACATAAAATATGTCTTGTCAAAATAACTACATCCAAAATAGTCCAATATCTCCTACATTTGGATTAAGATTTTAATAATCTTAGATAAAAAATAACTTTTTAAAAACTTAAAATACACTATAAAATCCATCAAAATCTATTGCTTTTAAAGTTCTGTAAAATCAAATCCCAATTAAACACGCTCCCTAGTACTTTTCTCATCTGTCACAACTTGTTATGCCAACTTTTACAATTATTCAAATCCATTTCGTTTTCTATATATTAAGGTTGCCCAAAACAAAACTACTTGTCCTAAAAACCTTTTTATACTTCTCTCTCCTTCAAAAAGCTCTATACCATCCTCAACTCTCTACAATGGCCAAGACCCTCCAAAACCTCAGTTCTACCTACACCATTCTTATAACCATTTCCTTCTTCTTCTTCTCAACCCTTGTCACTTCAGAGACTCACCATTTCTCAAGACCCTTATCTCCATCAAAACATGGTCTAAAGAGAGAGAAACTGAGCCATCTGCACTTCTACTTCCATGACATATTAGGTGGCAGAACCCCCACGGCAATTAAAGTGGCTGAGGCACTCACGACGAACACTTCCATGACTGGCTTTGGCACTGTGGTCATGATTGACGATCCATTGACTATCGGCCCTGAATCGAGCTCTAAGCTAGTCGGAAAAGCCCAAGGTATTTATGCTTCAGCTTCACAAAGTGAGGTGGGCTTTTTGATGGCTTTGAACTTTGTTTTTGTTGAAGGGAAGTATAATGGTAGCACTCTCAGTGTGTTGGGGCGCAACGCCGTGGTCTCAGCTGTGAGGGAGATGCCGATAGTAGGAGGAAGCGGGCTTTTCCGATTTGCTCGTGGCTATGCGCTTGCTAGCACTCATCAGTTTGACATAAAAAGTGGAGATGCTGTTGTGGAGTATAATGTTTATGTCTTCCATTATTAACTGGTGTACGTGTTGTTTGTTTTCCTAGCTTTTTTGTGGCTTTTACATATGAATTTTGAAACAGTCTTGTGGCTCAATTAATTTTCCAATCCCCTGCTGATTCTTTTTGAAGATTGTAACTCTTTGTTATTGTTTTACAATAAATATCGTTACTTCTTAAAATAAACAGAATATATACTTTTTCTTTTCATCCCATAAATCATTCACATTTGAGTCCTATGTAAAGAAGATTCATAATCTAGCTATCACATTGCTATAATTTGTAATAACATTGATTATTGTCATTTGTTACTAGTACTCGGGTTCATATTATAAGTATGGAGATATATGAATACACAATAGAAAATCCTTTGCCTTCTGGTAATTATTCAATAAAAGGGCATATTCTTGGAAGCCACATGAAGATCAATCTCGACAATATTTGCCTAGAGTAACTATTGATCAATCTTTGTTTATAAGAAATGCTTCCATTGAGATGAATCATGGTGATCATAGATATCTATATGTGATTTGACATAATTTCATATATTACATAAATTTTAATGGGATATGGATGATAGAAGAATGAATGACATTGTAACTACAATTAAGGTTCGAAAAAGTATCATGATTAGTTCATGTATGCTTCTACTAATTCGAGTAGTCATAAACTGTTGTTAGATGTCAATCATGGTTTGTGAAGTTAATTAATTAATTATTTCATTGCAGGCTTGGGTTAGAATCTAAGAGGTTGCATACATATAGTAGTTCTAGCAATGTTAACTAAGATGAGGATAAGATATAGGGATCTTTAATGAAAATGACTTGGATTAAGTTTAATTTGACCAAAAACAACCATATACTATTATTTAACGAAAAAGGCTTCATATTTAATCATAAGGATAAAACTAATTCATATCAAGCCTTCAAACATTGAACACACATGAGTTAAACTAAAAGTCCAAAACAAAATAAGTTCTTTTTCCGGCCTTTGCCCCTAATGGAACGTGTTCTATCAGAAAACTCACCATTCGGTCTCTTCCCTCCTTTTGAATAAACTCGTCTGCAGCCTAAAAATTTAACATAGCAAAGCATCAATCATGTTAAATACCCATGAGCAAAAGTTGACTTCCATTATTAAGATTCTTTCATTATTTTTTGGACTGCTGGGCTTCGGCTCCCAATACAAAGTAAAATTAAACCTTACCAATACAAGGTAAAATTAAAGCAACTTTACAAAGCGAATGATGATTTATAAACAAACAATTGCAAACTGCAATTTATTTTTGCTTTCGTGTAAACAATGAAAGACTAAACTCACTATAATAATGAAAAGCAAAGACATACTTACTCACGAAAGGCATAAAGATTAATTTAATTAATTTCGAAACATATTTATTTATTTATTTTATATATAAACATATATGTCTTTATTAATTAATGAAACCTTCTTTATTAATCAAAAGAGGGTGAAAAGACTACTTAGTCTTCTATCACATAAAAAAAATGACGGGCAATAATGTAATTTCACATGTCCAAATTTTACTGTTTTTTATTGAAGCCTCACCTACAGGTGATGTTAAAATACATCCAATATTAAAAATAAAAAAATAAAAAAAATAAAAAAATAAAACCAAAAAAAATAAAACCTCACACTCCCCCATATTCTCTTTCTCCCTCTCTCCTTGTCATTTTCTAAAAAAATATGTTCATACACACAAAGTGTGTTAGTAAATGCTAGTAGATATATATGCAAAAACATGCAATCACACATATTGCCTGCTACTGATAATTTTGTTTCCCCTGATTTAAGGACATTGAAGCATGCCATTTGACTTCCAATATATAACGGCCATAATATATAAATGTAATTAATTGTGTAACAAGCTGCTTCTCAATCTTTTAAAACAATTAATTAGTTGACGATGTTAAAGCATGAGTTAATTGTCTTATACGATCCACGAGATAGACGTACAATTTGCTATTGTTTCAAAAATAGTTTGTGTTATTTTGTTGTAATTCCAGAAATAGTGTGTGTTATTTTGGTTTAGTTTTCAGAGATAGTGTGTAATTTTGATGTAGTTCCATAAATAGTGGGATAGACGTTTGCTATTGTTTCAAAAATACTGTGTGTTATTTTGTTGTAATTCTAAAAATAGTGTGTTATTTTGGTTTAGTTTTCAAAGATAGTGTGTAATTTTGATGTAGTTCCATAAATAGTGGGGGTGCTTTGGTTCAGTTTGAGAAATAGTGCAGGTTATTTTGCTGTAGTTCCAGAAATAGTATTTATTTTGTTCTCTTCCACAAATAAATGTGGGTTATTTTGGTTTAGTTTCAGAAATAGTATTGATTATTTTGTTGTAGTTTCAAAATAGTGTGTATGTTGTTCCCTTCCAGAAATATTGTAGGTTATTTTGGTTCGGTTTTAGAAAAAGTGTGAGCTACTTTAATTTAATTTCATAAATAGTGTAATTTTGTTGTAGTTTCAGAAATAGTGTGGGTTATTTTGGTTAGTTTCATAAATAGTGTAATTTTGTTGTAGTTTCAGAAATAGTGTGGATTATTTTGTTTCAGTTTCAGAAATATTGTAGGTTATTTTGCTATATTTCCAGAAGTAATGTGAATTATTTTGTTTGTTTCAGAAATAATGTAGGTTATTTTGTTTCAAAATAGTGGGAAAATTCAATGCATGTAAGTAACACAACTAATACAATTATTTAAATAAAAATTCAAAACAAGAGCACAGAGAGGCCCAACAATAAAAATGAAAAACCCAGATATTCATGCTTTGCTTAAAAGTAATCTACAAAGTTTTTGATCCGATAATCCTCAATATTCATCGACAAAAACTTAATTCCTCGATTCCACACAAAGATTCAGTCTTTCTTCTTATCTTGATCTTTCTTTCTAGTATTTGATCAAGAAAGTTCATTTCACATTCAATTTGGTCATCGAATCCATGGCAATAGCTGGCCATTCGATCCATACGTTTTTTGGTATCAAAGCTAAGAGCCCAGGTGCCAATTTAGAGAAAAAATGTTTTTGGTTTGACAGATTTGCATCATGGGGTGTCTTGTAATGGGAAGAAATTGAAAGGGAAAGTTGGTGGTGGTGGAGTGCACGTGGTGCAGGTGGATTTGGAGGTGGAGGAGAGTTTGAAAATTTTGAAGAGTTTGCTTGATGCAGTGTCGGAGAGAGAGTTCAGGGAGAAGGGTCTTTTGGGGTTAAGGAAGACCAAGCTTGTGTGCACAATTGGAAAAGACCAAGCTTGTGTGCACAATTGGGCGGGCTTGCTCTTCTTTGGAGGATTTGGAGAAGTTGATTTTGGGATGGATGAATGTGGCAAAGGTTCAATATGTTTTAGGTTCAAAAACATATGTGTGCTTCGATTCCCACTACTTGCCGTTCACTTTCGGTTTCCACGGGTGGATCACAAAGAGAAATAAAGAAAATTAACCACTAGAAACTAAAACATGATTAAATGTCAAGGAAGAAATGGGGGAGAGAGAATAGCAGAGAGATCCAGAAGAAGAGAGATATTAAACAGATAAAAGCTTGTCGTTAGGGGCATATTTGGAAACTCATTGCTTGAGCCATTTTAATTGGATTGGTTTAATATTCAGCTTTGTCCTAACCATTAAATAAAGTTATTGCATGGCTTTTGGTTAACATTTAAAGTTTTCAAATCATTTTTTATTAGTTTTCCTTAAGATGTAATCATTTTTAAATTTTATTGGATTAATCATTTCGGCCTCCTGAACATGTTTTAATTAAAAAGGTTTTGGACTTTATTTAATTAAAAGGGATCTAAGTCATAAGCCCAAAGTGGACAAGTGAATAGGACTTGACGCATGGACTAAAGCCCATTTATTTTCTCAGAAGTCTCTAATGCTAAGATTTGTCCCTTAAAGAAATGAGATAAAATACACTGCCAAAACCACCTAGTGTGTCACCCATTCCATTGATCCAAATGAGACATATTGCTAGCACATTTAAATCAATCATTTCATCATCCATTGCTAGTTTATAAGTGTGGATACTTTTAGAGGCTCAACGCTTGAAGAGTTTCACGTGATCAATCATGAAGAGAATGATGGCAAGCATAAGGATGATCTTACAAAGCGGCACTTGCATGGTCAAAGATTCATATAAGTAAATTACTTTGCCATCTTTATGTGTTAACTTATCAATTACAACCAACCAGATATATAATTGAGATAACATATTATATGTTATTTATATTTTTTTGCTACATAATTTAATTATTCAAATTAACCAATACTATGCTTGAAAACCCAACATTGTTTCCTCTCTAGGCTCGGCTGACTGTTCGGCAAATATAGGTGAGTGACGACCAACTGTTTAGTGGACACAAGTAAGTGTTCGATCGGCTGTTAGGTAGTCGGCTCTTCGACATCTGCTTCTTCTTATACCAAATTGGTCTTCATATATAAGTTATCTCCTCCTAAAAGGTATGATTGGGTTCATCAGAAGAAAAGAAAATATCTGATTCAGAAAATGTAACATCCATAGTTACATAGAGTCTCGGGATGATGGTTGGTAGCACCGATAGCCTTTCCATTTTGGAGTAAACATATAAAAAACGCATTTCATTGAACATGGATCAAGTTTGAAGTGTTGATTCTTGTGAAGGTCAACGTACGCAACACCCAAAAAATGTGAGGAGTAAGGCTGAGTTCAGAGGGCAAGGATACATGATTTACTAATATTGCCAAAGGAGTACAGAATTCAAGAACCTTAGAAGGCATTCCGTTCATCAAATAAACTGCATAAGTATCGACCTCTGCCTAATACTCCCACGGAGTGGAAGCTTTAATGAAGAGAGATAATGTTGTTCAGATGTGCTTATTTTTCCATTATGCCACCCCCATTTTGTTGAGGTGTTTGAGGACAATTATTCTCATGTAAGATTATGTACTCCAAAAAAATTTAGATAGTTCGGCCTTCACATATTCACCCCAAATGTCTAAGGAAATTACTTTGATAGGAATAGAAAATTGGGTGGAAATCATTTGATGAAAATTTTGAACAATAAAGGTAACATCACTCTTGTGTTTCATTACATATAGCCAAGTCATTCTAGTGCAATCACTCACAAATAAAATAAACCATCGAGTTCCTTGTCTACTGGAAATAGGAGAAGAACCCTAAACATTTCAATGGACTAACTCAAAAGTGTGGGAACCATATCTGCGCACCTTTGTGATCAGCGGTAGAGCACAAATTCGTGTAATCATGAGCAACCTGCAAAACAGTAAACAACCGTAAGCAAACCTTAGGTTGGGGGGGGGATGTGCTGGCTAAAGGTTCTCCAACAATCAAGTTAGTGAATGGTTTTAGACTTAAGCAGTAGGCAAGATACTTCAAGTTTATAGATTGTGTTATCGTAGATGAACCCTAGATGAGTGTATTTATATCGTGGGAGAGATGCATTTTCAAGATAGAATCCTCGTTCTAAGTTGGGAGAACCCTAGAAGATATCTAGTAAGTAAATATTGCATCCCCTTTGGAGTTATGATTACTTGTGGTGTATGCCTATCCTTAGATTGTAGGGACTTTAAAACTTATAGGATTTGATTGTGTCCATATCTGGATCAAATCGTATGTATGACGGAACAAGCTTGGTCATCCAGTGAGTTGCTTGGACTCCGCCTATTACCCCGAAGTAGAGTGATGGTGGGACCTTGCTCCGTTTGATACAGCTTCGCCTGGAGCTGATGAGTCCATGACCAGACTTCTGAGGTAACAGTATTCAGATCAGTCTTACTTTGGCCTTGGAAAATCATGGTCTCACAAAAAAAAAAAATAGCACTTTTATTGAAACTAAACAGATAATAAGTTCAATGACTCTTAGCTAAAGTTCAAACATGACACTCTAGATTAGAATCTGAAACACTAGTAAAAAAAATGATGGAATTGATTTTCCCAAATACCTAAATAGGCATACTCTAGTCGCTGATGCCAGTACAAAATTTTCTTGAGTTTGGCACTATTGCCACTTTAAACTTGATTTACTTTGCGAGGTGCAACATTGTCCACATAATACAACTCATTTCTCTTAGTACCACGCACAACTATCGTCCGAGTTTGGATATCCTAGAGCAAGCAAAAAAATTAAAACATTAATACAATAGAATCCAGTTGTTCGGTAACTTCACTAACCGATAAAAGATGATTCAATAACCCCGTAATAAGTAAAGTATTGTACAAAGACAAAGATGAGTTATGTGTAATTGAATCAGCCTTTGTTACTAATATAATATCTTCATTTGTAGTGACAACGCTCCCTTTACGATGAAGGGTCATAGATTGAAAAAGAGATTGTCGTACATCATGTGATCAATAGCGCCAAAATCAATAATTCAACCTGAGTCACAATTATAAACACAATTATGGTTATTCGGGGATTATTTGGATTATTTTGAACCGAGAGAACCATTGGGTCAATGAGGGACAGGATCGGCTCGGCTTCACTAGCATCCGTGGTTTTCTCCCACTCCTGGCTAAAAGCTATAGCCACAACACTGGTGCCAACCTTCGTTACTTTCGCTTATCTAGCCCCTCTAGCATTCTTTTATGCCTTGAGCTACTTCCTCCGTTCAAGGTACCACTCAGGATAGCTATGCTTTTTGAAACACGTTTCATCTGTGTGTCGGTTTCCATTGAAAAAAAAAAAAGAAAAAAAAAAAGTGTAATGAAGGCTATCTTTGTTAACCACTTTTGAAAGTCAAGTGGTTGGAGCAGCCTTAAAGGGTGTTACTTTAAGACCATCGTCATATAGGTGTCCACAATATTGGTTCCACTACACTCAAACAAATTCTCATGAACTTATTCTTAATAATGTGTCACAATTGTGTACTGGCATTACAAGGAGTCTTTTGTTTATACAACAATTATGTACTGATAACCATAGTTGGTTTATATGTGATGAAAGTGAGTTTTTTTTTGTGCAGGACAAGAAGACAAATGAGATTTTGTATCAAGGAAAAAGTAAGTCTAGGGAGCTGTTTCAAATACCAGCTGTTAAATGATCAAAATGAGTGTAGTCTATAGTGCAGAATTCAGCTTTTCTGGGACAGTTAGTAATGTCAAAACTTTGCCATAAGAGATTGGGTCACCCTACACATGAAATTTTGTTTGTTATGTTAAAACAGTCCAACATACGTCTAGAGATAGATAGTTATCATAGTCTCTGTACTCACTGTGTAAAAGGAAAGATGTCCAAGATTACTTATCCTACTGGAAGTGATAAGTGTTCTTTACCATTTTAGAAGGTTCATTCAGACATAAAAGGACCATCTCTTGTAAAATCCATTGAAGGGCATAGATACTAGGTAACTTTTGTTGATGAATATACAAAGTATGTGTGAATTTTCCTATTGTGCAACAAATCTGATACAATTGCTGTGCTTGTGAGTTTCTACAATTTTATTCTTACTCAATTTGGAACTGCTACTAAGTGTTTACAAACTGATGGAGGATGAGAATACATTAGTCTTGCTTTTAAAACTTTTCTTGATGCAAAAATGATTGAACATATGACATCTTGTCCCTACACTCCGCAACAAAATGGAGTGGTTGAGAGAAAGCACAAACATATTGTAGAGATTGCTATAACTTTGCTCATTGTTGTTGGCTTACCTACTGAATTTGGCATTATGCATGTACACATTCAGTGTTTTTGATAAATAGAATGGCATGCATGTACACATTCAATGTTTTTGATAAATCGAACGGCATGTAAATCTTTGGCATTGGAATATCTTTGTATAACAATCAACCAGATTTGAAGTGTATGAGGATATTTGGATCTGCAGTTTATCCATGGTTAAGACCATATAACAGTAATAAGTTACAACCAAGATCTGAGAGATGTATATTTTTGGGATACTCAATGGGTTATAAAGAAGTTATTTGCTATAATCCAAACACTAAGAGATGCATTATATCAAGACATGTGCTTTTTGATGAGATGGTATTTCCTTATGCACAAGATTGAAGACAAAAAATTTCTCAGTAGCTTATAGCTTCATCTACATCATCTCAGGTTAGATCAGTTATGGTTCCAATTACAATTCCATCATAGTTGCCAAATCATGGAAATGCAATAGGTCAAAATGATCAATTAGATTCAGCTTCTTCTTTAAATCAATCTGGGATAATTTATTTGCATGATGAGTTGTCTCCCAATGTTTCTCTCAGTTCTAATGCTTCTGGATGTGTAGTGAATAGATATTAGTAGTCAAGAACATAGTTCACTGTCTGCAACATGCAAAACTCTTTCCTCATCTACTGATACACCTCTTTTGCTTCTTGTCCTTAATCCTGCACAGCTCTAAGTAATACTTCCAATATCTCCTTCACCTGACATTCAAAATACTATTCAATGCTTTGATCATGATATTCAAACTAGACTAAAGACAGAAGCTATTTAAAGAAAGAACTACTTATCCTTTTTAGCTGCTCTACTAGAATTGCAATCCTTGCAATTACAAGATTCATCTATGTCATCAAAATTTGATTACATAAGTGGATGTTTCTCATACCTTGCTGATAAAACTGAGGTTGAAGAACCTAAACATTTTAAAGTAGCTTTTACTGTAGTATAATGGTAAAATGCCATGCATGAAGAATTTGATGCACTGAAAGCTCAGGGAACATGAAGGCTAATTCCACCTCCTGAAAATAGAGCCATTATTAGGAGTAAATAGGTGTACAAAGTCAAATGAAATCTTGATGAGACTATTTCAAGGTATAAAACAAGGTTGGTGGCACAAGGTTATAGTCAAGAACAAGGTGTAGACTACTCTGAGACATCCAATTCAGTAGTTAGACACATTACAGTGAGATTAATCCTTGCATTAGTTGTTCAGTACAATTGGAGTATAAGACAACTAGACATCAAAATGCATTTTTGCATAAGGAACTTGAAAAAGAGGTATACATGAAGCAACCTTAAGGATTTGTTGATACAGAACATCTAACACATGTTTGCAGGTTGATCAAATCCTTATATGGTCTCAAATAGGCACCAAGGGCCTGGAATTCAAAATTTACATGTTCTTTTTGCCTTCATTAGGATTCAAAACTTCAATGTCTGATACCAATTTATTTGTGAAAGTTGATGATGGAGATGTGATTATCTTGTTTTTATATGTTGATGACATAATACTGGCTGGTTCAAATCCTGCAAAAATACAATCTGTCATTTCACAACTTGTAGCTGTCTTTGATTTGAAAGATATGGGACAATTGACATACTTCTTGGGGCTTCAAATTCAATATCAATCAAATGGTTATATATTTGTAAATCAGTCTAAGTACACAAAAGAATTACTGAAGAAAGTTGGAATGGAATCATGTAAACCTACTTCTACACCATCAAAGCCTCACTCTCAATTACTTGTATCTGAAGGCATTCCTCTTGGAGATCTAACTCATTACAAAAGTTTAGTAGGGGCTCTTCAATACCTTACATTTGCAAGACCAGATATATCTCATGCTGTAGTTGTTTGTCAATATATGACAACACCATTTGTGTTACATATGCATCTGGTGAAAAGTATGTTGAGATATTTGCAAGGTACAGTTCAATGTGGTTTGAGATATACAAAATCAGCTGATTTCAATATTACTACATGGGAAGTGTTATTAGCACTCCAAAAATCTCATTCTACACTCCTCACAAATGTATTTTTCTTTATAAATATAGAAAGTTTGGAGTGTAGAATGAGAATTTTGGACTGCTAATAACAATTCTCTTATTGCATATTGTAACTCTGATTGGGCAGTTGACATTAACACTAGGAGGTCTATCACTGGTTATGTGATCTATATTGGTTCTTAACCAATCTCCGGCAATCAAGGAAGCAATTCACAATCTCAAGAAGTTCAACAGAAGCTGAATATAAAGCTTTAGCTCACTGTGCAACTAATGTGTTTTGGATTCAATCATTACTTAAAGATGTGAAGCAGTTCATCTTCATACCACCTCACTTACAATGTGATAATCTGTCAGCATTAGCATTGTGCTCGAATCCGGTGTTTCACTTTAGGATTAAACACCCAGATACAGACTACCACTTTGTTCGAGAGAGAGTACAAAAAGGAGACATCATTGTGCAATATATTCCTATAGAAGATCAGGCGGTTGATGCATTCACCAAAGGCCTTCACAATCCAATGTTTCTTAAACACTACAACAATCTCAACATTGGAGTTCTTCCTCAAAAGTCTACAAATTCATGAGGTGCTTCGAGTACTTGTCAAGGTTTGAATGTCAATCTAAGCTTGTTGTCTCCCAGCTTAGCTTGAGGAGGAAGTATTAACCATATTCATTAGTGAGGATGTGGTTAGCTTAAGGTTGTAAAATGTGATTAGTTGAAAGGTGTGGTTAGTTGAAAGATGTAGTTGGTTAAGGTTGGTATAAGGATAAGTTTGTTAGAAGTTGTTGTAATTATCAACGAAGTTAGAGGGTATTATTGTAATTGAGCATGTAGTTTGGCTTCATAAAACCAAAGTGTAATAGCCATTGATGGTATCTTGCAATATACAAACATACTTTCTCAACACAAATTCTGTAAAGCTAATAATTAATTCCTTTTGCACCAAGCATTGTAGTCTGACAGTCTGCTTCACGTCGAATGATATTAGAGCATTCATTCAGACTCGGTAGTGGTTTCATACAAAAGATATCACCATATAACCTATCGAACGCCTTATCAAGGCCAGCAAAAAAGGCATAGATCTGATATTTCATGAGGTCTTTCTCTCCGCTTTTCACATCTGCAACACAAATCATTCTGCTCAGGTGCTTACCAAATACTTTTCAACTCCGCAAAATACAAATTACCCGAACGACCATTCTGTCTAGTACGAGTAGCCTTGCATCGCAGTTCATAAATAACAGACTCATCGGATCCATCTTAGAACATCTGAGACACAGCAACCCAAATATCTTTTGCAGTTGGTAGGCCTATACATAGCCTGAGTAGGTGGGGCTCCATGGTCTTCAGCAACCACCCCTTTGCATTCGCATCTTCGGTAACCGGGATTGGTTCCATCTGGCTGAGGCCTCTTTCCAGTCAAATGACCGAGTTTTTCCTACCTCTGCATGGAGCTCTATCGTCGAAGACCAAACTGAAAAATTAGTGTCAGAGAGTTTGAATCCAAACGACAAGGCACATGCACTGGAATATCACTTGAAACTACATTGACATGAACCAGGGCACCAGGCTTTTGCACCTCTCCCCTAATTGCAACGGATTAAGACGGTAGAATTCGGTTTAGGGTTTGGGTAGGATTCGTTGTCAAGAACAGAAGGCAACTAACAAAGTAGAGCTGGCAAAAAGAGAACAAATTGCACGGCAATGTTGAGTAAGGGCTAGCAGCCAAGGAAGCTGTATGGGGGGTTAAGGTTTTTTCGGGAAGAGACAGGCCAAAATCTGCCTTGATACCAAGATAAAATTGTAGGAAAATTCTAGGGTTTGAATTGTTGTGTGCATTCTTCTCTCAATGAACCAATATATATATTTACACAAACTACATAGGCGGCTAATGTTACAAGGAAATCCCAACTAATAAGAAAAATTATTTACAATAATAATTACAATGGTTGACCCTGCCAACACGTATATCACATAATCTCATCACAATATGTAAGAAAATCTACTGTTCGCAGGTCCAGCTTGAGTTGCATTATTGTTGTTTTTATTGTGTTTAACTCTGAAAAATTTGTTCAAATTTAGTTGTGAGGAAGGCCTTACAGGTACCTAGTTGTAGCGAGATACGAGCACCTTTGAAGTAGTTGAGGCATAATTAAAAGTACAGAAGCATGCTACTCACGAGTTGACATAATATGTTGTGTCCTTACAGACAATTTCACGTTTGAGCAGACGTCCGTAGAGTTAAAACCTAGAGGTATATATAATTTTACTCCTTCGACGTGGGGACCTCAAAAAGTTTAAGATCCAAAGATTACTGACTGCCTAAGCAGTTGATTAACATTACTTTTGTTTGGATAAATTATCGTTGACTTGCTTGAGGTTTGGCCAGCTGATAGTCTGGTTTTAACCAAATTTAAGCTGTCAGTAGGCATGTTTTAGTAATGCAATATTTGATATTTTACTATTACAATCTAGTGATATTTTTCTTTACTTATAAATAAATAAATAAAATTAAAAGTTTTACCACATATATGGAAGCTATTTAAAGAATTTATTTATGTAAAGTTATCGTGTGCATAGAACAATCTTACATGTACAAAGTGGTTAAACAGATACAATATGGGAAATTTCGAAAATATCTTTTTATTAAGACAAAATATATAGATGCAATGTGTTAGACATCACTATAGTGTTACGGTCAATTGCCCATACACGGGTAATTTATCAGTCAATGCACGTTGGATTTCCAAAACAACTAGAATTCACCCTGCACACGATTAATGTAGGCCTCACGTACAATGTATGAACGGTCAGAATCCACTTGTTTATTATTTGAATTGGTTATATGAGAGTGTGTGGAGCTGTATATGATATTCAATTACAGCTAAGGAAGATATAGCAGGGTACTCAGTTAGCGTCGCATGCATGGTATATATAATCCCTAGTGGGAAACTTAAAAAAAGAAAAAAGAAAAAGAGAGAGATGGAGAGGGGTCATGCACCAGAAAGCTACGATCCGACCACATGCTCTACAAGCCTGTTTGGCATTTACCACGAATGCTAGTCTTGCCCCTACCACCACCACGCATCACGGCCATGACTCATGAGACTGTAGAATTCTCATCTTGGGTTAAATTTAAAGAGTCACATGCATGGATGGGAATTTATATATCCATGGCTTTAAGCTCATTCATGGATGCAAACAGTTAATTGTTTTTACTTGTATTGATAATTAAAGAACCTCATCTATTAGCGTGTCTATTATTTCCCCTTGAGGATGGGTTTGTAGTGTACCTACTTGCTAGTGATCGATCGATGAAGATTTTTGTATAAAGTTGGCTATACGTATTAAGACACTACTAGAAATTTGATCTATAGCCACTAATTTGGGAGCCACGGCAAGGGTATTTATAGCCACGACAAGCATATTTGCCGATCTCACCTAATAGGATAAGGTTTGGTGGTTGCTAAAATTTCTAGAATAGAGAGAACGTAGTTTTAATTAGTATTTGGATGTACATCTTAACCGTGATCAACCCTAATAATGTTAGAGCCTCTCCAATCATGCTCTCTATTTTCAAGTTAAATTTTAGCTAAAAAGACTAGAAAGTTATTTTAAGAGCTTCCTATAAAACTTTAACTCCAATCATACTCTATAATTTAAAGAGTCATAATAATTGTGAAACAATAGAAATAAATTTTTATTTAAAATATAAATTAGAAAAGTATTAATCAATGCTAGGAGCTCTTTTCTTACCCTCTATGCTTAGGAGCTCCTCAAAGTTTTGCTATTCTAAAAGCATAATAGGGCATGTGATTGGAGATGAAATTTTCTAACTTCTCCGTACAATTTGGTTAAGAGCTTATTTAGAGAGCTCATTGAAAATGCTCTTAACTAGCTTAAGCACGTGTCATTGTATATATGTATGAGTATTTGGGAAGTTTAATGAGAAAATGATTTAAAATTAGGGCAAGGATTGAGTGATGATATATGAAGAGAAAATTACTCCTAGGAATGAGCAAAATTTAATATATTATTTGGACTAACATTTGGCAAGCAAATTTTGTGAGATGGTACTAATTTGTTTTGCTGAAAGAAAGAATTTAGTTTTTTTCTTGCCAAAATTAGAGATCGATCAAAACGATTAATATTTCAAAATATTACTCCACTTTCTTGATGCATTTTTTATACCAATTTTTTGTATTGATGAAAGGGAAAAGATTACAATTGAGAGGGAGAAAATTTACTTTATACCATAAGGAATTAGGCGAGTCAAGCTGCACATGAGGACTTTGACTGTGGTTGCTAAAGCAACGCACCTCTTCCTTCTCTTCAGAGCAATTGGAAAGAAACAGCCCCTGATAGAAAGCCCACCCATTCTCACTCCCCTCCCCTCCCTTCCCCTCCTAAAAAAAACATGAATCAAGAAAACACAAAGATTTGTCAAAACTAAATCTTCTTTGTTTTTTGATTGTAGAGATACTCGAAAAGTCCAAATTAACTTTCGAGATGTGGCAGTAGCTAATAATCTTCTAACTTTGGAATTTTTGATTTTCCAATCACTTTTCTTCATTGAACGTCACTTCCTCGTTTTAATTTTATTACATCTCAAATAACCTAATTTTTGGGCTGCATCATGATTTATACTGTAAATTATAAACCTATCAGTAAGTAAGATTTGACTACAATACTTATATGTATTTAATATAATTACCATTTCACCATTTCAACAATCAAATGATAATTGTATTAAATATATATATTCACATGAATTATATCTGACTCTCAAACAATTTTTGTATTAAATATATGCAAATATGGTCGCTAGTCCCAAAGGAATTGTGATAAAAGTTGAATAAAATTTCTCGTAATTGAGAATTTTTTGAAACATATGGCCGTGAGAAAGAATGGACATTTTTAGCTCATGTCATTCCTTAGTCGATGGTGACGTGTGATTACTTCACCAGACAAACATCACAATAAAAAATCTTCATTTTCTTTACCATTATCAAAAGATTGGTTTTAGAAAAATTCATTCAATTCGAATATTGCTTCGCTTAGTCATATGTGTCAACAAATAAATGGTTATGGTAACTATATAGGAATACACTTATAGTGAATTGTCAATTTTTTATTTATATGGATGACTAAACGACTTCTGAATCGATTGATTTTTTTTATAACAAAAATGCAATTGTTATCATCCATTTGTATCATCTTTCTGATAGAGATGCGACCTACATGTGTTGGTGGACCTACCTCTATTAGAGAGATGATACAAATAGATGGTAGGTGTAACATTACACTTTTTACAAAGATAACCTTAACCGATGGTAAAGAGAACGGACAATTCTAATTATAATGCTATTTTGTAAGATGAAATGATGTCCCTTGTATCTAATGAGCAAACAGTGTCCATACATGTATGCATGTATATGAAGGTAGTACTACTGTATTAACTGTCTACCTCGTTTGCAAACTTTATAGAGACGTGGGCCGATGTTTCTTAAATTCCACTGCTGACTTAGTCTTCTCTTATACAAAGGAAAGGACTGAAGAGTGAAGAGAGAAGCAGAAGAAGAAAGAAGTGGTGGTCCTAATTGCAATGTTTGTAATCTTTCAGTCTCTTAATGTCTTTGTAACGCCTTTAATCATCTTCTTCATCACTTGCCCCCTTAGATTTTGCATTTACTTGTCGACCTTTTGATAGTTGGACTGACGTTAACTCTGGCATCATTCTTTTTCTTATTTGGGTTCCTTCTTTTCTTCATGTAAAACAAGGCACCCCCTTATACTGATGGCAACTTTTGCTTTCATTTTTCAAGCAAAATGATTGAGAGATAACATTTTGTAAACCATACGTTAACTTTTTTTAATAGCGGTGAGACTAACTTGTTTGGTCAGTCATATCTTTATTAGAAAGATGATTCAAATGTGGTTTATAAAATATGGTATTTCTAACATAACTCTTTTTGCAATTGCACAACTTCAGATATTATCAAAGTTTTCCTTTCTTCCTTAATTTCGTTTCCTATATTTCTTTTCTTTGTTTTTTTTTAAATAAAGAAACATCCAATTCTAAGAAGGAAAAAAAAGGTTATTCATAATTAAGCGCCTCATATCTGCATAATTTATAAAGGGATGTGATATCCACACATCCTATTTTATTTCTCACACACATTTTTAATTTTCGACTGTCGGATATCAACGGATAGAAATTATCAAGGGGTGTGTGAGAAGTAAAATGGGGTGTGTGGATCAAGGTTCTAAAAAACACTAGGCATTAGTCGGGCGGTGGGCTGGCGCCTAGCGCCTAGGCGGCCTAGGCAGATTTAGGTAAATTTCTTTTATATCTTGTAAATAAGTGCATATTGACACCTACAAAAAATTATACTTGTATGAAGTATATTGATAAGATAATAAAAGAATGATAAAATGCAAAAAGAATATTCAACAAATCCAAAATTTAAAAACACATTAAGCTTATATACCATATAACTTAATATTTTGAATGACTACATCTAATTTTTAAAAATTAAAAGTAAAAATCCCATGATTTGGGTGGTTCATAATAAAGAGAATTATGAAAAGGTGCATATGCATCCTTCTCCATTTCATATAGCACCACGTGTGTGGCATAGCTGCACAACCGTTTCTTTAAATGAACGACAACGAATCCAATGATAATGCATGTAATTAAATTAACAATTAATTAAGGAAATTGAACTCTAAATTAGCAATTTGTGTGCCACCCACAGTGTGTGGTGTGACCCATCCCCTCCAACCCTAGTTCCCATGCCTCACATCAGCCAAGGCAGTCAGACTCCCAAACCAAGGAGTCCTTTTTGAGCCTTGAAAACTGGAAACTTCTATTCTTTTTTATTCTTTCCTTTTCCTCATTCTCTTCATCTTCTTTCCGTTTCTTCTTTTTCTTTTTTCTTTTTTGCTCCGTTTTCCCTTTGTAAATCTAAATTCTCCTTTTTTTTTTGTTTTTTGTTTTGTTTCCACTTCTTCATTGTAAGTTCCTCTTCTTCGATGGATTTCAGAATTCAGAGAAGGGGTCGCGACAGCTACGAAAGTCATGGTGCACACTGCACAGAGAAAGGGAGTCGAAGCAGTGAATTTCTTCCTAGCAAACCATTTCACTCCGCCTAGATCACCGCCTAGGTAGCCGCCTAGACCTCTTAGGCCGCCTAAGAATGCCTAGGCGGGCACCTAATAGCTCCTTGATTTTTCTGAATGATTCAGATCTAATCGCATCGGCACAATCCCGCCCAACGCCTAGGCAGCCGCCTAGACCGATTTTTAGAACACTGGTATGGATAGCACACCCCTTTATAAAAAGGCATTCTACAATCTAATTTTGATAGATAAAAAAAAAAACTATTTTGATATTTTAACATGCGCAAACTAAATTAAATGCCATGCAAATACTATATAATTTTTATAATTGGGTTTTTTCTTTTTCATTTACAAATCCTATAGTCCATATTATAATTATAAGGGTCATGTCACTAATTATCTAGAAATAAACATTTTATCTAGAAACAAACATTTATCAATTTCTTTATCCACTAATTTTTATCATATTGATTTTCTTAAATAAAATTAAAATTTAGGAATTGATTACAATGCTTACATGTACTTAATACAATTATCATCTGGTCGTCAAATATAATATATGTGAATTGTTTGTACCATACTTGACCAATCCCGAAACTACTAAGCACCGGTCAACATCATACCATCAAGGACCCACAAGACTTTTCCTCCAACCAGGAGGCCAATCACAACACGACACATGTCGGTATCAGAAGCCAATCACAGTGCGACATGTGTCGATATCAGAGGTCAATCACAACACGACACGTGTCAATGTCAGAACAAAGCTAGAAACTCTCTTCTATAAAAGGGGATCATTCTCCCATAATAATCCCTAATGTCATTTGTACTAAACTATTCACTAGAACTCACTAAAAGAGAGCTTGAACCTATGTATTTGTGTAAACCCTTCACAACTAATGAGAACTCCTCTACTCCGTGGACGTAGCCAATCTGGCTGAACCACGTACATCTTGTGTTGTTTGCTTCCCTATCTCTATTCATTTACATACTTATCCACACTAATGACCAGAGCAATCTAGCGAAGGTCACAAACTTGACACTTTCTGTTGTACAAAGTCCTCGCTGATTTTGTGCATCAACATTTGGCGCCGTCTGTGGGAATCGCACTTATTCCTACTTTCTCCAGCTTTGTCAAGCTGGTTTCCACCATTCGCACACTTTCTTTCGACCAGGCACCCCTCTCCAACATGGGGAGTGAAGGGAGCCACATCACGCAGAACGACACCCCCCTCGCACTTAGTGCAAAGCAACGAAAGAAGGAACGAAAGAGGTTTGCTCTTCAGGCTAAAGTCGATGAGCTAGAGGCTCAGAACAACAAGATAGCGATAAAGAATGAGATCCTCCAGGAGCAGTATGAGAAGTTCTTCGGAATGCTCCATGAAGCTAGGCATACTTAAACACACGAACGCATCGCCCCCGGGGAAGTCAACCACCACCTGGGTGCCCCCTAACACGGGGGATCACCTGCCTTCAACATGGATATCCCTAATAGGGAGCGAGTTACTCATCAAGGTGTTGATCAACATGATACCTCTTTCGACCCAACTGTTTTGACCCGAAACAGGAAAAGGGGAGGAACGCACCTTCTTGCAGAAGGAGTAGAAGGATCAAAAGCCGTTTATCGTGACTGTTGGGACTTCCTGAGGCAACGTCGAGAGAACCCCATCCACATAAGCTCGAAGGTCAATGATCCAAGGGTTTCTGAAAGGTTCGGTCTTCTTCCATGCCCCAAACCAATTGCCAATTTAGGGAAGGAGCGACATGTCCTAGAGGAATATGAAGGTACGGGGGACTCAAGGGCGTTTCGACAGGCTCGCCCTGGAAGTCAGCACGGTGAGTCCAAAGAAAAACCTCATGCCCTTAGCTTTCCTACTTCCAAGAGGAGATGGAGACTTACGGAAGAAGGATCCAGCAGTACCTGACTCCACTTAGGACCCCCTTGTCCTACAAATCCTTGAGGAAGTAAACAAGTTGAAGGCCGAACGTCAGGCTAAAATACCTGACTGGAACCAACCTAGGCCTGGCCCTCTTACAAGGAGGATCCTCGACACCCTCCTCCAGGTAAAGACAAAGCAGAAGCTTGGTTTACAACTCTACACTAGAAGGAAGGACCCGATTGAGCACCTTAACCTCTTTGAGTCCACCATGGCATACCGGATACACACTGACGAAGAACGATGTCTTATTTTCCCCTCTACCTTCTCTGGCGGAACTCTGAATTGGTATTGTCGTTTTCCACATGAGACAGTAGACTCATTTAAGGAACTGAGGAAATTGTTTATCTCTCAACACATCTTCCAGACAGATCGCTTGCATTCCGCAGATGACTTGTACACTATTCGCCAGAAGCCGGACGAGCCACTATGAAAGTATGCCGACCGCTTCAGCCATAAGTATTCTCGCTGCGCTGAGGCAGATGACAAGACCGCCTTCAAAGCCTTCACGGCAGGCCTACGTGATTGTTTATTCAAGTACATGATCAATGCCAACACTTGGAAGACTTACTCTGGGGTGATGACACAGGCTTACAACCACGCCTCCGCCGAAGCAAGAATATACCAAAAGAACCCCCATATGGTTAACCCCTATCAACAAGCAGGAAGTGGAAGTCAAGTTCTACCAAGTGAAAAGATCTTGGCCATTCAGACACCCATTGCATCATCTCCTGCCTCATTTAGCTACTCGCTAAGTCACCAAACGTATTTGTCTCTTGGTAAGAGGAAGAATTTTTATTTTCAGCAAGCTTATTACAATAAGAGGGATAAAAGTTCTTATCAAGACAACCAGGGGTGAACGTACCGTTGACTATTATGACTATGGGGCCAATCCTCATTTTTTCAAAGTGAAGGACTGGGTACTGAAGGAAATGCTATTATAAGAAGGCATACACATTACAAATGTTTTGACTCTCAACCACTTGAGATCTTTTGTCACATAAGCCATTCGGCAAATATTTAAAGAAGAGGGAATTCAGACAACTTATTCTGAGTCTTTTGCATTCCTAGCACTAGAACACTTGGTTTACGCTGACCTACCCCTATATTCCAACTCAGAGCTTCAACATGCGTACTTTGACACAAAGTATGTGATACTAAGTGTTACAACCAACATGGTTCACATATCGAAAGCATGGATCCCTTAATGCATAGCAAAACATTCATAAGTATCACTCATGTCAATAAACATGAACATCATACATTCTAACACATTCATACATAAACATCATACATTCTAACACATCCATACATGAGCCAACTGTGCTTCGAAAGGGTTCGACATACTTTGTGTCATTCGACACTTGCTACAATGTACCTCGACACCTCGCCCTTATTCTCACCAACCAAGTGATGAAATGTGAAGAAAGAACTCATCTTCATGTCACCAACGAGGTGATAAAATGTACAACCTGTACTCTCCTTCATGCCACCAACCAGGTGATAAAATGTACAACCTGTACTCTAATATCATTTGGCAACTTGCCACTCATGCTACCAACCAGGTGAAGAATGAACTTATTTTCATGCCACCAAACAGGTGATGAAATGTACAACTTGTACTCTCCTTCATGCCACCAACCAGGTGATGAAATGTACAACCCGTACTCTGATATCATTTGGCAACTTGCCACTTATGCCACCAACCAGGTGAAGAAGGAACTTATTTTCATGCCACCAAACAGGTGATGAAATGTACAACTCGTACTCTCCTTCATGCCACCAACCAGGTGATGAAATGTACAACCTGTACTCTAATATCATTTGGCAACTTGCCATTCATGCCACCAACCAAGTGAAGAAGGAACTCATCTTCGTGCCATCAGCCAGGTGATGAAATGTACAACCTGTACTCTAACATCATTTGGCAACTTGCCACTCATGCCACCAACCAAGTGAAGAAGGAACTCATTTTCGTGCCACCAACCAGGTGGTGAAATGTGATGAAAGGTGATAAAGGAACTCACATTCGTACCACTAACCAAGTGATGAAAGCAACTTACCATTCATTCCACCAACCAGAAGACGAGTGGTACAACTTGTACATGTGAACTCATAGCATTCATAAATAATCAAAAACCCTCAAGCTTTACAACTCAACTAGGGGAGCACTTATGCCTAACAAGAGTTATAGTCACCAACAAAGTCTTATTGCAAGCCAACAACGGCTTCAGTGCATGGTATATGAAGATCAAGCTCTTCAGCCCTCTTACATCTGCTTCAGACATTTCTCCTCTGTTACAATGCAAACACTACAGCTTGTAGAAAGCTTCACACACTCTTGATTAAGACTGTTCGAAGAAAATTCAAATTATATGGTTCATCCAAACCTTCGACTACTATAAGGTGTGGCTTGCATCACAATCTCTTGCTCAACAGTGTGGAAGCAAAATTTGTATATGTTATCTCTCTTCCACAAAATTTGTATATGTTGTCTTTCCCACATTTTCAAATTTCTAATTTTCCCAAAAAAAAAAAAAAAAAAAAAAAAAAAAAAAGGAAATTGGGAAATTCAACAACTTCAACAAATGAAGGGTAACTACAATTCTCAAAAGCTTCACACACTCTTCATCAAGATAGTGTGAAGCAAAATCAATTCATGGTGCCCAATAAAGCTTCAACTTCAAAGCTTCACCTATAAAGCTTCAACACAAAAGCTTCACCACAAGAGCTTTAACAAATGGAGGGCAACAACAAATGTCAAAAACCTCACACACTCTTGATCAAGATAATGTGAAGCAAAATCAATTCATGGTGCCCAACAAAGCTTCAACCTCAAAGCTTCACCCACAAAGTTTCAACACAAAAGCTTCACCACAAGAGCTTTAACAAATGGAGGGCAACAACAAATGTCAAAAGCCTCACACACTCTTGATTAAGATAGTGTGAAGCAAAATCAATTCATGGTGCCCAACAAAACTTCAACCTCAAAAGCTTCACCTACAAAGCCTCAACACAAAAGCTTCACCACAAGAGGTTCAACAAATGAAGGGCAACAACAAATGTCAAAAGCCTCACACACTCTTGATCAAGATAGTGTGAAGCAAAATCAATTTATGGTGCCAACAAAAGCTTCAACAAGTGAAGGGCAACAACAATTCTCAAAAGCTTCACACATTCTTGATCAAGATAGTGTGAAGCAAAATCAATTTATGGTGCCTAACAAAGCTTCAACACAAAAGCTTCACCTACAAAGTTTCAACATCAAACAAAGTTTTAACAACAAAGCTTCATCAATGGAGAGCAACTACAATTCTCAAAAGCTTCACACACTTTTGATCAAGATAGTGTGAAGCAAAATCAATTTATGGTGCCCAACAAAGCTTCAACACAAAAGCTTCACCTACAAAGTTTCAACACAAGAGCTTCACCTACAAAGCTTCAACACAAAAGCTTCATCTACAAAGCTTCAACACAAAAGCTTCACCTACAAAGCTTCAACACAAAAGCTTCATCTACAAAGCTTCAACACAAAAGCTTCACCTACAAAGCCTCAACACAAAAGCTTCACCTATAAAGCTTCATTAATGGAGAGCAACTACAATTCTCAAAAGCTTCACACACTCTTGATCAAGATAGTGTGAAGAAAAATCAAGTTATGGTGCCCAACAAAGCTTCAATACAAAAGCTTCAACACAAAAGCTTCACCTACAAAGCTTCAACACAAAAGCTTCACCTACAAAGCCTCAACACAAAAACTTCACCTACAAAGCTCCACCTACAAGCTTCAACACAAAACCTTCAACACCAAAGCTTCAACACAAAAGCTTCAACCCCAAAGCTTCAACACAAAAGCTTCAACCCCAAAGCTTCAACACAAAAGCTTCAACACCAAAGCTTCACCCACAAAGCTTCAATACAAAAGCTTCACCCATTAATAAAAAATAAAAAAGAAAGAAAGAAAGAAAGAAAGAAAGAAATGAGCCTAGGCCTCCCCTTCTTTAGGCCTAACAACTTTCATACCAAATATATATGAAGGAGAAATTTTGGGCAACCACTTAGAAAGGAAAATGGTGAAGTTTTGTTTGGAAAATTGCCTACTAGCAAGACACCTCCTTCGTCAACTTTCTCAACCGGAGACTTGGGGGACTCCTACCATATACCACTACACCTTGGTACTCAGAAATTTCACGACTACTCAGTGCCTTGGATTTTTCAAGTCCCCAACCGAGAAGTTTTCCTCACTCAAGAAATTAAGGGAGCACTACTTCAACCTACAGGGTCCACCCACGAAGTTTCAACATGCAAACTTCAACAAAATAAAAAATCCAGGCTCGACATCATTGTTCTAATTGAAGAGATCGAGAAGTCTCAACAACCATTTGCCAACACCGTTGTCGAAGAACAAAGCTTCGCCATACCACATCTACTACTTTGTCAAACAGCAAAAGTATCCCATATCATCAGGATCGAACATACTCCAGGTTTGACGGACTTGTTTTGACCCTCAAATTCTAGAGTCGGCTCATTCCTTTGGAGGAAACCAGAAAACCCTCCAGCCCAGTTCAAGAATACACCTGTGGAAAGTCAAGTACAACAAAGCACATGCCGATTTGTCGTTCTACAAAAATAAGAATACCTCATATCATCTCTTCTCTCTGTTTCTTCTCTTTATCCTTGTTATTGAATGAGAGATAGGGGGAATGAGTACAATCAGCCAGAACCAAAGATCAACTTACCGATCTGAGACTGATTGCTTGGAACCCTGATTGCTTACCTTGCCTGTCACCTCATTCGGCAGATCTCCTCGCTTAGAGACTTGGGGGACTCCTACTATATGGTTTGTATCGCACTTGACCAAACCTGAAACTACAAGTAAGCTTCAAATGAAAATGATACATTACCTTGTGCTTCAACGCCAACTAAAGATACCACTCCTGGATGAAGGAAAAGTACTTCCAAGAGAAGATGCCACATCTACTTACAGGACAGAGAAGGCAAGTGAAGGCGACACCATACTTCGGTACTTGGAAGTTTCGTGATTACTCAATAGCTTGGATCTTGCAAGTCCCCAATCGAGAAGCTTCCCTTACTCGGGAACTTAGGGGAGCACTGTTTGTACCATACTTGACCAATCCCAAAACTACTAAGCACCGGTCAACAGCATACCGTCAAGGACCCACAAGACTTTTCCTCCAACCAGGAGGCCAATCACAACACGACACATGTCGATATCAGAAGCTAATCACAGCGCGACACGTGTCGATATCAGAGGCCAATCATAACACGACACGTGTCAATGTCAGAACAAAGCTAGAAACTATCTTCTATAAAAGGGGATCATTCTCCCACAATAATCTCTAATGTCATTTGTACTAAACTATTCACTAGAACTCACTAAAAGAGAGCTTAAACCTATGTATTTGTGTAAACCCTTCACAACTAATGAGAACTCCTCTACTCCGTGGACGTAGCCAATCTGGGTGAACCACGTACATCTTGTGTTGTTTGCTTCCCTATCTCTATTCATTTACATACTTATCCACACTAATGACCAAAGCAATCTAGCGAAGGTCACAAACTTGACACTTTCTGTTGTACCAAAGTCCTCACCAATTTTGTGCATCAACATGAATATATGTATTTAATACAATTACCATCTGACTGTGGAGATAATAATTGTATTAAATACATGTAAGTATCGTAGCCAAATTCAAAAAAAATATCATATTGAATATAAATGAAAAAAAAAAAAAAAATTTGACATGCATGTGTTTAATTTTGTAATTACATAAAGTTAAATTTCCTCCTACTTTGATAGCACTCTTCTTGCTAATGGTAAAATCAACATCTTAGCCATTTGCATGTGTTAAAACGAATATAACATTGATTATGAAGAAAGTTGAGATTCCAACATAATTAAAATCAATTAAAAATATGGGAAGTAGCTTAATTACTTTTAAGCACATGCAAGGTCCTTCATTTTCCCCAATGTGGAATTGATACTCTGAACACACCCCCTCACATGTGGCGAATTTTCAATCAAGCCTAGCATGTGGACAATACAAATAGTGTGACATGAGCACGTGTGGCCATTGAGTTTCACAAGAAAGACAACCTGCTTTGATACCATGAAAAGTTAAGGTTCTACCATAAAACTAATTGGTAATATGAGGAGTTACCCAATTTGACACACCCCGACCCAAAATGTTCACTATGACTTCAATCAAGCTGTGCTGGCCTACACCTGGAAGGTGATGAAGCTATAAAGTGTAGTGATGTCGAAAATGTGAATAAATTTAAACCCTAAAGGTGCCTAAATACAAGAGTGCACAGTGAGCGGGAATCAACCCATTTCATGCGTGATGTCAGAGCATAAGTAAAGTACAGTAAAATAGGATAAGGATTATACATACACTCAAAGGTAGCCATCTATACTGAGATTTTCCAAGAATCCTCGTCGATACAAAAGTTCAGCAGCTAAAACCTGGAGGGGTAAAAAATAAAGGTGAGTGGGCCTGATAATAAAGTTCTAATAAAAACCTTTCAAAACGTTATAACCCCTCGCTGAAAAACATGTATAGTTTCCAAAATATACATACTACATATAGTATGAAAATACTCACTGTAGCTTGCAAAATATCAAGATATCAATACGGCACAATAGTTTATATATAAGTGCATGACATCAATAATCATATACTTTCACATAAGCAAACATATCAAACCAAGTGCTCATCGACACATGTTGACACACGAATTTATGCAGAGTTATTCTGACATGAACATGACTGGGTGTAATAATGATATATGCTTTAGTGCTACAATCACATGAAGACTACCACTATTCGCGGTCACATACAAATCGGAGTTGCCTAATGCAACCTGTATGACAGGATTGGCACCTACTTAGATCCACGGTGAGGGTGTGATGCTGATGTGAACATACACGTGAAAGACTGGCCCTGGGCGAGCACTAACACCGGGTGCAGCAAATGATAAGTAGATAACATAAATATAGTCACGCCATAGTGATTCGATAGTTCTAATCAACATACTAACATTCATAGCTATAAATATAATTATGGCATCAAAGATTATAAAGCATACATGTGCATCCCGTAGGATGTAGCATATTCCATAATTTCTAGTCAATATAATATTCATCAAAGCCATAACTTGGATTAAGGCATCCCGCAGGATCCGGAATAATTTCATAAATTCCGTCATTTCGCTAATGCTTATAAATTTTAATCTAATCTAGGCTTACATAAGAAATTCTTTTTCAAATGCATAAATGGAAACTATCAATCAATCACACACACACACACACACACACACACACAAACATATATATATATATATATATATATATATATATATATATATTATAAAAAGGAAAAGACCCACTCACTTGAACTTCGCGCTACAACTCCTTAGCATAAATATCGAGGCATTACAAACGATCGTCGCCTAGAACAAATATTAAATCATGTCTCAGAATTTTTATCGATAGAACATGTAACTTACATAAAACACATCCTCATTGACCAAAAGTCAATCATTGGTCAAAGGTCGATGGTAGGGTCCACGACCATACGTAACTCGATCAGGAAGATCCACACCTCAGATTTCTGATCTGTAACTTCCCAAGAGTTTCAATAAGCTTCTAGAACAATATCCTCAAATTTTGGAATAATCCAATAGTCGGATCTCTGCCAATCGCTAAAATGGCGGCCGACGTTTAGATTTACAAATTTAGAAAACCCATCCGAGAAGATCCGTACATCAGATTCCTAATCTGTTGGTTCCTAATATCCTTAAATATTATGTACTATTACATATTAAAGTTTGGTGACGATCCAATGGTCGGATCGTCGAATCATATAATAACCAAGTGGCAGCCCTTAAAGGAAATATAACCAAACAACGGAATTTCATCAATCGAATGTCTAATATGGAATTGAGGCACCCATTTTATCCTAAGGAGGTCAATTAGTGTCTTTGCCCATACATCGCCACCACACGTCGCAGGACGCGGCGGTTGGCCGCCTTGACTCGCCGGAAAATTTCACCTATTCTAAAAATTACCAAATTTTACAGGCAAGTAGATGTCAGTGAGGGGAGCAATTTTCATCCCTGGGCCGAAGTCCAATTCGATCAGGAAGTGCTCGGAATTGCCTCGAATCCGCCGGAACCCTAGAATTTAGATGTCCTCCATTCGACCTCCATTACTTGGGCTTTGTTCCTGAGGTTGAGAAGAGTCTATTGGTGGTGTTGGTTGACGAAGTTAGCTTCAAGATTGGTGGATCGTCGTCACGAACCCCGTCGCACCCACCGTGCAAGTTTCATAATTTCAAGGATAAATTTCATAAATTTGGGGGTGAAATGGGTAGAAGGAAGGTCGTGGAGTGATTTCTAGGAGGTGGCTCGGCTTAAATCACAAGAATTTGGCTGGAGGAACCGTCGGAATCCATCGGGTTCTACAGTTCTGCAGGTTGGGTTGCAAAGAACCGGTAAAGGATCCATGATCCTATGCTTCTCTCCCCTCGCCCTTCTTCTCCTTTCTTCTTTCTTCATTGGTCAACCTCTTTCCTCTCCCCTCTCCCGATTCGACCAATCCCCTTCCTTTTTCCCTCATGTTCTCCCTTATCTTGTTTCTGATTGGGCAAACCATCCCCCTTTTCTTCTTCATCTCTCTTTTCTTTTCTTTTCTCCCTAGCCACTCACATGGCTTCCTTCACCAAGACAAGGCTCCCACTAATCTGGAGCCTTCCAGATTCATAGCAAAATGATTATTTTACCCCCACCTTCGTTTGTTTATAACTCCAAATTGCATTCCGTTTGCGCCCATGCGTTCGTATCGTTGAGTACTTCGAGAATTCGCAAAAAGAGTAGCTTGTACTGTAAGTTCTAATGAGAGCTGAACACTTGATTATCTTTAGTTTGGAAACGTGAGGATATAAGAGATTAGAATTAACTAAGGTTGTAAGCTGATAAGGATTTTGTATAATAGGAGTCTCAGCAATAACAGTCACGATAGTGTTGAAACACTTATAATGGATGTGAAAGTGAGGTTTTGTCGGTGATAAGGTTAGATTGATTAGGATGGCATAATGGGAAGAGTCCTGATCAATCATCATCGTATACGGTATAAAAACAAGGGTCCCTGCGCTCACTCAAATAAGCAAACAAAAGAATACTCAGATCCCATTGATTGAGCGATTGCATCCAGTTGAGGAGAGCTGCAGAAGATCCCTAGTTTCCAAGAGATGTCTTCTTCAGGTTAGTGGTTGCTTTGGTACTGTGATTATTCTATTCCGCTGACTATATGTAGATTAAACTTACATTTGGTATCAGAGCTTTCACATACCAATTAACCCTAAGAAGAAAGCATCAAGAATTGTTTTGTGTTGCAGATTAAAGAACTGATATATATATATTGTACAGAGAAGGCTGTCTGTGAACACATGACAGCTAAAGCTGTCTGTGTTGACGAAGGTGTTATCAATACCAATATATATATACATCAGTAATGGCACTAGGATTCGAAACATTGACATTGATCATCTAAAGAAGTTCAGTTGTTTATGTCTTGGATTCGAAGTGGCATAACACTTCATATATCAACGTGTGAATCCAGTCAGTTTACAAATCATAAAGGTTTTTATTCATGACTACAGAAAACTCATACGTTGGATATGAAGGTGTTATGATTAAGAGAATTACTTGCATGTTTCTCAATACAAAATTGTTAAGTCTGTGAAATAAAGATGGGGATTAAAGATTAATACTTTCATTCTATATGAATACAGCCATGAACCCAAGTTCCATGAATCTCAACACAGTTGAACCTCTCACGGGTGTCAACTATAAGAAGTGGAAACAGGATTTGGAGATACTTTTGGGTGTCATGGATATGGATTTGGCGCTAAGAACTGAAAAACCACCAACGCCAAATGAAGGATGCACTTCGAGCCAAAGATCCAAGCATGAAAAATGGGAGAAATCAAACAGAATATGCCTCATGATAATCAAAAGGTCCATGACTGATGTAGTTCGTGGAGGCTTCCCAGAGGCAACTAATGCAAAGGAGTTCATGAAATCGATCGAAGAGAAGTACAAAGAATCTGAAAAAACAGAAACTGGGAATTTGATGAACTTGCTGACAACTATCAGATACGATGGTGAAGGGAGTGTCCGTGAATACATTCTCAAGGTTATGGACATTGCTGGGAAGCTTAGAATCCTCGAGGTACCTATTTCTGAAACATTTTTGGTCCATGTCATCATGAATTCCTTGCCTAGTTCTTATACTCAGTTGAAAGTATCCTATAATGCACTGCAAGAAAAGTGGGATGTCAATGAATTAATATCTATATGTGTGGGTGAGGAAGTGAGGATTAAGAAGGAAAGGGCTGAAAAGGAAAAGGGTGAGTCGGTGAACTTTGTTCAAGGTTATGCAAAGAATACCAATAACAACAACTCGGATACTGCCAAAAGGAATTTTGCCAGAAACATTCCTCCCTCTAAAAAGACCTTCAAAGTTAATAACTCATCAAATTTTAAGTGTTATTTTTGCAAAAAGACAGGCCATATGAAGAGAAATTGTCTTAAGTACAAGTCATGGCTTGCCAAGCAAGAGGCAAAGAAAGGTAAAAATAATTTTTCAAATGTTTTTGCTTGTTTTGAATCGAATTTGATTGATACACCTAGCAGTGCTTGGTGGCTTGATTCCGGCTCTTCTATTCACGTTACAAATTCATTGCAGGACTTCATAACAAAGAGAACACCAAATAAGGATGAAGTCAAGGTTTCAGTTGGCAATGGAAGAAGAGTTGAAGTCAAGGCACTAGGGACTGTTAGATTAAAATTAGATTTTGGTTTTTGCTTGGAGCTAGAAAATGTAGTCTATGTACCTTCCACGAGAAGGAAATTAGTTTCCGTTTCTAAGTTAGTATTATTGGGATTTTATTTTACTTTAAATAATATTGGCTTCAATGTTTTTTATAAATCTTCTCATATTGGCACTGGATTTCTATGTGATGGTATGTTTAAATTCAAAACCAATTTGATTGAAAGTGTTTTTAATGTTGAAAAAGAAGTCAAAAATTCGAAAAATTCTTCAAACCTTTGGCATAGGAGGCTTGGCCACATATCAAAACAAAGAATGGAACTTTTGGTTAAAAATAACATCTTGCCTCCATTGAATTTCAATGATTTTGATTTTTGCATTGAATGTGTTAAGGGGAAAATGGTTAATAAACGTAAAGAGGGTTCAACTAGGAGTAAGCAGCTCTTAGAAATAATCCATACAGACATATGTGGTCCATTCCCTACACAAACAATCGAAGGAAATAAATATTTTATTACTTTCATTGATGATTATTCTAGATACTGCTACATATATTTGATCCCAGAAAAATCAAAAGCCTTGGAAGTGTTTAAAATTTATAAAACTGAAGTTGAAAATCAATTGGAAAAGAAAATTAAAATAGTAAGGTCTGATAGAGGTGGAGAATACTATGGCAGATATACACAAAATGGCAGGCATCCAGGGCCATTTGCCTTGTATTTACAAGACAATGGAATAGTGGCTCAATACACCACCCCAGGTACACCCGAGCAAAATAGGGTTGCAGAGAGAAGGAATAGAACCCTAATGGATATGGTAAGAAGCATGATTTGTAGGGTTCACTTGCCTAAATATTTATGGGGAGATGCAGTAAAAACTGCAAATTATTTGTTGAATAGAGTGCCTTCAAAAGCAGTTGAAAACACTCCATTTGAATTATGGACTGGCAGGAGACCGAGCTTGAATCATTTACACGTCTGGGGATGTAAAGCAGAAGCCAAAATTTACAATCCTAGTAGTGTTAAACTTGATCCCAAGACAACTAGTTGTTACTTTATTGGTTATGCCGAGAGATCAAAAGGGTTTAGATTCTACTGTTCTAGCAATCAAGGTCCTAAAATTGTCGAGACACAGAAAGCAGTATTTATGGAGCATAATCTGGATGTTGATTCTGGGACAAATGATAATGATTTTGTGTTTGAAGAGGAAAGAGACAATGACACTACTATAGAACATGCAAAGGCTTCTTATCTCGAGACACCAACAATGGCAAGTGAAAATCCAATGCACATGCATAATGACACGGAAGCAATTGAAATTCCAATGCACATGCATAATGACACGGAAACAATTGAATATCCAATGCACATGCATGATGACACAAATGAAGTTGAAGGGAACATGAATTCTGAGCAAGGAAATAATGTGGGAGCCACACCACCGATTGATAATGATGTTAATATCGAGCCGATGGACACCGAAGCACTAAACATGCAAACACAGCAAGGACAAGACGGTGGCATAGTTGAAAATCAACCGGTGGTCCTGAGGAAATCAACTAGGGTAAGGAAATCAACCGCCTTAGAAGATTTTGTGTATATGACTGAAGCAGCAGCCAACGACATTGATTTGTCAGAATTTGATGATCCCAAAAGTTTTAAAGAAGCAGTCTCAAGTATAAATGCTACCAAATGGATAGAAGCAATGGAAAGTGAACTGGGATCGATGAAAAATAACGAAGTCTGGGAGCTTGTAGAGAAAACAGAAGATATGAAGCCAATAGGTTGCAAATGGGTATTCAAGACCAAAAGAGATTCGAAGGGAAGCGTAGAGAGGCACAAAGCGAGACTTGTGGCAAAAGGGTTTACTCAGAGAGAGGGAATGGATTATAAGGAAACCTTCAGTCCTGTTTCAACAAAAGATGAATTTAGAGTTATTATGGCTATCGTTGCACATTTTGATCTAATCTTGCACCAAATGGACGTCAAGACGGCATTCTTAAATGGTGACTTTGAAGAATGCATCTACATGAAGCAACCAGAGGGATTTATAGAAGAAGGGAATGAAAATTCAGTTTGTAGATTGAAAAAGTCAATATATGGGTTAAAACAAGCATCAAGACAATGGTATCTCAAATTTCATAGAATTGTTAAAGAGAATGGCTTTGTTGAGAATCCTTCGGATAACTGCATATACTTGAGGATCAGTGGGAGTAGCTTCATAATATTGGTCCTTTATGTGGATGACATACTACTTGCAACAAACACAGCTAGCTTATTGGATGAAACCAAGAAATTGCTGCAACAAAGCTTTGAAATGAAAGATCTTGGAGAAGCTTCGTATGTTCTTGGTATTGAAATTAAAAAAGATAGGAAGAATGGATTACTGGGGTTATCGCAAAAGGGCTACATCGACAAGGTTTTAAAAAGGTTCAACATGGCTTCTTGTGGCACTACTGAAATGCCAATTTCAAAGGGTGACAGATTAAGCAAAGAGCAGTGTCCCAAGAGTGAGTTGGAAAGAAGAAACATGGAAGGCAAACCATATGCCTCTCTTGTTGGAAGCTTGATGTATGCACAAGTGTGCACAAGACCTGATCTTGCTTTCACTATCAGTGTTCTTGGGAGGTTTCAATTAGACGCAGGGGAGGCTCACTGGAATGCAGCCAAGAGGGTATTAAGGTACCTTCAAAGAACCAAGGAACATATGCTTATTTATAGGAAAACTGATGAGCTTGTGTTAGAAGGGTATAGTGATTCAGATTTTGCCGGATGTCCAGATGACCTTAAATCTACTTCGGGTTATGTTTTCACTATGGCATGTGGTGCAGTTTCGTGGAGAAGTGTGAAGCAGGCAACAGTGGCAGCCTCTACCATGGTGGCTGAATATCTCTCATGTTGTGAAACTGTTAATCAAGCCATATGGTTGAAAAATTTCATTGCAGGACTTAGAGTAGTGGATTCTATTTCGAGACCAATTCAAATTTATTGTGATAATAATGCAGCTATTTTCTTCAGCAAGAACAATAAAAGATCGTCTGCAACAAGGAATTTAGATATCAAATATTTGATTGTTCGAGAGAAAGTAATGGCAGGATTGGTGAAGATTGATTACTTAGAGACCGGTTCTATGATTGCAGATCCTTTAAACAAAGCAGTTCCAGTTGTGGTTTTCAAGAAGCATGTTGCAAAGATGGGTCTGTTAGCTAGTTTTGATGATGTTAATTAGTGGGAGCAAGTAAATTTTTTGAACGTGCTTTGTTATCAGTCACTAGTTCACTTGACTGGTATTTATGAGTAAGTATTAATAAAGTTTTCTTCATTGTTAAGGTTTCCCCACTACTGAAGTCTTAAAGCTGTGAGGTTGTTTCAAAGTTTTCCCTCTAGATGCACAGCTTTAGTTATGACAATATGTGTATATTTTATTATGCATAATGGTTTTGACAATATGATGATTGTCAGTAGGACAAACAACCAAAGGGTTTCAATATGAAACATTAAGATGAATTGATCTATCGATTCTTAAGGGGACCAAGTGCAGAATGTGACAAACTATACATCTACAGACACATTTTACACAAATTTTTGCATCTTGTGGGAGTTCAATGTGTTAGTTAGTTTTGTGAATGTAATTATGGGGATATTGTTCAACAAATTGAACATGTTACCCTTTAGTTCTTCATGAATACTGATTAATGACCTGAACTTGTATTCGTGATTCAAGTTGGTACTGATCTCGTGGCCATTTAAGAATAACTTCACATAAGGCCAGCTACCGTTGAATCAAGTGTCAGCTCTAGTGGGAGAATGTAAGTTCTAATGAGAGCTGAACACTTGATTATCTTTAGTTTGGAAACGTGAGGATATAAGAGATTAGAATTAACTAAGGTTGTAAGCTGATAAGGATTTTGTATAATAGGAGTCTCAGCAATAACAGTCACGATAGTGTTGAAACACTTATAATGGATGTGAAAGTGAGGTTTTGTCGGTGATAAGGTTAGATTGATTAGGATGGCATAATGGGAGGAGTCCTGATCAATCATCATCGTATACGGTATAAAAACAAGGGTCCCTGCGCTCACTCAAATAAGCAAACAAAAGAATACTCAGATCCCATTGATTGAGCGATTGCATCCAGTTGAGGAGAGCTGCAGAAGATCCCTAGTTTCCAAGAGATGTCTTCTTCAGGTTAGTGGTTGCTTTGGTACTGTGATTATTCTATTCCGCTGACTATATGTAGATTAAACTTACATGTACACGTCACGAAAGTCAAACATTCTCGCCTCTAAGGGCATTTTCATAAAATCACTCTTTTAAATTTTATAAAACCGTGAAATTAGGGACGAGTTGTCACACAATTCTTATAAGCATATGCAAGATCCCTCATTTCCCCAATGTTGGATTGATACTTTCAACAGATTCCTCCACTTTACATGATTGAGGCAACCCAAAGGAAATTGCTTTTTTTTTTTTTTTTAATTTTTTTTTATTTTATAAACGATAAATCTACACTAAATATAAATAATAAAGAGAGATGAGATTTTGAACACGGGATGTAGTGGGTTAGAGACGAAGACTCTATCCATGGCAATCAACACTTCGAAAAGTATTTTTCCTCCAATTTTTTAAATTGCGACACCACACTTTTCATTAATCTTTGCCTCGATTTTAATTTTAGTCACAATATTTTTGTTTTCTTCATTTTGGAATTGTGTTAATTAATTTTGACAGTAATTTTGGTTACTGTGGTAATTAAATAGATGAAATTCAGAATTCCATTTTGAAAAAGCAATATGTTAGTTTTCGAAAAAAATGTTGTTAGGGATTGAAAGCTAAAATAACCTTTTTGTTAACTACATTTCAATGTTTGGGAATTGAAGGGAAAAATCAAGAAGAAAGGATGAACAAGAGGAAGAACACAGAGATATTTTAGCGAGAGAAAGTTTAGAGAGAGAAATAGGATTTGTATTAACTGACCCCATGAATATTACACACTCTGTTTTTATAAGAGAAATCCTAACTACTTTAACCAAATACTAACAAACTTACTAACTGTATTTCTAACTATATTACACTTGTACCCTTAATACTCCCCCTCAATCTCAACTGGGGTATCCCAGTTTGAGATTGCAGCAAAGTCTCAAATAACAAACACTGAAATAGAAGTAGACCAAAAGAACAAAACACCATCAAGATTCTAACACTATTAGAGAAAAGGTCTCACAACTCATCAACAAACGTCATGTAAGCTTCTAGTCACTGAAATCTTGGAACAACTCTAGAGGTATTAACAGAGGACAATACTTCTTCGCCATGAATTTATACTTACGTTGACTGTACTTCTCCCTAACTGCAAGTAAGTTCGAACCCCAGCCATTACAACACAGATGATGCAGTGCGTTGACACAATCACTCAAATATGAAGCTTCGTAAAGGGTGTAGTGTCTCAGAGTAGAATTGCAAAGTTTTCAACCCCTCAAACTGATGTCTACACCTCTCGCATGAGCTTCAATCAAAGAACAACCTCTTATAAAGTTGTAACATACCCTCATGCTAGTTATAACAATTTCTTGCGAGGATTACCCTTCATGGGATTATCTTCAACAACTTCATTTAACATTGGCATCGGCCTTTAAAACAGAAAATTAACAAATTATAGTGTGGCATCGGCCTTAACTATAGTACCACGGGATCGCCCTTTGTGGATTTTACCAAAAACAACTACTCTTAGCAATAGCATCGACCTTCACAATTTCAACAATGGAAAATCAAAATCTATGTAGGATTACCCTTCGTGGGGTTTACCGTTATCAACTTCTTCAAACTTCATCGTATAACCGGACTTACTCTAGATACATGCTAACAACTGAGTTGGTTAAGGTCGACATTATAGGCTGTGATCCTATGGCACTCATCCAAATGAAAACTTTTAAGAGATCTTGCTGCTTTGTAAAATGACATCAACCCACTGCCAGATACGAATAGACATTTGTGAAGGAAAACTGTTTCAAATTCAAGCACCCCTTTCCTACTGCTTCAAGACTTGTATTTGTTCCAAGAATCCATACCCATTTCTCCAAACATATCAATATGCAACTATACCTAAAACGTAACAAATTCGCCAACTTTCTGACTTCGACCGTATTCAATTATCAACTTCAATGAATACTATATACTCAAACATTCTTGGCATCGGCCTTATCAATTATGAATTCATAAAACTCATAAACTTGAACAATTGACAACTCTCTGATCAAGCAACTTCATAAATTTCTTCAACTACCAACATTTCTTGCAATCAGCCTTAATCATATACTCAAAACCCCAAAACAAATCATATAGAATTCTCACCAACACTGCATAAAATTTCATTGACCCAAAAACACAAACACCTTATGTGTAGAATTGAAGAAACAAAGAAATGTAACGACCTGATTCCAACAACGCCGCCAGAAAAGATTAAAGCAAGATCACCAATCCAAGAACAACAACTAGACTCCAGGAACTTCAAGAACCATACCCAAATCCAGTGCAAGTTCAGTGAAACATTATGGAAGGAAGAAGCAGAGAACCATACCAAAATCTGCAGAGTTCCCCAAATGGAAGAGAGTCAAATTCCACGCCAAGCTGGACAAATTTTGAACTTTCCTCCACATCAGCTACCAACACAGCAATTCGGAGTTCCATTGAGGGAGACAACGATCTGAATCACAGCAAGCAATCAGACTATTAAGGTTAGGGCTTTGAGACGTCGCAGGCTCGCGATCTTTGTGAAGGTAAAGATGAGGATTCTTGTATCGGGTTTGAGGGGTGGTAATATGTTTGCTAGATGCCGTCTGTGGCAGAGATGTGGTAATATTTTCAAGAACGGAAGAAACAATTTTGACAACCCAGATTGCGGAAGCCTAGACGAAAAATCAACCTAGAAGTTATAGGACCATCGCGGAAGCACTGAAGAAAATTTAATGAAAAACGATGAAAATGACGAAATCTAATGAAAAACGAAACCACCAAAATCCATGGCGTGAGCCTAGTGGCTATGATACCATGTTAACTACATTTCAATGTTTGGGAATTGAAGGGAAAAATCAAGAAGAAAGGATGAACAAAAGGAAGAACACAGTGATATTTTAGAGAGAGAGAGAGAGAGAGAGAGAGAGAGAGAGAGAGAGAGAGGATTTGTATTAATTGACCACATGAATATACACACTCTGTTTTTATAAGAGAAATCCTAACTACTTTAATCAAATACTAACAAACTTACTAACTGCATTTCTAACTATATTACACTTGTACCCTTAATATATATGCTTTCTAAAATTAGTTTATGTTCTTGATAAATTGAATCTTATAGAATTCTAAAGATTTTAACTTTTATTTTGGGATTTCTTTTATTTCTTGTTTAAAATTAAAGTTTGTTTATTGACATGATTTTCAATAGCTCCCAAATAATATTCATGATGAGTTTAAAAAAGTTTTTGAATGTGATTTGAAACCAATGAGAAAGATTTTCATAATTGTACTTAATTAATTTGATAACAAAACAAAACATGGCGACCAAAGTTGAAATTAATCAAGACAAAACATATTGACATCAGGAAATGTATTTCACCCTCTGGATAATACTTAGATCAAAAGAAAAACATGATAACTTGGAAATGACCACCACTAAAAAAAATGCTCATGCATGCTTCTCGATGAAATAATTCATAAGATTTCGTCGCTAAAAGAAAATATGCAATAATGTTAAGATTTTCCTTGCACACAAGAAAAAAAGAACCCAGTTAATTCCTAATTGTCAAGAACCCTAAATACTACTGTATAGTACAAGCTGTTAAACACATTTAGCTACTTTTCTTTGGCAAATAATTGTTACAAAATGTGAAACTGAAATGTCTTTTACACAAGATATTTAATGGTGTAAATAGTAAAAGCTCTAAAAAACATGAAAAGGAGTACATTAATGCTTTATTCATATTACTTCCCTTTTGATGCTTGCAAACCACACATGATGAGCTAAATTAAAAGGGTATTTAATTTACTCCTGTCCCCCTAAACTTTTTGTTACCCAAAAAAGTGGATCCTTTGCAAAATTGGTGTAATGTGATCGTTATGATGTTAACGAATTAATTAATGAATAGACATGTTCCAAACATGCTTCAAATAATTAGTTATAGGGATTGAATTATTAGGGCGATGTAAGGCAACTTTTTCCAAGGACTTAATCCATTGAGGGACGATTATATTGTACAAGTAAGCAACAAGGGCGTTGTTTAGATTCAACAGGCTTGTTCCAAAAGGAATGCTATGCTTTTTACATGATTAAGCAGGTAGTTTAAACTATCACAACTATATTAAGATTTTGGGATTGAAAGTGCTTTTCCTTCTCTCTTGTTTTTTTTTTTTTTTTTTTTTTTTTGGTTTTCCACAATTCATGCAATTCCAACTAGTTGTGCTATACGTTTTAGCTGTTGAGGATTGTCGAGGGTCATTCTTATTTGTAATTTAATTCTTTCAAAAATACATTTTCTAATTATCTGTAAAAGAAATTAAGGTGACACCGCAAATTAATTTATTTATGCAGTATTAGAAGTTGGTTTATTTTCATGTATGCAAAAGGAAAAACAATATATAAAATTAAAATGCACACAAAGAAACAGACTAGCCAAACACTTTTTGTTTTGAAGAACTTTTGCAGTACGACAAAATGTTGTTGATATAAAAAAAAAATTACGGTTAATTAAGATGAGTCATAAACTTAATTCTTCGTAAAACAAGAAAACCATAATAAAGGAAAAGAGGGGGAAACAAAAAAAGACAACCGTTGTACAGTACATATTTTTTCCGTAACGTTTTGCAAGATATTGAGACAAAACACAAATCCCGACATCAAATGGTGAACAAAATTTTAGCATCTTTATGGTGATGTGAGTTGTGTAAGCTGTATGAGGTTCATTAAGTCCATTAGCAAGCTAATATATTCTGACCCCATATTGTGTTCCCACACATGCAATATAGTTTGATTACAACCCATCAGCCCTAACTGAATTATTGTTGAAAGAGAAAAATGAATGCTTCCCCCCAAGTCCAATCTTCTTCACTGGAGAAAACTCTATACATTTTACACCTATCCCACACCTAAAACTAACCCACCTACCATTTCTCTCTCTCTCTCTCAATCTCTTACGAGTAATTTTTCAAAGTATCTAAAATGCAGACTATTCTATTTAAATTATAAAACGTATAATTGTTTTTCACTAATATATACTATGAAAGTGGAACATATCAACCATGTCATTCATCATTCTCATAACACGTCAAAAGAAACGCTAGATAAGTTGTGTTTTCAACATCCATAAAAAACCTCCTCTCTCTCGAACATAAAATTAAAGCAAGGGTACAATAGAGGGGGAAAGAAAGATAGGAGTCTAAACTACCATCTTGATAATTTATAGTTAGGGTTGCTTCAAGGTCTTACATAGAGAGCTAAGGGGGACATATGCTTTTTCCAAGGATTCGGTTTGCCATTTTAAAGCCATGAAAGTTTTGGTACTGCTGCCTTTGAATGATAAAAACTGTGATTCTAATAAGGCACAGAGAAGTGACCCATGTTTGATTCCTAGGTGTAGACCATCCTAAACTTAGTATATACATTACTAGCGTATCATGTTATTGCTTTATGTTTGAAATGACCCCCATTCATGATCATATATCTCATTCAGTACTACTACATCATACTGTATCCTGATTTTTCTTCAGGCTGGCTAGCTCTTTTTCCCCATCAGAAACCACATTTCAAACTGTTGCTTATATAATCAACCCATTAGGTCCCACAAGTTCATAATCTCACATGAACAAAATCAGACCAAGTATGTGTGTGTGTATACAGTGCAGATACTCCATATAAAAAAAATATATATATATATATATATATATGTATATATGTATGTTATTCACCCTTCCAGATTGTCGTATTGCACTCTTCTCAAGCATTTTTTTTAAGATAATAATAAATTTTAAATTTAGAGTGCAAAATAACAAACTAGAAATGTAAATATCAATAATCTAGAAGGAAAAAAAAAATGGTAAAATTAGTGGCCTTCACTTTGCCCCTTTGTCTGCTCAGCCATTGGCGTCGCGAATAGGGAGGTTCCCTCTCAATCATTAAGAAAACAAGATACAATTAAACTTTGATGGGCTCACATCATGCACAGAGATAAATCTCTCTCTCTCTCTCTCTCTCTCTCTCTCAAATCAATTGCACTGAAATTAAGCAAGAAAATGGATATTAAAGTGTGGGAATATTTTTTCTCATCATCTTTAAGAGATTGTGATGCTCATTACCTTAAAGAAATGTTGATGATAACTATCATATTATCACTGTAAGATGAATTTTAATTCAAAATTTATGTAATAGATAGACACAAAATTCAAAATTTAAATTTATCCAACTATAATAAATAAAGCGGTGAATACTATTCCTGCTTCGGGATAGTGAGCAAAAATTTACTTTTAAGTAGCTGCAAGAACCAATGCCATCTGCAAATTCTATGGATATATCATTTTCTTTCTGCATATTTTGAGGCAGAAGTTGAACACTATTCATCAAACCTTATCACCTGATTGCACATACATTGAATAAAATTTCACCTCTCTCATCACCCCACCTGTCTAGACTAACAAACAAATGCATCGATGCACATGTGTGTATCTACAAAAGCCCATGCACCCCCTAACGGATACCATATATTCCTCACACGTGTGGCAGAAATGTTAAAACGCTCAAGGAGGGGACAGACATTGCTGAGAACCAAACTTATTAGTGTGCTGCTGCTATTTTGTTTTAATTTCTTTGAACAAATTAAAACAGAAACTTACATCCCACATCCCAAAAATAGCTGCTTTTTTTTCCCCTCTCGTGACAGTAGTTTTGCTTTCAGAATCAAGAACAGTACGGGTTCCTGTTTAATAAGTGTTCCAGACGCTCATAAAAATTCTCCATGCATAGATTGGTCAAATTTAATAACATAATTTCATCATTTGCAAAGTGAATCCCACTAAAAATTGTGACTAAAATTGGCCTCATTTGCATTAATCAAAAGATTATACAATTAAAACTTCTCTTCCACCATCATCATCATGAGAATTAATTTCAACACTCAAATTCTCTTTCTCTAAAAATAGTAGTAATTAATTAAGTAATCAATTATTAAAATAACTATATATTATGTTATTACAAATGAAGGTCCAAACTCACATGATCTTGCACACTAGCCATCGACGAGTCATACAGGTACCGCCCTTGATGACCACCGGACGACCCACTACCGACCCCGGACATCATCATTTCCTCCCCGCCGGAGATCAAATTCATTGAACGGTCACGATTGAAACTAGGGTTAGCACCTTGAACGGCTGGGATCCGCCACAAGGCCAAGGGGCTCCCATTTATTGGAGCAGATTGTGTGCCATACGTACCACCAGAGCTTCCATAAAACCTAGCGTGAGGATGCTGCTGATGATGATGAGCACTAGTTATACTAGAGCTAGAGTTAGTAATATTCCATGGTGGATAATTAGTACTGGGATGATGAAGAGCTGAGGAGCCAAGTCTTGTGTAGTTCAGCAAGCCGTACACGTGGTGTGCGTCATGAGATAGGCCTCCGGCATGCACCATGGCCGACTGGAGGTGCTCGCGTTTTGCGTGCTGGCGCTCTCTCTTGTGCGCGTTCTGGTGTCCCCCAAGGGCTTGGGAGGTTGGGAAGTTTCGGCAGCAGTAATGGCATTCGAATCTCCGGCTGCTCTCACTTCCGTTTTCGTTGTTATTATTTTTGTTGTTGTTGTTGTTGTTGGCGGTGGTGTTGGTGTTGATGTTGTTCCTTTTTGTGTCTTCCGACGCATTGGTGTAATCAAGGGACTCCGAGTCGTCAGTGGCAGTGTCGGTGCCAAATTCTATGCCGAAGAGCCGAATGCCCTTTTCTTTGTTGAGTGGAGGGGCTGGGCGGATGAAGGGTAGCTGAGAGAATGACTCTACGTTCATGAAATCCTGAGTCTCTCTCTCAACCTTGTCCATGAAAAGGAGTAATTTTGGGTATGATGAGAAAATTTGAGGACGAGGAGGAGGAAATGGGGAAATTGGGAGAGGATAAATGAGAGGGAGGAGGAGGGGGAGGAGGGGAAGGAGGGGAAGGGGGGAAGTCTGATGTATGTGGGGGTGAGGAGGGATGGTGTGGGGCCTATAAAAGGGTGGTGAGAGTCTAAATGATGATGTACAATTGGGGCTGACCCACCTAAGAGTGAAGCCTGACAAGGCCACAAGATTGAGAGTGGCTTTGGCTTCTCAAAGTACCATGCACCTTTGCTTCCTTTCACTTGTTTTTTTGGTTTATTTGATAGGTTAAACTTGGGGAAAGCTGTTGTTACATACCCAAAATTTTTTCATATGTTTTAATTCACCCTTATCCTTTTGCTATCTAATAATTTAAGGGAATAAATAATATTGTCAATTTTCCATTATGCTTACCCAATTTTGATAGAATTAAAAATATTTCACTATCGTACTACTTACCATTTAATAAATGGATAATTAATGAGTACTAACAGTAATAACCTTGATCGGAATGTTGATACATGATGCATGCATAAATTTAAGATGCCTTAATAAATAATCTCATGCATAATAAATTCTTCAACTCATGAAATAAGTGATTAATCAAGATGTTCAAATTGTTAAGCCACTAGTTACAGGATTGTTTCTTACTCTCCACATTTAGCTGGCAGGGGTTTTCGTGGTATCTCGACCGCTGGAGACTCATTATTATTAACTACTGTACATGATCTATGCATAGCTTGAAGAAATGAAGAAAAAGTAATTGAAGAGAAAGCAAAGAGAACCAGAGCTTGGCGAAGAAGAAAGCTACTGAGTAAATGCACTAATTTGTTCCATGCAATGTAATGAAGAATTCTTGCAAGAGTTTTTATAGATTGCATCTATATTTCTTAATGACTAAGTAACCCTTACTAACTCTCTTAACCAAACACAACCAATCTTATCCAAATCTACAAATGTTAACCATATTAGCTGACATGGTAGTGATCAATAACAACAGTGCCATGTGTCTTAATGAACTAACCCGCTTGGGCCCCACCTAGGCGCTATACTCCAGCCCGCCGCCCGACTAACGCCTAGCGTCTTTTAAACTCTTGGTCATAAGAGTTATGGAAGTCTCAACAGCATGCATGTTTCTCTCAATAATTCCATTTTGCTGAGTATATGGCCAAGAAATTATATGAATTACTCCTTTGATTTTTAGAAAATCATCAAATCTCTTACTCATGTTTTCTCTTCCTCCATCAGTTTGAAGACACTTAATTCCAACATTAAACTGAGCTAAAACAAAACCATAAAACTTCTAAAATTCATCAAACACTTAGGGTTTATTATTGGTTAAAAGAAATATTCATACATATTTGGTGAATTCATCCACAAAGCTAACATAGTTTTCATAACCTTCTATGAACTTAGTAGGTGAAGGACCCCAAAGATCAAAATGGACTTTTTGAAATGGAAAAATACATATTAATTTCCTATCTACAAATGGTAACCTAGACATCTTGCCAGAAATACTGTTAGAAGACATATGTCATTAATCAGCAAGAGAACTAACTATGTTTGTTTGCCTCAACATTGCATAAAGTACTTCATTGTTAAATTGTCCAAGTCTTTGATGTCATACTACATTCTTCACTTTTTGACCATGTAGAGCCACCAGCTTGTGTGTTTAAGTAACTACAACACTTCAAATTAACTTGGTTGGAATTCGAAACAACTCTCCATAACTGCTCATTCCATGGTATATATAGTTTTGGTTACCTTGGCTTTGGTTACCTTGTTCTGCACAAAGAAATCATGCTCACCACGTATGAACCAACAAAGTTGTCTTCACATAATTGTTTGATACATAATAAATTGACTGCAATAGTTGGAATATGCAAAACATTTCTCGAATTAAAGAATGTGAGAGAGTCTGTAATCTTGCAGAACCAATGTGTTGAACTGGCAAACTTTCCCTATTACTAGGTAATCTTATCACTTCCTTTATATGATGTAACCTTTTAAAGAGAATTCACATCTTCTGTCATATGATGAGATGCTCATGTGTCTACAATCCAAGAATCATTAGGTAAGAAATTCAAAGGAGCTTGAGCTTGCATAGCAATCAAAGATGAAGGTGGTACAGTGCCTTGATAAACAAAGTTATTCTTGTGATGACAATCTAAAACAGTATGTACTCTTCTCCCACAAATTTGACATTCAACCACTTATCACACTTAGCTAGGATGAATAGATTTTTCCAACAGTTAAGAGCAATATGACCTGTTTTTTTTAACAAATTTTACATTCAGGTACAACGTTGGTTCTTGCTTTAGTATTCCCAGGCCATGATTGTCATGTTCCACTATTTTGCTTTCCACTAGAAGACTGACTTCTACCATTACCAAATTGTGAAGGCCTATATCCTCCATTTCTATTTCACTTTGAACCATAGAAAGGTCTAGGCCCACAATTTTGTTTTGAAAACTGCTTTGGTGCATTACCATTTCCCACAAAACCATAAGCATTGGAAAATCAAGAAATACAGAAGGTGCAGGTTGTGGAATGGTATATTGATTACCAAGATATGAAGGTACATCATAGGAACATTATAAGGATATGGCATAGGATTAGATGAATATGGAGAAAAAACAGTGTGCCCATATGGTACAAAACTGGATGATGAAAACCCTTGTTGGGAAAATGGCATTCCAAAAGATACAATACCATGAGGCATTCTAGCAACAATTCCTCCAGTAGTAAATGCAACATCCTTAGAGTTACTGGAAGACCCTTGTGATATAACAGACTAAGAAGGAAAATTATTCACACCAGACCTTTGCATATACAAACTAGAGAAGTTATGAGACAAACTATTCACCAAAGAAACAACTCTCTATATGCACATAACAACTGTCCCTAAATTCCCTGAATGAAATTGAAGTATCTCTTGTGAAAATGACAATCCTTATAGTAGAGTATTCCCTAAGTAAATGTTAGATCCCACATTGCCCAGGGGAGAGGATCCTTTATGTCTTATATGTACATGCCCATCTCCATATAGCACGAGGCCTTTTAGGAGCTCACTAACTTCAGGTTCCATAGGAACTTTGAAGTTAAGCAAGTTCGCTTGAGAGCAATCCCAGGATGGGTGACCCACTGGGAAGTTCTCGTGTGAGTTCCCACAAACAAAACCGTGAGCGCATGATCAGGCTTTAAAGCAGACAATATCATGCTACGGTGGAGTCAAGCCCGGGAAATGGTGAGGGCCCAGGCCGAGATGTGACAATTTAGTATCAGAGCCAATCCCTGGCTAGAAGTGTGTCGACGAGGACGTCGGGCCCCTAAGAGGGGTGGATTGTTACATCTCACATCGCCCAGAGGAGATGATCCTCTATGCCTTATATGCACATGCCCATCTCCATATAGCACGAAGCTTTTTGGGAGCTCACTGGCTTCAGGTTCTGTAGGATCTTCGAAGTTAAGCGAGTTCGCGTGAGAGCAATCCCAGGATGAGTGACCCACTAGGAAATTCTCGTGTGAGTTCCCAGAAACAAAACTGTGAGGGCGTGGTCAAGGTCCAAAGCGGACAATATTGTGCTATGGTGGAGTCGAGCATGCGATGTGATGGGGGCCTGGGCCGGGATGTGACAGCAAACCAGATAAAACAACTACAATAAAATCATTATCAGACACAAATTCACCAGCACTAAGTAATTGATCCTTAATCCTCATGAGTTTAGACAAATACATATCACCCCTTTTTTATATTGTCTAAAATTATGTCTTCAATGTATTCATCCTTGCATTAGAAATAGAAGCATATTTATCATTCAGGCTCATATAAGCCTTATGTACAGGTTTACACCCAAGAACGTGCTCAATTGCCTTCTTTGACAAAGTAGCAATTAACATACTCAATAGAGCCATATCAATAGATTCCCATTACAAAAAGGCCTCAGCAATGACATTAGTGACACCATGATTAGTATGAATTACAAACTTGGGAGGACAAATAGTCAATCCATCAAAGTGAAGAAACAATGTATACTTTTTCAAAACATATTTGAATTGAAAATCCCACTAAGAGAAATTCCTATCATTTAACTTGATCGTTAACATACCCAAAAGCCCCTCAATTTTCACACCAGAAACTACCATTTTTAACTATGCAAGATATACTTCAAGAATGCCAAACTATTTTAACAATTCAAATCGAATCGAATAACTACAACATAGAACTTCAAGAAACAACAAACTGAACCAGCAACTTTAACAAAGAATGGCTTTTTGCCAACAACAAACAATCAGAAATGGTTTTGTGCTAACAACAAACAAACAGAAATGGCTTCATGCCTCAAGAAAACTCTAAGATTTGTAGCATAGAAATATCAAACTTCACATATCATGACTATAAAGAGAGTTGAAACGTTTCACCAGAAATACCACCAAGATCGTCAACACCATAAAAAAAAAAAAACCTAGATCGCCATTGTTGATGCTGAAGAACCAGGGCACACAAAAAAAAACCCCCCAAATCGTATGAGAGACAAAACTAGGCCTAAAAAAATTTCACAAAGCCACAACAAAATCAACTATTGTAAATGATCTATGCATAACTTGAAGAAATGAAGAACAAGTGATTGAAGAGGAAGCAAAGAAAATTGGAGCTTGAGGAAGAAGAAAGCTATTGAGTAAATGCATTGATTTGTTCTATTGAATGTAATGAAGAATTCTTACAAGAGTATCTGTATATAGCATCTATATTTCTTAATGACTAAGTGACTCTTACTAACTCTCTTAAAAACACAACCAATCTTATCCAAATATAACAAATTTTAACCATATTAGTTGACATGGCAGTGATCAATAACACAACCATATACCTTCACTTATAGAAACTTGAATTATTTCTTTATATCGATACTTCTCCCACTTTAGACTGACGATCAAATCTAACAAGTTTTGGGCAGGATGTTGGTTAGGCGGTGTTATGATGCTTAAGGATGGCTTTTGTGGATTTTTGTGAAAAGTAATGCTAAGGACTAGGGCTGTAAATTGGCTTGAAACAATTTGAACTCGCATTAGGTTTGGCCCGTGTTTGGCTCACCAAAGCTCAGCTCGTGAAAGAATTGAGCCAAGTGTAGTACGGCTCAATTAAGAAACAAGCCAAGTTCGAACATTAGTATGTTCGACTCATAAAGCTCGTGAGCAACTCAATTTTTTTTACGAAACATCTTGAAGTAGGCTTGACCTTAGCTCGGTTATTCAAGCTTGACACCTGAAGAAGCATGCATATATGACCTATTGTGTATCCCACTTCATTAACTAGTTTTTAATTTAGTAATTAAATAAAATTTCTTTTGTTAATGAACTTCTTAACTTCTCGAGATACTCTTTAAAATACATACCATATCAATGTCTCCTAACTCCAATGATCAATTCTTGTCTTTGTTTTTTGTTCCAATTTTTATGAGTATTACAATTTCCCTAAAAAATAAAAAAAAAATCAATTGTTCCACGTGGAGATATTTGGATCAAAATGATCTCTTAAAAACGAAAATACGATAAGTACATTTTTTTAACTAAACTTAGAATTGTTTGTAATTTGCTATCCAATTATTGGAAATGCACTAGTACTCCAGCTACGTACTAATACGCTCGCGGACTTTTATGGTCGTGTTTAAGATGATCTAAATATGAGGTGATAGTCACTTCTTGATTTTATTCTTCATACAATCAATTACTTTAAAACATGGTGAGAGAATGAGAAGAGAGACACGGGTTAGGGTTTAGGAAAGAGGGTAAACACTAGTTATCCTAGTGATGTATAAAAAATTGAGACAAATACCCTAGAACCGGTTTTTTACTGTTACCAAATAGAAACATGTACTTAAAGTAATCATGTGTACAAAAGTGACAAAACCCTAGGACCGGTTTTTGGGTAATTATATCTTACATTTCTTAATATACAAAGAAATTTGAGGAGAAAAATCTAGTGATGATGATTCAACTCTTACACACGTAACTTATGTTTCTTAACATAGAAGGAAATTTGAAGAGAAGAATTAGGAGATGGGGATTCAACTCTAATACATGTAACTTATATTTCTTAATATAGAAGAAATTTGAGGAGAAGAATTTGGAGATGAGCCTTTGACTCTAACACAAATACACACTGCAAAGCTCGGCTAAATACATATTATAGAACACTGTACGTACACATGCCATGCCAAATTTTGGGTAAACTCTTTTCTCTGCGATCTGTCAACTTCTCATCACTTGCATGTACGTGTGTACCAGAAGTCACCATGGCACCTCCTTAGTAAGTTTATTTTGTAAAAGTGAGGGAGAGAAAGAAATGACCCTACTTTGTTGGTAACTCTCTCTCTCTCTCTCTCTCTCTCTCTCTCTCTCTCTCTCTCTCTCTCTCTCTCTCTCTCCAGGACCAGGTACTAGTAGTTGGTGTTGGTTCTTTATAGCTTTGTTGGCTGTTTTATATCTGTTGCAGGGATTCTGTAAAAGTGGTCCTCACAAAATGTTATGCAGATTACACAAATGGAAAGAGTTGTTCAAGAATAAATTGGTATATATTGATTTAAGATGGCCTTTATTAATGTTCTGTTCCCACTTCCCAGTCCATATAATATAGTTTATAATTTCGACTGTTGATTATTTTCCACTGCTTTACTTCTGTTTTTCGTTTGTAAAAGGAAAAAAAAAACAAATTAATTTGTAATTTGACTAAATGATTTTTTTATGTGGATGCTTTTAAGATGCAATCCTCAAAAATTGCCGAGCCCCTATATTTTCAGTTAAACACCGAATTAAGGGTTTGGGATCTTGACGTTGATCTACCCCGAAATCAAGAGATGCAAAGTACATGTCTAGGATATAAGCTTTTATTTTTATTGAAGGCTTAGGATAGCGTTTAAGTTTCCATGCGCAAGACTTGGCACCCGAGGTTTTTGGTGTTTTAGAGTCTTTATGGAAAAACAATTTTTTGTGTAGCCAAACAACTTTTTTGTGTTGGAACAATTGCCTTTGAAAATCAATTGTAATGGGTTTATATAATAATGTCCCTTATTTTTATATTGAAAAATTTTCTGATTATGAACAAATGAGTCCCTAGTATCTTTTAATGGAGAGAGCATATGTACAGTTTTGTTTAGATGTGAGCAGTGTTTCCATATGTTTCAAAACATTTTTACTTTGCATGTTGTTATGGACGGTTTTGCGGGTTCTGATCAATGCGCGCCTGTGACTGAATATACACGAGTTTAATCAGAAATAGTAATTTTAATGATATAACTTTGCCAGTTTCTCCTGGCTTCTTCTGCAAAATATCAGTCTGCGCCTTTCGTGCATGGCGCACAGCATGCTTGACTCGATCATGTTGCAATTATTAATTAATTTCTCGCCCCAACTCAACTGCCTCTCTCTTCTTTCATAATTCTACATCTCTTTGCCAGTTTCTCAATATCCAAGACAAACCCCTCTCTCTCTCCCTCCCTCTCTCTCTCTCTCTCTCTCTCTCTCTCTCTAAATATATACATATAATTAATGAGAATTGTTATTAGCACTTTAAAAATCTCATTTTACACTACGAACTTTCTATATTTAGAAAAAAAATACATTAATAAGGATTGTAAAATGAGATTTTTGGAGTGCTAATAATACTTCCCTAATTATTTATCTTTCGTTATCTTTATTGATAGTGAGAGTTTCACCTTAGGGAATTGAGGTCTTGTGGTTATAAGGAGTTATGCTATTTCTTTATTGTTAATTCATTTTCTAGTGAAATTTTAAAATATTTTCATACTATCAAAGTATGTTACCACGCATTGAGTTTAACAATATACATGCTCTTATGTCATTTAATATGTGTTGTTTACGTATTAAATTTAAATGATCTCACGTATTAAATAGTGGTAAAATAGTTTAAAAGATCTTACATGTTCTTATAAAAAGTCAAACTCCTCGTATTAACAATTGATTCTATCTCAACTTCCTCTTTGATTTTTTATGGTGTAGCACCGATCTTAAAGTGGGACCCATCTCCAACCCAACATGCCGTTAGAAACCCACACCTCCTCCTTTAAAGTCTAAACCCTAATAACAACAATAACAGCAACCCTTCATTCACATAAGCTTCTTTGTTTGCCATTAAAGTGATGGTCACAGAGGACTTTGGGAGGGGACCATGGAGTTCAATGCAAACTGCACCGCTCATATCATGTCCCTTATAAAAGTAGATAATTCATTTGATGCCAACCCAAGCCAATTGCCTTTTTTCTTTGCCTTATGATGTAGCAACGTCGCATGCGACGTATCATAAATCTAAAGGACACATGTAGATCTTAATTTGACAAGAATGCATTTGACAAACCCCTTCTATAACCAGCATTATGATATTTGACCTAAAATACGGTACCAGTGTAGTCAATCTAAACTTGGGTGAACTTGTATATAAACATGGGCGAACTTGGGCGAAATATAGATTTGGGTAAACTTGGATAAAAGTTGGTTTCACTTTCAAGTTCAAGTGCACTATTTAATCAGCTAATAATTGGGCTGCCCAGAATATCGATATATATGCACGGCCAGATGCTTTTGTTTAGGGTTTAATAGTGATTTGGAAGGCAACATGAGAGAAAATGAATGGGAATTGGATCAACTACACCTTATGGTGATCCAAATCCTAAATTTGAGGTATTCCATGATATATTTGAGGACATTTTGATTTACCGCATGCAAATAAACAAAGAGCAAGTCACGAATTGATTTCATTCCCGTTACGTGATTATTTTATTCTCTTTTATTGGTAAAGAGGATTCTTTTTGGAAAAGATTATAACATCTCATAAATGTTATGACCCAAACATTATCTTTTGGTTGTGTGAAATTTAACAATTAATCAACAAACCTCACAAATAAGCTTTTTTTTTTTTTTTTTTTTCATTCTTCGGTCGATTGATAGCTTAGAGGAATGGCATGATTGATCAAATTAACCAACAACATGTGACCATGAATGAGTCCAAATCTGGTTATTATTGGCCACCAACAAATGGGTCACCATCCTGAGAAACCCTAATTCTTTTAGGTAGTAAATAAGAATTGGACTGGCTTGGTGTCTTCATCTTACAATTGAGCTTTCTCTCTTGAAAGGAGAAATCTTGCTTGAGGTTGTGCTACTCTTCATATTGTCAATTAATTATATATATAGTAGAATTTCAGAGCAGGTTGATCACATGTGAAGCTCAATGACCAAACATGCTCTATCACCGATTCATGTATTTCACACTTTTGGCTCAAAAATTCACCAAACGTGAGGTGGCGTGTGAGGATGTGAAGGTAAAAAAGTCTCACATTGGTTAAGAGACAAACCTTGTAAGCTTGATAGGATTTTTACCACCTACAAAAGTAGGGATAAAAACGCTTAAAAATACTTGCAAGAGTACAAGGTTATCATAGTATAGCAGCCTAAGTAAGGTCATTTTCCACATGAATTGAATGAATAATTTATGTAAATACCAAATCTTAATTTATTATTTGAAAATAAAGATTGGAAAAGGTTGATTTTGAATTTAAAAATAATAAAAACTAATTTAATTAAAAAGGTTAAAGAAATTAGCAAAGTAAAGAAAACAAGGGAAAACGTTTTGAAAACCAAATTGTAAAAGCCAAAGGTTCCGCCGTCCCCTTAACAATCCTATGCAATTTTACCAATTACTTATGAATTTCTACATACATGCTTTGAAGGTTAGGTTTTCCTAAAACATATTTTCCTCGTGATGTTCAAGTGAAAACGTATATCTAACATGCAACCCGTCTGAGATGTTCATATCAAATATAAACATGCAAGACTCGTTAAGCTTTGTGAAAACCCTTTGAAAAACCATGTAACCCTTAAGAGCGTGATGTTCGCCTTAAGTGAACTTACAATTACTAATCACTAGAAGCCCTCTTCAATTTTAGGGTGATGTTCCAACAGAAATTGCATCAAATTACTTGTCTAAAAACCCTAATGGTTGCGAATCACTAAGACAATTAGATAGTTTAATCATGGTGATTAATAATTCAAAGCAAGCATGCATCCATTCATAAGCAAATTAATAAAATTACATATTCATACTAAGACTCGTGACTTCACCCTAGCAAACGGAAATTAGTTACGAACAACTATAAAACAAAAGGAATTTTATTGAAATAGAAAAAGGATAGAAAACACCTTGAAATATTGTTGACCCTAAAAACTACCAAGCCTACGTGGCGCGCAGGCGGAGTAACTAATAAGCTAACTACGTCCTTCAGTTATGTGTGAAGCATGCCAACTCGACGGCCGAGCTCAACCGGGAGTAAAATGTGTTGCATTGAGCACGTTGCTCACTTCTTGATCTTAAGACTGTTGCCAAGGAAGGAACACGTCTCGGCCTTCGGGTTCTAGAGCCTGAAGACAAGGCTGCTAGTTCTGCGAAGTTCACAAATCGTCGGCACCGGGTTTGATCACGGTGATTATATTCGTGAGAGAATAAGCACGCCGAACTAGCACCAGACTATACAAACACAAGTACTCGAAAGAGATGTATGTCTTGATGGTAAATGCGATTCGGCTGTTAAAATGCTGAACTCTAAAAGATACTTGCCAATATCCAATCATAAAATAACTTGGCGTTCAACGTGCCGAGCCTAGTAACCTGTAACACCTTACTTCACCGAGAATGCTGATGAGATAACCTTTACCAACAAGAACTCAAAAGTCCTTGTTGATCGAGACTTAGATAGGTAATTAGTCGATCCCAAAGTAGTGTTGTTTATCCAAATTGAAGGTGCTCTGCGGTATGCTGATTCTACATCTATAGTGCTGTTTATCCAAACTAACGATGTTGCCGGTTGCCTTCACTGTGCTGTTTATCCAAATTGAAGATGTGTTGGCGGAAGAAAGAGGAAAGGGATAAAATCTCAAAGGTTGTTGAGAAACTTTCCGCAAAGCAATTTATGTGTTGAATTGGAGATGCCTTGAATGATGCACTCCCTTTTTCTATTTATAGTAGCAAACCCCATCATGGTCGAGCTAGAATCATACTCGGATTAGGGCTCCTCAACCTAATTTGATTAGGTCTCAGCCAATCCTAACTTCACTAGGACTTTAAACCAAGCTCTTTAACAAACCAGATTCATCCTCTAATTCTCAGCATCCTTAGTCTTAGCCTTAAGACTTCTTGTTGCACTAAGTTTTAACTACCTCACCCTTATCTAAACCAACCCTCACCGCAGTAGGATTCAGCCGACCCTTACTGGACAGCCCACGACAAGATTCTAGATGAATGTTATCGGGGCGAGAATAACTCTAAGCTCGGCCCAAAATAATATTTTGGGGCCAAACATTGCCCCCTTGCTTCTGAGGTCTTCGACCTATAACTTCTGGCCGAGCCTAGACCTTGAAGAAGCGAAATGAACCCTTAGCATATTCCTGAAGGACACTGAAAAACATCTAATATCCCAACCACCCAGGCGCATTTATTTGGCACGATTACACAATCTTAACCCTGTCAGATACCCTACCACTGAAAAACCTCGAATATCTTTTCATTCTTCAAAACTTAAACTATTGATCTTCTCCCTAAATGCTTATAAATACTCCGCTTTCCTCCATTTGGATTTTTACGCTTTCAAACCTCCAGAAATTCTTGCCATTTATTCTCAACCCAGAAAATAAACCAAACTTCGAAACCCAAAAACCTTTAAACCTTCATCAATGGTTGTCAACACCTTCATCACCAAGCTTGCCGAGGAATGCAACAAGTGTTGAGACATCATCAATCAAAACACCATCAAATCTTTTCGATCCGAGGGTGATTCGAGCACCTCCCACCAAACTTTGGGACCACTTTTCTCGGACAACATCCTAGAAAGCATTAGCACGATGTTGAAGGCCCACTGCCTTGAACCCTTTTTTCAAATGTACGGTTGGCCGAAGTGGGAACCAACCAAACCCCAAGGAGCTTGGCCCTTGACCCCTTTGTCCTGGGCTACTTGGGTCACCCGGATGGAGCCACACTTCGAGGGTGAATGGAAGACTCTCAGCATCTTTGATGCCATTGAGCTCGCGACCATTGAGATCATCATGGATCGAGAACTTTTATGGCCACCCTGAGCTTTTGGTGTTTGATCACTAATACCATGGTCATTCCTCTCGGCCCCATTGGTCTAACCATCTGGGATGTCATAGCCATACTTGGCAATTCCCCATCCGGTCTTCTAATTGATACCGCTATGTCTCGGTATCAATTCAATCTGGACTTGAAGGCGGTCTTTGACGAACGTGCCGTCAAAGCTTTGAAGAATGATGGCCAGAAGCCATTAAAAGAAGAGGTGCACAAGCTACATAAAAACTTCTTCAACTACAGGGAGAGCATGGGGCCTTATTGTTCTACTGGTACAACAAGTTCGTCTTTTGTACCAAGTCGAACAAGTGATTGGCCGAGAACAAGCTAGTGGCTGAAGCCTTGGCCAGTGGTCATGTCCTGGCCCTTAGCCCAGCCATCCTTGCCAAACTTACCTGATGTTTAGCCGAAGCTTATGCGGGGAAGATTGATATGCACCAAAACGGTCGGTTCTGGGTCTTCCAACTTTGGCTACAAGCCTACTTTTGCACGCTGAGGCCCAAGATCCCTAGCTTCAACTTCTCTAAAGCAATAGGCCTTCAACTGGCCTCACACCCCTTTCCTACTCACTTGGCCAAAGATATATTTAAATATTTCTTCGGTGTTGAAGATTTGTTTGAGGAGGAGTTTCTGGTCTGCCGTCGCCAGAAATATCCGTCCTCTATCAAGCTCCCTACTTCAGTGTGGGGAGAAGCAAATGAGGCCTACCTTCGACAATCCTGGCGGTCCTTCGTCCTGGCTCGCGACTTTCTATACAATTACAACGCTGGACGGGCTAGCTATGAGGTATACCATCCTCACTTCGTGGCCCGTCAACTAGGCTACCGCCAGGGCTACCCCTTGCCGCTTCTTACTTCTCGCTCACTCTTGAGCCGAGAATGCCTTTCCGACTCTTCAGAAAGGGAATGCTAGGAAGCCGAGAAGGGATTTGAAGAGCGGTGCACCAAATTTTGCCTTCGGTTGTATACCCCAAAGATTGACAATACTAACACCTTTGTCAACTAGTGGGATGCCTACATCTAGGATTCTTCGGTACCTCAACCGAAGAAGTTTTGGAAAAGCTTTTCGACAATCGACTAAGGAAGACTCTTGCCTTAAAATCCAAAGAAGCGGCTCAAGGTATACGTCTTTGACTTACTTTTTTTGTCTATCCAATTCAAACTACATTTTGACTCAAACTTAGTTTTTCCAGGTGGCCGTTAAATAAAAAAAGCTAAAGTGGTTGCAATGGTTGCAGCAAAAAAAAAAAATCATTCCTCCTCTTTAGAAGGTTACGACCACCACTCATTCAGCCAAACTGACTCCAGTAACATCCTCTGTTGCACCAACCGCGCCAAGCAAATGACCTCGCACGGAGGTCGAGACGGCTGGTAACGTTGCCCAACCCTAAAAATGCCTCAAGAAAAAGGCAAAGAATGGAAAGCGGGAAATATATGTTATTTCGAGTCAAACTACGGGAGTAACCACTCCTAGTGCCTATCTCCCTTCTTCCGTTAACCAGGTCTCGGCATAAGTGCCGCCAAACCCCTTAGCCTCATCCATGGGTCCGGCGACAGTTTAACCTACAACGCAGGCTGTTATTGTGGTCAAATCGGTCGTTGCACCTATGGTCAAAGAACTTGCACTTTCAGAGCTAGTTATTGCTTCTGCTGTTGTTGGCCTAGTAACTACTATAGTAGAGGCGGCAGCCACCACGGTCGAGAGAAAGCCTCCCCCTAATCCAAAAGAGACTCCAGTGGTCGTCCTGGAAGAAGAGGTATGACAATCTCCTATTATGTTCTTTTATTTTAGCTGTCTCCCAACTAGCAACTAATCCCTCTTTATGTTAGGAGGACAAGAGTGAATAACCCTGGGTAGTGAGGCGTTCTCGACCAGTTGAATTCCCAACCAGCAATCCTTAACCGATGGTCGAGGCGGCCAACCAAGTCAATATTCCTGCAATCAAAGCAAATGCGGGACATGAAGTGGCACCTCTTGTCGAGCCAGAAGTGACGGCAGAGAAGTCAGTTCATCCCCAAGACCAGAACCTCGACATTCCTCTTCATAAGGTCACTTCAACCTTTGTATTCTTTTATTAATTTCCTGCCTTAGAATTCTAAACCAAGAAGATATTAAATACCAGGTGCCCAATCACTTATTTCACCAAAAATTTTATGCGCTGAATGACGTTATTTATATTTCTTGGCCACCCCAGTGGCCATCAAACATAGACAACCTTCATCGGTTGCATGAATTAAAAGGTTGTCTTAAACACTAGGCTCGCCCATTAAGCTCTCTGGGTTCAAGAAACGAACCAGCAGACATGACCGAAGTCTCTTCTCGGCAGGTCTAACACAACTTCCTTATTTGCCATCCATTTTGGATTCTTCCTTTCGTAACAACTCTTTTTATGCAGCCTTCATGAGAAGTTGAGCTCGACGCCCTCTTCTCCAGCATTTCTGGGGTGGCTGGGCCTTCAACAACCGTAGCTGAATCTTTTATGGCATCGTCTGATGTCTCCGCCAAACTGCAAGAGCTTTTGTCTCTCTCAGACTCACAAATGCTTCAACTTTAAGGCTTTGATTCTGTAAGGGAATGTCTGAACGACCTTGCAACCAACGGTCTACTAAGCAATGAAAGTGTTGTTCACCTGTTTTCTATCTTAGAACGAACCCGGGAATATTTGACTATCTTCGAGCAAGCTCTTCGGGTGAAAAATGAATGACTAGTCGACCTCAACCGTCAAATAGTTGAACTTCAACGTCAAAGGTCGACCATTGCTTTGGAGCTCGAAAAGGATTTCAAGTCGAATAAGCCTTAACTGGCGGAATACGCAGCTGGCGCGAAGCGGATACTACAACTATAACTTGATAAGAAAACTATGCAGGCCGAAGTCACAATGGGCGAAGTAAGGTGGTTAGAACTGAAAGCTGATTTTGAAGCTTTCCTTCCTTTGACCCCTTAGGACTTTGTCTTTAATTGTAAGCTAATTGGTTTTTGTAATTTTGCTTGTATGCCCTTTGAAAATCAATAAAAATTCTTTCTTCTTGCATTTCCAAAGTGACTGGGTAATATTTCTTTAAGAAATTTCCATTGATTAGTAATTTATGAACTAAGCTAGTTCGATCCTTAAGGTCATATGCCCCATTGCTTAGAACTTTATGGACGACGAAAGGTCCTTCCTAATTTAACGACCATTTTCCGAATCTGGGATCTTTAATCCCTACTAGCAACATGGTTTGCCACATTAAGTCACCTTCGCCGAACGTCTTTTGCCTAACTCGTTGATTATAAGCTCACTCGGTGTTCTTTTTTTTTGCCCCACTAGTAAATTATAGGCATCAAGCTGAGCTTCCTCCAAGTCTTCCAACTCTTACCTCATGGCTTGTTTATACTCGACACTGAATAAATTGCTTTGTTCAATAACTCATAACGAATTTATGCTTAGCTCGACTAGTAACATGGCATTGTGTCCATAAGTCAATGCATATAGCGTCGTCCTTGTTACTGATCGGAGTGAAGTTTGATATGCCCATAATGCCTCGTTTAACTTCAAATGCCACATCCCAGGCTTTTATTTTATCATTTTCTCAAGGATACCAATTAAAACTTTATTACTTGTTTCGACCTATCCATTTGCCTGTGGGTAATACGGCATAGATTGATCGAGCTGAATTTTCAAACTAATCACATATTCTTTAAACTTATCGGCCGTGAAAATCGTGCCGTTGTCAATTATATTCTTTAAACTTATCGGTCGTGAAAATCGTGCCGTTGTCAATTATAATCTTGTCAAACCTCTTTAAAGGTTAACTCAGCGTATGACTTTGCTTCAACCCACTTGGTGAAGTAGTTCGTGGGAATGAGTATTCATGCATGCTTTGCTGACCCAGAAGATGACGTAATTTTGCTAATCACATCCATGGCCCATCCTCTGAATAGCTATGGTTTGGTGACCGAGTGAAGTAATTCTGTCGGGACTCTCTGTATAGGCCCATAGATTTGACATTGTACACATCCTTGCGCATATCCAATGCAATCTTTCAACATACTCGGCTAGAAATAGGCGTCTCAGTGAAGCAACCAATGTGTTTTGCATCCGGATTGATGAGTTTTGCATATTCCTTCGTGTACCTCTATAATCGCTTGGGTGGCCTTTTCTGGGTCAAGGCATAATAACAACAAATCGTCTTCACCCTTTCGGTACAACTCATTCTGGTACATTACATAATTTATGGCATGTACCTGTGCAAACATCTACATGATCTTTTTGCTCCAACAACGAAGGTAAGGGCATAACTCGAGTATGGATCACGTGTCATGTTGGAGAACTTGTTGATTAACCAGGGTCAGGTGTGGTCGTCGCACGACTGGTACGACCCGACCTAGCTCGCCTTCCAAGAGTTGTGCTCCGGAGGCTATTTGAGCTAATTCATATGTGTCAGTGTTTCGAACTCGTGAAATGTGCTTAAATGTGATGCCTTCAAACAATTTGGCCAAATAGTTGGCAACCATGTGATAGGGCACCAAAGTACAACTCATACATTGAAAAGTTCCATTGAGTTGGTTAAAAGTTTTGAATCACCAAAGACGAGCATGTGGGCTGCCTTCAAGTCGTGAATAACATTAAGGCCAATGATAAAGGCTTCGTATTCGACCTGATTATTCGTACAATCAACCAAGGTAGAGGTACTAGAGCCATCAAAATACATCGTTTAATAATTATCACATGTTTCCACAATGCCAATTTCGACGTCATTGCCCCTAAAACCGTATGGAGGGGATGTTGAGCTAAGAAATCGACTAGCGCTTGTCCTTCAACAGCTTTCTGGGGCACGTATTGCAAACTAAATTCAAATAGCACCATTGTCCATTTTTCAACTCGGCCTTTCACTATCGACCGAGTAAGCATATAACGAATAACGTCTGTTTGGGCAATGACCTGCGTAACAGAAGGGAGCATGTAATGCCAAAGCTTGCAAGTAGTGAAGAACAAGGCCAGACAAAGTTTCTCAACGGGTGAATAATTTATTTCGGTTAAGTTAAGATTCTGGCTAAGATAAAAAATGGCCTGCTCCCGCCCCGTGTCATTGTCTTATGCAAGAAGACAGCCAACAGATTCCTCGGCGGCCGAGATATACAACTTGAGAGGTTTACCGCACCGAGGTGGCACAAGCACAGGTAAGATAATGAGGGAGACCTTAATTTGTGTGAAAGCATCTTGGTGCTCCTTACGCCATTCGAATTTGTGATAATCCTTAAGTTTCAATAGCGTTGAGAAAGTTTTCATCTTCCCTGCCGAATTAGAAATGAAACGGCAGAGAAATTTGATTTTATCGAGTAGTGATTGTAATTGCTTTTTGGTTGTCTGAGGTGGGGCATCAATGATCACCCAAGCTTTATTTGCGTCCATCTCAATGCCAAGATGATGTACAAGGAAACCTAAAAAGTTGTCAGCCGATACACCAAAGGTACATTTGGCAGGATTCATTTTAAGGCTATGTTGGGGCATACGAATGAAAGTCTACCGAAGATCATCTAAATGTGTTTGGTGACATTTCAATTTGACTACAACATCATCGATATAGACATCGACAATGATACCAATCAAATCATGAAAAATAATATTCATAGTGTATTAGTATGTGGCATCGAAGATTTTAAGGTCGAACGACATGACAACCCATTCGTATGTCCCGAGTAGCCCCGGGCAACGAAAAGCAGTTTTGTGGACATCGACCTCAGCAATGAAAATCTGATTGTAACTAGCATGGACATCCATGAAGGATAACATCTCATGGTTTGCTGCTGCGTTGATTAACAAATCTGAAATTGGCATTATATATTCATCTTTAAGGGTTGCCAAATTCAAATTTCAAAAGTCGATACAAATATGTAGAGCACCATTTTTCTTTAAAACTGGGATAATGTTTGCCAACCATTCGACGTATCGAGCTGTCCGAATAAACCCGGCTTTTAAAGTCGAACAAGTTCATCTTTTATGCCGAGTTGTACTTCGGTTGAAAATCGTCGAGAGGGGTTGGTGGAACAGTTTACAACTAGGTTTGATGCGTAATTCGTGCTCGATGAGCGTTCTATCAATGGTTTACAACTGAGTAAATTACAAAGCTCGGTTTTCATAGGTTGGGGTAACAAAGCACTAATAAATGAAGGTCGCAAATCTTTGGCCGTTCCAACATTTATTTTCTCTAAAAGGTCATTGACTTGGGGTCGATTGTCTTCGAGCTCAGCTGGGATAGCTTGAACCTTGTCAAGAGATAGAACTGGACCGTTGTCTCATTTGGTAAGAAACTCTACTAAGTTTACGCCCGAATTCGGTTGCTTGGAAATAGCATACCAATAGGCCAACAGTCGTTCCATGGTGGAAGAAACCATGGCCCGACGTCTGTCTTGTTTGGTCTCAGACACCAGGATCGACAATTAGGTCAGCCAACCCGAGTTTTGTCGAATCTTGGTGAACAGTCTTGGCGCCTACCTCGATGGCTTTTTGAACTAAGATCCGAGTCGGCCATCCTTCTTCGTTAAAACCTTGCATGGTGATGTAGCCGACGTGATCGTCATAATAGCGAGCCTGAATCATATTAGCTTTAAACAACTGATTATTGGCCTAATGAACCACGACTGATTTGCCATCCTAGAAGATGAGAACATGATATAATGACGAGGGGATGCAGCTCATTTGATGGATCCAGTCACAATCGAGCAATGCATGATACTCAGTCTTCGAATCGACTATGAAAAACGCAGTTATATGATTACAACCTATGATATTTACCTTTAACGAAAGCACTCCCTTAGTCTGTGATTTGTCACTAACAAAGCTGCTCATGGTGACCCTTGATGGAATAAGTTTGTCGTTAGAATGATGTAATGCCATCATGAGAGTAATGGGTATGATGTTGACCGTTGCTCTATAGTCGACAAAAATTTTAGAGACCAGATATCCTTCAATATGAGTCGTAACTTATAACGACTTCAAATGATGAAGATTAACTAATGAAGAGTGAGGAAACAATTCAACAAGAACTACTTTGAGTTTATCTTCTTTTATTACCAGCTCAATCTCTTCGACGGCCACAAAATCGACTTGAGGGGTTTCCTCGGTAACCACGTTGCTATCCAAGAAATTTGGTTGGGATGCGGTTGGCTAAAACTCGACAGGTAAGACATGGACCATGCTGATTTCCATGTTGTCGAGAACCAAATGACCCGTCAGGTCGCGATATTCTTCCTCTGGATTTTTGGGCGAAGTATCCTGCTCATGGGCAGTATCTGCTTAATCTTCTTCGGCTGGCACCGGGGTATGATCATGCGATATGTCCACTAGAGCCTTCTCATTTTGCACATCGACATCAGGTTCGCTCGGCGTTAGAACTAGGTTTTGATCTCATGATGTAATATGAGTTTGATCCTCATATGCAATGCAGGTGTCTCTCATGTCAAGGTAAGCATCTAATCGTACTATGCATTCCTTTTCATCGGCCGTAAGGCCAAAGAAAGACTTCGAAATGGTATTGCAAATATTGGAGATCCTCAAGAGAGAAGGGAAGTTTGACAACATCAATTTCAATATATGAATCTACCTCAAAGCTGAGAACTCAAGCTCACGTATATGCTGGAACCTGGCTTTCATCCCTGGATCCAAGGTCTTTTGGATAATCTGTTCAGCATCGGGGCAAGTTATAACGATATCAAGAGTATCTTGGCATGCTTTCAACAAGCCGTATAAGTCATTTGCCGAATGTTTCTTATGAAACTCCCACATGTATTCTAAAGCGTCACCGAGAAACTGTGGGTAGAGATTCTATCTGACTCTAATCAATGATTCTTGTATAGGTAACGGGGGAAGTTTGCTCTCAGCTTTCTTCCAGAAGTGCTCGAGGTGAGCTTTTATTTCCCTGGGTTGAAGAAGAAGATTGATTCACTTTTTGGATTCTTTAATCGTGGTTTCAAAGTCACGATCGATCACCTTATTTCCTTGGAGCAGCTCAGTCATGATCGCCGAAGCTTGTCGGTCATCTTCATTACCAACTGTTTCCTTTGGCTACCATTTGGTAGCCAAGGTATCCTGAGATGCTCATCGGCGAGCCATACAGTCCATTCTTTGGCGTCGACATTTTTGTGATTTAGACAACACAGTATATATACAAGTAAGGGAGTTATAGGTATACCAGTACTGATCGCGTGGCTCAGAAGGTCTGAATGTGCACTGGTTCGCGGGTGAACTTAAATTGCCAGAGTTAGGCATATAATAATCTTCGTTGTAAAACAGCGAGTCAAAATTAAGGCATCGTCTGGCCGAAAATGGCTTGTTATCTTGTATTTGAGGACCAAGCCTATCAAAAACTTTATAGCGTTGGCCTGCACCAAGCACCTTTTGGGATGTTACCGCAGTTGTGGGCACTTGTTGCGGTATTTCAACCCGACGTGGGTTTTCCTTTGGTTCAGTTAAGGTGACACTCGCTTTACATCGACTACATAAAACCATTGGCCTGTCAGTTTCCTCTACGCTAGAGTTTGACTCAATAATTGCCGGTCCAGTTAAATCTTTGGGTGGCTCGTTTGAAAATAAATCAATCTTCAATCGTAGCCGAGCGTTTTGCTTTGGAATGAACTCGGCCTGTCCTTTTCCTTTATCTCTAGGTAGATGAGCATCTACTATGCTTACTATCGCCGTAGGGAAAGGATCGGTGTCAATGCCCATTTGTTTCTCAGGAAACTTGAGCTTACCATTGTAGATCCAACTTTGAATGGCATTGCGAAATACAACACAATTATTTATCATATGCTTGTTCAAATTGTGGTAGTTGCAATATGTCTTGCTTTTTAAATCATCGACCTTAGGAATGTTATGCCCTGGCCGAAACTTGACAATTTTCGCCAGCAACAATTGGTCGAAAATGGTGTCGTCCTTGGTGATGGCAAAAGTATAAACATTTGACATTTTGATGGTAGCTTTTTCAAAGGCCGAGCGGGTTTTGGTATCCTTGGAGTTAGCATGAGCCAATGCTTTGCATATGTATGGCTTGTCGATCACTATCTCAACCATGGCCGTTTAAGGCAATTCTAACGAACTCGACTTCTGGTAAAGGTACTCGACACCAGTTTCTGGCCGATTTATACCTCGTAAGGTATTCCATTGGTGACTCGCCAGAAGCTTGAGCCATCCTAGCCAGAGAAGATACTGACACGTCCATCCCTGGTCGATAGAATTGCTCATGAAATTTCTCGACTAGTTCTTCCCAGCTTTAGATAGAGTTGGGTAGAAGGTTTATATACCACGCGAATGCTTAGCCAATTAATAAGAAATTGAACAGTCGAAGCTTATGGAAATCACTATTAACGTCCCCATATTTGGCAGTGAATTGAGCCATGTGTTCCAACGACAACAGAGATGACTCTCCAACGAAAAGGCTGAAATCGAGAATTTTGAATCCCTTAGGGTACTCTAACTTTTCTACGAAGGCTAGATATGGGTGAATGAATTTCCAAAACTTCGGCCCCTTTTTTAGGGCTGAATCAATCATTCTTTGAACCTTGACCATATCAATAGATGTCATTTTTGCTCCTTGGTCGAATCCGTCCGATATATTGGTTGATCCACCATTTTTCTCTAAGTCAATCATTTTGAGCCGAGCATATCCTATCTCGACTTGTATCACTGGCAGCAGATTATTCTTAAGTGGGGATTGTCGAGAACTATTGACTGGTCCATCTTCGTGGGCTTTATTAACCAGTACTTCGAGCAACCTGGTATATATAGCACTATTATCATGCATCTCTTCAAGTATGCTTTTTATCTCTCAACTAAACATTTGTTCAAATTGCTGAGATTGCTCTTCAAATCGTCGTCGAAGAAATGACCTATTTGGTGGATCGGATGCCTCACCGCCGTCTTCGTCACAATCCTCCATTAAACCTTCAACAAAAATACCCTTTCTTGTTTTGATAGGAATATGTGCATCACAAGGTTGGCCACCGAGATTAACTTCATTTTCTCATTATGTCGCGCTTATGGCTTCAGGTGTCACGACAGCAGAAGTATTATGTGCCTGTAACGAGCCATATTGTCCTGGGTTTTGGACTGGAAGACTAGTCGTTGACTTTCCCATTACTGTTTTCTTTTTTACTAACCGTGTCTCAATGGTTATAAACTTCATAGCATTAGCACTAAGTCTCACTGGGCGTGCCAAAATGTTGACCCTAAAAACTACTAAGCCTACATGGCATGTAGGCCGAGTAACTAATAAGCTAACAACGTACTTCGGTTATGTGCAAGGTGTGTCAACTCGACGGTCGAGCTCAACCGGGGAGTAAAATGTGTTGCGTTGAGTACATTGCTGACTTCTTGATCTTGCAACCGTGACCAAGGAAGGAACATGTCTCGGCCTTCGAGTTCTAGAGCCTGAAGACAAAGCTACTAGTTCTGTGAAGTTCACAAATCGTCAGCGCCAGGTTCGATCACGGTGATTATATTCGTGAGAGTATAAGCACGTCGAACTGGCACCAGACTATATGGACACAAGTACTCGAAAGAGATGTATGTCTTAATGGTAAATATGGTTCGGCCGTCAGAATGCTGAACTCTAAAAGATACTTGTGAATATCCAATCATAAAACAACTCGGCGTTCATCGTGTCGAGCCTAGTAACCTGTAACACCTCACTTCACCGAGAAGGCTGATAAGATGACCTCTACTAATAAGAACTCGAAAGTCCTTGTTGACCGAGACTTGGATAGGTAATCAGTCGATCTCAAAGCAGTGCTGTTTATCCAAACTGAAGGTGCTCCGCGGTCGGCTGATTCTATGGCTACAATGTTGTTTATCCAAATTGAAGATGTCACCGGTTGCCTTCACAGTGTTATTTATCCAAACTGAAAATGTGTTGGCGGAAGAAAGGAGAGAGGGATAAAATCTCAAAGGTTGTTGAGAAGCTTTCCGCATGGCAATTTGTGTGTTGAATTGGAAAGGCCTTGAATGATGCACTCCCTTCTCTATTTATAGTAGCAAACCCCCTCATAGCCGAGCTATAATCATGCTCGGATTAAGGCTCCTCAACCTAATTTGATTAGGTCTTGGCCTCCTCAACTTAATCTGATTAGGTCTTGGCCAATCTTAACTTCACTAGGACTTTAAACCAAGCTCTTTAACAAACCAGATTCATCCCTTAATTCTCAGCATCCTCAGTCTTAGCCTTAAGACTCCTTGTTGCACTAGGTTTTGACTACCTCACCCTTATCCAAACCAACCCTCCTCGCATTAGGATTCAGTCAACCTTTACTGGACAACCCACAACAAGATTCTAGATGAATGCTACCGGGCCAAGAATAACTCTAAGCTCGGCCCAAAATAATATTTTGGGCCTAAACAAATACAAATCGTCAAAGCCTAACTAAGTTCTCCAAATTGATGCCTCCCCCCCCCTATGTTGCGTAGAGAACCCTAATGGTTAAATTGTTTATTTATACTACTAAAAAATAAAACCCTAAACGGTCTTAGAATAAAACTAGGAAACATAATAAAATAATAAAACAGAAAATAAAAGGTTTCCTGTTTGAACTAAAATTCGGACTTCCCAGAAAATTAGACTTTTGACCAAATAAATCAACTCTGATTTGTTCCCAAAGGGTCTCTTTTGAAAGCTGGAGACGTCCCCTACAAATTCTCAGAAGGAATGTTCCTCAAAATATGCCATCTTGATCTCCAAAATACCCAAAACGTCTAGAAATGTCAATCTGGGAAAGCCGCACACTGGGCCTTTATTTCATCGTCACGGTCAAACGGCTTGGTAGAAAAATCTGGAATTTTGATATAATCATCTTGACAAACCCACGAACATCTTCCAATTGGAATCACTCCAAAATTCATTCGGTTGATCACTTTTTGCTCCAGAGGAAGTCAAATGTCCTACATTGAAAATATATAACAAAGTATTAAAATTCTACCAAAATAACCAATTAACTATAACTAAGAATAGGGTAAAATATATGGTATAATATGAACTCATCAGTGCTTATAAAAGGTTGGGTTACTCCCCATATTATCAATTGGTTTTATGGTGGAACCCCAACTTTCTTCATGGTATCAGAGCAAGTTGGCTCACGTGTGAAGTCCAACAACCAAATGTGCTCTACGTCACCCAGTTCGTTTTGCCCACGTGTTTGGCTTACCACACATGAAGGGGCATGTGAGGATATGAAGGTAAAAGAGTTTCACAATGAAAGAATAAACTTTGCAAGGGCTTATAAAAGATTTGGCTACTCTCCGCATTACCAATTAATTTTATGGTAAAATCTAAACTTTCCTGGTCTCTCTCAGCCGCGTTGAGTAAATTGTCTGCTGTGGCACAAGGAGGAAGAGAAGAGAAGGGTCACTATCCTGTTGTTCCTTATCTCTTTCCATTACGTGGCTGGAATGTGACTTTGCCTGAGAACTCTACTGTCATGGGCCTCCCAAACTTTGCTCTTTCACATATACAACACCATATATCCATCCTAGCTCCTGCAACATATGTGTTGCCATGTATGGACCAAATGGATGGATAGAGATATCTAGAGTGGTGTCAAGTGTCCCTTTAGCCAAGGCTTGTTTGGATGCGACACATACGTGTTTTTCGTCATTATTTTTGTAGAAAATTTGATGCTTCCGTGCATTTAACAAAATTTTCATTATGGCATATGTGGGTATTATTCAACGCTCTAAATAATAGATCAAGACTATTTCCGTCAATTCAGATTTTAAGTATTCAGGTATACACATCAACATTGAATTGAAGGGGATTTTTTCTTCTTTTTTTTTTTTTTTTTTTTTTTTTGTGAAATGAATTGAAGGGTTTGATATTTCAAATACAGCTAGCGTTAGGAAATTCGCGGCACATAAGAAAAGGTTTTTTTTTTAATTAATAAATAAGTGTACATTTGATATCCATTTTATTTTTAATATTTAATTGTGTTGTTGTTATGGGGGAAATATAGGGAGGGGGAAGGGTAATGGATATAGAAAAGTGAAGGAAGAAGGGGGAAGGGAAATGGATATGGAAAAGTGAAGGAAGAATGGAGGGATGGTGTAGAAGAAATACACAAAGAAAGACGTCTAACTGAATGCTAAAAACTAAAAACAATTTCTAAGTTGTTTCAATTTTGAAGATTTTATTTTCTTTCGTTTGTTTTTAGTTTCCTTTTATAGAAGATTTTATTTCACTTTAAAGTTAAGAATTAAAAAGTGTGATAAAAATAAAAAATGATTACTTTAAAAGCAATGACATTCTAACAGAAGCTTTTAAAAACGACATTTAGATATTGCTTTTAAAGTTACTTTCATAATAAGCTTAGCAGAGCCTTTAATATAAATATTTTAATTCTTATAATAACCTTATTATATATATTTTTTAAATTACATCATTTACTATTCCCTTAGGTTTTTGACCCATATACTCACCCGCTACCACCTTCCACCACCTGCCATTGCCACTCCCACTATCGCCGTCGCATCCACCATCACCACCATCGTAGAGGCTACCATCCCACCACCATAATTATCTCACATCAACATTGGCATTACCTCTCCCCCACCACTCCCTCACCACAACAACCCACCCCCCCCCCCCCCCCCCCCGGGCACTACTATCTCTACCATCACCCCTGCCACTACAGCCAACTATTGCCGTCAGCGTCACTACCACCACCACAATCATGATCACTTAACCAAATCTTATCAATTTTAGTCATTATACACATCAAACAGTTTGGCATAAAATTTTATCAAACAGTTTGGCATAAAATTTTATCAAACATTGTGGCACTGCTTTTCACATTCTAAATACGTTTGGTCTCAACTCTCAACCTGCCACTTCTTTGTTGGCAACTTTGCATAGTGTAGGTCTCTCTCTCTCTAAAGCTTCTTTCGAACTCATGTTTGAAGTGAAAGTTATGTTCACTGATTTTACGTACATATATGTACGGTGTAGCTGGAGATATATACTAACAGCTTGACTTTATATAGCCTGTATTGTTATGAACTCGACAACTTTTTCGGTAAGCTATGTAACTTAAACTCGGTACCTAAGCGAGGTCCCACAGAAAAGCACTGGTTTGGGTGAAGTCATATAATGTATTTGTACGTATTTAATGGTTTGTAGGTAATGTGCTATATATTCTCTGAGGCGTGCCACATTATTCTCATGAGTGTTACATATATGCATGCCCCATATCATGTGTTGCATGATCCACATGGTTATTAGTGAATCTAACATATATATATATATATATATATATATATATATATATATATTCTCATGAGTGTTACATATATGCATGCCCCATATCATGTGTTGCATGATCCACATGGTTATTAATGAATCTAATATATATATATATATATGAACTTTACCTTATGTAAGAAATCGTTTCTCCAACCATGCTTGTAAGTCACAGTTTGACACTTACAAAAATAACTCTTCACATTTACGAAAGGAAAATTTTATGCATATGTCAAATTATAATTTCGTTTGAAAGAATGAGGGACGTTACAAAATCTGGAGCGAAGTATTCACCGTCTAAAATTCCTGCAGTTGACTACATGCAGAGGATTTGAGCTTGACATGATGACAGAAACGAAAAGGGAAAAGGCTATAGCATACATTCCTACCTATTTGCTCTTTGATCACATGTGACTTCACATTTTAAGCTACAAAACCAGATCAGTGTTTGGAAGAGATATTAATTTGGCAGTAGCAAGCAGAGACGAAGGCAGGAATATATGTGCAAGAAAACCCAGTATGCAAGTTGGCAATGGAAACATGAAATCAGATAACCCCACCATGCATTATTTCAATTCCCTCTTAATTTGAAGCATATATACGAATAAAAAACAAATTTAAAAAATCAAAACCAAACGAAAAAAGGCCAGCAAGTTATGCCCGGACCATTTAGAACACATATATAACATGCATATATGGGGATTAATAAGTCCTACGACCAAGATGGAATGGAGTTTTTTTTTTTTTTTTTTTTTTTAATTTTAATATTTTCTACTGTCTTTATAAGGATGACTCTTTGAACTCTTTAGAATTAAAACTTGATGGGTTTGATATCGTTGTTGTCTGAGATTAGAGGATTTGGACCACCAAAAAAAGGCATCTTTTTCAGATGTTGCATTAACAATGTGGGGGCATATTTTAATTATGTGATATCCTTGGTCCCTTTCCCTTTTGATGTATAAATTGATATCTCATGTTTGAGCTAGGATTCAGTAAGCTCGAAGACAGATATTATAAGGAACTAACTTTGTGAATTTAGAATCCTACATCTACTTTCTGTCTAGATCAGATACAATGATATATATTTCCAAACTAATTATTGAGTGTGAGATATTGATGTGAAATTGCATATAAATATCATTTGAATTGATATATTCAATTTCTCGATAGAAACTTATCTTGTTTGATCAATTTCCTTATAAATCAATCTTCAATGGTAATCAATAAATCAGTGCCTTTGTCATATTGTAATTGGATAGATATAGATGGGTGTCATGCCATCATTTTGAAAATTGATTTGTTTTAATACAGATTTTGAAATTGGTTTAATGTGGATGGTAACTAAGAGGTGTCAATTTCATTAGGGTTTACCACACTACTACATTTAACTATTTGCGTGACGAACAAAAGTTGGTTGCACAAAATGTATTTCCGTCGCACAAACGTCTAAGAGATGGAAACTTCGTCGCTCAAAGATCATGAATAAAGACTTTGCGCAACAAACAATAGCATTGGTCGCAAGAATGCGGCGCGGCGGTTTAGCCTTCGTCACACAAAATTTTTAGGAACGAATGAGTTCATCGCACAAAATACCAAGATACAAACGTGGGATGACTAATATTCGTCTCTCACGACGACAGTTTATTCTTGCGTGACGAAACCTTGTTAGTCGCTAGAATTTTGCAAGACGAAGGTATTCATCGCGCAAAAAGAAAATATTTTTTTTAATTAATTTTTTGTTCTATTTTTTTATTTTGTAATAAAATTAAATTGCAATTAAAAAATGTAATAAAGAGAAAAAAAATTTTAAATAAATATAAAATGTATGTACAAGGAAAATGTTTAAAAAGTAAGGGAGTAAAAAACTAAGAAAATAATGCAGCGTAATCTATGGGGTTGTCATTTAGAGGCGTCTAGAAGGTCTCGAGGTTGGGGACGGGCTCAAAGGTCGAAGGGGCAGAGTTGTGGGCATGCTCAGGTTGGAGAGGCTCAAATGTCGACGAGGGACGAAGATCCGGGAGACGAATGCTGGACTGATTGAGGGCCTGTGCAATCAGTGACATCTGGCTCTTATATGATGCGAGCTCAGTCCTAAGGTCAGCCATCTCAGTTGTCAAAGATGTCACCTCACTTTTTGACCGCGATAATGAAGAGGCTCTAGGTTCCCGCCGCCGGGTATTCCCCATCCCCCTACAATACGCCCCCGGCTTCCGCTCAAGAGTCTAATCCAAGGTCTCTGTAAGGATCTAAAACCCCGCATCCTCTTAGGGGATCCACAGACTCGAGCGGAGTCTCGGGATAAAGTTAGGAGGCAGACTCCTGAAGCTTAAGAAGCTTGCCAAAATAAAACGATATGATACAAATTAGTAAGCGTGGGTTAATGATGCATAAACAAATAATGAGGATGATATACCTTTCTATTGGATACATCCAGCGATAGTTGACAGGACCAACAAGCAATGCCTTTTCGGGCAAGTGAACCATCACATGGATCATACTTGTGAAGAAAGCTGAAAGGAATATCATCTCAAACTTGCATAGGACTTAGACAATGTTATAGTGCAACTGATTAACGTTTGTCTTTTGCAACGTTCCTGCCCTCAGTTGGGAAAAAAATTTAGACAACAATATGATTGGCTTCAAAACATCTTCCCGCAATAGGTGTCGAATACTCACAGGAAGTAAGCGTTGCATAAACACATGGTAGTCATGGCTTTTTAGTCTAACAAATTTACCCCCATTAACATTCACGCAATGCGCGATATTAGAAGCATACCCACTGAGAAACTTTACTGACGATACAAACTTTAAAAACTTTTTTTTGTCATTTGGTTTCATGGAAAAAAAATGCAAGATGGCTTTATCACTATCCCTATTCATCCATAAACCCCTCCGTATGCCTATTCTTTCCAAATCAAGACGAGCTTTGATCGTGTCCTTTGTCTTGCCCTCGATATCTAGAATGGTGCCCACCAATATGTCAAATACATTTTTCTTAACATGCATAATATCAAGGTTGTGTCTCAATTTTAGTTTCGACCAATACGGAAGCTCAAAAAATATAGGCTTGTGCGTCCAGTTCGTATGTATAGAAGATCTGGTCCTACTCACTGTTTTCCCGAACGGAGCAAATTCCAAATGGTTAAGCTGTTCCAAAATCTGATCACCGGACCATTCTCTAGGTCTAAGGCGATGCTCTATTTTCCCGTCGAACTCTTTATCCTTTTCCCGCCACTCATGGTCCCGTGGCAACCATCTCCGATGACCATGGTAACAAACTTTTCCGACATACCAACCATATGTTACATCCTTGCATACAGGGCATGCCATATAACTCGTAGTGCTCCACCCAGAAATCATTGCATATGCGGGAAAATCGTTCACAGTTCACATAATTGCTACCTGCAAAGTGAACATCTTCCCAGTACACTTATCGTACGTGCACACACCGTTTGTCCATAAATCCTTTAGATCATCAACCAACAGCCTTAAGTAAACATTGATTGACCTACCAGGATCCTCGGTTATCAAAAGAGTCATCATCATATATTCTTTTTTCATGCATTTCCAAGGTGGCATGGGAATATGAAAATCGGCCAAGTGATGTGGTGTTGGTTTAGAACCTTGAACGGATTGAATTCGTCAGTGGCAAGTCCCAATCTAACATTCCAGGGATCAGCAGCAAACTCGAGGAACGTTCAATCGAACTCTTTCCATGCATCCCCATCTGCAAGATGCCTCATCACATCGTCGTCTACCCTTTTTTCCTTATGCCATCTCATGTCAGTGGCAGTATGCATCGACATATACAATCGTTGCAACCTAGGTTTTAGGGGCAAATAACGCATGACTTTTTATGGGATCTTAGTCGTTTTATTATGAGATGTCATTTTGAACATCGACTCATTGCATACAGGGCATTTATCCAATGCTTTATTCTCTTTGTAGAATAAAATACAATTCTTTTTGCAAGCGTGAATTTTTTTCATAACCCAATCCAAGACCATTCAACACCTTTTGCGCATGTCTATGGTATTTCGGCAAACAATTTTCCTTTGGAAGCATTCTCTTGAAAACCCCAAAAAGTAATCGAAACACTAGTTTGACATACAATACTTTTTTTTTTTCCGTGCATTAGTTCCACAATGGCCCTGAAAATCAAAAAGCTCTCGCACCCCGGGTATAACTCTTGGTTAGCATTTTTTAATAGTTTTTCATATTATTCAAACTCTGCACTATCCATTGGTGTAAGCACATCATCTTCCCCTTCCTGATTGGTGTTTGTCAAGGCAAATGGAAAAGCATCATTTATAATATCCATGACTTGTTCATTAGGATCCACAATAGGTTCAACATTGTCCACTCTTGTGGCGTTTAAAGATGAAGCATTGTCTAATTGTTCCCCATGACGGTTCCAAGTATTATATGTCTCAATCATTCCATTCTTTACTAAATGAAATCGAACATTTTCAATTGTCTCCCTTAACATGTTGTTACACCTCCTACAAGGACACTGGATTCTAGTTACACCCGGGTTGTATGTACATGCAAAGTCAATAAAATCCTCGATTTCATCCAATTATTCATCCGCACATCTATTCGATTTCTGTATCCACGTCCTGTTCATAAATCCTGGAACCATAATAATAATCACAACAACTTCATACAAATGATAGTGTCACCTTATGCCTCCGGTAAGGGCCCTATCCCATTCGGAAATGCATAGTTATGTCACGTAATTTACGGCTATATTAGATTAGAATTCGACATGGATGAATTTCGACAGCATCTCGGTACAGTTCTTCAGATGTACGATGTAGATATAAAATACCTATGTGCCACCCGAAGAATATACAAAGATGACACCAAAATCTCCACAACCGAAACCTAATCCTTCAACCATAAACTACGAGCCATAATTGTGCATTGCCAAACTGTCCAAATAATGGGAAAATTCAAGAATTAATTGGACCGCAGTCATGCTTTCGCATCCATGCGCGAAATCCAACTAATCCTCGAAGGGAAACTAAGTTTTACTAAAAATAAAAAACAAATATGAAGTTAATTTCAATTAACTCCATACATCACAACACATATTTGTCCGTCACGTACAAATTTAACAACATAATATAAATATAATTTCACAGCACAATATAAACATAACAACATAAGTTCAACATAATTTAATTAATTTGATATTATAAAAAAAATAAAACGAAGAAAATACCTTCTCAATCGTTCTCCACCAATCGCTAATCACACACAATATCCTTATAGAAAACGAAATTCATGGCGTTAGTATGAATTTACATTAATACTTTTACCCTAACAAAAAAAAACACATACTAGGCACACCAAGATAACTCGATCAACCTAGAGAAGAGGATGGAGGGAGTATTAGATGATGAAATTGAGAGAAAATGGAAATGACGGATGCCGAATTGAGCAAAACCAAAGGGGATGAGTGCAGAGGCTAAATCTGCAATTTTACTGCAGTTTGCCTCTACACTAGCTGAATTCAGATTATAAAATTCACTTTTGGACGAATGATGCGCGACTAACAGAGAATTTGTCATGCAAATAACCTTTGTGAGACAAAAAAAAGTATTCATCACACAAGTTTACCATTTTTTTATTTTATTTCCTTTACTTTGTAGTTTATTCTTTTCAATAAATTGCACAATGAAAACATGTATCGTCGTGCAATGCATATTTTTTTTTACTTTTTTTTAAAGTTTTTCCATTTTTTTTTTTATGTAATATAAGTTTTATTTTAATCTAAATTAAAAACTCAAACCTAATTAAACATTAAATTAATTAACAAAACTAATTTATTATCCCAAATAAAAGTTATAATTAATGTAAATATTAATACTCATCCACATAACATAAATTTATTAATTAAAATAAATATAAAGTTCACAAAATCTTATTCCAAAAAAAAAAATTTACAATTTAACTTCAATCCTCCTCCGCCCTCAACACATCAAACTTATACTGCTGGAAACTCTACTTGAAAAGCCCATCCACATACTTTCAATGCTTCTCATCGGTTTCATCAATATCCCAATGAACCTACATTATTAATGTCAATAACAATAAATTAGTAATTTAAAAAATATTACGTTTTCACAAAAATAATTATTCATTATTTACTACAAACTTACTGATAACTCCCTCAACATGGACTTCTTTAACTCCTCAGGGACCTTTTTCCAAGACTCAAACTTGGCAGAACATTCCCTCCGCACCAAACTCCCAATGTCATACCTAAATTTGGCGTACGCATCAACCATACTTTTGTCTTCAAAGTATGGCACTTGCTTTCGTCAATACCTCTCTGATCACACTATAAGTTTATTTTTGCCATAACCTTCTCCAGAATCGACCATTCTTTTGAAACAAAATTTATTTGAAAACTAGGGTTCTTAAATTGTGTTTATATAGCACTAGGATCCCTTTGCGTGATGAAGATATTTGTCACGCAAACGCGTCATAACTGCGCAATAAATGGGAAGGTTTGAACGCAATCTAACCGTACTTTGCACGACGACAGCTGTTGTTCACCGCGCAAAGTTGTCTTGAGCGACGAAAATGGTGTCACACAATATATGTCACGATGAACAGAATGATTGTAATTATAAGGTTTACGTAAACATACATATCTATGTTTACGTAAACTGTATAATTACAAATAAATATTCAGTAAAATATTTACTCTAAAAATAATTACTACCTTAAATATTTATTCTAAAAATAATTAATACCTTAATCCATTCATTTATTTTAAAAAGCAAACAGGAATTGAAGCCTAATTAAGTCCAAATACGTAACTTTAAAATAAAAAATAAAAAAACCTTCAATTTAAATATTGTCCTCAAAAACATAAATTTAAAACTACTATTTCGATGGTCCTCCATTCCGTTCGACTTCATAACACCACCGATTGTAACCTCCCTCAAACTCATCCTCCATCAACTTCATCAACTGTTTGTTCGTATCATCATCAAGAGTATACTTACACTGTTACACATATATGCAAATAATTAATTCCAACATTTAACCAAAAATTTCACAAAATTAATTATTAATCCATCAATATTATACTTACTAATAATTCATCCATCACCGCCTTCTTTGCATTCCCGGGCACATATATCCAAGAACGCCGCTCAGCAGTAGGACAATTATTTCACATGGCTACAACAATCACATGCACGAACTCAAAATGTTGCCTCAAATCATTCAGGTCAGCAACGAGCACGCTCTGATCCTTGTTTTTATCCTCCATCCCAGAACGAACAGAATTGTGAAGAATAAGGACAGCAGAAGCTCATATTTATAGGAAGGTTAGGGCCTTTGCGCGACAAAGCCTTTGTCGTGCAAACATTTGTAATAAATGCAGTATTGATTCCTTTGATTCACCTGCAATGAATGGTCTGAGTGAAAACTGACAGGAACTTGTGCGACGAAACCTTTGTCACACAAAGGTCCTCATTTCATCACGCAAGGTTTTCATGCCAAAATAAATTACTTGATGACTTTGCGCGACGACAACTATTATTAGTTGCGCAAAGTATACATGCGCGACGAAGGTTTTCATCCTCGTCGTGCAAAAAAAAAAAAAAAAAAATCTCCTTTCCTATCTTTTTTGCGTGACGACACTGTTTTTTCCGTCGTGCAAGTACCACTTGTACAACGAAATATCCTTCGTCACGCAAACTATTTTTCTACAAGTGCCATTTTTAATACAAAATAATAGCAAAGCATGGACATATAATATGAAATTATAAATTAACTTGGTTATTGTTTTTTGATCAATTGGTGGATCTTTTAACATGCAGGGACAAATATTTGGTTGATTTAATTACACATTAGAATACTTTTGATTAACATGAGTCTGATTAGGAATGAGAAAATATTCAAGTAATACTGCACATAGTTATATTATATATTGTGTGAATGGTTGGATAATATTATGATTTTTTGTTGCTCTACATTAAAAGGACTCTTGTTAGTGGAAAGAGTAATACTGCTTATGGTCTTTATGGATTTGGGAAAAGCGTATGATAGGGTCCCAAGAGAAATCTTTGGAGGATTCTATAAAATTAAGAAAGAAGTACGAGTAGCATATATCCAAGCAATAAAGGATATTATGATGAAGCAAGGACTGCAGTAAAAACTCATAAAGGATAAACTAAAAGCTTTCCTATAACCATAAGGTTACACCAAGGTTCAGCTTTAAATCCTTACCTTTTGTATTGGTAATGGATGAGTTAATGGGATATATGATGTCCCTTGATGTATGTTTTTTGCAAATAATATAGTGTTGATAGATAAAACGCAGGAAAGAGTAGCAAAGCTTAACCTTTGCCGAGAATTGTTGGAATCTAAGGGTCTTCACCTAAGTAGGTCAAAGACAGAGTATATAGAATGCAAGTTCAATAGGAATGGGAATCCAAATGAGATGGGAGTAAGAATGGAGATCATGAAATACCAAAGGGTGAGCGATTTCATTATCTTGGATATATCTTGCAAAAGAATAAAGAATTGGATGGAGATCTCAACCATAGAATACAAACTGGATGGATGAAGTGGAAGAGTGCATCGGGTGTGTTATATGACCGATGTGTGCCATTAAAGCTCAAGATAAAATTTTATAGGATGACAATAAAACCAACAATTCTTTATGCACAAAATGTTGGGTGGTCAAGTCAACACGTAGAAAAAATGAGTGTAGCAGAGATGAGAATGCTTCGTTGGATGTGTGAGCACATGAGAAAGGACATGATTAAAAATGAGGATATCCGAAGTAAAGTATGAGTGGCCGCAATTGAAGATAAGATGAGAGAAAATCGGTTAAGGTGGTTTGGACATGTGAACCGAAGACTTTAGATGCTTCGGTTAGAATATGCGATTATGAGACAGAGACTCAAGGAAAAAGGGGTAGAGGAAGACCTAGGAAGACTCAGAAAGAGGCTAAGACTTAGAGTACTTAGAGTTATCGAAAAAGGCGTTTTAGAATTTATATAGCTGACCCCATTTAAAAATGAGGCTTAGTTGTTGTTGATGTTGCTGGTTACCAGCATTAACATATGGATACTTGACACTCATTTTATAAGGTGAATAGGGTAGTTTGATTTAAGGAATATGAAAAGATATTGAATTTCTAACTTCTCTTTTTTATCAAATGATGAGATTGGCCTTTATGATTCAGACGCAAGGGCATATAGTCACAAAGACCTAAGAGAGTTCATCAACAACTTTAATTCATTTGACTACAAGATTTTCTTCTAGCTCCAGCCACAAAGGGTGTACAAGTTTATAGAAAATGAAAACCAAAAACTACTTTAAGCAAGATTTGTTCGTTCATTCTTTTTCTATTTCTTACTCTCTCTCTCTCTCTCTCTCTCTCTCCCCCCCCCCCCCCCCACCATCATTCTTCACGCGTCATTTCTCATATATACTTTTTCATATCTCAAATACGAAAAAATAAAAATTAAAAACTAAATGTATATTACACAATCAATTACACAAAATTGACATGGCTTGAACAAACCATTAATCGATTATGACACCTAAATGTAGAAACCACATTAAAACATACTTAAAAGAAGTGGATAGAAATAGTCCAACACAGTAACCACGCAACTTACCTAAACTTTCAAAGGAATGAAGTACAGAGTTAGGTTACAATCATTTATTAAAACTTAGGTCTCTTAATTATACATACAATTCATTGTACTAAAAAAAATATACATACAACTCAGAATTATTTGGGTTTGCTTGTCTCGAAAGTACATGACTTGTAAATTCATAACAGGAAATATAATTAGAGATGCCCAATGGACAGAAAAGAGAAGTATGGAGAGAGCTTGCTAGGTTATATATTTTCAAATTTCTACATTGTTTGAGTTTAGTATTCTTACAACCGAGTGCAATGGCGTTTTAGAGTTCATACATCCCACTCCACTTAGTGAGATAATGCTTTATTATCGTTGTTTGTACCTTATTTGAGTTGAGTTTGACATAAACTTTCCACAGCCATAGAACCTGAATTTGGTAGTTGGTAAGTTAACGACTATCACATGAATAATGTTCCCTACATTTACTTCAATCGCCATAAAATTGGTCCACATCTTTAAATTAAGATGTCGACATACCAATCTCCAACCATCTTTTCCCCTTTCATTTCATTTTTACCACATTTTTAATTGTCATAAAAGTGAAGTCATTGTTTTAAATACTATTACATTCATTGTGTGCAAAACTCGTAATATATAGAATTCAAAAAGGCTATGAGAGTAGTAATTATGACATTGTAAAGACATTTAGGTGTCATTCGTTTGGAAGTTATTTTAGAATGACTGAAAGCGTTTTTGGTGAAATAATTTTGGAACTAATTATTAATAAAAATGCAAATAAATCTTGAAAAAACATTTGAAGTGATTCTTGCAAGAAGCGTTAGAAGTGATTTTGGAACCCATTTTCCTAAAAGCAATTTCAATCATTTTAAAAAATATTTCCAAACGCGTTGTTTCTAATTTGAGGTATTCTGCTGATTTATGGGTTCTAGATTTTTTTTTTTTGTCAAAAGGTAGAACTTTATTGAATTACATACGAATGGTTATATTTGCATCCTCTGCTAAAATATTAAAAAGAAATTCTGGACCTAACTCATCCTAACCAAATCTCCCGTCATGCTTAATCATGTGCGCCGCTATTGAGTGAGCTGCACGATTGCATTGCCGAGGGATGAAGCAAAACTCCACCAACTGGAATAAGCTCGATATCTTCCAAATATCTTGGAGATAAATATCCATAGCTACATCAGCCAAGACCTGATTGAGCATCTAAATCAAACCTTTTGAGTCTGATTCCACCACCAATCGAATACCAGGTACCATCACCGCACTACCAAGTATCCATTCCATTCCCACCCCAATTGACTCTGCCTCTGCCATAATCACAACCGCAAACTTCCCTTCTACTACCCCTCCTACAAGTTTTGGGATACCTGCGAAATCACGAAGCACCCACCCTACCCCACCCACCTTCGAATTTTTCCACTAGGCAGCATCATAATTCAGCTTCAAAGTTCCAAAAGGGGGTTTCTCCCAGTGCATCTCCGCCTTCTCCCTCTCCACGTCCCCCACACTTCCATCCCGTGCCTCCCTACCCCTCTGTTGTTCCCTCCCATCCATCGCCTCTACTTCACTAAATGCTTCCAGTTGCTTCCTCCACAACTCCACTGCCGTGTGTGGTAGAATCTGTGTCCCAAAAAATACCACATCATTCCGACACTTCCAGATTCGCCAAAACCCAAACACTACCTGCTGCAATATTGAATCAGCATCCACCTCCTTCTCCAATCGCTCCACTAATCTCTGCCAACCCTCCAAAAAATCCACCACCCTTACAGCCGTCAAATCAATTTGCACGGACGTCCCAAACCAAAAAGCACGGGAAAACTCACACCCAAAGAATTAATGGGCCTCCGTCTCATTTGGCATCCCCCAAAGATCACACTTGTTTACCACCCGAATTTGTCTCATCTCCAAGTTATGTCTCACAGCTAACGCCTTCCGACATGCAATCCAAATAAAGAACCAAAGTTTATTCAGAACCAAGAGAGACCATGTCTTCTTCCATATGTTTCCCATCTCTCCCGCCGAACTCGACATGTCCCCCGCCTTTACGTCCAAACTCACCATTTTTCAACATCTCCATCGCCACATAATACCACGACTGCACCGAATAGAACCCATTATTTGTATAATGCCAGATTCTCTTATCCCTGCAACCCAGTCTACTGATTGGGATAGCCTCAATTATATCCACGTCTTCCCGATCCACCATTGCCTCAACCAACTCCATTCTCCACCCCCGTCTATCCAGAGAGATTAGCTCACTAACCTTCACATTAGGAACCCCTTGCCGCATCATATATTCGGGGCTCCTAATGTGAAGGTTAGTGATGACAGAGCTTCCGAATATATGATGACAGAGCTTCCGCACATAGGAGAAACAAAAAAGGCAACATTGGTCTCCCTGCCGAAGCCCTCTTTCCGGTCTGAAAATAACCCGACAGAACACCGTTCACCATAACACTATAAGACACTATGGAGATACATTCTTTAATCCAATCACAAAATTTGGGATGAAAACCCAACTGCCCCATAACACCGATCAAAAAACCCCATTCCACCCGATCATAGGCTTTCGCCATATCCAATTTAATCGTCATCCGACTATCCACCCCGTCCACCCCTTGCTTTAAAGAATGCAAAATTTCATGAACCACCAGAATATTATCATGAATTTGTCGTCCCGGTACAAATGCTGACTGATTAATACTAATAACCCAATCCATCACTTTTTTAAGTCTCCGTGTCAGCACCTTGGTAATAATTTTATAAATGACATTGCACAAAGATATCGGCCTCAACTCCGTCATCTGCATTGAAATTACGCGCTGGAGATGCTAATGTTTTCGGTTTCCATTGAGCTACTATTAGTGTTGAATTTTCCTTACTGTTTCTGCCATGGTTTTATTTTCGTGGTTTATTCTGTATTTGACATGAACCCTCAATTGTTTGGGGTTTTTGTGCTCATCCAAGTTCATTATATTTGGCCCGTGCATGTTTTAATGAAATTTCCTCTTTGTTCTTAAAAAACACACATTTTGGCTTCTTAAAAGTGGGATAGGAAAAGCACTGTGTCCAAATAGAAGCAAGGCATTTTTATATCCCACGATTAATTATTTTCAGAGTTTTCTTTCTCGCATGATTTTACAGCATTAGATGCATTAGTTTCTATAAATCTTCCTTTTTTTTAGTCTCACAATATTTGTGATTATTTTTTTTGTAATCTCATATTTTTATTTGCAAGTATCCTCTTCTTGGGTCATATTCTTCATCTGATTATAATATTTTTCCCCTTTTATAAATGAAATATATTGTACCCTTTGTAAGAAAATAAACTAATCGGGTACAGCACACTCATGATTAAAACATACATAAGATTATATTTCAGCAAAGTAACAACGACAAAAATGAGACATTAAAGAAGTTCGTGAACTTAAAACACAAAAGCTCAATTTTGAGACTAAAGTAAATAATTCAGGAATTATTGCTCTAATTCACTCTCCTCTACATTATTGCTTCAAGCCTTTGTCAAAACTCTCATTCTCTTGGAATCCAACATGGGCAACTTGACTTTTTTCCCTTGGTGTTTGCAAGTGTGTCAAAAGGGTAGAGAGTGTACTTGTTTGAGAAAACCAAAATGTAGATGAGAGAGAAGTTTAAGTCCATGCACTTTTAGTACGCCATACACTTGGCTTAATTGATCATAGCCAAGTCCTCGTTCTCTGGCATTCCTAAGTGGTCCTCCAAATAAGACATGTACTCTCCTATTCCTTTGTCTTGTCTTGTATCTGCTGATACATGTTTTTCTTCCCAAATACACATAACACAAACAAAATATCAAACTTTTGAATCGAATAAAATATACAGCTTTAACTAGTTATAGAAACTGTCATAAATTGGTTTACCTATAGTAGCACTTGCGTTTGAGGACTGTTATTTGCTTGTTTACTCCAAAAGGGAAGGAACAAATGTAGCCAATTAAACATGCATATTCTCATCTGGCTGTATCTGCCTACCTGAGAAATAATTTAATCAAATGAGGGAGGCAGCTAGCGTGATGGGTTCCTAGGTGGTTATTTTTGTACTTGAATAGGAAACTTTTGATTACAAGTTTTAACCAATACATGATTCCAAGCAGAAAACTTATCACATAAGTTCATTTCAAAAACTATATGATAGTAATGCTCTTAGGGCATCTTTGGTAGGCTGATTGGGATAGGTTTGTGACCAATTAAAATGGATTTGAATCAAGCTCATTGTTTGTTGTGTCAAAATGCGAGATTGACAGGACTGAACATGATGAGTTATGAATCCATTATAGAGTGAGTTCATTACAAGTTCTGTCTTACCGATCCATGCCAAAAACTAAGGCCCAATCTCATCCAGCCCACCAAACAGACCCTTAGGGTTGGAGAAGTTAGGACGGGGTAATGTGTTAGAATTAGACTACGTTCAGGATTTATTTCCTTCTGATGAAGCTAGAAAGAGAAAACTCTCGTTATGAAGGTTAATTGATCTTGCGTGGAGGATCCTTAGCCTATAACAGCGTCGCGATCCCTAATTGTCGATATGTTATTTTCAAGATGGAAAATGTTTTGAAAATCAAAGTTATGGAGCGAAATTTGTGGATTCCGCATAAGTTAGGTATTCTCTTGGGAAAAAAAACTACCTAGAAAGCATCTTACATGAAACGAATTTACCGCCACATGGCGTTCTTGTTCTAGCAATGCAAAGTCATGTAAAGATAAACTCATATATGGCATTGTATAATAAGACCGAGACGCTAGGATAAGGGTGAATTTTTTCATGTAAGCTTTTTTCCTTCTCACGGTAGACTTATCTGGCAAATAATCTAATGCCTAGGCATGTATAATACACATGGCGTGCCCTTTGAGCACAAACTGAACCGATGGGTGTTTGAAGGGCCCATTACTCAACGGGATAATATTTCATACTCATTCACAAAGGTCGCTATTCAGTAGATTACAGGAAAGTAATTTAGAAGAACGATAGCACAAGATACTTATCCTTTTTGTCAATTGGTACCTGAAACTAATCACGTAGTACTTTCGAAAAGGAGTTCTGAAAACTTGTACAGCTCTAACGGACTTGGTAATTACGGCATTATTCAGTTGCCCGAGTCATACTATGAAAAACTTCAAGCAGCAATGGATGAGTTCCTCTCGCTGAGAATGCGGTAGTAAGTGTCGTGATCCGATGTGTCTCTGAATCCAGGAATGAAATCCGAAAAGAATCTAAGGACCGCAGCTAAATTTTGCAAGTCATTGGAGGTACATGCTGACTCGAGAAACAGCGAAGGTCGAATGGTACTGACCTGAAATTTTCAAATCAAATTAAGAGTCAGGAAAAGCGCTTTCGTAAAATAAAGAAAAAATAACATATACAGTCAGGAAAAATTTGGCATATAAGGAATTACATCAAAGAATTACTAGATAGATATACTGAAACTTAATATTTTGGAAAATAGCTAAAAATGTCGATACCTGGAAAAGAAAAAAGGAAAAAAAACTATACAGAATGGAAAAGGATACAGCAATGACAGTTCAAGAAAACATCTAACGGTCTTAATAAAGCAAACCAATCACTAAACACAACATAATAGGTTCAGCAGTCTCAACAGCAAGAGTTTAAGAGCCAGGGAGTGGCGTTAAAACACAGCAAAAATAAAGAGACGTAAAACCAACAGGAAAATGTATTGGCAATCTGATTGAGAATATACAAAAAACATCCGTTCTTTCCTCTGATTCCAAGATGGGAATTACCTTGTACTTCCGTGCATAGCGTAATGCTTCAAGGTAATATCCATCTTGCACTAGTAACAGTACATAGTCATGGTGTAAAGAAAGCTGCCTCAGCATATCTAAACCCAACTTCCTTGTTCGAGAGTTCTGACGGCCAGACTCTAGGAGTTGCATTGCTACTTCTTTAGAAGGTTCAAGAATCTGTTGAGAAACAGTTCTCCCCGTGAAAATCAGACCAAAAATAAGCAGCATACTGTCGCAAGCATACATTTATAATAGGCTGTTCATATACCTTGTTTAAGACAAACTGCCCAAGTTCTGCATATCGCTCACTGCGTGATAGTAATTGTACGGTCAGGACATAGAGATTAGGATGGACTTCAACCTTTTCAATATTAGCACTGCAAAACAATAGCAAATAAGTATAGAACTGTGATCATTGCCTGATACATTCAAATTTAAAGTATTTAACTTCACACTGATCACAGGAAACCTAATATTCTGGAGACATTTTTAAAGAATGTTTGGGTCTACGTAGGCTAGCCCCTCAGGCTGAAGTACTGACCAAGCAAATGATAACTTGACATCACCATGTTCACAAAAATCAATGTTTTCAATTAAAGGGCAGGGGAAAAAAGAATAACAAGAGGGGGGCAACTATGGTTTCAATATCCAATGATCAAGCCTGCCAAAGGAGTAGTAATAGTGAAATAGTGTTTACTTCAAGCCGGAGAGAAAAATTAAGTCTTCTTAACCTCATCAATATCCATTAAAAAAATTTTATACGTACTTATAAGATATGTACCTTTCCAGGCAATTTTACAGTTATACAATATCAACCTGTTTTAGTAAAAACAATCAACCAACTAGTCAAACCCCAGGTGCTTGACTCCTCAAATACGAACTACACATATTAACTGTGCAGTGCAAACACAAAGGGAAAAATTATGCAAATTCATCAAGAGCCTTGCTAAAACTGTGAAGTGCAGAGAATAAATATCAGGCTAAAACTCTTCTACCTAAGTCCATCACGACTTTGCGTTCAAGGCCCTCATTATTAAAAGATTCATAAATATGTCATACCTACGAAGAAACTCAACAATGATGGCAACCAAGTATGAAGGTTCTCCAATAATCTCTTCCTCAACAGGAGCGAACACAAAACTGTACATTTCATAAGATGAAATTACTGGAGAGGTCGGTTGGGACTCTTGCTGCTCCGACGCATTAGCATCCAATGGGCTGTTGCCGGATCTAAGAACCTGATATTGCAAAGATGAAGACCGAATTTCACCGCCAGAAGTTTCAGCACCTGTTAACTTCCCCCTGTCCATTTTACCATCGAACAATTGAGAGTTATTTGAAGTGGCCTTTGGCGCTTCAAAGCTTGTACTATCCTCAGAGTCGGAATTTGAATAGGTTAAAAATCTGTTAGGCGATTCACTGTCCAATCCAGCAGCAGATTCATATTTAATGGACTTCCCAACTGTGTCTACTCTTCTAGAAGATACATCAGCACTAGATCTAGGGCCACTCATCTGTGGCTCACCAGAAGGCAATGTTTTTGCAGATTTTATTCCCTTAAGATAGGTGCCTGTCTTAATAGAGTGGGAGTAGGAGGAAACTAAAACGTCTAATGCCCGAGACACTGTAGACACAGGTCTGCGTTCTAGAATAACAGTGCGTGCTATTGATAAGCACAGTTGTTTAGCCTGAAAAGGAAATGGAACAAAGTTAAAGCCAATAGTCATTAAGCAGTTGCCTGAAAAAAAGCAATGAAACACCACAAGAACATGAAACCACTCGACCAGATGTTACAGACCATAAGTATTTATCTTTTTAACTGCATGCTACATCTTGGATGGTAAAATGGTTTTGACATAATGAGCAACCCAAAATAGCCACTAAAAAAATAATATAATTGCATGCTGTAAGCAGCTGACATTTACGAAAAGAAAGAAAATCTAGCAACTGATGAGCATGGCAAAACCGAATGAAGAATTCTACCTTATTGGCTTCTAACTTCCGCCGTTGCAAGAATTCAAGTACTGATGGTACTTCTGAGCTACTGGCAGAAATTGCCTAGGAACAAAGAGAAAGACAGGTTATGCAAGAAAAGAACCCTTTTAGTTTTCTTACTCTTAACTGATGGAAGAAGAAAAATCTTATTACTAGATTGAAAAATGGAAATAAATGGAAACTTGCCTCCAAATCTAAATGAATCTTCCACAAAAGTTGATTAGCAACATCACAGATGAGATCAGGAACGAGAAAAGTCCAATTATCTCCGTAGACGATTGCTTCATGGTCACTTAAAACATTAACTTCTGAACTTTCACTATCTTCTCTATTTGATCTCAGGGAAGAAGAATTAGACCTGGGGAAACCCCTGAATAGTAGAGGAAGTGGGGCTGATATGGGTGCCCGAGAATCTGCAAATATATCATATAGTATAACAACCTTCGCATCAACTTGATGCACAAGCAATACATTATCAACCACACTCACAGCAACCTTGCTTGAATAAATTGGCAAAGAACCCTGAAAAATATAGGTAAACACCATTTGTGTAGAATAAGTATATATTATGAGTAAATTTGAATAGCGACCACATGAAGCCTAGGTTTACTCACAAATGCACTAAATTAAACTGATCACATGAAGCCATTATTTACTCATAATTGTACCGACACTCTCTCACAAACATCACCCACCGATAAGATCCAAATTTACCAAGAATTTTTTTTTCATATCCTTTATCTATGCAGATGAATTGAGTACAACCAAACAGTAATACTGACAAGGAGGCCAGCCCCAATTGTACATGTAGCCTCGCGAAGATAATGACTGGAAATAATATAAAGCAAGATTTCTAAGGATTGGCAGTTTACACTCCAGTAATTTAGATATATCACTGGAGTATCACAGAAGTATCAGTGCAATATACATATAACGCCCTTGCATAACATACCTATGCAAAATATCTTGAAATGTGTATTTTACATTTATGATTTACCTGAAAACTCTCCAATGGAGAGATGTAAAAATATCCATCTTCGCCAGAAAATGTAAATAAAAACCTTTTTTTTAACATCTTTTGGTTTGGTGGTGGGTCCCGCCAATCAAAGGGAAAAAAATAATTGGAATCTCCCATTTACATCTCCCGTTGGTTTTAGCATTTCAATTTTGCATCTCCCCATTGGAGACATTCTCATAAAGGGAATCAAACCCTTCATCTAGCTTACTCCTAACCCATTTTCCCACCCACCCTCATCACTACGGCCAGTTAGTTGACATTTCAAATTAAAGTGGAGCAAAAGATTATAACAGACAGTTTGAACACAAAATTTACCTGTTGTACAACCACATCACGGTAAAACCTGTAAGAGTGAAGGAGCATTGCAATCCTATCAACTTGCAGACAGTATATTCTGCCATAGCTGAAAAATGAAAGGCAGTATATAAGCCTTAATTTTGGTTGGCCAATAAAATCTGGCAAAGAGAAAAATAGGATAGGGACCTACACAGTGACTATAAAAATATCTTCAGCAGCAAGGACAGGTTTATTGTTAGCCTCAGATTTAGCCATTGCCATCTCAAACTTTGGCAGACGAATAATGCCTGCAGATGAGAGCTACCCAGAAGAAGTAGCACATGTGTCAAGACTAAAATAAGAGAGTGCACTGAATGCCATACAAGCATATATATGAATAACTCTGCTAAGAAAGATCATTACAATGGGACTACAAGACAGAAAACTATGTTGTGAAATAACTCTTTTACTTTTCTTTAACAACAAAATGCAAATAATAAATACTGCCAATACTGCCACATATGTTACAGCAACAATTGTTCATGGAAGTAATTTCCTGATCCATTTTTCTTAATACCAAGACAGCAAACTTAAAGTTCTAAAACAAAAACATTATCAGATTTACACATACCTGAAAACCATTGAAGGTTTTGCACTGCATTCCTGAAGCAAGAAGAACCATGCGACTTTCATGGGTGTAAACATACCAACTCACATTCAATTTCCTCGTCTCAACCAATTGGAGTGATTTTGACTCAGAATTGTAAGCAAACAAGTCCAGCCCACTGAGATTGAAATCCATGCAAAATGAAAGAAAGGGTAAACCTTGGCATAAGCAAATGTGGTCGAGAAAAATTTCTATTGTAAAGATCATTCCCTAGAAACGGTTCACAAAACATGCTCTATCTCCTCAAAACTCAAGATTTGGTACAATACAAGACCCTCCACCTAGAAATCCTTTGCATGGGGCCACAACAAAGACAAAAGTTTCCTGACCATGTAACTCAATGGGCAGATTATACACGAAAAGCATGGCATGTTTTTAGTGGGAAAATGGAATTGTATCCAAATAACCAAGAAAGCACCCTTTAAATATAGTAATTTAAAAAAAAAAAAAAAAATATTAAAAACCCTCGAGCAATGACCCAATGGTAATCTTTTATGGCTACTATTACTTGGTAAATAATGGTACTTGAAAAGTAGCACTTTAAGTTCTTCTTGATGACCAGACATCCATTACCATGTTAAACAAGCGGAGGAAAGATTGGCCATGACAATAACCTGCTCTCTGCTTGCAGCACTACAATCCTTCACACCTCCAAGCTATCAAAGGCCATTACCCTGTGTCGGTCCTACTTAACACAGGATCCTCCGAGAAGAGATCCAGATATTATCCTACCCTTCAACATTTTTGCATGAAGTCGCCCTCAATAAATTATAAATTTAGAAATAGAAGGTTCGTATATATCTTTTTGTTACTGCACCACAAAAGAGGTACATTTTGGCAACATAACCCAATTTGTTTTGTCTTTCCTGTGTTTTTAACAAACAGAAGTGTATCCCTGGACCTCAAAAAATAAGTGGCCTTTAACTAGTTTACTTGTCCTCCAAAGTAGGAAAAGTCTAGAGGTATAGCCATCTTCATGAAAAAAAAATTCTTGACAGAAGCAGAACCATGAATGACCATCCAGTCATCAAGATACTAGAATTTTCTCTCAAATGATAAAAATCTGCCTATTTGATAGATCAATGGTCCAAGTTCAACAGAACAGATGGGTAAGACTAAGTCGCACAGACATGGATACGCGATACGATACGATACGATATGGTGATACAGAAAAGGTACAAAAACCAGGAAACAGACCAACAATACGCCAATGAATTATGCTATAACAAATACAAAATAAGTAAAACAGAAAATCCATCATTCTGCATCCTGACAAAATACTTTGCTCATTGGTCACCTATCCTTTCCGGAAAAACTTAAAGTCGTCAACTTAACCAATACACATTTGGATATGCATGCAGCCGTAGCGGGGTGCATCCATATCCAGTAGTACATATCTTAATTTTGGAATATATTTGCTTTATAGAGTATGACAGCAGACTAAGCCCTTTTGCATGTTTAACATTTTTTGCTTCCCCAAAGAACTATATGTATCATTGTATCCAGAAACTACAAAGATAATGAATATACGAATAAATACACAATTCAAGTAATATAATTGATTCAGTAATACTCGTAAAAAAAGTGAGGAAAAACGTATCCTTACCTGGTCTTTACAAATACAATATCACACACTGGGCAATCTGTCCAAAAAAAACCCAGTATGCTCTCTGACTCTAACTTGCACATCTGACTAAAAGTTTCCCCACTTCCTCTATCACAGAACTGTATCTCGTGATCAGATCTTTGGATTGCTATAAACTTTGCATCTAATGAATATCGAATAGATAAGATGGGGCCTTCACTAATTGAATCAGAAGTAGGAGTAACCACAGGATCAAAAGGAACAGTTTTCCAACAGAAGACCTATCTCCAAGAAAAAAAAAAGGAAAATAAACACACCACCCGAATCAAATTGGAATTAAAGACTTAAAGAATTGGAAACATTCAAATACAATATCATAGTACCTGATCTGATGTTGGGGAAAGCAGCAACTTATTGCCATCATCATAAAATAAACCCTTTGAACCAGCTACGCTGCTTCTTCGGGGCAGATATGGAATATAAACATGTGACAGAGCACCAGACCCACTCAAACCAATGCTAGACTGTGAACTTGATGCTTTTCCAGACATGTTGTTTGATTGATTTTCAGACTTTTGAAGAGTTATTGCAGGGCTTAGCAAGTACTGCTACAGATAATGGGAATCCTCAACCAGGCTCTGGGCTGGAAAACAAAAACAAAAAATTGTTTAAGGTACAGAAGAAAGAGATGAACTAAATACTCTAAAGGATCATGTAAGTGGAACCGTATGAAAGTTAATCAAAATTTTCTAGAAACATGAAGCACCTTTTCCAAATGGTCCTAACTACTGTCTCCAAGCACAGAAGGTCACACTTGCTGGCTCACGGCTTTCCTCGCAGCTATTCAGAAGCAAAAAAGGAGACTCAAAAGCAATTTCTCTGAAAGATTACAAGTGCAGATCTGCCATACAATATGATATCTACTATTAATATCAAAATGATACCACATTTTGCATGCAACTCTTTAAAGCAAGAAATTCTTTCAAGCACATATCACGTTCAACTTGTGGAACCTTTGCTGCAACACAACCCCCGTATTCTTTTGCCTGCGTGGAAGAGATATATTAAAAATAATGCACCATACAGGTTCCAAGGTTTTTTTGTATACAAGCAGCTCCAAGAAAATATCAGTTTAAAATAAAAACTTTGTTCTCCAAACTGCATTTAATGTTTTTTAAAGATTGACTGTACAATGTAACCGAAAGGACACAAAAGATTAATTTAAGAAGCTATTATACTTCTTCGTTTTCCACATAATCTCTCTTCTTCTACCTGAACATGATTTCAATGTTTATGACTCCCCATGACAATATAAATTTTTCCTGCCAATATTCCACGCTCGGATAATTTCATGTATCCGGAATGAGTATAACTCTACGTAATAATATAACATCTTCATAAAAAATCATACACTATTTTTTGTGCAAAGCTTCAAACTTGACAACAACCAGAAACATCTCGTGCATCAAAAGTTTAAGGCTACACTTCTCAACCTAAATTTAAAACCTTGTTTAAATTCCCGGGTACTGAAGGTCTCCGTGCAGCTTCTCCCAATCCCGTAGCACTTTAAACTAAAATTAAACATTCCAAAATCAACAAATTCGACCGCAAAACCGCCCAAAACAAGGATAGAAAACCTTCTTGGATCAAAATTTACTCATTCACGTATAATTAACATAATCAGTACTTGCAGAAAGTAAAGACATTTACATACCTGAGCTGCACAAGTCACTAAAATTCGCTTAAGGGTGGAAGTAGAGTTCCTTTCTTTCATATCCCCTTACTGTGAAAGAAATAGCAAAATAAATAAACAAAATTGTTAATAAAATAGTTATAAATCTAACAAAAATCGTGGAATTGTAATACACGAGCTCAGCTAAAACAACGCAACAGTAAACAAATCCCTCAATCAAACCCTAACTACAATTCGTTCAAATTTCCCAATTTGTTTTTTACAAAATTTTACGCAAAATTCCACAGCAGCAAGCGGAAGAAGAAGGAGAGAGAGAGATGGAAGTTACCAGATGAAATTACCATCGGAAGATTTGAGACGCTCACAGTAGAGAAGGCGAAGATCTCAGAGACTCGGACCGTGTGGTAATGTTTGGGGACGGAAACTGGAAAGGACTAACCGATGAACCTAACAGTCAGTGTCGGGCGTCAACGAACAGCCACGTTAAAGGTGGGCTTTGCGCCATCTAGTCTCTGGATGTAATCAGGTGGACCTTTGATTTGTGGCTTAGAGCTTCAGCAACTGGCCCAGTAATCAACTGGACTTTCCAGCGTTTGTAAGATTTTTTAGTGTGACCGGAACATTGAGTAGTAGATCACGTGTCATTATACAAATGGTGGAATATATGTCAGAGAGTCAATTGAGAGATTTATCAATTCTCTGTCACATTACAGTTTAACATTAATTATCGTGCTAACATTATAAAACATTGTTAAAAACATGAAGTGTCAAAGAGTCAATGGAGAGTCTCATTTTTAAGATAGTCTCCTTAGCTTTTCTCAAAAAAATAAAAAAAGCTTAACTACATTATTTCACCTATGAGTGTACGTACGGTGCACCTAAACCTTAAATCTAAGAGAAAATTGTAGCATTGGTTCCTCAATTTTAACCCAATTAGAGTAATGGTCCCTTAACTAAATATTCATGACAATTGGTCCCTTAACTCATCAAAATGTGCAGCTATGATCCTTTCATTAACTCCGTCAGAATTCGATAATTTCCGACGGGAAATGGACTACAGCAGGGTGTGTATAATTTCTATAGCTCCACCCACCTTATAATTATTTACATACTAATTTATTTTATATTGTTACACAATTAATGAGTTGTTTTTACACAATATTAGGTTTGTGGTCTACGGTACCAAAAATGGTACTAATACCCCTTGATTTGAGTAATGCAATCACATTCATGCATAATGATCTACATCAATTAATTAATATTGTACTAATTTGAGTAATGTAATAACATGGGTACAATATTAACAATGTCATTATGTGTTATGACCTATAACCTTATCATTATTATAAAACATCGTACTGTAAAGTTTGACAATTACAATTACATTACTTGTAATTTGGACGTACGTTGATCATCATTAATATTATGTTGCAACGTTATTAAACGTGAAGACAAAAAAGTCTAAAATAAATATATGACTGGCAATTTCATGACGTTCGCTAATAATTTTACTAAAACAACATATTTCAGTACCCCTTTTTGTTTTTAAAATAAATAATAGAATTTCCTTATTAATTTAGCTACTAGTGGATTTTTCTTTGAGTGCATTCTATATGACTCGATTCTCATACTTTTGCGCACACGAAGACTTCCGAGGCACTCATCCGATATAATCATCAATAATGGCAGCTAATTATATCTTAATTTGATGCCATCATCAAACATTGAAGGCATATTCATGTTCTTACTTAACTTAACCACTTTCTAATTATTAGAAATTATACTTTGTGTTAATATTAATTGTTTTTGTTGGAAGGAGATGGTTGACATGTCGTTTATTGACCCATAATTTTTTTTTTTTTTGGCAATTATTATTTAATATATATATGTTTTTTTGGCAATTACTATTTTTTTTTTTTTTTGGCAATTACTATTTAATATTTTTTTTTTTTGTTTTTTGTAATTACCTGTAGCCAGCTCATGGACATCTTATGTTATTGACCAAAACAAAGGAACATCGTTTGTTGGTTTGCCAGACTAGTCGTTCTCAACTGCTCGCGGCAAAAGATTTCGTCACCCTTTGTTTTGTGTTTGTGGTTATAATTGGATTTGGATCCTGAGGCAATTGGTAGGGATCTTCTTGATTAGTGGATCATTGGATTTTTATCCAACAATTACGAACATGAGACCCTTTGAAAGTTATAATAATTGTAGTCGTTAGATAAAAATTCAACGGTCAACTAACACTGGTCAGAAGGATCCCGACCAGTTGCCTCAAAGAGGATCCAAATCCGTTATAATTATTTATATATTTTTTTACTTTGAATGGGTTGGACTATAATAAGATTTTGTCTATAATTGCATGGAAATTATAAAACAATATTCCGAGAAAAGAGAGATTCGAATTTGGAAACTCCGACCAAACAGAGGATTTTTTTTTTCTCCTGTACAGCGATATATTTGTACACTAGGGAATGAGAGAGTTCAGTTAAGCCACATATTGGAAAAAAATTTCAGTGTGATTGGCACACGAAGTGGTATACCACGTGTTACTATACAAATTTTGGAATATGTGTGTTAAAAAGTTAATAACTTAAAAAATAAAATTTCTCACCATTTACATAAAAACACATGATGTACCATCCGTGTTCGCGTCACAATTAAAATTTTCTCCACACATTGAGCAATCTAATTTGATATCGAATTCACCATCCACAAAATTCAAACCTAAAACATCTTACTCACAAATGAAGAAGAATACCACCAGACTGTAATACTGAATAATACCAAACTAGAGTTTTAGACATGCTAGCATGCGCGAATTTAAATTTCTATCGGTATTGCTCGAATCATAATTATTGAAATTCAATGTTAAAATTAGCAAAGCACATTTATACATTTCAATGTAAAAATTGTATTAGGGGAATATGTCGTCATGGTCGATGGCTGATCTGCTAGGAGGTTAAGCTGGGCGAATTAACCTTGTGGAGACCAAAAATGTCTAAGCGAGGTTCACCAACGCCTTTGTGTCTGTTGTCGACATTTATTGAAAGACTTTCTCGGCGAATGTTTATATCCGTCAACAAACTCGCTTGGAAGCTGTTCGCATTTGTCGACAGCCGTGCAATATGTGACTATAGGCCATCAATTGTTTAACAAAATGTCACAATGAAAATTTTACGTTTTGTTTATGTACAAAAAAAATTTGTGCACTATGCGTGCTATTTCCTTACTTACTACCTTTCCCTAAGAATTTTTCCTATATTTGCGACCACAATAACTTGCTATTAAAACTCTCTCACAAATATGCAATTTTTGAGGTGTTGATCGTATGTTTCTAGGGCTCATAAGATATTAATATTGTCACATCCCCGCCCAGGCCTCCCATATCCCGGGCTCGACTCCGCCGTAGCACGATATTGTCCGCTTTGGGCCCCAACCACACCCTCACGATTTTGTTTCTAGGAACTCACACTAGAACTTCCCAGTGGGTCACCTATCATGGGATTGCTCTCGCGCGAACTCGCTTGACTTCAGAGTTCTTACGGAACTCGAAGCTAGTGAGCTCCCAAATGGCATCGTGATAGGTAGAGATGAGAATATACATATGTTGACCCTAAAAATTACAAAGCCTATGTGGCGCGCAGGCCGAGTAACTAATAAGCTAACTACGTCATTCGGTTGAATGCGGGGCCTGCCAACTCGTCGGCCAAGGAGTAAAATTTGTTGATGTTGCGTTGAGTGTGCTGCTGACTTCTTGATCTTGCGATTGTAGCCGAGGAAGGAACAAATCTCAGCCTTTTAGTTCTCGAGCATGAAGACAAGGCTGCTAGTTCTACGAAGTTCAATATCGAATTCGGCTCTCAAGGTGCCGAATGTAGTAACCTGGTAACACCTCACTTCACCAAGAAGGCTAATGAGATGACCTCTGCCAATAAGGATTCAAAAATCCTTCTTGACCAAGACTTGGATAGATAACCAGTCGGCCTCGACACAATGCTGTTCATCCAAACTGAAGGTGTTTCGCGGTCGGCTGATTTTACGGCAACAGTGTTGTTTATTCAAACTGAAGGTGTTCGCCGGTTGCCTTCACAGTGCTGTTTATCCAAATTTAAGGTGTGTTGGCAGAAAAAAGAAAATAAAAAAAATCTCAAAGTGTTTGAGAGGTTTGCGCATAACAGTTGTGTGTTGAATTGTAGGTCTTTTCTTGTTGCCATTGCCTCTGTATTTATAGGGCTGATTACTTGCTTGGCACGGCCTGGACGATAAGTAGAGCATTTCAATTGCACCTAAAGACTTTGGAATATCCTAAGAAATAAAACGATGACCACATGCGAATCTAGACGTCAAATAGGGACTCTGCATTCTAATCCTATCTTATTCCAACTTTGACTTACCTTTACCCCATCACTGAATTTGTTGGATGGTCATACACGGTTCTTTTCTCATCCAAAACAATCACCTTGTTTTTCTCAATGCCTATACGCCCCACACGTTGCAGACACCTATCCAATTTGCTACTGGAACTTATACCACCGGCAAGTTACCTATGCATGCATGAAGACCATGCATCCCACAATTCTAATCAAACCCCATACTGATATATTCAGCCGTAACCATGCATGAAGGCCATATGACAAGATGGAATCCAACTACAATCTTGTTGGATAAAAAATCTATTTGTTGATGTAATTAAACTCCAAGATAACTACTATGATGGATAATATCTGGATATCTTTAATCAGAATAATTATCGTGAAATTTAATAAAAACATCTTTATCCTAGGAGCGATTCAAATATTTTGTCCATCCAATGCCGTACCGATTATGTAAAATCGGGCCCAAACAACATATAAGGCTTACATGATTCTCGCCCTTGGGCAATGTGAGATCTTACAATCTACCCCCCTCAGGGCCCCGCTAGGTAGAGATGAGAATATACATATAAGATTTACAGAATTCTCATCCCTGGACGATGTGAGATCTTACAAAAATGGTAATATGGATGCTAAATATGGTAATAGTTGTGGTTATTTCTTGAAATAAACTTTTATATTAGTGAAATTTACTACCTTGCATGAATAGTCATTATTATGGCACCTCAATCCAGAAATCAACTTGGCAAACCTAAGAATTTTATGCCATTAGATGATTTTATTTTGTTTTGTCTTTCATTTTCGTTAATTTAGATTGACCCATTTTAATAGATTTTTTGACTTCGCCACTTAGCCTAGCACACCACCTTAAAAAATAGAAAGAAAAAAAAAGAGTCATAGCTTCAGCCTCATCATTTGCAATTTCTTTTGTGGTTATATAATAAAGTTATTAGTTATTTATTCCCAAAAATTATGGTGGGTTAGGCTTGATCATATCTTTAACCCCATGCAATAACTTTCATCCATCTTCCTTTATATATGGACCAACACTTTTATGTTAGGGAGTTAAAAATTCATCAAAGTAGTTAGGTGGAGATACAGTTTTTCACGTTATTGACAAAGCGTCTAACAAATTTTCCACAAAACTTTAAATAATAGGGTGCTCCAAAGAAAGACTGCAAGGTAAATTTGAGAGTTTTTCTCAAACATGATGATAAACCACATCATCAGTTTCTAAGAAGAAAATTGAAGCTGCCACTCAGTACTCTGGTCTGGTAATATTTTTTTTTACCTGTAAGTAAGAGATCTTAGGTTCAAATCTTGTAAATGACGAATTCAATACCAAATTAGATTGCCCATTATGTAGTTTAGCCAAAAAATATATCGTTGTGAGGACAAAAGGTTCATGCCACAATGACCAACTAATATCAAGCAGTCGGGGTCAATCATCAATGTATGTCCAAACCAAGCACAACAAATGTTGTATGCCAAGACCAAACACAAGAAAAGAAACCTAAGAAGTGTTTTTTTTCTTCTTAGAAACTGATGATAATTTTGGCGAGTTGAGCTCAATTCTAACCCCATTTTTCTCTTAAATAAAGCAAACATAATTACTAAATTCTCAAAACTTTCAAACAAGTTTGATGCTTATGATTTCAATTCCACTTTCTCTACTTAGAAACTGATGAAAATTTAAGCTGCCACTTAGTAATATAGTATGGGGGTATTCCTCTTCACTTGTAAGTGAGAGGTCTTAGGTTTGAATCTCCTCACTTTTTCTACTTAGAAACTGATGATGTGTAGCTTAACTGAATTCTCATTCCTTCATGTAAAATATATCGTTGTGAGGACAAAGGGTTCATGCCACAATGATCAACTGATATCAAGCAGTCAGGGTCAATCATCAATGTATGCCCAAACCAAGCACAACAGATGATGTATGCCAAGCGCAAGAAAATAAACCTAAAAAGTGTTTTTTTTCTTCTTAGAAATTGATGATAATTTTGGTGAGTTGAGCTCAATTCTAACCCTTTTTTCTTTTAAATAAAGCAAACATAAATATCAAATTCTCAAAACTTACAAACAAATTTGATGCTTATGATTTCAATTCCATTTTTTTAGTGATTCAATTGCTCTCTTTTGATCACAATTTTCTAATACAAAAGAAGAACCTTCAATTTTTCTCCTATTAATTATCTTATATTTTGTCTAATTTCTTCATATGGCCTCAAAACCCTTCCTAACGTCAATTTATAGCTCTATGACCACTTAAGTTGGGACCGATATACCAATAACACGAGTCAAAATAAAGGAAAATTGACAGGTCTTTGGATCCGACAGAGGGCATGAATTTCTCTTTTTCCTCTTCCAAATTTGCCATTTTTCTCACAAATAAAAAGTTACCCAACTCCCCCGTCGGCCATTGGACCCCGCCCACTCTTGCGTCCCTACCCCGTCGCACACCCACACAACTCCTGTGACCTCTTGACCCTCTGATAAACATTAAAAATTTAGAAAACAAGTACGGTTTAATAAATTCCAAGTGATTTGTTTTGCCAACGGCAACAGGGTCGTCTCCGGATTTTTTTTACGAGAGTTATAATGATCCACGAATCGTATATTGTGTGGTTAGTTTTTATCAAGTACTGTTTGTCTTTAATTTTAAATAAAAATATTTAAAATGATTTTTGATCACACGATGTACGATGAACAGATACGATTTACGGATTCCCAGAATCCTCACAAAGAGAATCAGGCGAGGATCTAGATATTTTTTTTTTCAAGTATTTAGTATGTAAATTGATGTTACATATTATAATACAAGTAGAGAAACACATAAAAGTATATTCTTTATTTATTTATATTATTACACGTAAAATGCTGACTATACAAGTAGAGGAGTATGTAAAAATATATTCTTTTTTATTTATATTATTACACGTAGAATATTGATAGGTTTTATGTTCGAACATTGAAAATGACGATTCACAACTAATTATTCATTCACCTTTTGTAAATATATTGTTGTATAAAAATAATATATATGCAAGCTAAGAGGTGAGAGATATGATATACATTTAGGCAAATCGGCGAGAGAAGTCACATAATCGATAAGTCATAATAAATTGGTATTGCACTCGTTCTCAATAAAATTAGAACAAGAAAGCTTTCGTTTACAAATATAAAAGAATATTATTAGACCTTGATACAATTTTTTTTTTTTTTTTGAAAGAAGACCATACAAATGAAATTTTAAAAAATTAGAAAAATAGAAAAAAGAAAATAGCCCCACCATTTTCCAGCCAGCCTTACACTGAGCAACAGCTACTGTACCAAATTCACTCTCTCTCTCAGTCTCTCTCTCTCTAACCACTTTCTTTTTTCTCTTCCTTTTTTGTCTTCCTTTCTCTCTCTTTTCTCGGTTAGCATTTTCTCTCTCTATAACTACAACGGGTGGTGTGTAAGTATATGCTGAGGGGTTTATATGCGTATGAGTCCTTCTTACTCTCTCTGCAAAAAGGCTGAAATTCGATTAAGAAATGCTGATTGTTCGCCTTTGATCGAATAAAGCATCCCTTCCAAGGCAAGCAAAAAAGTTCAGATATCTCTCTCTCTCTCTCTCCTCTTTCATTTTGTCTCACTAACTCACTTGCAGCAGCTTCTCTCAGATCCGTCTCGCTCCGGCTTCCGAGACGATCTCTGTGATATAAAGGTCGCTTCCTCTCGACTTTTCTCCATTTGGTGCATGCAATTCCCAATGCTCGTCTGATTGCCTTTACAGGTGAGGCTAAAAAGCTTTGGGGTTTTTAATTTTAATTTTTTATATGCTCTGTTTGGTTAATTGTTGTTTGGAGTTTGGGAGCTGGAAATTAAGTGGCTGCGTTAAAATTGGGTAGAGAAAATGTAGGTAGCTGTAATTTTATTTGGGATATTTCTTTTCCTTTGTTTAATTTGTGTTTGGTTGCTGAGAAAATGAAGGAAAGTGGATAATATGGAGTTTCGGAATTTGCATTTATGTTATATGTGGTGACGTAAGCTTAACTAATTCAAGGACTAGGTGGAAAGAGTTGGTTTTTCGTTGTTCTCCGTATCGATAATGGGAGTTACTTTACACTCCATATGCCACAATCATCTTTTGCCTTTACAGTTTTCTTGGGAACCAAACACAGTTTTAGAGGATGGTAACTAGTAGAAGTACTCAAAATTTGAACTTTCAACTTCAATTCGGTTGCTTTTTTGAACTTGTAGTTACTTCTGTTGCCAGATAGTATAGCATTAGAACAAGCTTAAGAAAGTGTTAACAGATTGAAGAATTCAGAAGTTGAAGTAGTTGTTGATTGATGCTGAAGTGGAATTTTTTGTCATTGTGTAGAAGGGGAGTGACTTCCAGTGGTAATGGCGTCAAAATACGGATCAAAATCAAAAAAATTAGGTTTGAGCAGTTCAAAGGCTGCTAATTCCCCTGCATCTTCGACTACAACGTCTTCAAAACAATATTTGGAAACATCTATTGAATGTCAGAGCTCTCCAGCATCTTCTTCAGCTCGAAGTAAGCAACAGTACTTGTACTCGGAAAGTTTGCCGCAAGATGGGGAAAGATCCAAAGAAAACGTCACTGTGACGGTCCGCTTTCGTCCACTCAGGTCCATTTCACTAGTATAAATTGTGCTGTAGTTGTAAAGTTTCATGAGTACTTAATAAGTTGGCTGTTGGTTTTCGTCTATGTCTGGTATAGCCCGAGGGAAATTCGCCAAGGAGAAGAAATCGCATGGTATGCAGACGGAGACACCATTGTGCGAAATGAGCATAATCCATCAATAGCTTATGCATATGGTATTCTATTCTATTTCACTCCATCACATAAATAGTATTGCGTTCTCATTATATGATGCAATTGTGGGGAGGAAGAAAATAGTAAACCAAAGTTAATGATCTTGGGATAGTTGAATTGAACTTGCAAAAAAAAAAAAAAAAAAAAAAAAATCTACATGTAAGTGTGGATAGCTAAGATTCATTGAGATCTCACTCACTTTGCTTCGTAGTCGTCCATATATAAAAACAAGTCCATGCTTGGCAGAGAATAACTTTGTGTATATAATTATAAATGATAAAGGCAGTTGAACATTACAAGTTAGTGCAGAGTTTTTCCCTGAATTCAATCGAAGTTTATGGTTTCTTATAAAGTAAAGATGTTATATTTCTATATCCTGTTAGTGGATTTTTTTTTATCAAATGCATCGATCATAAAAACTCAGATAAGTTCATTTTTGGTTGAACTTGTATTTTTTTTGTTCATTGTTTGGTGCTAGATCGGGTATTCGGCCCTACAACAACAACGCGCCATGTCTATGATGTTGCTGCTCAGCATGTTATTAGTGGCGCTATGGAAGGCGTCAACGGTAAATTCTTTGACTTCTTGGTTTGATGAGCTTAAATTGTTAAATTGGTTTCAGCTTGATTACATGCCCTAGAAATCTTAACTGTAGTTTGATCAGCATTTCCTTTTTATTTAACCGGTTATAAAAGACAGGGAATGAAAATTTATGCGTGTGTTTTTTTTTTGGTACAAAGGAAGGGCAACAACCCATGCAAATGTGTTTTTCAACTAGTATTAAAACCAAAAATTGTTACCCAACTGTTTGGAGCTTTGTGAATCACAATTGGAAGCTTTAATTTTTTAGCATATATTGAGTGGTCCGGCCTGACTCAGTGATCTTGATGGCTAAATTTCGAATGGTTTTAGGAAAATTGGATAGTAATTGGGCTACATATAAAGGGCAGCACATTTCCCTCATATATATATATATATATTCATATAAGTTATAAACTATGTTTCAAGAGTCGTTCCGCTCTTGCTGGATTATTTAGGTTGGACATATTTTCTCTTTGCTTTTGTTTCCTTTACATTATCATATTAATTAAAGCACTAACTTTTAATTATAATTGTGATGAAGAATTTTGTGGAGTGCCATTCATGAAATCCATATCATTTCATATTTTTTCCCATTATATTCCACCAAACATGGCTTAATTGCATTGCAAGAAGTGGATATAATCCTTGCATGCACCCGGCGATGAAATTGTAAATCTATTCGGGAACTTGCAATTCTTACTCAGTCATTCATTTCAACAACATTCCAAGGAATTCCTGTTTCCATCCTAAAGTCTTCTTAACTAGGTTGCTGGATTCTGCTGGATGATGCTATTGGTATGAGAGTTGATTGTTAATTCCCATTTGCTGAAGTGTAGTTGTATTCTGGTCGTGTACTGAATGAAGAAAGTAGAGAATCTTGGGACTTAATGGTCTATTGCATAGGGAAAACCTGAGATCAATAGCTTTTGGTGAACGATTGGAAACATAAGATGATTAATCTTTTCCGGTTTTTGGCCTAAAAAGTTTCGTTGACCATCGAGAAAAATTTGGGATCTTCTCTTTCTAAAGCTTTGTGATTCTGACTAGATAACCTATTTGGATGAACACACCATCTCGATTCTCTCATCAGTTTTGTTTCCTAGGTACCCAATGCATTGCCTGTCAAGGGTAACTTGGGCACTGGTGGTTTGAATAGTTTAAGCAACTTGTTGCTCAACGATTAAAGTTATTTGCAGTTCACACTAAAACTTAATGGAGTAAACTCTTTTCTTGGTATTCAGATAATTAACTTGTAGATACACATAATCTATTTTTGTTTCTTTAGCTTCTGATTTCCTTGCATTACAGGTACAATTTTTGCGTATGGGGTGACCAGCAGCGGGAAGACTCACACTATGCATGTGAGATAACCTATTTATTCTCACCCTATTCTTCTACAGAGTATACCTGGTTAAGATGCATTGATCAGGCACTTCTATATGTTCGTAGTTTCTCATAGGAGTAACATTTATTCTGCTATGTATTAGTGGGTTAGGTACTAATGTGCTTGGATCTGTTATGATTATCAATATGTTTATATTGGTCCTACAAATTTCAGGGTGATCAAAGGTCGCCTGGAATTATACCACTGGCTGTGAAGGATGCTTTTAGCATCATCCAAGAGGTAGTTTAAACGAGGTTCTAACTTCTATAGCTTTTCTTATTCGAGAAACTACATATTAAGATATCTTTCTATTCTCCAGACTCCAAATCGAGAGTATCTTCTTCGTGTGTCATACTTGGAAATCTATAATGAGGTAATAATTGTTCCATTCCTATTTCTCTCCAGCTTACTTATGGTGCTCTGATTATATGTCTGTAGTGTTTGTAGACCATTGTAGATTGAAGTTTTCTGGATGCAATGTTGAACTTTATACTTCAGTGGTGCTTCTTTTTGTATCATATGAGTTTCTTTCATCTCAGGTTGTTAATGACTTGTTGAATCCAGCAGGACAGAATTTACGAATTAGAGAAGATGCCCAGGTGCTTTATTAGTTTGCAATCTTTGTTTGAGTTGCGATTAACTTCGTAAATTACTGTTCTGCAAATAAAGATGGTTGCTGTCATTTTATAAATATCTTCTATCAAGTCATTACTCTTTCACGTTAAGAATTCTTGTTAATTGCTTAATTGATGGCTGTAGGGCACTTTTGTTGAAGGAATTAAGGAAGAAGTTGTACTATCCCCAGCTCACGCCCTTTCACTTATAGCAGCTGGAGAAGGTACTAGAACATTAATCATATGTTATGATGAATTTATTATTATTATTATTATACTAAATCTTGTTTATTTGTCTAGTCGACAGATGATATAGGTTTTTGTCATTTTAAATCGCTGTTGTTTCTTTCATGAGTCTTGTTTCACTTTTTGGTTTTCATTTTGCCAACAGAGCACAGGCATGTTGGTTCGACAAATTTCAATCTACTCAGTAGCAGGAGCCACACGATATTTTCGCTGGTGAATATCTTAATATAGCATCTTGTAATCTTACATTTGATTTTACTTTTAATGTTCCTGTTCCTTGACACAGACATACCTATTCATTAATTGATGGTAAATAGTGATATGAATTGAATCCTTGATATCTATTTGGACCATGAGTTTATTTATTTTTGCTCAATTAAAGTTCTAGTTCTCCTGCTAAAATGTTTTCTATGTTTAAACAAATACATCAACTCTCCTTCTTTAAGGATAGTTGAGATCTGCCTTCTTTTTATTCAGTTAAAAACTAATGTCGACCCCCGTTGATGACTTTATATATTTGTTTGACTACTTTGTTAACAGACAATAGAGAGTAGTCCATGTGGGGAAAATTGTGAAGGTGAAGCTGTAAGTCTGTCGCAATTGGTAAGTATTCAACACTACGGACTGACATCAATTACTTGTTTGTTGTCTTCCTTGGTTAATCGTAATCTTTTCACTTTTTTTATATTCAATATTTAGGATTTTCTAATGAATCTGTCATAACTAACTTAAATGTGCAGAACCTCATCGATCTGGCAGGTTCTGAGAGCTCGAAAGCTGAAACTACTGGTGTCAGACGGAAAGAAGGATCCTATATTAATAAAAGTCTGCTAACTCTAGGAACTGTGAGGCCTCAACATTGTTTTAAGCCAAGAAGTTTGAAACATTGTATTAGATTGTCCTCCGATTACTTCCAGTCATTGTTCATCTTACATGGTATACTTATTTCGGAATATTTTAACTTCTGGTTGTAGGTTATATCAAAGTTGACAGATACGAGGGCTACTCATATTCCATACAGGGATTCTAAATTGACAAGACTTCTTCAATCTTCTCTAAGTGGACATGGGCGTGTATCTGTAAGGCTTCTCCTGTTGTTATGGTTTCACCTCTATTCCATCTATCTGGATATTATTCCAATACATCTTTCTGGCAGAACCAATACTGCTAGCAAAGAAAGTTTTGCAATTGAGATATTTACTTATATTGTTCACTATTACAGCTCATCTGCACTGTTACTCCTTCATCAAGCAGTTCTGAAGAGACACATAATACATTGAAATTTGCACATCGGGCAAAACACATTGAAATTCAAGCAGCACAAAACAAGGTTTGCTTGCTTTATCTCTTTTCTTTAAACTGATAATAGTTTCATTTGTTTCTCACCTCACATAGTTTTTTGTACCTGCAGATTATTGATGAGAAGTCGCTCATTAAGAAATATCAAAACGAGATACGTAGTTTAAAGGAAGAGTTAGAACAGTTGAAGAGGGGGATAGTCACAATTCCTCAACTAAAAGATGCTGGGGAAGATGATATTCTGCTCCTTAAACAAAAGGTGCATCCAAATTCCTCTAATGGGTTGGTCTCAGGGTTATTTCTGGGTCTGCAAATTTTCGACGAAATCAAACCTGAATTAAATGCTAAAACATTACTAAAACTAGTTCAGAGCCAAAAGGAACTTTTCAGTAATGGACAACCCTATATATTTAAGTGAGTGTATCACTAGTTTTGGGATTTTGGTTTTGATTTTCTGTTCCTTCTGGATTCACTTAAATAATTGTTATGGATCAATTGTGAAGCCATCTTGGGCCCCATCCTGGATAAATGGGTTCAATCCTCTGGTTTTACCAACAGACCTTTTGCCATTCAGTTGCTGCACAGTTTCCTCTAGTAAAAGTTGTATAAATATATTTCTGAATAGTCATTGTTGTATGACTTGAACTGCTTCTTTTGCTGTGTTGTGTAAAGTTAGAAGATGGTAAATACAAACTGCAATCAAGACTGGAACAAGAAGAAGAAGCCAAAGCTGCTTTGTTGGGAAGAATCCAAAGGTTGACAAAATTGATTTTGGTCTCAACAAAAGAAACACAACCGTCAAGGTTTTCTCACCGACCTGGAGTTAGAAGAAGACATTCCTTTGGTGAAGAGGAGGTTGGACTGAGTTCTCCCAAATTTTCTCTCTGCCAGATGAATAAACAAGTTTTGTTTGCTTATTTTCTTTGTCAAAATTACAGCTTGCATACCTACCATACAAAAGGCGGGACTTGATTTTGGATGATGAAAGCATTGAATTGTTTGTTCCTCCTCTTGATGGGAGTACTGAAACGACTGATGACATACTGAAGGGGGAGAAGAAGACTCGGAAGCATGGACTTTTAAACTGGTTAAAAATAAGGGTATGTACCTTTTGGTTGGTAGAAATCTGTCATCCTTTCTTAAGGTTGATATGTACATTTTTCTATCATGTTGATAAAGAAAATCACCAATAGTAAACGTAGAAATACGGCATTTGGTCTAGGTTTCATCATCCTTGATACGGCATTTGGTCTAGTTTCATCATCCTTCTTGTGTCAACTATTCTATCCAGTATCCAGAGTGACGTTTTGTTTTCCTTATCTTTGGTTTCTTCCTTTATCCAGTCATTAATAATGTTAATAATGCATTGATTTTGGAGCAATGGTCTAATATGAAATTTAGGGTTGTTAGTATGGATGCTTAAGGTGTTTGTTCCAGTAGTTATATCTATTACAGTGGGTCGTATTCTTGAAGCTGATGTAACTTACATGCTTTAGTAGCTTTATCTTGTTACTTCTTGGGCTTGTTTTTTCTGTTTTGGATTCTTTTACGGCCATAAATGCTGCTAATCTCAACTTGTTCTCAAATTCCATGGGCAACCATAAACATGGAATTCTGGAAACATTGTTTTTCCCCCTTAGAGAAATATAATTGTAAGAAAATCCCTTTGGTTTTCTGAATTTCCAATTATAAATGGGCATGAACTAGGGACTGCTTGGTATGGTCTGAACCTTCAGCTTTTCTGAAAGAACTGGTGACTCAAAAAAATCAAACTTGTGCCTGACAGCCTAAAATGTTTGTCATTGCAGCAGATTTTTTGTACTTTTTATTTATTTCTTTCCCATCCCATCTTGTTTCCATTCTTGATCAGAAACGTGATGGTGGTACGGGGACCTTGACAAGCACAAGTGATAAATCCAGTGGAATAACTACTAGTGCACCTTCAACACCTCAAACGGAAAGTGGTAATTTTCATGCAGAATCCAGACTTTCACATTCAGCACTTACAGAAAGCTTTCCATCAGCTGAGTCCGAGGCTAGAGAGGATAGAGAAGTTCTTCAGGAAAATTTCCTGGGACAAGAGACACCTTTGGTATGTGAATGTTCTGCATAAAGGATGTTAACTTGTACTTGAGGCCGTATGTCCCTAATGAACATTTCTGGCATCTCTAGTATGATAGTATTGAATATTGCTCATTATGTCCATATACTAAAGAGAAAGGCCAGACATAATGCGGGTTTTGGAGCTGTACTGTTATTAATAATTGCTAGGACATAAACTGATCTTAAAAAAAAAAAAAAAAAAGAAATAAGGGCAAAAAAGTGTCAACAGCTTGAAATTTGTATCTAAGAAACAGAGTTTCATATTGAAATAACGTGGATCAGGAAATGGAAATGAACACTATTTCTGGCCAAAGAAGTAGCCATGTGCTGTTTGTGACAATATATTTTCCTTCCCTTGTCTGCATATGGTTTGAGCCATTGTGTGTGTGTGTGTGTTTTTTTTGGGCCTGAGCTTATTAAACATACAGGCTGATAACTTCTTGAAGTATATACTAAGTATGGTCCAAAGGATTAAATTTCCATGCTTCAACTAGTTTAGTTCTCAATTTCTTGATTCATTCATCGCTCATATTTAATTGTTTATCCTGTCAGACTAGCATGAAGTCAATTGATCAGATCGATCTTTTAAGGGAGCAGCAAAAAATCTTGTCTGATGAGGTAGCACTCCATTTAAGTGCTCTGAAGCGGTTGTCTGAGGAGGCTTCAAGACACTCCGAAAAGGATGAAATTAGGATGGAAATGCGAAAGTTAAAAGATGAAATCAAGGCGAAGAAGGAACAAATAGCTTTGGTGGAAAAGAAAATTGGAGAGTCCTTTTCACACAACAAAATGGGTCAACTGGAAGCATCCCAAGTAAGTCGGGGCTTCCTTAGTGTTGGTCAGCTATTATCCTTTTCTTTTTCTTCAAAAATAAAAAAAGTATGCCCTTGTATTAGGAGTTGTTTTCAATTTTGTTTAAACTCAAGCCTTATGCTGTTTGTGGTTTATGCTGCAGTCTATTGCTGAAGTGATGGAGCAATTGAATGAGAAGTCCTTCGAACTTGAGGTGATAAATAATAACTTACTACATTTTGATCTGAGAAAATATAGCACAGTAAATTCAGAACTATGAAATAGTTCATATAGAGCATCATGTTGACTTTACAACCGTATGTTGAGTTTACGTGTAATTTTTTTTGTTTGATAATTAATGTCGCGGTCAAGGGATTAAGTTAATTTGCCAATTGACACACTATAGAAGCATTTGAGTGTATTTGAGTATCTGTGTTAGTGTTACCTCAGTTTCCAGAGTGCAAGACTTTTGGATATTATGCAAATCACAACTACAATATCAAAGAAATGGAGAAATTAAATGAAATTTTCCAAGGCCTCTACTCCAAGTCTATTCCGTTGACTGTTGTATCATTTTTTGCCAGGTTAAAGCTGCTGATAATCGTATAATCCAAGAACAGCTAGAACAAAAGGTGCAGGAACCACTTTACTAAAATATATTTGTTCAGTTCATCTTTAGATGAGATTTCAGAATTCAGAACCTCATATGACTTTTATGTTACATTACCAGATCGGTGAATGCAAAGGATTGCAAGAAACAGTCGCCTCCTTGAAACAGCAGCTTTCTGAGGCACTAGAGTTCAAAAATTTGAGCCCAATAGTCACTTCTCGAACTGGTTCCAAAAACTTGCATGAGGAACTGTGCACAGAGAAAGATAATGAAGTGTTGGATGACAAAAATGAAGTTTTTCTTCTACGGAAGCAGGTTTTCCTCCTCTTGTGGCACCTAAGTATTTGTTTAATTGGAAAATTCGAGTTTTGTAGTACTCCCAACAAAAGGAAGACTTGGGGCTGCAAAATAGTTCGCAGTTACCAAGTAGTTATGGCATAAAGATTATGTTCATTTATGCCGAGAAGAAAATTTTATTATTTTGAAAGAGTCTTTTTAGAGTTTAATGCTTTCCCAAGAACAAGCAGCATCTGTTAAATTACTTTTTTTTTTTTTTTTTTTTTTTTTTTCACTCTTAATTAGGTCGAAGAACTGAAGCAGAAGGTGGTTGAACTGACGGAGTCAAAGGAACAGCTAGAAGTTCGGAACCAGAAACTTGTGGAGGAGAGCTCGTATGCCAAAGGTCTAGCCTCAGCTGCTGCCGTTGAGCTCAAGGCATTATCAGAAGAAGTTTCCAAACTCATGAACCAAAACGAAAAACTAGCTGCTGAGCTGGCGGCATCTAAGAACTCTCCTACTCAGCGTCGAAATAGTAGCACACTCCGAAATGGTCGGAGAGAGAGTCACACCAAACAGGACCAAAGTGGGCTTGTCTCAGAAATGAAGAGAGAACTGGCGGTGAGTAAGGAGAGAGAGCATTCATACGAGGCTGCTCTTACGGAAAAGGATAAAAGAGAGGCTGAGCTTCAAAGAAGGGTTGAAGAATCCAAGCAAAGAGAAGCGTACTTGGAAAATGAACTCGCCAACATGTGGGTTCTCGTGGCAAAGTTGAAAAAATCACACGGAACTGAAACTGATTCTTCAGACTCAACAAAGGAGACCCGACACACTGATGGTTATGGGGGATGGTGACGTGACGGTGTTTCAAGATGATCCAACAAGAGTGAGCTTTCAATAAGATTGGTTTGAGAGAGTTGAGTGTAAAAATGTGTGTTTTGTATGGCAAGGGCTTATTGTTTGTGTATAATACAAGTTAGGCTTTTCTTTCCTTCTTTTTCGGTTTTCTTGCCCAAGGGGGTTATCGTTTGTTCATAACGAATTAGGCTTCTTTTCGTTTTCACAGTACTTTCAAATGTATTCTACAAGGACACGGTTCGGATTCTCTATTTTTCTCAGGTTAGTATTTGTCGAGGCATTATATTGAAGGCTAATAATATTAGTTTAACATGCGGCCAGTCATGCAAAAAACAAGTTCCTTTTCTAATGTTTGTCAAATTTACTGAAATTCTCTTGATTAGTGTATCGTGAATTAGTGATCATCTGGTACGATGTGCCTTTTTTATTATTTTTGGTAAGGGGGAGGACTAGATGACTTTGTTGTTTGGGGAAATCTCATACTACGAACACTTATTTGAATTCCTTATAACTACATGATATTTGAATTCCTGATTGTTGAATGGAACTTTTGTTCCTTTCATGCGCTCGTTTATTTTTTAACTTCCAAAACTATCCTTTATATTAACCCATTAGAGCAAGTCCAGCCCGTGCCCAATGAACTGGCACCAAGTGAAGAAAATGGCCCGGCACCAAGTGAATGAGCTCCAGCCCGCAAAAGTGACTGGCACCCAGCCCGTGCCAGTCAAGAGCCCAGCCCAAAATGGACAGACCCAGAGGCCGGTCCGTTTCCCTGGCGCGTGCACAACACACGCTCCGCCTCGTGAGTAGCCGACAGCGTCTGCAAGCGGTGGGGCCCGCGTGTCGCGCAAGTTGACTCCGTCTGTCAAAGGGCTACGTGGCCCTCCTCAGAGCCGTTGGATTTCCAACGGTAAAAAAAATTTAAATTTCACTTTTAAATTGGACCGTCCGATCACAGATCAACGGTCCACGTGTTTTTCACCAAAAATTTAAAAAAAAAAAAAAAAAGGCCCAACGGTCAGAAATTTGACCGTTGGCCACGTGGCAGCGTGTTGGCTGTTGGATTTGATTAATTTTCAAATCCAACGGTCCAGATTAATTACAACATTAAAATTTATTAAAAATTGTCAAAATTTTTTTAAAAAATACAGAAAAATTTTAAAAAATTAAAAATTTTTTTTCTATAAATACCTAAACCTCATCTTCCACCTTACACCACATTTCAATAGTTTCTACACTTTCTACACTTTCTACATTTGAATATTTTGTACACTTTGAGAGAAAAAAATGACTTCGCGGAAGCTCAGTGAAGATGTTACGTTGTGTGAATGTTGGGTTCGCACTACTCATGACCCGATTACGGGTAATGAGATGGATAAGCGAGAAATGTGGAGTAAAATTACGAAATCGTTTTGCGATGTACATGGAAAAGATGCCAGATCTAGTTAAGGTCTTCAAGGTCGTTGGAAAAAACTCAACGCATCCTTTACTTGTTGGAAAAACGCCATCTCTCATGCTTCTGGTAATCTGCGTAGTGGGACAAGTTTAGCGGATGAGGTAACAATATTTTTATTTATTTATATGCATTCCACCCACATCAATATTTAGCGAACAAACTTCGTTGCATTCTAAAACGACGTCTAAAAACATGATCAGGGAAAACGCTGTTGGGAATAAAATAATCTTCCAAGAGATCTTTACCTCGTCTTTCCCTTCTTCTATCGATGTTTGCCGCACGTCTGGGTTTGGCTATCTGACCCATAGCTTCCATGATACGGCGGGAATGTGAGGCCCTCCGCCTTCTATGGTGATCATCCTCATCCTCCTCCATTGCGAAGGCCTCATCTCCACCTCCACCTTGGTCAAGATTGACCAATTCTTCCTGTTGTGCCAACAACCTTTTCTGCTGCTCTTGCAACTGTTTATACGTTCTCCTTGAAGAAGACATTGTAAGAACTCAAGATTTGAAAATGATAAAGAAGAATTCTGAGCTAAAAAAAAGGATTGAGTTTAGTGTGAGGATGAATGTAGGGATGTAGGGTTTATATGGACAAAAAAAAAGAAGATGAGGTTCTGGACAATGTCACGTGGCACTACGTGATTGGTTGAAAATCTTATCGAAATCTTGGCTAAATTATTGTAAATAGGAAGTGACACGTGGCGTGTCGGGATTGGTTGAAAATCTTAGCGGAAATCTATTCAAAAAATAGTACGTTCGGATAATGACACGTGGCGTGACGAGATTGGTTAAAAATCTTATCGAAATCTTGCCTAAATTATTGTAAACAGGAAGTGACACGTGGGTTGTCGGGATTGGTTGAAAATCTTAGCGGAAATCTATTAAAAAAATAGTACGTTCGGATAATGACACGTGGCGTGACGAGATTGGTTAAAAATCCTATCCGAAATTAAAACTATTTTTTTATTTTATTATTTTATAAAAAAATTATTTAATATTTTAAATGGACTAGGTGCCAGCGCATTTTGTAGGGGTGGAGATCGTTTGTGCCAACTCATTTTTAGACTGGGTGCCAACACATTTTTTTTGGGGTGAAGATGCTTTGACCTATTACTGTTCATTGGGTCTATTACTGTTCAATTAAGTAGATAAATGGGCTGGGTGCTGGCGCAAAGTGGATAGAAGTGGAGTTGCTCTTAAAGACTCTCTCACTCTCTCTTTCACCGCAGCTTTTCTCTTCAGCCCCAGCTCTCTTCAAAATTACGGACAGGTAAATCTCTTCTTCTTCTGCGTTTTCATCTCTGAGTTGAATTTTTTGTTTTGAATTCGTCGTGGAAAGGATTTTATGATGGAGTAACTGGTTTCATCGTCGAAAAGGATTTTTTTCTTTTGGTAAAACTCAGGCAAAAGCTCCACCTTCCGCCATCCCTGATAAGTTCTCTACTTTCACGATGTATATTTTTTCACTGATATGCTCCAAGCTCAGCCCCTTTTGCCCACATCCCTGATAAGCTCCAACCTCAACTCCTTTTGTATTGTCTTCCACGATGTCGGCACTTACTATGCTTTTCACTTTATATGCTCCAACCTCAGCCTCTTTGCCCACATCCCTAATAATGTCCAGTGGGTTGAATTTTTATTTTTTTTATATTTATTTTTCATTTTAATATTGTATTGTTTAGGAAGAGTGATACTTTATCTCCAATTCTTTATGCTCAAATGCTTATTAATCAAATTTTGGTCATCTTCAAGAAATTAGGAAGAATGAGGACAAGGTTGTGGCCACTGTGAGCTCTCTTCGCTGCTTGCATGTATATTATATTTTGAGACTAGGTATGAAGGAAAATAAATAATTATTGTGACTGATTGCGTTATGTACCGTCAATTTAGTTTAGTTTGGTGATATTTTAATTAACTTGTTTGTCACATTTTTATCTCGAATTTAATGTTTCTTCTGAAACGTAAGATTATTCAAGTTATTCTTTTATTTTATGTTGTTGTTTTCCCTTTTTATTTTGCATTTAATATTTTTCTTAAAATGTAAGAAAATTAATATCTTAAATGAATTTAAAGGTCAAACCATATCTGATAATAAATAAATGATCACTATAATTGATTCGAAGATCGCAGTGCCATTAAGGTTTAAATCCAAATGGATTCATTGACTGAATTTGAGATAAATTACACAAAATCCAAATGGATTTTCCTTTGAGAAATTTTATTTAAACCCATGTAACCTATCTTTACACCAAACTTATTCTGTGCACCCACTTGATTTTTAACTAAACTATTAATATCTCTTTAAACCCAAATTTATTACCTAATATACCCCTATAAATCCAATTCAATATGTGAATTTATTTTTACACCCATTTGATTGCTAACTCTATCTTTACGCCGTCTGGGAATGGACAGTGAGAATTAGGGTGTGAATTCAGACATGGTTGACAAATTTCCCCATCATAACCTCAAGGTAGTAGAAGTAGTAGGGTAGCGTGGTCGAAGAAATGTTGTTGAACATGTCATGTATTTGATAGAGAATGTTGTAGGACTCGAGACAATTGTTATTGATCCAGTCAAGCGGTGTGTTATTCATCTTACTGGAGTGAATGGAACACAGTATGTTGTGCAACACTTGCGTTTCTTTCCAGTTACACGTCCTGTTACAAACCTGGAGCTACGTTGCAACGTATAGTAATCAAGTTTTTATAAAGAAGGTAGTCGCGCTCAGCGAATATAATGATGCAGATGCTGCTGGTAGATTTTGTTTTTTGACAAGAGCAGCATGTGTTTTGCATTTGGTTGAATCTTGTTCCCCAGTTCATTCAGAAATTGACACATAGGGCCCAAAGAATATGAAGCGAGAAATAATTACTGAGAATTTACAGACTGAAATTTATTGATTTGGAATAAATAATGGATAACTCTATGAAGATTGAAAACAACTAATGGAATATGTTCCGCTAACTCCACAAATGAAATCGTATGACAAAAGATGGCATACAAGTAACAGTAGCGCCACCTACAAAGTTACAATTTTTCTTCCATGTTGAACTACAGGCTTGATCCGTCAGAGAAAATATTTGCAAGTCTTTTTGGGTACAAATGGATAGTGGGAGAGCGACTGCAGCAATTTGCTATTACAGAAAGATAAACAAACTATGTGGGATTGATTGAAAAAAAAAAAATTAAAATCAAAATACACATTTTCTAAACTCTAAAAAAATTGAAATCAAACGAACAAAAAATTCATAAATTGAGTTATACCTTGGTTGGAGGATTCAAAATTTCAAAATCATCATCCATCAATAAAAAAATTTATTTTTCTCTATGAGAACTATTAGGGTTTTAGCCGGAATGAATGTAAGATAAACAAAAAGTGATCGTATGGTTTAATTATAGTGTTTGAGTTTATTGATAAATTTGAGTTTTATTATTCATTTCATTTTGTACTTAATAGTAATTATGCAATAGGGTAAAATAGATAATTAATATTTAAAATTTAAATTAGATGTAAAAATAAGTTACACGAGTTTAAATAAAATTTCCGTTTTCCTTTTCAACTGACCAACTATTTCCTTTCCTTTGAAATAAAAAATTATTTCCTAATATTTATATTTAACAAAACATGAAATGTCAATTTTCCCAAAAAGAAAAACATGAAATGTCAAAAAAAAGGAGAAAACGTTTCTGTATTGAATTTGCATGAGCAAATTTGGGCCCCACCGCCAAGCATATAAAGAAGAGAGAAAAAAAAATCTGGCACTGCAGACTGTAACTGATATTGCAGATGTTCCCATTTGGAGGCTGGAGAACGGTGATCTAAATACCGAAATTTTTTTAATTGTGACGGAAAGATGGACGATACATCACATGTTTTTATGAAAGTAATGAAAAATTATATTTTTTAAGTTATTAACTTTTTGACATACATATTCCATCTTTTATGAAATTATACGTAATGTATCATCCTGTGTAACAATCACACCGAAAAATCTCCTGTAAACACCTACCTGTCTTCTCCAAAGGTTGTCATGGCTCTGAATTTCATGGGTTAAAAGTGTAATCTGCTTAAACTTCTGCCCCCAAACAGTATAGTGAACAGAAACTAACAAATGATTTTCAAAATTGTTATGAAAATTAAAATTTTAAATTAAATTTATAAATTAAATGATATATCATTAATAAAAATAAGCATATTAATCGATTAATCGATACCTAAATAATAATTTAATCATCAAAAATCATATTTTTTGATTTGTAAATTTAGTTTTAAAAAATTAACCTTTCTAACATTATCTTTTGAAAATATCAAATATATATATATATATATATATATATATATATAAACTATCAATTTAGCATAAAACAATATAAAATATTAGCTCTCACTACATTTTCATACCACATTTATACTACATCTCTAATAGAGATGAGGGTCACATGTCTTGAAAGAGCCTACATATGTTAGAGGGATAATACAAATATGGTAAATGTAGCATTACTTAAACATTATATTAGAACTGCCTTATTAATAGATAAATTGGAAGATTGGGGAAAAAATTCTTCTTGTACATGTCTTCAAGAAAATACAAATGTCATAATGAAATGTATTTTTTTAGAAACACCGACTCTAATGAGCACAAGACGTAATTTTAGAATCAAACCATTGTATAAAATGTACTAATAATAACGAGTTAATATGTATTTTTGTATGCATGTGAGCGACCAATGTTTTTGGTAGCTTATTGATCATGCATCTGTCCTTAAGCAAACAACATACCTCCTAGTCAGAGAACTACGTACATGATAGTAATTGTAGCAAATAGTTACCGTAAATATATGTTCCACCCAACTTCATCAACGATCCATAGTATATTTTTTGGAGAAATTAGGTTTTCGTCCTTCCTTTTGCTATTCCATTGATTAAAATCTTATTCTTTTTCAATTTTTGATCAAGGTCATTAGTTATTAATAATATCATTAATTATTTCAATAAATTTTTTTTTATTTCTAAATATATTCATTTAATGTTAAAAATGTTACAATTAGTATATTTATATTTATGACTAAATTTTTTATCATATATTTTTAGTTTTAGTTTGTATCCATTTTAAATTTGTACCAATTTTCTTTTCAGTTTTAATTTGTATCCATATATTAAATTCTTTTTGTGCCCATATTTTTTAAAGTTTATTTGTATTTGTACCCTTTTTTTTTTTTTGGTACTTTTTATTTTTGCTAAATGTAGCCATGCTCCCATGCTAATTATATGTACCTATTCATGTAAAACTTTTTATTTTGTTATATGTAAAATGTACCATTTTTTTTTATATAATCTATTCAATTTTTTTAATCCATTTTTAAACTTAATGGGTACATTCTGTTTTCTTTGATTTTAAAATGTATCCATGTCAAGTTTAATTGAAGAAATTTACTAATGTTATTAAGCCTAATATCTTTTTTTTTTTTTTTTTTTTTTTTTTTTTTTTTGTTATTTTGAAGAATGTACCCATGTTTGGATACAATAATTTTTTTGGTTAATTTTGATGAATGTACCCATGTTTATATATAAACACACACAATAGTATTTTTATATTTTTAATCCCACAAATTATGGTTTTTCATTTAAAATCTCATTTATATAAACAATTAAAATTTCTAATTTTTAATTTAAAAAATATAGTAACGTACATAGAAATAAATTATCAAATTGATTTCAGGGACCTCGATCAAAAATTAAAAACCAACAAGGTTTTAATCAAAGAATATTCATAGCTAAGGACCGCATCCAAAGTCTCCCATATTTTTTTTCCCAAAATTTAATTTAATACCTAACGAAATGTTTATATCTTTAGCAAGCGTGTTGAAGAACCACTCCAGAAACATCAAAACTCATCCATGATTATCACCATTTCTAGTAACAAATAAAGCCACCGAGTGAGCTGCTAGGTTGCATTGTCATGGCGCATACGAGAATATATTGAATCAAAATGCTTATCCACCTGAAAGAAATTATGAATGATCTCATCAATGGATGCATCCACCTCTAGGTCCGGCAACATCCGGACCAGATTAATAGCATAAAATTCCATAATCAACTTTGAATACCCTTCTGCACTGCAAAAAAAACAACCGCTTCCACTTCAACAACCAAAATAGTCATGGCCAGGAACCCGCCTCGACTGCCTCCCTTGATATACCACCACCCTGCGATGTAGCGGACCACCAACCAGCCCTTCCCACTAACGTATCAGAGGACCAAGCTCCATTACAATTAACTTTTATAGTTCCATATATAGTTGGTTATTTCCACTATTGTGCCGCCTTACTGACTTGAATTTGAGTTGCATAGCTCGTCTCTCTGGCCTATTGCAGTGGCGATGTACTTAAGTCAATGGGGTGGGACAATCTTGGTCCTTGGTGGGAGGGTTGGTTGGGAGATGCGCAACAACGCAGGATGATAACAGATGAGGAAACATATTTTGTGGCATAATTTGATGGTTTAAGAAAGGATTGTGTGGTAGAAGTAATTTTTTGTACGTTTACACTGGGAATTCATCTAGACCACGCGTGGCCTGAAAAAGATATCATGAAGCCTCAAATTAATGCAAAAAAACCATGTCTGTACTAATTGCAACTCAGCCAAATTATTATAGTTCTAATAACCCTAAGTGTGTGTTTAATTAGAGACTTTAAATTTCACGGAGCTCAGGCTAAGGTGTATCATTTTGAAAGTCCATCTGTTAATTTAGTGTCCTTCTAGTGCATTTATAGTGTTTTAGTATTAAAATAGTTTTTTTATATAGTGTTCTTGTAGCACTTTTTAGGCGGCACCAAACTATTTTTGCAAATTAATGGGCATCCCAAGAAATGAAGTCTGGCATTATTTAACAACAAATTATTTTCATGAAAAGGGTGGATGTTAAACTAGAAAAACAACCATTAATATATTGATGCTTAGAGCATTATATATAGTTCAGAAATCATAACACTAAAACAAGAGAGCAAGCCATTAAGATCTAGCTAGCTAGCTCCAAACTGTAACTTACAAGACCCTCTAATAATCCCACAATTACATGACTCAAACTCATTATTCCCATATATACATTATTCATCCATAAACCAGATCTAAGCACCTTGGTATATATAGAGACTCCGCATCAGCTCTTCAAAATCCAAGCCCTAGAGTTTGAGCTCCAAATCCAAATCATCATCCCTTTGCTCGGAAGTCATTTCCTCACCATCATGACCAACCCTAAAAATTGGGTCAGTCACAGTCCTTTCAGAAGACCTCACCGACCCTGCAGCTGCACCATTCCAACAATTAGTGGCATTATTATTTTCCCACTCAGCTAGATAATCTCTTGTATAGTTAATAACACCCTCTTGGGCCTCCTTCAGTTGATTATCCACTTCTGACCTAATCATTGCAAAAGCAACCTCATGAAAATGATAAGCACCAATACTTGAAGCTGCAAGCAGGTTAACAGTATGCTGGACTATCCCATGATAACCCCATCCGGCTACATTCATCTCCAGAGGCATCTGGTAGGCAGCGAAAGCAGCCGACTGGACCTCCACCAGAGCAGCAGCAACATAGGGGTTACTTCCATGGGTTCCAATGGCATCTGCGAGTCTCCTCATGTTATTTTCGTAGCGGTGGGCGTTTTGGTGACCACCCAAGGCCTGACCAGAGGAGAAACCTTTCTCACAACGGGTGCACTTGAAGAGATCTTTTTCGCCAGAGTTGGCCGTGCTGTCTTCAGAGTTGGTGGCACTGTTTGACATGGTGATTGGTTTGGACGATGAAAACAAGGTAAACTGAGAGAGAGAGAGAGAGAGCTGGGTTGGAGGAAGTAGTGCTTAGAGGGGTTTATAAAGGAGTGAAAACCGGACTTGAAGTTGGATTCAATTAAAGTTTTATGTATGAACTTAAATGCAGTGAGATTCTGTAAGTGAGGGACAGATATCGTCTTGTGAGAGCTTTATGTATCTGCACTTAGGATTTGTGCGACTTGGACACATCCTAAGAAAACTTTCAAGAAAAAGCTGAACTGGATAAGCACATAGTTAAGAGATTTTTTCAAGAACACGGTATGTTATTATACAAGTGGAGAGAATTGTTTTTTTAAGTGTTCTTGTACTTGTATAATCACTTATGACATATATATTTGTGTTCCAAGCACACTGAAAAATCTTTCTACATATGTTTACATTACATGAAAAAACAAAAATCCTGTCTATTAATATCATGGACTTTCACATAACTTTATTTAGATTTTTTTTTCTTTTTGTGAAGAAATTAAAACAACCAAGTTAGCCAAAGAATCATGGAGGACACTATTAACATTACCATAAAGAGGTAAAAACATTATACGAGTATAGCTAGTAAGCATGCACTAATATAGTGAGATTGAATTTGACCGATTAATCTTCATATATGAATATCGTGCACGTGCTTGCTAGATTGAAACATATATAGTGAAATTTAATTTTACCTAATAATCTTCGGATTTAGCAAGTTGTGGATTGTTCTGGTGGATAAGGCTTTACTCTTCACTCACTGTATCATGAGTTCAAATCTTGCCCTTATAGTAGTAATATCGCTTCTAATAATTAAAAAAAATCATTAGATATAAATATAATTTTTGGAGCATTAATTATTTTGTCGGTTGTGCCTTTACGTTCGACACTAATATACTTTATCCAAAATGTTTAGAGAATCAACTATTTTGTCGGTGCGCTGTCGCATTTCATTTGACATACATATGCACCCGAAAATTTTGGAGCATTAATTTATTTATCCAGTGCATTGTCTCCTAGATTCTGACAGTAATATACTACGTATCTTAATAATCTTACACTTCTACATAATAAGTTATTTTGTCGATGCATTGAGCGTTGTCGCATTTCACCTGACACATATATGCACCTGAAATTTTTGGTGCAATAATTTATTTATTCAGTTTGTCTCCTAGATTTCGACAGTAATATACTACGTATCTTTCACTTTTACAGAATAAGTTATTTTGTCGATGCACTGACACATTGTTTCAATGCATTGTCTATTGAAGACAGGTGTCTCTTGATCATTGGTAATTAGATAATCACTGCCAATTAGCCAAAATTATTAGAATATTGTTGGGCTATTAAGTGATTTGTTAGTGGGTTAATTAGTTACAAGTAACCTTGTATTGTGTTTAGTATATTAGAAATTACAACTCATAAATTTAATTAGTTAGTAATTTTCTCAATTAATACAAAAGTCTTATTTCTCTCTTTAAATTCTCTCTCTAGTTCTTTATCTTTCTCAATGTTCATCTTCCCTTGAGAAATTTTGATAATTAGCCATATTTTATTACCACAAAATAATTTTTAGCCTACCGTTTACAATTCTTACAAATTTAACAAAAAATTCATACAAAAGTTCTAAATTGCCCCTCCATTCTCCCTTGTCTCTTCTTCCCCCTCTCTCTTCGACTCCCAGCACCCCACCCCACAGTCCCCACCCCACCCTACCCCACCTGTATCTTCTCCAAATCCACCGCCGCCGCCGCGCCCACTGTGACCAACATGCCACCATATCTCGCTCTCTCCATACCATAGAAGATTTCCAAAAATGCATCTAAATCAGCAACGCTTCTTGCAGGTACTTTTTCATGTCATCGTTTTCTATGATATGTGGAATAATAAGAATCATGGGTTGTTCAAATTTGCTTCCATTAAAGCATTTCTGCACATTTTGAGTCCTCATTTTTTGTAAACCATTTCCTTTTTTTTCCCTTCATAATTTCTTCAATTAGAAAAGTAGTCATATTTCTGCATATTCTACTATTATAATGCTACTTCTCAGTTGCATGTCATAATTTTTACTTACTGCATTGGACATTAATTTCTGGTTACGAAGCCGATGAAGTCCCAGTTGCATGTTATTGGTGCACACAAGAGCTTGCTAATTAAGGAAGTAATTCAGAAGTTGTTTGCATAGTATTGTAACAGTGTAACATCACCTTTTTTTTTGTCTGTAGGAAACTTTCAGATCTCAGGTATGCCACATATATTTCTTCACATCAGTTTTGAGTGCCTAACTAGAGAAGAGACAGGGTGGGGTGGGGCTGTGGTGGATAGGTGAAGGGGGTAATTTAGAAATTTTACATGAAAATTTGGTTAAATTTATAAGAATTGTAAAAGGTAGGCTAATCTTGAAAATGTTAGAAATCAAGGTCAACGTCAATCAAAGCTTGATTTGTGGATCAAATATTAGAGAATAAATCAAATTGTAATCACTGTAATTAGGTCCTAAAGTTTAGCTATTTGTCTGCTAGTTTACTTATTTAAACTAAATGTATTCCTATATAAGTATTATAAACAAGTTGTACAGATACATAGAAATATACAAGAAAGCCTTTTCTTCATTATCAAATTCTTTATGGTACAAGAGCACCTCCCTGGTGCCTAATATTGCTCACTTTTGCTTCGGCCAATATCATCGACCACCATGTTTGAAACTCTAACAAAAAAGTCAACCACCATCACCTCACCTATAGAGGTTATGGATTTCAATGATCCCTATTATATTCACCACTCAGATCGCACTGAGCACTCTCTTGTCACTCAACTCTTAGAGGGTGACAACTACGCGACATGGAGTCATGCCATGGTGATTTCTCTTGAGGCCAAGAACAAACTCGACTTTGTCGACAGCTCAATTAAAGCGCTGTCAGAGGATGATAAAAAATATGGAGCTTGGAGAAGATGCAATCAGATCGTGAAATCATGGATCTTCAACTCAGTTAGCCCAACCATAACCAATATTATGATATTTTCCAATATAGCCACTGAGGTCTGGTCAGACCTTTAAGATTGGTTCTCACAAGGTAATCTTTCCCGTATTTTCGAACTCAAACGAAGGATCGTTGAACATCGTCAACAACAACAGTCCATAACAGCTTACTACACAACACTTTAGTCATTTTGGGACGAACTGGGATCGTACAATCCTCCACCTTCATGTAATTGTGAAGGGTTGAAGAAGATTGCTGAAAGGGAAGAGCAGAAGCAAATCCTCCAGTTCCTCATGGGATTGAATGACACATATTCTGCTGTTCGTGGACAAATTCTTTTGATGTGGCCACTTCTGAATATTAGAAAAATCTACTCACTTCTACTCCAAGAAGAAAAACAGGGGTAACTTGCCAATGCTCGTGATGTAACTATTCATGCCATGAACGTGACGAAAGGCACAAAGAACACAGGAAATAAGCAGCCGGCAAAATCACAAGACAATAAAGGGAAATCCTTTCTTTGCACATACTATGAAGATGATGCACACACAGTTGATTGCTGATTCTACATTATCGGCTTTCCACTAGGGCACAAGTTCCATGGCAAGGCAGTCAAGCCACCAAACAAGAACAAGCATACCACAACTAACAATGTTCACGATGCCAAACCCGCCACTGCAGAAAATACACATCAGAACTTTCCACACTTCACAGAGGAGAAGTACAATCAAATAAGGGCTTTACTCAGTAAAAATCAGTTTTGTGGAAACGTGACAGGTAAACCCAATACTGAAGACTATTTAGCCTGGATTATTGATAGTAGTGCTTGTGATCATATATCCTCTTCATCTCATCTTTTAAATCAAACACCTTACCATGATACTGTTGGTTTACCTAATGGCTCACATATAGATATCCTATATGTTGGATTAGTACAACTTAAACCAAATTTATTCATAAAAATTGTCCTTCATGTATCTTCCTTTCGGGTCAACTTACTCTCAGTCAGTAAAATTACTCGTGACTTATGTTGTATTGTCATTTTCCATCCTAATTTTTGTATTTTACAAGACCTGAAAACGATGAAGGTGATTGGCCTGGGGAAGGACCATAACGGTCTCTACTATTTGTCCAAACACACAGCCATCAAGCCACCACCAGAAATTTGAACCAACGCTGTCTCCACCACTCCAAATTTATGGCACTACGACCTAGGACATCCCTCTGTTGCACCATTACAATTTTTATATAGAACAATTCCCAATGTTTCCTTTCATCCTAATAAGCATTGTGAAATTTGCCTGATGGCAAAACAAACTCGTTTACCTTTCAATTAAAGTTCAATTTCAACACATGCACCTTTTGAACTCATACATTGTGACATTTGGGGTCCCCATCGCACTCATTCACATTCCGGTGCCCGTTATTTTTTAAATATTGTGGATGATTTCTCCCGCTACACTTAGGTGCATCTTATGGCTTTTAAATCCGAAACACAAAACTTACTAAAATCCTTTATAGCCTTTGTTAAAACACAATTCCAATGCAATATTAAACAAGTCAGGGTAGACAATGAGAGTGAGTTTCTTTCAATGTGTCCATTTTTTAATGATTTGGGAATTCTTTTTCAACATTCTTGCCCAGCAACATCACAACAAAATGGAGTCGTCGAGCGCAAACATCGTCATCTCTTAAACGTTGCTTGTGCTATACGATTCCAATCTCACTTACCACTTACCTTTTGGGGGGAAAGCATTCTTACTGCTGCTTATATAATAAATATATTACCCATACTTGTCCTCTCCAAAAGCACACCATATGAAAAGCTCTATAACACCACACCCCATTACAGCCACATGAAAGCCTTTGGTTGCTTGTGTTATGCCACCAACATTAAAGCTTCACACAAATTTGGTTCAAGGGCATGCAGATGTATTTTTGTGGTCTACCCTCTTGGTCAAAAAGCATATTGACTATATGACCTTTCTACCAAAACATTATTTTCCAGTCATGATGTCACATTCCATGAAATAATATTTCCATTTTCTACCCAGCCACGAGACACATAAACTGACTACCCGGACTCCTCTGTCATACCTTTGGCTTTACCAGATGTCACACATCAACCTATAAACACCAATATCTCAAACATAGACCTAGCACTAATACCTTATTCGCTAACTGTTACAACATCAGCCGACATTCAGCCCAACCAATCCAATGACATACCATCTAGCACATTTACTTCATCTTCACCAAATAACACCACATTTACCCTGCCTTCGCTACCTTTTCCACAACTATCATCCACTGAACGTATACACACTACAATCAACATACTCATGCCATCATTAGTGACCACACCACCTATCGTTCCATGACGGGGTTAACATGAACGCCACCCACCACCATACCTCCAAGATTACCAATGCTCTAATGCTGTGATGCTTCCCTTAGGGTCGTCATCTTCTCGTCGAGGTAGCATAATCCTTTATCCAATTTTGTTTTCTATGATCATTTATCTACTTCTCACAGTTGTTTTATCGCTAGTCTTTCTGCCCATAGCGAGCCAAAATCCTTTGCACAAGCTTATTCAGACCCAAAATGGAGGGAGGCTATGCAAGTAGAATTGACAACTCTTGAACAAAACAAAACATGGGTTTTATGTCCCCTACCATCAAGAAAACGAGCTATTGGGAGCAAATGGGTCTTTAAATTAAATACCACTCTAATGGCACGATTGAAAGATACAAAGCCCGCCTCGTCGCCAAGGGTTATACACAAATGGAAGGTCTCGACTGTACCGAAACCTTTTCACCCGTAGCTAAATTAGTCACTCTCAAATGTTTACTTGTTGTTGCTGCTGTCCGACATTGGTCTTTACATTAACTTGATGTCCAAAATGCCTTCCTCCACGGCAATTTGGATGAAGAGGTTTATATGTTGCCTCCTACTAGCCTTCGTCGAAAGGGGGCGAATATGGTTTGTCGACTTCGGAAGTCGCTATAGGGTTTAAAACAAGCATCGCGTAACTGGTTCTCCAAATTCTTCGCAACCATCAAGAGAGCCAACTCTAATAGGATAATATCTAACCCTAGGAAATATTCCAAGTTATCCCTAGATACACTAAGATTTACATAATTATATTCCTCTCATAGGTTTATGTTGTTTGTGACAAATTGTAATTTTTTTGTGAGAAAACTGTTGGTCACGAACAACATAAACCTATGAGTTACCATATATTCAAATACCAAAAGCTATAGGGCAAAAGAAAAAGGGATGTAAGAGTAGTTGAGAGTATGAAACTCATATCGGAGTTGGGCCATTCTTCATATTTTCAATTGGTTTTATAGTGGAATTTTAACTTTTTTTATGGTATCAAAGAATAGTTGTTTCATGTGGGAAGCCTAATGACCACACGCACTCTACATTACCCAATATGTATTGCCTAGGTCTTAGATTTGAAAATTTGTCACATGTGACGGTACGTGTTAAGAGTATGAATCTCACATTAAACAAATAATGGACCTTACATATGCTTCTAAGTAATTGGGCTACTCCTCATTTTGTCAATAAATTTTATGGTGGAATCTAAAAGTTCTTCGATAGCATCTCTGATAATGTTCAATACTTTCAAGCCAAATATTAGAAAATTATTTTAGGGAGCTTTGTATAAAATTTATACTCCAACCATATACATAATCTTTATTTTACAATGATTATGAACCAATAGTATAGAGTTTTTATTTTAAATATTATTAAAATATTAGTAATCAGTGAACTCATTTTTCCCTCTCCAAATTTACGAGGTCCTACTCCTAGTGGTTTTGGTATTCTAAGGGCAGGATATAGAGTGTGATTGGAGATGGATTTTTTCTAACTTTTGGTTAAATTTTAATTAAGGCTCATTTAGAGATCCCTTTGAAGATTTTCTAAGAGAATATGCTTAAAGTTTAGGAAAGTAGAAATAAGCAGCAAGGGCCACAACAACAACAACAATAACAATAAGGTCTTTTTCCCACTAAGTGGGGTTGGCTATATGAATCATAGAACGTCAATACACTTGGTTCTGTGCCACGTCTACCATTAGATCCAAGTACTCCAAATCTTTTTTAGAGTCTCTTCCAAAGTCTTTCCAGGTCTTCCGTTATCCTTTCAGCCCTAATCCTTTGTCTCATAATCACATCTTCTAATCGGATGTCTGTAGGCCTTCGTTTCACATGCCCATACCATCGTAACTGATTTTCTCTCATCTTTCCTTCAATTTTGGCTACTCCTACTCTACTTCCGATATCCTCATTCCTAATCTTATAATTTCTCGTGTGCTCACGCATCCAACGAAGCATTCTCATCTCCGCTACTCTTATTTTATATACGTGTTGATGCTTCACTGCCTAAAATTCCATGCCATAAAACATTGTTGCCCTTATTGCCGTCTTATAAAATTTTCCCTTGAGGTTCAGTGGCATACGACGGTCACACAACACACCCAATACACTCTTCCACTTCATCCATCCAACTTGCATTCTATGGTTGAGGCCTTCATCCAACTCTCCATTTTTTTGCAAGATAGATCCTAGGTAGCAAGGGCCAAATTATAATATTTGATGACTAAATCTCTTTCTATACTAAGAGAGCTATTTCCCTAGTAATTTCATGGAACAAATTAAGGATTGGTTTGCTATTGTTGTGCTTTGAAAAAAGCCTATTTTTGCTGTGCTGTGAGAATAAGTGGCTATGAAATAAAGTAGCAGAGTGTTTGGTAAAATTTTTTGTAAAAGTACTTTTGGAAAAAATACTTTTACAAAAAATAAAAAATAAAAAATAAAAAAAAGCAGTATGATAGTGTTTGGTAAACTTTTATGTAAAATAGCCGTGACTGTGTGAAATGACCAAAAATGGTATAATACTAGATGTGCTATTAATTTAATTTTCTTAACAAATATAGGTTAATTTTCTTTACAATTTTTAATCCACTATTGCCAATATTTTTTTTTTTATTTCATTCCAGCATTATCTAGTCATTATTCGTACAATATTCTAATCCACTTTGCCATTTTTTATTCCATTCCATTATCCTCTAGTCTTCTTCTTCAATCATACATCTGCAAGCACTCCATCCAAATCCTCTCTCTCTCTGAAAAGCTCAAATCACCTTTTTTTTTTTTTGTGAAAAAACCCAGATCAAAATTCTTCATTTTCGCCGCCACCGGGGTGCCTTGATCCTGATCAACCGAAACCGGCACAATGCAGCACAGCGGGTTCATCTTCAACCTCAATCAGACCATCCAATCAGATAAAAAGCGAAATCGATCGTTGAAATCCGAATCCCTTCCAGCGCCAATCAAATGGCTCCGATTTATACAAAAGCAAGACCGATCCGAAGCCAAAACGAACCTTAAAGACTCAGAGCTTCTGGTTCTAAAGAAAGACAGAGACTCATGAAGAGTTCTACGCAACAAGAAGGAGAAATGGAGGAGGGTATTTATGAGATTGTGAAAATTTCATTAATTAATTACAGAAAAAATTGAAAGCAAGTTAAGTACCTGGTACCTGGAAGGCGACGACGGTGTGACGCTGGGACCGACAGAGAGAAAGGAAAAGGAGGAGGAGGAAGAGGTGCAGCGGCAGGAGGGAAGAGGGGCATTCAGAGTGTTTTGCAAGAGAGAGAGAGAGAGAGTGCAGAGTGTAGGAATCAAGAGAAGGAGAAAGGAGAAAGGAGAAAGGAGGGGGTAGTATTGGCAAATTGAAAAAATTCATTAACTTGGTACTGTAGCTCCGTGTTTTGGATAATAAGCGGCTTCTTGAAGCTGCAAAATGCAGCTTCCACTTTTTGGCTTTTTTTTCATGTGAAACTTTGAAATAAAATTGTTTTGGGATGTCTACCAAACATTAAAACCCCTACCAGCTTTTTTTCATCCCAGTTTTTTTTTAATCACCTCAATCCCAAACTGCACCTAAGTATCAGTTCTTGGGAGAATTTTGAATGACAAATTGAAATAGGGCATAGATACCCTTCTTGAAAATGTCGTCATTTTAATCTTAAAAACCATTTTTCTGGGCAAAGAGATAATCATCCACTTAGTTCTAATATACAAAAGGGCATCTCTTTTGCTCGGAGTAGTCAACACCAAAAATGATAGTCGAAGCCTCCAGTAGCCGTTTCTAATTACCAGTAAGATTGCATCCAGCTTTGCAATCAACTTCCTAACTGGTTCTTTTTTAATTCCCAATATTTGAATTGAACTTATCTAGTTCTCTGCAGCCAGATATGTAAAGAACCAGCACGCACATGCACACACATCAATAAGATGAAAGAGCAGTTACAAATTTTCAAATACAAACAAAGACTTAACATATATTCCATGATGTCTCACAATTACATGCATTTTGAATTCATGGAGGACATAGCCTCCTACAGTTCATCATCAGTAAGCATGGCGACAACAGCAAGAAAAGATGAAACAGTACAAAGACACTAGAACTGGACCCAAAAACAATAAGAAAAAGCAAGTATTCATCTCTCTCACTCCCTCTACCTGGCCATAACATACATATTTTTTAGGGAATTATTATTTGCACTCCAAATATATATATAGCTCCAAGTTTGAAGAAATTGTTTTCGGAGTGCAGATATCAAGCTCCCTAAATTTTATTATTACTTATTACCTCTAAATAAAGCTAAGCATGCGTACAAGGATGCATATTTATTATGTGAGGAAAGAGAGAAAGAGAAATAAATTAACTTAATAGAGTTTCAGATTTAAGTCCAGTTCTTCAGTCCTGGAAGTACTTGCTTCACCGTCACCTCCAACAACGTACATATACTCCCCGTCCTCCCAATCTAAACCAGAATCGGACTTCTCCACGTCACCACTTCCTGTTGCCAAGCTTAGAGTCACATTAGACATAGACACTTTCAAATCATCAACGACACCAATATACTTACCCTTCTTCTTGTCACGATCCGCCCCGGCATCGTCGTTGTGATCATAACCACGCTTCTTTGTTTTAGAACCTGATCCAAACCCTAACCCTGCACCCCATTTTGGATTACAATCCCCCGCCATTCCCAGGAAATGGTAGAAATCGTATGAACGCATTCGAGGCTTGGTTTTGTTAATGAAATCGTTGTAGATAGATGGCGGTGCCCATCTCCAGGGGTCATGTGGGAAAACGTAGGGTCTGAACCTGAGATTTTCCTGAGCAGCGCGTGCAACCTCATTCGCACGGAGATCGTTTCGCTCTTTCCGGTGAGCGTTCTGGTGGCCTCCCAAAGCCTGAGTTGTTGGGAAGGCCTTGTCGCAACTATTACATGCGTACTTGCAGGAACCATGATTATGAAAATAGAGACATGAACCAAGGATTGGTGACATGGGGTACATCATTGAAATTGAGGTATCTGAGGTGATAGGGTTGCATGGAGAGATGCTAGGGCTACGGTTACATGGAGCGATGGTAGAGCGGTGAGCTGAGGATCTGGAATTGTTGAACATGGAAGGGGACTTGAACATGAAATTCAACATCTTTTTCTTGAGATGGAAAAGAAATTGGAGGCCAGAAGATGGAAGGGAATGAGGAAAGAGAGGTGATGAACAATGGTGCTTGTGTGTAGCACAACTGGAGGAGGAGGGTATATATAGGGAAAAGGCGGGTTAATTTTGTGGTTGCATGGGTGGGGTCGAGTGGGTTAAAAGTGAAGGATTTTGGGGTTTACACCCACAAAACTGATGAATTTGCTAACATACTCTCTAATACAAGAGGAATTCAATGGTATAGCCCGCGTATGCATTAGGGAGTTTTACTACGAGGGTAATGTAAATTGGAAAGGAATCTATCTGAAAGTTGAGGATGAAGTTTGGGCTAGGGTTTGAAGCAACGTGGGAAGAGGAATGAAGACTTGTACAAGCTTCATGCATTGGGTGAGTAGGAGTAATGACACTTGGACTAGATGGCCAAACTTATGACACACTAACCTGAGTTCTCACCAGATAGAAAAGGACTAACTAGAGTTAAGTCAGTGTAGTCTCTAATCACTTTTGAAACTGCAGAGCAGTTACATGCACCTTCGGTTTCACTTGGTCAGACTCAAAGCTCGCAAAGACAAATTGTTTGGTACAGGAACTCTGCAAGCCAGCTAAGTAGACCAAACCATGCCCTCATATATATGGACTGCCCTAATGTGGGTCTGAAAAGAATAGGTAAACTATCGATTAAGTAACTGAATTATTATTTTAGTAAAAATTAAGTCTTAGATTTTTTTTATATAAAATAAATTTATGTCTCTAATATTATATTCAAATTAAAATATTTATCTAATTTTTCGTCAACAAATCACAAGATACATTGATAGAAAAGATTTTAATGTTCATAGTCAATTAATCATTTTTTTTTTCGTTTTTTTTTTTCTTCACGCAGTGCTATCTGAGTTTTAGATAATTACTAGAAACGGAGTAAAGTACTTTGTCTTAACACAAATAAATAAGATTCTAAATTATCTCGGTTAATGTATAGAGTTAAGAGTGTATAACCAAACAAATCTGTCTTGTTCCTTTTGAGTCCAATAGATTTCATTCATATGAGCAGTATAACGCCTGCGTCTTCAACGATCACTTTATTGGCTGAAGGGTAATGAAACCCCCGTGAACCATATTTGTGTGGATGATTATTAAATCTTGATTGACATATTAAACTTCTTGTGAAATTTACATGGATTAACATCTAGAGTGGGTAACATTTCACTTAATTTTGTATGGCATTTGTAATATTAGTTAACCTTCTCACACTCATTTCATGGACTTCCAAATAACGAGTGCAAAATATCAACTTTGGAGTGGAATAACATCCTTCTTATGAGGAAGTTAAGGTTGAGGTTGGGCTTCACACTCAAGTTAATCTGCTTTGATATCGAAAGTTGAGGTTTTATCCTAAAACCAATTGATAGAAGAGTACCTCAAGTTCTTATAAATTCTTGAAATATTTCTTAACTTATTCTAATGCGGAATAACACTCTACACACTCACATCTTATCGAGGTCATGAGTCACTAATGTTTGAAGGGTTAGTGACGCTTTTCAATCGTAACCAAAAATGTCCGGATCGACAGTTGGATTGCAAGACTTGCAACATCAGCGGCCCTGAAGAAGTTAGCTTCAAACTTAAGCCATGCAGATCTGTTTGGACTTTTTTTTTTTTTTTTTTTGCCACGTTCTCTTAACTGCAAAAATTACTCCCCAGAAAAAGACATAATAAATGCCATCTGATACTACCAACAACTGCCTTCCATTGAGATTTTGTCTTCAATTAATTATGAGGCATGCAACACTTTTCATATTTTTCGTACCATATTTATACAAGGTTTTTAATAGAGATATAACCCAGCAACATTGTCTTCCCCCCTCTCTCTCTTTCATTTTTTAAAAAAAAAATTCTTGTATTATGAGGAGTTATGTTTATGTCTCTTCTAACTAGATGTACCTTTTTTTTTCAATATCAATAAAATTCTTCTCATACCGTTGAGATTTTCTGAAGAAAAAAAAAAAGGTATGACCGACAACACATGTAGGTCCCAACTTTATTAGAAAGGTGATACAAATGTGGTATGAAAAATGTGATATGAAAAAATGTGATAAGAATAGCATTTTTGATTGGTTATACTTTCTACTATATACAACTAGAATTGTGATTTCCACTCATCGATTTTCTCCTTGTGCACTTCTCCTCTTGTTTTTGTCATGTTTCTTTGATTTTGTATCACTTAATTCTCCTTTAATTTATTTAATCTAAATACTAAAAAAGTGAGTACATCCCTTAATTTAGTACAGTGATTTTCATGCACTCCTTTTAGTGTGACATCCCACATCGCCCAGGGGAGTGATCCTTAAATGTATATTCCCATCCCTACCTAGCACGAGGCCTTTTGGGAGCTCACTGGATTCGGGTTCCGTAGGAACTCCGAAGTTAAGCGAGAAGGGGGCTAGAGTAATCCCATGATGGGTGACCCACTGGGAAGTTGCTCGTGAGTTCCCAAAAACAAAACCGTGAGGGAATGGTAAGCCCAAAGCGGACAATATCGTGCTACGGTGGTGGAGCGGGCCCGGGAAGTGATCCGCCCCAGGCCGGGATGTGACAATTTGGTATCAGAGCCTAACCCTGGTCGCGTGTGTGCCGACGAGGACGTCGGGCCCCTAAGGGGGGATGGATTGTGACATCCCACATCGCCCAGGGGAGTGATCCTTAAATGTATATTCTCATCCCTACCTAGCACGAGGCCTTTTGGAAGCTCACTGGCTTCGGGTTCCGTAGGAACTCCGAAGTTAAGCGAGAAGGGGGCTAGAGCAATCCCATGATGGGTGACCCACTGGGAAGTTGCTCGTGAGTTCCCAAAAACAAAACCGTGAGGGAATGGTAAGCCCAAAGCGGATAATATCGTGCTACGGTGGTGGAGCGGGCCCGGGAAGTGATCCGCCCCGGGCCAGGATGTGACATTTTAGTCTCTCGCACACCTTGTTTAATCCTAACAGTCTCTCGCACGCCTTGTTTAATCATGACCGTTGATTTTGTTTGATTTAGGGCTAGTTTGGTATTGTTGTGCTTTTTAAAAAGATTGTTTCTTGATGTACTGTGATAATAAACAGCTGTAAAATAAAGTTATTGAGTGTTTGGTAAAAAAAATTTGTAAAAGTGCTTTTAACAAAAAAAATAGTTTCTAAGTATTTGGTAAACTTTTATATAAATTAATGTGAATATGTTAAATTAATGAAAGTGATATGGTATTTAATGTGATATAATAATTGTCAAAGAAAATAATTTAGGGGCAATAATTGTAATTTTTTTAAATATGTGGATGTATACTTGCCATTTGATAATTTCATTAATAAGCACTAATTACTATGCTTTGAAAAAAAAAAAAAAAAAAAAACCACTTTTTTAAGCATGGTAAACCCTGCTTCTGTTTTTCTATGTTTTTCTATTGTCATTGACAGCAGTTTAAAGAGAAAAAAAAAACACTTTATTTTTTGTTTTACCAAACATATTTGATGTTCTAGATTTTCTAATAAGCTGTTTTTTTTTTCTTTTTTATCTTATTTTATTTTTTTAAACACTACAATCCCAAACTAGCTCTTATTCAACCTAATTTTCAAAAATAAAAAGCAGTATGTGGAGAAGCTATAAAAAGAGTGTAAAATTCCCTTAAAATATGTAATCTGTTGCAGTCTTGTCCTATTAGATTCGGAATGGGATTGTGTAAATCCTAATGTATCTAGGGATATCTTTGAATATTCCCTTTAGTAGTTAATATCCTATTAGAGTTGTAATCCTAAAAGGGTAAGGAATTAACCTTCCCTACTACTATAAATAAAGGCACAATGGGGTGGAATAGAACACACCTCACAATTACACATCTCTCTCTTTCTCTCTACTATTGCCGCACCCCTCTCTCTATGGTCTCCATAATCGTTCAATAAATTATACCTACAACACGTTATCAGCACGCTCTTTACGCTGCGCTAAAGAGAGTTTATTCTTCAATCAGGGGAGTATTACGTTTTAATCATTCTTTTATGATTAATTTATTATCTTATTGAATTGATATACATGCTATTGATTCAATTTAATTTTTCTGTGTTGAACGTGATATAATGCGATAGAGATGCAATTCCGGCTTTCTAAGAAGGATCTTCCACAAATTCAAAGGCTTTTATTGTTTTCTACCAATCAAGTACACTTAAAATAAAGGAAGATATTTGAAACGATCATGAAGTATGAAAACATTCCCCATGATGCATGAACCCTCTACATTTATATTTTCCTTCCAATATATATATATATATATATATATATATATATATATATATATTGTATATGTTTCATATTTGTCAATATATATATATACACGTTTCATGCATTACGCAATTTTCGCTATGTGGAATTTGTGAGTCAAAGAATCGAAAGAAATTAGAAGCAATTACGGTTTTTCAAACCCTAAGATTGTCGGGAAAAAAAAACAATTAAACTTTTGGGAAAATTTTGCGGCTGAGCCCAGCCTCGAGACGTACCAAGCTTGAAGCTTGGGTAAGCGACTGGACAGCCTTGTTAGGCTTACTGCTCAAATTGGACGAAGCTTGCTGCTTAGGTCCCTGGTGCATGGGCTTCAAGCCCTCGGTCCGTTCCAGAAGCCAGCAAATGTGCTGGGCTTCTCTCGCCTAGGCCCATCGCCAGTAGCCTTTGCATTGCGCTGCTGGGCCTCGATCCAGCTCGGCCCGCTTTCAACTGCAAGCTTGCATCTTGCTTTATATTCTGGGCTGCACAGTAGCCTCTCCCAAGCCCACTAGCAGCAAAAAAAATTTCTACCTTGATGGGCTGTTTATCTTGGCCTGCTGCCACATGCAACCATCTGGGTTGTTTTTGCAGCCTTGATCCGAGCCCAATGGCCTGCAACTTTTATTTTTTTTTGCAAAGTCGTGCATTGCAACCAGCCCACTTATGCTAGGCTGTATCTATTTTTTCGACCCAATGCCATATTTTGGCATCCCCTGCTTCTTAACCATAACCAAATATTTTTGGGACGTTTTTTGTTAATGCTAATTAAGCTATAATTCACTTGTCACTTGGCATGCCGCCAATTGAAGCTAATAAGACCCTGAATGTCATTATTTTGCTTCCACGATCAACCCCGTATGGTCCCGATCTATTAAATTAATTAAAAGTGACCAGCAATCCATTAATTTGACAAGAAATCCAAAATTATTGACTTGAAGATCACTTTTGAACATTAACGATTCAATAATTTATTTCTCTTCTTTGAACTGTGACATCCTTTCATAGTTCACTTGAGTTCCTGAAACAACTCAAATCCACTACACTTAAATCAGCAGATTGCATTATGTGTTCTTGCATAAACCTCTCTTTGAACCCGAAGTTTTCATAAAACAATACACCCATGAAAACTATGTCTTAGAACTTGAATGTTCTAACTTTGATGCTTATGGATGATTCATTCTCATAGCATCAATCACAATCTTGTTCCATCCATTTAGTGGATTGTCGAACCGTAACAAGTTCGATTTTCCTTATGTGGACGTTTCTAATAGAAACCACTTTATGTGGGTGCAAGACGTGAATCTCCACTTGACTATCAAGAATATGAGAAACCATTGTAGCTAACAATGGCAAGAAAAAGCTGAATAAGCCTCCACCATGATCTTCATTTGAAGACTTATGCCTGAAGCATTACCTACGGAAGTACCTCCCAAACAAGGATTCCTTGGCTCTTTGGCTCGCTTCTATGGATCGTCTGATCATGAAAGATATTGCCTGAAGCATATTATGATTACATCCATGAATGAGTACAATTATGAAGTTTATACATCCCATCGAATTTCGACTGGAGAATACTTTTTCTCGTCATTCCTTGTTTTTAATTCGCTCCTGAAGCAACAAGTGTAGAAAGCGGAAGTTTATCAAATTCTTGGATTTGATTACTACCATAAATGTGAGAGAAAGGTATAGACCCAATTTCGACTGGAGTCTACTGAATGGTATAAACCCAGTTTGGTTGGAGTCTACCGAATGGCTCAACCTAGTTCGGTCAAAGCCTACCGAATGGTGATGCCCTGTTTCAACAAGGATGCATCAAAAGGCATGCTTTGCTTCGGCAAAGATGTATTGGACGGTATTGCTCTACTTTTTCAAAAACCTACCAAACAGACCCCTCCAGCTTCAGCTAAAGCCTACCGAACCCAATTCAGGGTTTGTCTCTCTCACCATCCAATTTCGAGTTTGTTTTTACAACATATGGTAGAATCAAGGCCTGCTAAGGTATGGCATCATGCCCGAAGTGTGATCCATGGCACATAAGACCTAAAGCTTCAAGAATAAGGGATATTATTTTCAAACCTCAACCCTACCGAATCTACTTTCATCTTGATGAAATAAATCATTGGTTATGCACTTGTTTGTGCCCCTATCAATGTCGTTGAGGAGAACCATTCCTGTAGTCAATATGTGAAACTAATTTTGCTCCACCATATATCGTTGGAAGAGCAGAATTTTGACATGGATGGCTTTGTTGGCCGAATCCCCATAGTAAACCATTTAGTTTATGAACACTTTTCCATGTTCTTAGATTCAAGTTTGGTGTATGTTTTAGTTATGGATAATATTATTGATATTGTCCTCGAATATGAATTAATTGAATCATGTTTCTTGTATACATGTGACCGAATTCAATTAAACACGTGATTAGGTACGAATATGGAGAGGTTAGTTGTTTAGATGAATGCGATACTATGCACACTAACTTTACACCTAAATCACATCTCTAGCAACAACTCTAGGTTTATCTAACCTGATTAAGAGCAATAGCACGCTCCTCATTGTATGAATGATACTACCATTTAAGAGACCTTATATTCTCACCGTTCTGGATTTTTGAGGATATTCGAGATGGCAATAATCATAAATGCCATTGAAGAAAATAGGGTGAAATATCTTTGCACCACCTCCAGAAATGAGCCTGAAGCTTTGATTTAGGGCCAATAGGTTATCTCCTAACTGGGAACACACCACATGTAGTCGACCTGGAGCCTGGTGATTGAGCAGTTTACTGCTCTGGCATGACCATTTGGGACACTTAGGTTGAACAATGATGCTACGACGCATCTCCTTACCTGAAGTACGGATTTTGTACCTACAAGCACATTCAGCCTAGCCTGCTCATTAAGGAAATTAATTCTCTAAATCATCCCTTGGAAAGATACAAAATCACCCTTTTTCACAGTGGATTCGAGGGAATATATGTGGACTAATCCAACCAAAATGCAGACCATATAAATACTTATGGTTTGGATTGATGAATCGACAAACTGGTCACATGTTTGTCCATACACATTGCTGCTAAACCCCCTGGCCAATTAAGGGTTCACTACCCTACTTATCCCTTAAAGTCCAGGAAACTAGATAATGCACGAGAGTTTATATCGACGGTTTTCGATAAAGTATTGCATGTATTTTCGGTTTATAATTGAACATAGAATTCTCATGTTCACCCCAAATAGCCTCACCTAGTGATCATAAAGCACAATTTAAATGATTGCCCAGATTTTGGTGAACGTACCAAGTTTTTGGTTTCTTCCTAAGGCTATACAATCTTGTACGCAGTTATGTTGGCTGCCTTGAGGCCCGTTGCCACCAACCATTTCGACATAACAGTTGGTTAATGGGTACGATCCTGACGTTTTTTTTATTTACACATTTGGGTATGCATTCCATGTGCCAAGTTGCTCCACCGCAACATACCAATATGGGTCATCAAAAGAAGGATGTGAATATTTGTCGATTATGATTCTCCTTCATACTAGCTCTCTTAGAGCCCTTGCATGCAATCTTTTTACCATTCATTTAACGGTAGTCACTTCAATGAGACAGTTTTCCCACTGTTAAGGGGAGATAAGAACGTCAACATTCTTGTAGAACGGCGCGAATTTGCATGGATGTTGCCCACTATGTCTCATCTCGATCTTCGTACTGCACAAGTGTGATAAGCAAATGCGATGTATTCTAGCTTTCAGAATGTTGCTCCAGACGCATTCCTCTGATCTAGCTAAAGTGACGAGATCATATACTAGCTGTAAACATGCCTGCAAGGATAGACGTGCTTAACGGACGTCGATTCAACATCCCCGAAGAGTGTGCCACCCTTGTTTGACGATTTAGACACCCTTATTAGACGGTCCGGTACACTAGCAGATATCCAATCAATCTGTCTTGGCCTGGAGCATGACAGATCAATCGGCTCATAGGATTCACTTCTCTAGAAAAGGAAAACACGGCACAAAATGAATCTATACTTGATCGTTGTCTCAAATCATTTCCATCTTATGAGATTAATCTAGATTACTCATGAGACTTGAAGTTCTTGGTCCAGTATACCAGTTTAGATGAGAAAATGGAATTAAAATGAGATTACCATCGATAATGTTTTCACTTATACATAACTACTAACATAAAAGAAAAGCAATGATATCGAACCGTGTTCCGTTAATTAAGTGACAACGTAAAACTGATTAGATAAGCGAAATTACAATCCAGGTCAAATTCCTTACCAAAGTGTGTTTTAGACCTGTCGTTCCTACACTGCCCAAGGTAACCCTGTTGTGTTATAAGTGGGAAATGAAGCGTTATGAGATAAATGAAATAGTGCAATATGATGCAGGCCTTACGGCACAAAGTTTCTCTCAAATGCCATGTGATTGATAACAACATTATGAAATGTGGTTAATGTTTCCTCCATAGGGATATAGATATGGAGATTTACGTGTAAGTTCCCAAAGAATTACATGGATTGACTCAAATAGTTCTAGACCACAAAACACCCTCTCAACTCGTTTGAGGCGTTCACTTAAGGATTGAAACAATCTGGCAGATGTGGTATACTCATCTAAGTGATTATTTGATTAGTCAAGGATTGAATGAATTCCCTTGCGTGTTAAACTATGAAGTCTTATTCCGAATTGCTAGAGTTACAGTTTATGTCATTAACACGAATCTTACTAAGACTTTAAAAGAGCTTGAGAAAACTGTCTCGCACTTGAAGACGGAATTTAAGATGAATGATCTTAGGAAAACTCGTTTATGCCTTGACCTGAAGTTCTAGCGTTGTTCTGACGGTACATTGGTATACCAGTCGAACTACACCCTGAATGTGTTACCTTAGAGTATACATATGATCGTCCATACGTTATATGCAAATGAGACCCTTGAAGAGGTTATGGAATCCAAAATTTCATATCTAAGTTCAACTTTGCGCTTCGTTGTACTTAGATCATTTTATTAGACATGACATCTCTTTCACTGGTAAAGATGCAGCACCGCGCCAACACGTAACCACTGAATTAGTATTAAAGACGTACCCTGAAGGTACTGCGAATTTGGGCAAATCCTTACGCATCTCGAGCGGATCCAACCTTCATGATCCTCGGAATGATGCTTGCTTTGTTGTTATGCTGACGTTGGTTACTTATTAAACCCGCACAAGGCAAAATCTCCAAATGGTTATGTCTTTACTGTCAAAGGATATTGCAATATCTTGGAAGTCCACTATATGACCTTAGTTGCGAAATCTTCGAATCATTCCAAGACTCACCTTACTTCACTACGCCACAAGTGAGATATGGTTAGGAGTTCTTGTTGAGCATAATCAAAGTACTTGCTATTTTTTATCCATCATTAAGTCCCAACGACGATCCATGAAGACTATGCCACATGTATTCGCCCGACCAAGACATGATACATCAACGAAGTCAACGCCAAGACATATTGCGTTTACATCAGCAAATCAATAGGAGATTAAAGTCATGCAAGCCGGTCCCAGACAACCTTTCCAACCTCTACATGACGTCACTGCTGAAGTCAACCTTCCAAAAGCTTGTCCAAGGAATTGGTATGCCTAACTATCATATGCAATGCTTGTAGTTCTCATTTGGAAGATCTATCAAACTTAAGGGTAGTATCCGGAAGTATACTTACTTGATCTTAATGTACTCTTTTTCCCTATGATTAGAAGAATTTTTCCCACTGGGTTTTTGATACTTAACTAGGTTTTAACGAGGCACCCATCTTGGGCTGATCATACCTTTGTGAGCTCTTCTACTTGCGTCCAGAAGACGTATAGTTTTGACTTAATGCAACTTCTCACTTTTCTCCTTAGTCTATGAGTTTTTCTCCCACCTTGGGTTTTACCATAGCAAGGTTTTGTGAGTTTTACCATTTTATGCATTATTCCGTTAATTTGAGACTCGCATTCGTTCATTGTGCCGACAACTTCATCAACTGTACTTACTTTATTGATGAATACCTGATGCACCATTTGTTTAAATATTTACACACTAAAGGGGAGTATTGCAATCCTATTAAGTTATGAATGTGATTGTGTAAATCCTAGTGTATCTAACGATATCTTTGAATATTCCGTTTTGTAGTGAATATCCTATTAGGGTTGTAATCCTAAAAGGGTAAAGAATTAACATTTCCTACTACGATAAATAAAGACACAATGGGATGGAATAGAACACACCTCACAATTACACATCTCTCTTTCTCTCTACTATTGCCACACCCCTCTCTATATGGTCTTCATAATCGTTCAATAAATTATGCCTACAACATAATCAACCTTCTTAGAGAATTGATAGCCAATTGGAATGGATTTGAGTTTTAAGAGGGCTCATGTTCTTCTAAAATTGGGTAAAGCTAGGATGATTGATGCACGAACCCATCAATCGGTTTCATTCTGAGAGGCAAATGAAATTTTACTATGGGCCTAACTATTTTTTCAGGCTTGGGCCTTGGACCTTATTATATTAATCCAATTGTGCAAAGATCTCATATTTTCCTACTACTATTATTAAAGATCCAATCGAGGATCATCATCATCACTAAACCCGGCAGTTTCTTACACGACACGGTGACACGAGACGAAAACGACATGAAAATAACGAGTTTCGGGTCAACACGATAACTAATCGGGTCATTATCGGGTGACCCGTTAAGAACTCATTAATAACGGGTATACACGCGGGTAACACGTAGGTAACCCGTTTCGACCTGTTAAGGAAAATAAATTATAATTTTAAAGTTTAATTACAAAAAAAATTATTATAAAATACAATAGCCATATTGTATACATTGGTATATTCTATATTAAATATATATTTTTGTATTATTATTCTATATAAGTTTTAAAAATTAAGTTTTATTCATTTATTTATTTTTATTATGTGAGTTTCTTATTATCATTATCAGGATAAATTTTACTTAACATGTTGTTGTCCAAAATTAAAATCAACTAGTATAGTATTAGTATAGGCAATAAGACATTCCTACAAGTATGAAAAATGTGAAAGAATATATAAAAACTCGTGATTCATCATTCCTCCACGAGTAGACAATAGTTACACTTACATTATCGTTTAGATTTTTAAAACCCTCCAAACCGTCATGAATAGTATTTTTTATTTGAGTGTAAAAGTATTAAAATTAATAATAATTACTGTAGAAGTGTAAGAAATGTAAAAATATATACACACACACACACACACATATACAATCACTTGTAGTGATAAGCTTTACAACTTTCATAAAGGGTCAACTTCGAAATCCGACACTATAATCTATAAACCTTAAATTTGTATTTAACCACTCATTGTCGTTTAGCCTTTATGCTTTATATTGAATTTCATTTTTTAAATTTTCTTTTTTGAAAACATGATCTACTAGGGGATTGAAAACAGTTCGGATCTTTGATATCAAATTCCGATATTTACGGTTAATTGAAATATGAGTCGATGTTATATAGTTTATAGAGACTTTATAAACACCAAGCAATATTTTCACTAACGGTAAAACTCTGAACATACTATCAACGATCCGAACTGTTCATCTTCCTGTATCCTCTAATAGATCATGTTTTCAAAAAAACAAAATATGAAAAAACAAAATTTGGTGGGAAAAATGAAGCATAAATGTAAACAACAATCGACGGTTAAATTTTAATCTATGATTTATATGATTATAGTGGCACATTTCAAAGTTATGCCCTTCACGAAAGTTGTAAAGCTTGTCATTACAAGCATTTATATATATATATATATATATATATATATATATATATATATATATATATTATACTTTTCACACTTCTACATTAATTAAAAAACTATTAAAGACTTTACTTAAACAATAGCCATATAATCAATGAGAAGAGAATGCTAATGTAGAAAGCCTAACTAAAAATATCATCAATATAACTCTTGAAAACAATATATCAAGCCAAAGTTCCAATACCGTTTCCCATGGTGATTGATGAGAATTGAAGAGTTTGATTGTAAGAAAATATGCAAGGTTCCAAACCTTGAAACATAACTCCCTTAATTTTGCAAATCTTTTGAACATTTGATATTTTGTAATGTTCTAATGTTTTTGTATTTTTTATTATGCTCTTATTTTGGGTATGTAAATATGTAATACTTGAAAGACAAATGCGTTTTTGTGTTTTGAATGTGATTATATGGTATGTATATACTTATTTAGTATTATGTTTTCATTTGATTATTTATTGGTTCAAAATATATGTTCCTTAACGGATAACGGGTCGAGTCATATTACCTGTTAATATTATCGGATCGATTTCGGGTCGGGTCATTCTACCTGTTTATTTTAACGGGTGTTACACGACACGACCTGTTAAGATATCGGGTATGACACGAAAACGACACGAATGCCAGATCTAATCATCACCACCACCATAGACTACACCACCTTGACTATACTACATTGCTTTGAACATCAACACCTCCACCACAAACAACACCACCTTGACCACTAATACGTTGCAATGTCAATCAGCACGAACCCATTTTGTCACAACCATCATCCTCATACCACGACCTCTTATAATCACTTGTTTTGTGGCTATCGTCATTACCATCACTATGACTGCCACCTCTATTACCATCATCGTATATACCTTGTCCATCCTCGCCACCACCGGCACAACCACAACCTCTTATGACCACTTGCTATACCGTCATAACCACCATTACCATGATTGTTGACTTTACCACCATCATCACCACCCCATTAAGACCAACCCCCCTACCCACCCCAAAAAACCCCATTCGTCCACCACCCCAACACTCACCACCTTTACTATTATCCCTACCACCAAAGGCACCACATTACTGCCGTCTTGCCAACAATCACCACTTGGCATTTCCACATTGCCGCTGCTATCTCAAACAACCACTTTGCCATGGTCATAATCACCGGTCGTAAAATTTTGAAAACATCAATATTTTATTAATAAATTTGGTCATAAAAAAAATCCATGACTCCATGTTAAAAATTCTCAAAAACTCCATTAAAATCTATGTATAATTCAATCAAAATCCATATGGATTTATGAAAGTATCAACTAAACTGCTTTAAAATCCATGTATTCATACATCTATGAAAATTTATCAAACTCTATATACTACACAACTCCCCCTAACCTTTTTCGTTCGAGACTAGGTTAATAACTTTTTGATGTTGACTTACAAGCAAAAACAATTGAAGGCCGCCGAGATTTCGTTCGGGAAAGATCTTTTAAAATTAAGGTCGCTTGGAAGTGTTTTTAAACAACTAAAATCACTTTTGATAAAACCGTTTTTTGAGTTCTAAAAGTATTTGAACTATATTTTGAAGAAGTACCGGTTATATATTTTCTTAAATAAGCATTTTAAAATTTTTTCTCGGATTGACTTATATTTTTACTAAAAATTAATTTCAAAAATATTTTCGACTATTTTCAATAATTTTAAAAGCATTTAAGTTCCTTTTACATGTATAAGCATCTACCGGTAGTGGTAGTAAATATGAATTTTTTAACAATTGGATTAATATTAAAAAAATTCAAAAAAAAAAAAAGAAAAAAAAAGGAAGCCCAAGTCGCAAGGCCCAAGACCAATATAGGCCTATCGAAAAACTCCACCCACATCTCACAATCTGAAGACTGGAGTAAACACACCACCGAATCAGATCACACACTCCGACATTCCAATTTTCTCGCGTTTTCTCGGCGATTTTTCGATGGCCACCGCCTCCTTCCTCTCCGGCCTCAAGTACTCCGACAGCCTGACGGTGGTGGGCATATCCGTCTGCACGGCCATCATCTGCGAGGCGATCTCGTGGGTCCTCATCTACCGCACCAACTCCTACAAGTCCCTCCGCTCCTCCATCGACAAAGCCGCCAAGAAGCTCGAGACCATGAAGACCGACTCCTCCTCCGCCGCCAAAATTACCAAAAAATCCAAGACCAAGAAGATCGACCGCGTCGAGACCAGCCTCAAGGAATCCAGCCGGGATTTGTCGCTCTTCAAGTTCAAGTCCGGCGCCGTTGTCGCCCTCGTCCTCTTCGTCGTCTTCGGGCTGCTCAACTCGCTGTTTGAGGGTAAGCCGGTGGCGAAATTACCCTTCAAGCCCTTTGGGCTGGTGATGAAGATGAGCCACCGAGGGCTGCAAGGGGAGGATCCGACGGACTGTTCGATGGCGTTTTTGTACTTTCTGTGCTCGATCAGTATTCGGACCAATTTGCAGAAATTCTTGGGCTTTTCGCCGCCGAGAGGTGCCAGTTCCGGGTTGTTCCCCATGCCCGACCCGAAAACCAATTGATGGGTTCATCACTCAGGACTCCATTCACTGCCTACTGGGTTTGTTCTAATATTTAGTATTTTTTTAAGATATTAGATTGCGATTGGTTATTGTTGTTGTTTAATTAGTGTTCTAGTTCTCTAATGACAATTAGTATTTGCTTTCATAATTTTCTCATCATTGGATCTCTAAAAAGGGACGAATTTTACTCCTTTTTTGTTATCAATTTAATGTATTATTTACCAAAATGTGAACTTTTTGTTAAGTAATTAAGCTGTGAACAAATTTATGCACTCAAAGATGCCTAAATTGCTGCTACGTTGAACTGAATTATGTTTTCTGAATTGTGCGGCAATGGTTATGAGTAATCGAACTAAGTAATGGCAAGGGTTCGATCATGTCAAAGTTGCGTTAATGCAATTTGATTGAGTCTCCGTTTATTTCTTTGTGCTGTGAATTTTCTCTTATGCTCAGCTTCTGTGAGTTCTGTTCTAGTCTGGAATTGGATCCTTTCTCTTGAGAGCTGCATTTAAGTTGTCGTTGTCGGCATTCTAGTATGCCTTGTATGCTAAATAAGTTGTTTTGTTGAACTTTATCAACAATTTGTTTCGTATATGCTGACATCAAAATGTCTGCAGCATTGTAACCAGTGACCATTACAATAGTGTTGTTTTTGTGATCCTAGTTCTCTTTTCCTACTTTGGATCGTTTCACTTTTTGAATTGATTTTTGAAGAACCGAGTAATTAAAAGAGAGACACACACACACTCACATATTCCTGTCTTTGTATCTGTTTGTGTACCATAGTGCATAAAGTATGGGTTGTTTAAAAGTCACAGTTTTGGTTAAGGTTGTTTCTGATAGCACGCAGTCTTGATGTTTATCAAAGTGGAACGTTGGTGTGAGTTTGAATCCATGTATTGTCATATAAGCTCTTTTGTTTGACATTGCATAAATTATGGTATCAGTATGTTAAGCAAAAAGTTGCGTTTGTCTTTAGAAGTATACTAATTAAACCTTGATCTTATAAGGGAGTGTATATATATCTTAGGGAGGCATATATAGATGGTATTAGCAGGATGAACTCTGCCTTGCACACAGAATTGTGAGAGTTTGGATGGGACAGGGGATGGAAATGGGGATGGAAATTTGGAAATTGTAACTGTTGTAATTACAGATTAACGCGTTTCCATCCGTAACTGTTGTTATGCAAGAGTTGTTCTTTCCGTTAGTACTATGGTGCGGGTGGGAATATTAGGCTTGTTATGGAGTTGATGGGCTCTTGTGCTCGATTCTTACCAGTTTGATGGCCTAACGACGGTGTTAATGCTTTCACTGGCTATCTGTAGACATGGACGTTGTTTGGTTCTTGACTGTGGTTAGGGGTTACTCTGAACTCTTGTATAATGTTGCCGGCCGTTTCAGCATTTCTTGAGTTCAAATCTCGTGGACAAAAGTTTTTTTATTCGTTCCAAAAACGGAAAGAACAACTCTTGCATAACGACTATTCTGAATTTAAGACGGACATGTTGATCTGTGGCATAAGAGCAATTCCACCGCTGCTTTTAGGGGTGGAATTGCTCTAGGGGTTGTCAAGATTGTATGATGCCCCGGCCATATACAAATTTGTTCTTTGGGTGGAAATTGGAATGTAAATCTCAAAGTTATAATATTTCAAAGACATCATCCTATGGAGGTGGGATAAATATTTTATATGATAAGAAGTTAAGAAGCAATGTTACTTAGAACTACGTTTCATCGATACACATTTTCACCTTCTTTAGATTTGACTCTTTATAATAAAATTTTGTTTGTTTTACCGCATTTTTTGGAGATGCTCTCATACCACTGGTTAGAAATTTACGTTAATAGACTTAATTTCAGTAATAGACCCTAAATTTATCCACGAATAATATTTCTTGAGCCTTCACTTTGTTGGAGTTTAAATGATTCGAATAGGTGAAATAAAAAGAAAAAAATAAAGCTAATGCCCCAGTTTTTATGTGGGAAAGATTTGTTACATGAGTTTAGTACCAAAATTTTATTAAGGGAGGATATATTATATCAGGCTTGTAACTCAAATGATAACTCGCATTAACTCTGCACTTAAAGTTTTTAGTTCGATTCTCCCGTGTCACATGTCAGCACCAAAGGTGATCCCAAACATGGTCACGCCAACATTTAACTGCTGGCCAGATGGTCAACTTTATAAAGGATATTAGGGTACAGCTCATACTTGGTATCAACTTTGGTACAAATAGTAAAATATTATCAGTTTAAACTATTCTTACCATAAAAATGACAAAAGGTTTAAATTGATAATATTTGAAAGCTTAGCAGTATAAAAATTGAAATCTCGTGATTTATTCTAAAATTTAACCCTAAGTTTTGAGGTGTAAATATGATTTTAATGAAATAAGGTAGAGATTCGGACCAAGTATGAAAAGAGGATTCAAGAAATATTAATTTTTGGGCTGTTAGTGGTCGGATGAGAGTGGTGTTGCGACGACTACACCTTGGCTGCTGTTGCAGCGTGAAAGGGATGAGAGAACATGAGAATGAAGATGATAAGAGAGAGCGACAAATTTATTAATTTTTTGGGCATTCAAAATTATTTTTTTAAATTTATTTTTTTTCTATATTGCACAATGGTCAATATTTGCCAAGTCAGTAAAAGTATAGTCAATGTATTTGTCACGTCATCATTAACGGTTAATTTGACAGATTGAATAACGGACGTATAAGTTATAACATTGCACGAATTCATAAGTTAATGTATGATATTAAAATGTTTAAAAGATAAGGTATGCATTTGTTATGAAATCTAAAGTTAAAAGGTGGTAAAATTTACACTTAATTTTTTGTTACTTTCGTTTGAGCGATATAGGATAGAAGAGTTTCGTTCATTTGTGCCAAAGGAAACATCTTAACTTTTACAGAGTCTACAGTACTCGGTTCTGGTGAGTTTTTTTCTCAGGATAAAGTAGCGGCGGAAATGGAACCCCGAAAAGTTCAAATTACGGTTTAAGGGGAGAGGAGTCGAGCTATCAGGACTAGAGCTTTGCAGTGATTGCCATTGAGAATAATGTCTTTTTTTTCTTATATGCGGAGGTTCTGATCTTAAAGATAAGTGTAAGGGTGGTGATAACAAGTTGAACCGAGCCACTTTCGAAATATTAACAGAAACCCTTTTGGTTCATTTCTGTTAATCAATAATTAAGCTTCTTGAATTGTTCATTTTACACGAGAAACATCCTGAAAGGAAAATCAGTAGTTTTGTGCGATGAATTCTGTTTTCTCATCTCAGTCTCTTTTCGTTCCCTTGCCTAGCTGCCAGTTCCTACCTTGTTTTCAAACGCAACCTCGACATATGCTCATAAACCGTGTCTATCGCCGGAATCATTGTGTCCCTCCTCTTCCTCTTTCATTTCCTTATATTTCACATCGGTCTTTGCATGCTTGCTGATCATCTTTTGGTGCTACTTCTCCATCAAACGAAGGCGTAGTGTCTGTAATCAACTTCGACGATTTTGCTGAGAAAGACTGGTCCTTTCTTGATTCAGCTGATTTCAGTTCTGACCAAGATTATAACCTTAAGATTGATCGCCTTATATCCGCAGGAGGGATTGAAGAAACTTCTAGGGTTATGGTTTCAATTGGTTCTGAAGGGATTTGTGGATCGGTTGGTTGAATCATCACCCTGCAGTCTCCTGCTGGTTGTCCATGATTCACCTTTTGTTTTAGCTGGCATTAAGGAAAAAGTGTCATATTTGCCTGTATGAATCCATAAATTGAAAGTTTCGTGTTAAAATTAACAAGGAGAAAATCTTTTGGAGAGTGATAAATCTAACATTAGCTGGTGCATTCTTTCAAAATATCACTCTTGATTCTGAGTTGTGGCTGTTCCTTGTACAGGTGCGAGACTGGTTATTAGCCATCCCCAAGGAAGAGAAGTTTTGGAGCAGCAACGACGACAATATCCAGATGTTATAACTTCTGACTTGCCTGAAAAGAGTACTTTAGAGGAAGCTGCAGCAGAACATTCTTTCAAATTAACCGAATTTCTCGATGAGCCTGGTTTTTATCTTGCTGTATTAAAGTTTGTTGGGGCCAGAAACTGATAGTCGAATTAAACTTTGACAATTTCGTGTGCAACAAACAATGGATTCGACTGAAATTTATAGATTCACGTTGTTTAATTTTTGAAAACTCGTTTCTTTTGCCCTGCTCCCTGCGTTTATGTTTCTTTTGGGGCATTTAACCCCTGTGCCGTGCTGAGCAAGTTAGGTAGCTTCTGCTTACCTCTGTTTGAAAATTGGACTCCCGTTTAAGGTCATTGAACTTGTTCACCAGGCATTCGAATGGGAAAAAGTTGTTTAGTCCGACATGTTTTTCTAACTTATGTGGCATATGAATTACTAAACTTTGATCTTTGAATGAGCATGTAGAAATTAACGATACTCTTTATCTTTTGAGTTGTTTGCCGGACTGGTCGCTCGAGAACTTTGATCTCTACCCCAGCCCAATGAAAAAAATGGGATAACATCTTATGGACTCGGGGGAAATGATCCCTAGCCCAACCCACAAAATTAATTTCTATGGGTGGTGCTACAAGCTAGGGTGCACCTCAAGCGAGTTGGGTGGACGGGTTGGATAGTCAACTTAATCCAACCTTCACCCTTTGAGTTTGGATTGAGTTCAAGTCTATGTGAGTTTAGTCGGGTTCATGTTTTAATTGAGTTTGGGCTTACTCAGGTTGGATTCGAGTTCGTCCAACTTTATCAAGTTTAATCTTATAGTCCCTTATTTTGCATGATTTTTCAAATTTTGAACCAAACAATGTCAATCTTAGTTAAAATTCCATTTACACATCATTATTCACATAGAAACTAAAGCAAACAACTTGCATACCATTTCCAATGTTTCAACCATGCGAAGTTGAAATAAAATTACAAGACATATAACAAAGCTTCAATAAAAAATAAAAAAATGTAAAAGTAACATTATCTTTCATTATTAATAAGGAAACCGCAAACAAACTTCAAGTATATGCATTCCAAAACTTCTACATAAGTAATATAGTATATATAATATGAAGTTGGATGGGTACTATGTACATCAGCAAATTCGGACTTAAAATCAAGTTGGGGTTGGGTTGGTATGGGTCAACCCAACCCAATCCAATAAACAATCGAGTTGAGGTCGAATTGGGTTTGGGCAGATTTTTTCTTCATTCTAACCCTCCCGATTGGATTTGAAATCAAGTTAGGCATGAACAAATTCGGGCTAACCCAACCCAAGTTGCACTCCTACTAAATCGTGCACCAAATTATGTGGCACACATTCTACACCGTATAAATGTTTAGGATAGTGTTATTTGCACTACAAAAATGTAATTGTGCATTCCTTATAAGAATAATTTTCTTTCAAATTCACTTGACTTAAAATAAAATTTTGATTAATGACACTATTTAGTACACAAATTTAGTGTGCCTAGCACTATTCATTTTTTATGTGAGAAAGACTTGAAAGCGAGCCACTTCGTTCTTTTATAACATACATTGTATAATACTATTTAAACATAAATAAATAACTACTATATATTCCAAAAGGGGCGGGTTTGAATCGAAGGTTAAAATATCATTTCCTCTTGTTACCATCCTCTTTCCTTCCCACTTCCCGCACTTTTCTTTGTCTTTTTTTTTTTTTTTTTTTTCTATATAAAAAATTCAAAATAAAATGTTGACATGACTTAATCGTAACTGTTTAAATAAGAGGAAAGAGAAAGAAAGAGAGATTAGGAGGGACGAAAATCGTGATCACTAGATGGATATCAATCTAATGGTAAACAAAATTTCAAGCCATCAAAATTTATGTAACACGGAGTATTTCAGTGAGCATAATAAACTTGGAACTGAATGATTTGCACTGAAGACAACACATAACTTCCTCATCATATAAGCTCCATTATTTTCATCATCCAAGAAAATTCTTTTAATAAGAATGTTTCAGGAGGTTCAAAACCCTAAAACAAGCTCTAAAATACAAGAGAAAACTTCCATACCAACAAATTCTTCATTAATTAAGAAAAGAAAAAAGAACACTCTTCAAACTTTGTAGCACTCTCCCAACCTTTTTCTCTCTATTTAAGGGGGAAAAAACAATGGGGCGAATGAATAACTAAAACGAAAAACGCAAAACTATTGAGCTAAAAATTGGAATTTTTCAAAGGAAGATTATCGAGTACCAAATACCAACTACCACAAACCTTTGGTCGCCATGTAAGAAGATAGGGGACTGCATTCCTCAACAGCCACCTCACGCCCTCTTACCTCAGAAGAATTGAAACCTTATGCCATTACTTGCTGCAAACAGGTTGTATTCTTCAATGGTCGCCTCTTTCTTGTAACACGCCTGATCATTCTCAACATGATCCGAACATTTTAAAGGACAATCCACAACAGTCTGATCATCCGAAGGCATATATCCTGGTGGATTAGCAACAGGGCCCCCATAATGGAACAAGGAAAAGCCATCATTAATCGTATGCAATTTTCCAGAATTATCATCTTGCGCTCTTTCTCCAGTTGGTGGTGCTTGCCTTGAATATGCTCCACATGGATCCACACTCTCTGTATTAGCTTCATTGGGAGAGTCTTGCGTACACGGGGTAGATATCTGATTCTGCTCCTCTCTGTTGATGACTGGCTGATAAATTGGAACGGGGCCAGGGGTAAACAAGGGAGGTACGTGCTGCACAGGATACTGCATGCAGAAGCCTGAATTTCCATTTATACCATACCCAAGAGGACCAGCGTATAAGTAGTGGTTTGGAAATGTTAGTATTCCATTTGCTGGAGCAGCAGGCCATGAAACTGGACTTTGTTGATAGTAACCCATTGTTGAAGGACCTTGAAAAACGGGGAACTGTACATTTTGGTTATGCATTGGAGAAAGCATGCCATGATGCTGAGAACCCACATTAACAGCAGACAAACCATTATCAAAACTCCGAGCAATTTTTGTTGGATTCCCAAAAATGTTACTTCCTGCTCCACTCAGTGAAGGACCAATCGGTGTCCTGCTTTCCATAGACTCTCCTCTTTTTTCATTCTGATTATTCTCCATACCAACTTCATGGCACTCTCGGAAACCATTTTGAATGAATAGAGAAGTTTCCTTTCCTCCTGATTGCTGGCTGGCATCTTCTGAATCTGATGTAGACGAAGATTCCTGATGTCCATGATTTGATGACGTTGTATTGGTATCTCCCTCACTTAGGCATGATGAGCAGTTATCGGAATTAGAAGTGCTGCTCACAGTGGGGTCAGAAGTTCCATTTGATGCAGAGTCAATGGAACTAAGTACAGAACTGACAGGGCATAATCCAATCTCCTCATAAGTGGGTTTCACTGGGTTGCAAGAATCCTGTGCTCCCGCATGAAATTCACTCTGACAGTTGACAGCCATTCCTGTGCTGGATTTTCTTGATTCCTTTAAGTTCGTATCCTCATAAATTTCACCTGTATCTGCCCCATCTTCACCTGTACATATGTTACCAGGTGACTTCATGATTTTATCTTCATCCTTGAAAGCAGATGACCGCAAGGTAACATCGGAGTCTGAGTTACTTCTAGTATACAAGGGCTCCCATATTTTCTTGGGATGAACCAAATCTCTCCCAGGATTGTCCCCATAATTGATTTTGCTTTTGGGTCTTACACAACTAATTTGCATCTCTCCCACTTGGTTATACCTGTTACCGCGATATAATTGCTTGGACATATCTAATGCAGATTCTGACTGACTTGCAGTTTTATCCTCCCATCCCACTCTGGCAGCAGAAACATGGGGCTCTACCTTTGCTCTATATTCAGTGTTTTTGTTACAGCTGCAAGAATTGAATTCGTATCTGTCACTCATCCTGTTACTTGGGGAGCGAAACTTGTCAGTAAACTTAGGACCACTATGTCGACCATTGGACTTCAGGGCATTCACTCTTGATTGCCTATTTGATCCATTGATAACCCTTGATGGAGTCTCAAAATTATCAGCATTACATCTCGACTCGGATCTACTAACCACAGAAGCACTATCTGAAACAGCAGCATATCGGCGCTGGTCAGACCACTTCAAAGATGCCTCTAGTTGAGCTTCTCTCCTAAATTTCAATCTCCGTCGTGAAAACCTTGATTGCTCAACTGTAAAAGAACCAGTATCGCCTCTTCCATAGGTAATTTCACCATCAAGACTAGCATGACAGTGGTCTTCACTTTTTGAAATGATAAAATCATTTTGGAACTGATCATCAGGAATCTCAGCAGATCCAGGCCTAGATAGAATCTGATCATCAGCTTCACTAACTGAATCCTTGCAGCTAATGGAACTATTAGGCTCCTCATCAGCATTTAGTGATGATTCTTCCTTTGAGACAACATCAAGAGCAGGAGTTTCATTTACTTCAGAACATTCCGTATCTTTATCTTTCTCTTTCCCTTTCAACCTCTCCTTTCTTCGCAATTTTTTCTCTTTTTCTTTTGTTCTTCTCCTCTCTTTGCGCTCTTCTTCTTCACGCTTTTCTTTTTCTTCCTCTTCTAGAAGCTTCATCTGTAGGGAAAAGGTACAAAATCATCAGAAGTGTTCCTCCTAAATCGTAAAATGGCTGTTCTCATTTTTCTACCTAGTATGTTATCTTTTGAATATATGACAAGATTTATTCGGTCGGAAATATAACAAGATTTAAAACCTGCTTTTCAAGCGTAATTATATCTTTGCAAGCAATGTGAACTCGTTCTTCCAGCAGCTTTAGTGCAAGACAAACAAAGATGCTATGTGCATTTTGACGAGCTGTTCCTTCTCTAAATGCTTTTTCCACCTAAAAGATGGGCATTCAGAATCAGACAGAGAATACGTATATTACAGTCACACACAACGTTTGTATACTAACAAATCTGCCAGCATTCCACACACACACAGTGACTAGTTGTAGAGCATCATGCCAACATAAGTTTACCTTTGTCCGGAACACAAAAATTTAAGCACCCCTGAACACCCTTTCCCCATTATAGTTTCTCCAAGGAAAATGCAAGTTCTAAATACCATTTCCTCAATGGTTATATAAAAAGGTTTAAGCAGTAATAATAGTGAACTATTGTGATTGCATTCCCTAGAAACCATTGACAACACCAGTATTGACATCATTCCTTCCATAGAAAATATAACTGATCTCTCTTACTTTCCACATTGCACCCAGATGTCTTACAGACTGAATTGTATACTACCTAACAAGGTTTAAGAATACACTATGGTAAATGAAGGATCTTAATTTATGTTAACACAGGTAAACAAACAAGGAGTTGAGTGTATAAAATGAACAACGATGAACTTAACACACAATAACATCAGCAGACTGAACATGCCTGTTCCTTGAAAATAACAGTTGCAGCATCTAGAAGAAATTCTCGAGCAAGTTCAGGACTCTTCGCATGTTTTTGTGGACGGGAGCATTCTCCATCCAGTTCATTTCCATCTTTGTCCATGGAATCATCATCCTGACAAAACACATTAAATAACAACACTGCATGAGGTCTAGCCTCGTAAGATATAATATAGATCTCGACTGCCCCTGGAGAACATAGATAATAATAAGCCTGTAGGGATCTTAACTACCTCTTCTTCCTCTGCCTCTTCAGCATGTTCAAAAAATCTTCTAATACTTTCTCCTCTTGTGATTGTTACATAGCCGTCTCCGACTATAAGCCTACAGTGAACACATTCTTGACCCTTTAATGCATGAGCTTTTACAGAAAGCTCAGTGCAACGGCCATCTAGTTTCCAAGCCCTCAGGGTAATATAGCATGCACTTAAACCACCGAGCTCTAGATCATTAACCTTCACACTTCCATTCATGCCAACATTTTCAAATTCCAGAATGTCAGATTTTCCCTCGCCTGTTCCAACAGCCCATTCAAAATGATGGTATGTCCCAACAGTGTCAGCAAAAGTATGGCGCCAATCAGCTTGTACTGTGCCATCGGATACCTGAGATGACAGAAAAAAAAAGGATCAAAATGCCAGTCATATCATCTGTACTTATCACTAAAAAATAAACAAGGTCCAACTGTCCAAATTTTTCTCTCACCAGTTTGCTCTAAAAAGATTTAGAGAACACAGAAATCAGAGACAATTCAAAAATTAAAAAACATATGATGCCAGACCTCATACTGAAATGCGGTATCTGCAACACAAAACCAATTAGTGCAGCGAGGTTCCCTCCGCAAGCGCTTCAGCTCCTTTAGCTCCTTGAACTCACGAATAACATTCCTTCTGCAATCTCTGCAAAATCTCTTGCTATCAAACCTGTGACAGGAACATCAAAATCTTAAGACAACCAGAATAAAAGTAACCGATGAGAACTGCTAAGATATCTAAACATAAGGAGGCAATTGCTGCAAAAATAAGTTACATGACTCTATTTTAAGCAGTTTTAGAGGACCAAACAACGTATAAGTTCATGCTAGATACAAAACGGCCAGATGTTGCAAAATGAAAAGCCACTGGTAGATTAATCTTTCGCGTTATTCCTTTTTGTTCACCTGCATGGTTTTTGGTGAGGATTTTTAAATACCATCAATATACTTACTATGTGCACGAACCCAAATTCAAATTAATTCAAAAAAAAAAAAAAAAAAAAAAGTAGTGTTTCAGGCCTATGTAAAGCCTTCAAGGATGCATCAGCTAATAACGGACATCTATTTTACTAAATGAAGCTACTTTTCTCTTCCCTATTAGCTTCACCAGGCTGAACATCATCAATATCATTACTAATAATGCAGTCCCAATGGTAATAACCGAAACTTCCTCCACAACCCAAAACTAAACATACAGCGCTCCTTCAACCAGAAAGAAAAAATACATCGCTTCCACTATTTTATGTTGAATTTCATGAGAAAGGAATACATAAATGGCCAAACACCTGTACATGAGCCTCTCAATAAAATCCTCTTCCTTCATCCTAAGAAGAGACTGTCGAGTTTCCTCTCCGAGTGCTGACCAGAAATCTACCAATGTATCGCAAGAAAGCCTGGCAGTGTGCAATGCACATGTTTCTCTTGTTCCATGTCCTCTGCCATAACTTGCCATTCCTTGGCTTATCCAACCCCGACCTCCCCCACCGCATGCATCAGGATAAAGCAACTCACGTTCTCGTTCCCTTGCGCGTGCACTGTCAAACACCTGATTCAAGCAAAAAACTCAGCTATTAGAATAAAATTGGCTTGAACGCAATCTCATGAAATAATAAAATCATCAGAACTTACATTTTGAAGTCCCTTGAGAGACTTACAATACAGATAGCAGTCAATAAGTGTCAACGACCCCTCACGCGTTATGGTTAGACCACCCCAAGGATGGACAGATGGATCTGGGATTTCATCATGGCACCCATTATTAATACTTGATCCACCATCTTTTTTATTTTTTGAGGCCCTTGACCTGTTGCAGGATAGTTGCCCGCCTGTTCCCTCCTGCTTTAAAGACTTTCCATACACAACAATCTGCAAAAAACCTTCAAGCAATAACCCATTGCATCTAGAGCAGTACATGTTCTTCCGAGCTTGCTCAAAAAGTGTTTGCTTGTCAATCCTGAGAAGCTTCTGTCGAGCTTGTGGCGACAGATCACTCCAAAACTACGTCAAAAGTAGATATAACTTCGTAAGAGACTTGTCAGTCATCAATGAGTAAAAAAAAAATGCCCGCATAATTATAGGTTATCATACAATCCGTAAATTGCCAAAATTTATTGATACTACAAGGAACTTCATATTCAATCCCAACCAGAGACTCTATCAAACGAACCACAGACTGGGAAATGCATATCAATTATCAAGAAGCAATGAACACAACTTTTCTACCTGTTGCATCCTTGTGACGATGAAAGAGTCTACATGTGTGCGTCTGTGTTTAGGTTTTATGTCCAAGCCTGTAAGTGTTACTAACTTACTATAACAAAGTAATAAAGATGCACTAGATTTGGTAAAACCAGACAGCTTTATTTCAACTATCCTGCCGGGATAAAAAAAAATTACAACTTTTCTTTCTTTTGCACATACTTTTCTTCCGTTACCTCGCATATGAAGATCCTTTTGGAAACAAAAACGTAACGAGAAATGCTCTCCGATAACGGTACACATTACGCAATTATCAACTCAAATACATAATTACAAGATTATATTCTCACTAAGGACATACACACACACACACACACACAAACAAGTCAAGTGGATCTGATTAACGAAACAACGATATTCCAACGAAAACTAGCCCTCCAATGAACAATCACACATGTACAACCTCATAACTTGTTAGTACAATATCCAATTCAAACTCAAAACACCCATTAAGTTCATTAATCAAACACAATACCAAAAAAGTGATCCAAATTAATCTCATTTATCAACGCAATGTCAAAGCAAAAATCGAATAAATTAGAAGAAAAAAAATGAAGTACCTTCTGGAGCTGATTGTAGCTAACATCGTCGCGACGCTTGGACCAAAATCCGTTGGACGAAGACAGTGAGTAAATGGGCGACGAACCATCACTGAATTGGTCATTTCTCTGAGCTAAACCGGGCATATTTGGTTCAAAATTCTCATTCACCGGCTCTTCCCATCCCCGGGCACGCGTTCGCGGTCCGATTCGGATTCAATCCGATCGAAAATCGAGCATTCCAATCAATAAAACCACAAGGGGAATTAATCTGGGAATTATAGATCGAGGAATGGATGGTTTTAGGATAGAAATGAATTGCGTCGGAGGTGAATCCGATTGGGATACTGGGTTGAATTGAAACGGATTGGATTGGATTGGATTGGATTGCAGGGTGAGAAACTGAGAAGGGAGGGGATGTAATGGGGGTTTTGGTTGAGGACGGTGAGATTTGGTGCTGCGTATATATTTGCAGAGAGAGAGAGAGAGAGAGAGAGAGAGAGAGGGGAAGGCTTTGGTGATGGTAGCTATATAAGGGAGGCACGGTTAAAACGAAATGAGCGAGAGAAGGAGAGAAGGAGAGAAGGGAGAGAGAGAGAGAGAGAGAGAGAGAGAGAGAGAAATACTGTTCCGTTAATTTAACAGGATTAATTTAAAATCCCAAGCTAAAATAATTTCCTAGTTGTACAGTACTCACTATTCGTCCGTATCTGACTTATGGGGGCCCACTTGGTCGTTTCGGTAAGAAAAGCACATTCTGTCGCCACTATTTCCACATAAATTACCAAAATTGTTCATTAGAAAAGAAATTACCAAAATTGTTCTTTCAAAGTGGAATCATTTTATATCAATTTTCTGTCATATCACAATTTAACGATAATTTTTATATTAATATTAAAGTATATTGTGATAAAAATACAAAATGACAAAATATCTCATTCTTGAGAATCTTCTTAGCATTTCTCAAAAAATAAATAAAAATAAATAAATTTCTCTTCTCATATTCAGTAATTTTGGGTCAGATATTGTTCATCCTTGTATGCTTATTTTCACAATCAGGTTTTTCACATAACAATTTATGTCAAAAATGCTACTTTTTTTTTAGTAAATAACAACTATCTTTTGAAGTGGCATTAGATGTGTTGTACTTACGAGTTACATGAATGTTATTCTGATATTATGTAAGTTGTTTTTTTTATCTCTATGTTGCTTATATGACATATGGTAATTCACGTTGCATCGATTTCGGCGTACATGCAAGTCAAAAATTGATCAACCGAGTATTACGTCATATAACAAACATGTGAGATTGACAAGGGAGTCTATTGTGTAATGATTTGTAAATTTATGATTGTTTTTATCAATCTAAAAAAATATCAACCAACTTGTCGCATACTTCAAATTACATTTATCCGAAGTGTAATTGATTGAAGCAAAAATTTAAAACCTATTCAACCATTAATTAATCTATATCTAATTTTAAGACTATAAGTAGCATTTGGTTTGCGTTGCGCAAAAGGTATACAAGCCCGATGAAGTGACGATGAGAATGGAAAACCCCACAAAGGTTGTATAAGTAAGCCTCGCATACCAAGCCTATCAAGAGTCAAATTCAAACGACAGATAGTTCCTCGGTAAGTGCTTTTACACTTTTATTGAATGTTTATTTGCTTTTACACGATTAGCTAGCAATAATTTGATCAAATTCTCTTTGACAATAATCGAATTTAAAACTTCTCATTTTCTTATATTAGAGAAAACACAAGGAGCACATATAGGTCCTTTACCACACCCCTAGCCGCACCTCCCTCTAGGGTTTGACACCTAGGCCCTCTACCTGTCAAGCCCATTCGCTTGCCCGCTTTAGGTTTGTGACTTTTACACCTATTTTAGTTGCACAAAATCAAACCGAAGCCAAACCATTTTTCTACACTATGATTCAGTTTCAAACGAAACCATTTCAAAACCATATAAATCGAATCATTAGGTATAGCTTGATTTGGTTCGTGTTTCGGTTTTGATTTTCAATTCCATATGTCTACACCTATGATATTCTGTTCAATAATCTAACACGTGTTATTAGAAAAAAATTAAATTAAAAATTGATTAGTGAGCAGCGCTGTTGACCCTTGTGCTATATGTTGACATTTTGCTCCTTTGTTAGGATGGGATGGCATAGTGTAGTCACTCTGTCGACACATAATGTTTGATACATTATATGGCGTTACATAACATCTTAATTATTTAGAGTTCATTTTAATTTGTTTTTAAAAATAGTTGAAAGTATTTTTTTTGAAAATATTTTTTGAATCAATCTTGGTAATGAACCTTTTCGCTTCCTAAAATATGGCACACACTACCTTATATTTAGGCCAACGCTGTCATGGCTCAACTGCCATAATCTTCATTTTCTCCTCTATTTCATATTATTAGAGAGACGAGCCAAATGTCTACTTCCAACAACATCAATATTGTCCCCAACTAATTAATTACCACCTACACAGTTCGACATGTATGGGGCTTTATCACAAAAGGCTTTAGTATTAGTTGAAGTGGTATGAACTTTTGTACTAGAAACAATGGTATCTCCAATTATAGCCCATCTGAGATGTAAAATATATCTTTTCTCACCATCCCCAGGTGTTAGAATTTAAACTCTTTTTATAAATAAAAAATAAAAAATAAAAATAAATAAATAAATAAAAAAAGATATGTGAGATATTTCAACACCTGCCGAGTGTCATTTGCAAGTCCCTTGCAGATCACGTATGGCCATTTTCTAAAATAGCCAATTGGCTCTAAACATCAAAGCTTTATGCTACAAGCTCAATTATTCGCACTCAAGTGTTGATTTCATACAACAAACACAACGAACTGTGGCCGAGGCTCCCATTAACTCCGCTTTTTGGTTGTAAGTTCTCTCAAGTATATATCACAAATCTCATTCGAGCAGATCATCGTATGGCGGATATTTGCATTCACAGTTTGTATATGTGTTGATGGTATATTTTTTTGATCTGAATCATAGTTTCTAAACCTTTTCATTTCAAGTGACATGAGATTTAGAAATGAATAAGCAAATACAAGAGAGTTGATTGAACTAGAGAATAACTAGGACTGCTTTCTTGATTAAACTAGATAAATGACAAATTCAGAACGAATCCTTGTAATCGACAGTGTATCGATTCAGTGGAGCGTGGGAATAGGATTACAAAGAAGAAAGATAGGTTACAAAGCACACGTACACAAGACAAGTTGCTGATTCTGCATGCATGCACGTGGTAGAGTATACATGGTTAGGCATTTGACTCTGGGCCTGCGGGTTTTGCGTTTAGCAGTGGCTGTAAAGCCTTCACAACGATGGTCATGTTTGGCCTGAAGTCAGCTTCGTACTGTACACAAAGTGCTGCCACTGCTGCCAACTGAGACATTGCGCATGAAAACCAAAGTTTTAGAAACTAATTACATATCAAGTTGATAGCCTAAGGTATGCCTGCCTTATTGAAACAACAAAGAAAGGGTTTCCCATCAAATCCTGTAGTGTCGTATAATATACCCACGCCCATCGATGGCTAATAGTCACCCACGCAGGTGTGAGCTACCACTAATATTCACACTGTTAGTATGTCGTCCTGTGCTACGAAATTAATATATAGTAATATTAAAACACTCAGAGAAGGAGTAGCGCGTTATGAGAAACTAGGAGTGTGAATAGCTTTACCCTATGGGCTCATTTAGTGTTTAGGTGCAATATATTCAAGTTATGTTGAAGGAAGAAGTGAAAACTTGTTTCCGACTTGAATGTAGAAGATTAATCACTCGTTAAGTAAACTTTATTCCCTTCCAATCCTCCCCAAAAAAAATGGAAAACTGGAAGAGATGACACTGTCTAATCCCTTGTGATCCCCTAAAAAATCATTCACCTCTACCTTCAATATACCTTGAATTTTATGAGTTACCCAATTCATTCCAATTCTAGGCACCAAACGAGTCTTATATATAACTGTTACGAGAATGTGAATTTGGTCTCTTTTTTTTTTTTCATGGGATTCCTAGATTGTTCATAGTAAGTTTGTTAAGAGAAAGGATTTTAAAGCAAACCTTAGCAATTGCCTTTGGTGGGCAGTCATTGTTTAGCTTGGGATCAACACACTGCTTTACTTTGTCCTCGCTCAATCTTGGAGTTGCCTGTAATGTTTAATTTGTATGTGGATTCAGATTAGAGGGCTTTAGAAAGCACTGCTAAAAGCAAGTTAGAGAGTCTTGAGAAATTTATGTGTACCCAAGTAACAAGACTTTGTTGCCCCTTTGGCATTGTATGATCTACAGGTTTTCTCCCTGTCAAAAGCTCTAGTAAAACAACCCCAAAACTGTAAACATCACTCTTCTGAGTAATTTGTCCTGTCATCGCATACCTGAATAAAAACTAAAATTAAAAGCAATGATTTTATAATTAAAGGAGGAAATTACAAGCAAACATAAGGAGAAAATATCATGCACGATGGCAAAATGCTAGAGTTAGTGCAGATTATATAACGGGTTCTATGCAAGATATGTATCTACTCAACCGTGTTTTGGAGATCATAAAGGTAAGATGCTTAATTATATTTTCTTGCCAGTTGTCTGACAATGTAAGACACTTAATTATGTTTACACAGACTACATGAATCTAGACCATTAATTGGTTGATTTTTGTTTCAATGTGATCTAATTCCACAATACGAACATAAGTCTAAGAAGAGAATATTACCCTATATATACAAAACTTAGTATGTACCATATCCATCACTATATAACCATTATAGGGGACATAAATACATCAAGATCAAGCTAACATACAACTTCTAAGCTAGTAATGTTCCTTCTATTAGATTAGTAGAATCAAATCAAACATTCAGAAAACAATAACCGAGGCTTACTCAGGAGCGTGATAGCCAAATGTTCCCAAGACTCTAGTCGAGTGCAGTCGCGCTGCTGTGTCTGATGACTGATTTGTCAAGTTGAAGTCCGCAATTTTGGCAACATGGTCATCAAAAAGCAGGACGTTGCTAGATCTGATGTCGCGGTGAACTATTGAAGGTTGAACCTTTTCGTGGAGATACTCAAGGCCTTTGGCTGCACCAAAGGCAATTTTAATTCTCTGATTCCAACTAAGAACTGGACCCGGTTCAGCCCCTTGTACTCCTTTCCTTCCTGCAGCAGAAATAGTGGATAAAACGAATCGATTTTCAACGAATTGTAGAAACAAAAACAAAAGCAAATTATGTAACCGAGTATACCATGTAATATGTCATGTAAAGATCCCATGGCTGCAAACTCATATATCAAAATTCGGTTATTTGCCTCCGAGCAATACCCCATCAACTCCACAAAATGCCCATGCTTAAGTCTTGACACTGTTGATAACTGCGCAAGATTGATCCAGCATTTTAAGTAAAATATGCAACATTGTCTTTGTCGAGAAAACATAAGGTCCCAAATCTTACTTGTGCTGAAAAATCAGAGTCCTCTTGTGATGAACCCGTATCCAATTTCTTTATTGCAGCAGCCTTACCATTACTCAATTTTGCATGGAAAACCCGGCCATAAGAACCTTCTCCTATCAAAGCCTTCTGACCAAAGTTACCCGTTAACCTATTTAGTTCATCCAAAGACATAGATGGTATTTCGATGGGTAAGACCTTCTGTGGAGCTCCACTTTTGACCGTATTAGAACCCCTTGGCTCTCCCCTGTCATTGCCTGCAACACAATGGAATGGTTTGTAATGCTTGACAAGGTGCATGCTAGTTTGTGACACAAGTATGCATATGCATGAAGGTTGAAAATATGTTTGACATACGGAAAGATTGAATTTGTTAGTTTGTTGTCCACCGATTATCTAATTAACAACTTAATCTTTGACAAGGTCATGTGATCATTGTCTGACATGGTATCAGAGCTCTCGTTTCTATAGGCTCTCAACATCAAACCTCCAACCTCATTCCACACCATATTTATTCCGGTTACATTAGATTTTGCCCGCCCTCAGTCACCATTTGGGCTAACCCCAAAACCACTTTTTTAATAATCCGTGAGTTGAAATTTTCCTACAGGTGTGCGGTCATCTGAATGGTTATCCATTCCTATCCAATCCTAAAGGCCTCATGACGGGTCGAGCAATTGTCGAATAGACTTAAGCTAAGAAGTTGGACAACCAAACTGCTAATACAGCCGCCCATACTGAAATTCCTCAATAATTAGCAGTAACGAGCTGCATTTTTGCTTAAGCAATGGATTTTGACTTGACCTAGCAAACAAGTTAATAGAACCTTGCATGGTTAATTAGAACTTGTCATTTGAATGAAATTGCCCTCTAATAATTACCACCAACACAATGGTCCTCATAAATCCCAATAGGGCAAATGATTTGAAATTAAGAAAGATTAAAAAAAAATACCTCCTCCTCCTCCATATGTATTCCCACCTCTGGGTGGGGCGGTGTATTGATTAGCAGGTGGGCCGAAGTTTTCCTCCTCCGCACCCCCGCAACACATCATTTTTCAAGTAGTGGTGACACAGCAAGATTAACGACCCATGTATCACCACCAATTGCTAATATTCTACACAATTAATTTTATTCAGCACCAACAAAAATATTTCTGAATAAAATTATTCCTGCAATTCCAAAAAATCCCACATCAACTTATCTACAATAAACAAAAAGGAAAGATCAGCCTTTAAACTGCATCCTATATGTTTCGTTTTTGTCCAAAATTTATGAATAAATATAAATACGAATCAAACAGAAGACCAAGAATTTAAGATCTATTTGGTTTCTGGGTAACCAAAATAGAAAATGAAAACCAACCATAAGGATGATTACATCTTGTTAAAAATATATAATAAATATATAAACCAATCACTTAGAACAAATCTCAAAAGCAACGTGGACAGTTTTTACAGAAGAAGATCAACGGAAATATGACACAAGTTGAAGAAATGCAGGTTGAATAAATGATGAAGTGAAAACTGACCTGGGAATTTAAAGAATGGTGAGGAACCAGAGGAGGGGCAGAGAAGAAACGGAGGAAGAAAACAGCAACGTTTTGATAAATATTTGTGTAGATTTGTCTGTGATTGACGGGCTTTCTGTTTTGGGACGACAGAGAGAGAGAGAGAGAGGGAGAGAGAAAGAGAGAGGGCACGTCATGCGTCACTGTTTCGCGGGAAACTCGGGCATAAAACAAACCCTACTTCGTCTACGTTTACATGTCACCACGTTGCACGTCCCCCTTTCTATTTGCTATTTCTCATCATGCATGCATGATGTTTATGGTAATACAACCACCAAAACTTCACCATACGGGTGCCTTTGTATGACTGGCTGGTGTGATTTGGGAGTGTTTTAAGTTAATGGAAGACAGAGCACATGCATTAGGTGTGGGGGAGCAAAGTCAAGCGGGATTAGGAATCAAATGTATTTTTGACAGAAAAGCTACTAACACACCTTGACAAATTAAATAGGGGTATTTGTCGTTTCCCCCCTGAACTTGTAAGGAACTGCCAATTTCCCTCCTGTACTTTAATTTTAGCCAATTACCCTCCTGAACTTGTATAATTGGCCAATTTACCCCCTGATGTTAGATTTGAGAATTTTCCATCCAATTTTCCATCCAACTCAGTCACATGCACAGCACGTGCCAATTTTTTTAGGGTAAAAAAGTAATTTTATCCATAATGTGGACATTCTATTTTTCTTCTTCTCTTCCGCTAGTTCACTTCGAACAATTTTATCTAAATTAACCATAAAAGTCTAATTAGCAACTGCAAAATATTGGCTCAGCGCCCAGTTTACCAAAATGAAATTAACGATTCTTACTACAATAAAGTTAACAGCATCCACAAAAAATATGCAACAGACTTGCACCTAGTGCCAAAACCAATAAAACCTATCAATTTTATAGTTCTGCAGCATAATCCCATTAAAAGAACAACTTAACCTCAACACCAAATATTTTCATTAACAGTACGAAAGGCCCTCCAACACATCATAGTTACACTCTCCATGGTCTTGCTTTTTTGGCAACATGTTGGGGTTGTGATGCCATTTCATTAGCCTTCCTTGTGACTTGATTCACACGACCACCTCGGATCACCTATTTCAATTCAACACGGAAGCAACAAAAATGTTACCAAACCCAAAACAACAAAAATTAATCTATAACAATTTTTTTTTTAAATTAAAAAAGACAGATTCTTGTTATTACATGTAGTTTAGAAGTTCCTTGTGGCCTAGTTTGAGATGGAGCATCCCATGAGTGGTGATGTGCACCAATTTCCTACATCAAAACCATTTATACCCAATTAGTAATTTCATACAATTGCATATATAGTAGAGTCAAACACAATATAAGTATTTGATACAAGTCCAATTTACAATTACCTTTGCAACTATGCTCAATCCTTTTGCTTTTGAGTTAAGACCACTTATTGTGTTATTTCCTTTTGGCGTTTTAGGTCCTTTTGCATTTGAGCTAGACCCTTTAGATATGCTTGTACCGACTGTTCGCCCATGACTCTACATTATTTATGCTCACTTAGCGACTAGATAAGTGATATAACAAGACTCAAAATAAATACAATCCTTGTTGATCAAATTACCTCTTTTGTGAGTCCAAAACCTTGTTGTGATTGTAGTAGCCCTTGTGGACAACTTGTTTTGTTGTGTCCTTCCTCCCCACAGGTTTGGCAATGCATTACAACATCATACTTAGCTTTGTTGCCCCCTTCTTTATCTCATCTGGTGCTTTTGTTCTTTTGCCTTTAGGTCTTCCAGGTTGTTTGTGGTAAAAAGAGGGTTTAATAGGCCTAAGGTAGGTTCTCTTCCACTGTTCTTTTTCAGGCATAGGAGCAATATACCCTTCATAACACCTATCATAAGCTGGCCTTTTGTAAAGTGAGTGAACAAACAATTGTGGACTAGCCTCCTTCCTAGCAATTGCGGATATAGCATGGGGACAAGGAATGCCACATAGCTGCCACTTCCTACAAGAGCAAGTGTGCCTTTCCAAATCTACTGCAAACATACTACCAACCAAAGTATGCACTTGATATTGACCATTCCCTGAATAATTGGCAAAACAACTGAAACTATCCATTTGATTTTTTTCAACAATCTTTAAAATTCTAGGTCCAACTTGTTGCGTCCACTTAGCTTCTCTTAGCCTAGCCATTCTCAACATCAAATATTTTTGAATCCTTTGTAACATCGTAATAATCGGTTTATCTCTTGCATCTAAAATTGCAGAATTAAATGACTCACACATGTTATTCAATAACAAATCACACTTTACCGATGTTCTGAAATAAGATCTGCTCCAATGGCAAGGTGGCTTATCAGCTAGCCATTCCACTGCCTTATCAGATTGATTATTCATCACCTCAATTTCAGCTTCAAAAGCAGGTACAGTAGTTGCTCTTACTGTTGCCCACAATCTATGTTTTAAGGCAAGTCCAGTGTGACCTGCACTTCTAAAATTATTATGCAAATATCTAACACAATGTATGTGTTCTGCAGTTGGCATCAGACTCCGAATAGCATCGCCTAGTCCTTTTTGTTTGTCAGTGATGAATGTCCAAGCATTTCCATTCTCAATTCCCACATCCTCGAAAAAGATCTCCAAAAACCAAGTCCAAGTCTCCCTATTTTCCACCTCCACAACAGCAAATGCTATTGGAAACATGTCGTTATTGGCATCAACACCAACAGCACTTAAGATTTGACCAGGATGGGGTCCCTTAATATGACATCCATCAAAACCTACTATAGACCTACACCTTTGTTGAAAGCCTTTCTTCAATGCAGCAAAGCATATGTACAACCTTTTAAAAATAGGGTTTTCACCTTGGAAATCTATTTTTACTTTGATAGTACTCCCAGGATTTCTCACTTTCAACTCTTCCAGGTAATCCCAAAGCTTGGCATATTGCTCATCTATACTACCTTCTGTTACTTTTTTGGCAATTCTCTTTGCTTTGTAAACTTGGTTTTTTGTTATGTCAATACCATAATGCTTTCTCACAAGTTCCATGAAACCAGTCACACTCATATCGGGTTTCAATCTAAGCTCCTCATCGAACCGATCAGCTAACCAAGAGGAGGTGGCAAATTTAGAATGCTCCTCCCTTACACAAATGTGTTCAGGATTATAGGTTTTAATTCTAACTGTTGGTCCCTTCCCCACAAAAGAGGCATACAATTTCCATTGACAAGGTACTGCAGCTTTTCCTAGACATTTGATCCGTAATCTGTTGGAATCATTCACTGCCCAATCTAACGGTGGACAAACAGACACGCCATATGCCCTTACTGCCTCCCTGCATTGTTTCATGTTTGGGAATTCCAACCCTAGATGAAGAGTGGGATTAATTTTATCTGACTCTCTCCTATATTGAGGTAGCTTAGGTGTTTTGAGTCTTCTTCTAACCCTCACATTGGCTTCACGCTCTTCAGACTCAGACCTAACACTATCTAAATCTTCTGAATTGTATTCTTCAGTGGAGATCTCACCAAGTTCTCTGTGTGTTTCTTCAATAGAATCACTCGCTACAATCTGATCAAACAAGACATCATTTGCTTGTACATTTTTTGCACCTTTATCATCATCTTCCTCAGATTGTTCATAGTCAGAATCCTTGAACTTAAGAGTAATCCCATCGTCATCTTCCTCTTTTTCTGAATCTGTAACCTCTTCATTTATTCCTTATACAGTGTCTCCAACAACCTTCACACTCCTATTTTCTTCATATTCATCATCCGCATTAAACCCCTCAAATTGAACATCCATATCAACAAATGTAGCTGCACACGGATCACTCCCAAGATTGTTTGTGATTTTCCTTAAGTCAACCAAGTATAACAAATGCAACCTAACTTGAGGAGATATGAGTGAAACCCACTGAAACACATCTGCATCGCATTCAATTTGCAAAAAACCCTTTATTTGGTGCCAATAGTAAAAACCTACAGTCTCTTTATTATACCCAAGCACTATAGCAACCTCATACAGATCAAGCATGGACATATAATCTTTAGTATAATTGTCAACCCACTGTACAATACCACCCACATACTGACCAGCTTTAAAGTGACCACCATGGTGTATTTCAAGTGTGAATAGGTCATGATTACCTACAACAAATGCATTAAAATCTAATCAGAATGAAGATGGTTCACCCAATTAAATGTGTCTTTTATGTTGACAAAAGTGTGAAGCAACCCTAAACCCTAAACCCAAGTACGTTACAGTTAATTTGTAGGACATGTTTGTGGACTTTGGGAAAAACTAAAGATCATTAAGTCCCTCAATTTATTCACATGTAAGTGTATAAGGGTTGTTTTCATCTCTTCTGGAAGTTCAATGCTTTGGTTGAAAAGGCAAAGATGAATCTGAATAGCATTGAAATCCCAACCTGGACAATTACAACAACACCTAGAAAGCTTACGTGAGGGATAGACAGAGAGAATAATTTGATAATTATTTGCTTGGTCTGTATCTTGGAGGAAATTGAGAAGGAAAAATTGAAAACTTACTGTATCTTGGAGGATGTCCACCATCTCTGACCACGATACTCATCGTTCCCCTGCTTCCTGATTATCTTTTCTCAAATTGTAATCCTAGGATGCGGCTTGCGTTCCCCTGCTTCCCCATATACCCGACATCGATTAGGTTTGGTTGTGGTATATGATTACCTTTTTACCCTCACACCATTAGCATGTGCCAAGCATGTGACCAAATTGGATGGAAAATTGGATGGAAAATTTTAAGATACAACGGTAGGGGGTAAATTGGTGAATTACACAAGTTCAAGGGGGTAATTGGCTAAAATTAAAGTTCAGGGGGTAAATTGGCAACTCCTTACAAGTTCAGGGGGGAATTCGGTGAATACCTCAATTTTTAAATAATCAAAATAAAATGGCAGTTAATTAAAAGATAGCCTTGCAGCAAGTCATAGGACTCAGAGCATTTGATTACTATCAAAACTCAAAGGAACTGCGGTTTGATGCATACTTGATTTATTTGGCCTTATTCATGGATTTTTTTTTCCTACATTCTTCTTAGAGCTGTTGGATTGATCTTATTAGAAATACCATAGTTTAGTACATTCTATTATTCTTCATTTAAACTTTATTTCTAACACTCTAAACGGAAGTTTCAACACCTACAACAAAGTATTGGTTAAGAAAGAAAAATTAGTGCGGCACACTACGCACGAGTTAATTATATGCTCTTTCAATTGAAATAACATACATAACAGTAAATCGCATGTGAACAATGTAAAAGAATGCATTAAAAACATACAGTTGATTGACTAATAAATATTAAATTGTAATTATTATTTTATGTTTTCATTTTGTGTGATTCTGTTTCCTCTACTGCAATTACAATCGTGTCTGCAGAGAAAAAAAAAAGTACGAAAGTAGGTGCAATAAGATATGCTAAATTAATTTCACAGTTGTGTTTGTATATCTTGGATTGGCATGTGTGGAATCTTTCTGCAACATCATTTATATTCGTTAATTTTTTCTGACAGTTTATCTATCTCATGAAAATATGAAAATTAATTTTATTACTGTCTAATATAGAAAATTATGGACAAATAAAATCGATGCATGAAGAACACGTGCAAATTATTTTTGTAGTGAAGATGTCTTTATGTATGCAATTGTTGGAACTTGTGTTATGTGGGACTGCCAGTCCCACATCGCCCAAACAACTTTAACACTACATCTTTATAAGTGAGTTCACTCACTTATAATTTGAAATGAATTGGGCCAAAGTTATGGACCTTGGGCCTTGGACTTGGAGGGTTTGGGTGCATATATTAAATGTCAAAACCATTCTTAAGGGATAAAACTGATCACATGAACGGTTACAACCGTTCTTAAAGATAAATATGAACGGTTTCAACTGCTCATTTACGTCATTATAGATAAATATGAACGGTTTCAACTGCTCATTTAGCCATTATATATATGGTTGTCGGATCAGAAACAAAGATTCACAGAGAAACACCACAACCAATTCGCCAAGAATCCAAGTTCGAGTGCAAGAACTTGGATTAGATAGTTGTATCCTGCAAGATAGACGTCCATTGAACTGCTGCACTGGTGTAGGGACAAATTTCTGTCTTAGGGAGATTGCTTCTGCAAGCCTCTATCTTCAAGAAACAAGTCAGTGATTTGTGATTTTATATACAATTTCATTTAAGTGTTTATGTTTTGATATATTGTATTTGTCGTTGAGTTTTTTTCATTTGAAATAAAAACTGTGCAATTGTTATATATTATACACTAGACATTTGATTGGTAATAAGGTGGAAGGGAAAAAACAAAAATTGTTTTTTTAGTAAATGTCTTTATGTACGTAGAAAGGTGGAAGGGAAAAAAATAACTCTGTATGCCGCGCATGGTGTCGTTATGTGAAAAAAAGAACTTTTGCAAGGAATTATTTTAATGGGTTTGTGTTTGTTCTTGGAATAATGAGAAGAAGAACAGCAGCGGCAACAAAATGGAGGCGCCAACACCACCAGCAACAACGGGGGTGAGGTGAAGGGAGACGGAGGTAAGATGAAGAAAGAGGAAAGCCCCATCACCGTGTCTTCCTCAAGGTGGTCAAATGTGTCAAAGCTTTTGGAGGTATAATAATATATCCTTCAAAACCTTTTGCTTAATTATTGCATAATAAATCCTCAAGGTTGAGCTGCAACTAGTGACTTAAAGAGAAAAGTGGTAGTGAGAGAGAGCGATCTGAGCGGTGGAGGAATTGAGGTAGTACAGTAGAAGAAGAAGCAGAGAAAAAATGGGGACGCTTTAGACGTGGAGGAAAGCCTACGGCGCTCTCAAAGTCGGCCTTGCGGGCATCAACAGCGATTACGCAGTACAAATTCCTTTCCCTTTTGTTTAATGTACATTTATTTAATCAATTAGAAGCAAAACAAAAATTGAACGTGGGATTCAAACATCCATGCCTCTGCCCTTGCAAACGGGGCAGAACGGGGCAGAACGTTTATACAGAGGAAGTAAACCGTCAATCAAAACTTCAAAGTCTTGGCAAAGTCATATGAAGAAACACAATAGAATTTGTTAAGTAAAGTGTTAACAAATTCTATTATCTAAACTACATATTAATAGAACTCCCTTTATCAACAAAAAACCAATGAAATTACAATTACAATTCTTAATACATAATTGGAAAAAAAAAATGTGAGAAAAGAAAAAAAAATGAGGCATTAAAGTAATTTCGAACAAATAACTTTTTGCTGTTTTCTTTTTCCTATACCTCATAGCCATGTCACCTTATCACTACCCTCTAAACTCACTCTCTTTCTCTTTCTTTTTCTCTCTCCATAACTGCCAACACTTTTTTTTTTTTTTCTGATACCTGCATAACTTCTACCAAAAAAAAAAAAAAAATTAAAAATAATATTTGAGAAAAATGCAAAATAAAAATTATATTTTTCATGGAGGATGTGATCTTTGCTAGTGTTGCTTAATTGTTCTGTTAACAAGATGATTCGATTTATATTCACGTGATGGTAACGAATAATTTTCTGAGTTCTATGACTTGCTGCAAGGCTATCTTCTATTGGTGCATTTCCGTATATTTAATTCTAGTTTAGTACAAAGTTTTTGGCTTATTTTGGTATATATGTAGTATTTAATTAATTGATTTCATGCATGGTTAACCCTATTTCGGTCCATGTTATTGTAGTCATAATTAGGTTTAAAATGCAATTATGTAAATCCTATTGAAATTCTATAATATCAATTAGATAGTGTTCTAATTCCGTTTATTTAACCAACCAAGAAAATAGAAACCGACAATAAACAATGGTTTAGATATAATCCATATATAATGAAGATTATATTATCTTCCTTAATCTATATATAGGATGACACAATCAAGCAAAAAAATACAAAGTGACGACAAAGTTTGAAGTATTTAGATCATAATTTATTTTCATTAATTAATTATCTCACTAATTGACTATTCCAACTTTTGCAACAAGGGTAATCGCGTTGGAAATTTCGAGTAGAAATTTCATTGTCCCACATTTGTCACTAACAAATGGTTCCCTCATTTTATAAGGCTTTGTCCCTTATAGAAAGTGATTGAAGTGATGGACCATGGAGAATAAAATTAAGCTCAACCTTGGGGTTGGACTTTGGGTGTACTAATTAATTGATAATTAATATGTAATTAATTGATAATTAATATGTAATTAATTATCAAAAATGGGCCTTGGAATAAACAAAACAAAGAAAATGTTGAATTCAAGTTTTGACATGAAAGACTTAGGTCAAGCCGATGTCATTCTAGGAATCCAAATTAAGAGAAATAGTGAAGGGTATGTCCTTACAGAGTCCCATTATGCGGAAAGAATACTACGGAGGTTTGGTCAATTTGACTGCAAACCTGCTGCAACTCCTTTTGATGTTGGATGCAAGTTGGAGAAAAATAAAGGCAATGCGATATCTCAACTTAAATATTCACAAGTAATTGGAAGTTTAATGTACTTGATGAATTCGACTAAGCCTGACTTAGCTTATGCAGTAAGTAGGCTTAGTAGATATACAAGTAATTCGGCACAAGAGCATTGGGATGCTTTAGTAAGAGTGTTAAGGTATTTGAAAAATACACTTGACTATGGACTACACTACACAAAGTATCCACCTGTTGTAGAAGGCTTCGGTGATGCTAATTGGATTTCTAACTCTACATAATCCAAGTCGACAAGTGGATATGTTTTTACCTTGGGAGGTGCAGCAATATCTTGGAAATCCTCTAAACAAAAATGTATAGCTTGTTCCACCATGGAATCAGAGTTTATAACTTTAGACTTGGCTGGAGACAATGTTCTAAAAAACGCTAGGCGCTAGTCGGCCGTCAGGCTAGAGCCTAGCTCCTAGGCGGCTAGGCGTTAGTCGGCCGTCAGGCTAGAGCCTAGCTCCTAGGCGGCTAGGCGGGGTCTAGGCGGATTCACTACAACAGTTTGGGTCTTTTACGACTTAGCAAATACAACATACAATACTGGTATGTCGTAAATAATATTATTCACGACATTCATAAAGTTCATGTCGTAATACTTGTGCATAATCTCACATTCAAGGCAGTACTTTTGTGCAAGTCGTTAAACACAAATATTTACGGCTTAAGCGTTGTGTGTCGCATTTGACAATTTATACGACACACTTTCCTTCTCTTTTAAGGCTTCACGTTATGTCGTAATGTGAATTTTTCATATATTTGTGTCCCTACCTTTTATGACACGAATGACACGTCATAAATAATGACTCTAACTTTGGAAAATTATTATGTTATAAACAAGCCAAATTTTTCCAATCAATCAATAGACAATTTGGCGTCGAAATTTTTTTTTAGTTCCCGCCGAAATTTTCCCCACCCACATTTTATTATTTTTTTTATTAGATCAATTCATGTGTTTTGGGGTGCCCAGCACCATTAGATTTGTTTCAGTTTCCCAATGCTCAAAAATGAGCTTTTTGGCTTTTTGGCTTGATTCTCTTTTCTTTCTCCAGAGTCCCCAGCTTCTACGACTCATCAAGCTCTCCGGCCGGCCATGGTGATTTCCTAATCCAACACATCTCTCTTTTTTCCCTTGTTTATTCTTTTTAGAAAATGCAATTTCAATATTTTTCTTGAAACTTTTGTATTTTTAACCATTTGGTTTTATCCTTTTCAATGATATAAATGTTGAGTTTGTAATTATGAAAAAAGATATAGATTTCAATCTTTTGTCTGGTGCTATGTATGCATTTGTGAGTACTTGAAGGAATATGGCTTGAATGAAAGTGAAATGGTGAAATTTCTCTACTTGATGCCTTTTATTGAGTTTCAGTAGGGGCAAGAAGGCCAAAGTTATATGGGGGTGTTTGATTCTTGCTGTAATTTGTGTGGTCTGGACAAAAAGAAATAAAGGGCTTTTGAAGGTATGGTGGAGTAGGGGCTAAGGAGCTATGGAATAACTTGGCAAGGAGTCTATGATGTTGTAGGCCTACTAATTTTTCAGATTTTAGGAGGGTTTTGTTTCCCTCATGCATTTCTATTTTCCTTTAGTGGTCCTCTTGACCACTTTTTCATTGGTTGTTTTATTGTCTTTGTTGCAAGAAAATTATTTTGTCTTTGTTGCAACCAGAAGATGATTAGAATCCAGAAGAAAAGTAGTTTATTAGCACGACAATTCCGTGCAATTACAATTATAAATCTTTTTTATTTTTAATGCATCAATTGAGGGAGCATTTGCTGATGACTTCAATCATTGAGGCCAACATTATTTTTAAAAGCTCCTAGTTGACTTCAATCATTGAGGCCAACCATTTGGGAAAATGCAGCAAAGTATGCTTCTCTCCTTGGTGTCACGGCAAGGGAGTTGGTTCCCATTACTGTAGATACATGGAAAGAATTTGCTGATGACTTTAAGCATCAACTGTGGGAGCATGTTCAGGTAATATAAAAACCTTATTATGTTTTCATTCTGATATTTAAATTAGTTCTCTATCAGTTTCAATAATTTAATGTTTTATGTTTTAGAATAAATTTGTTGTTGATGAATGTCATAAGAAGTATTCATTACAAAAGATTTCAAAGCATTGGCGAGATCACAGATGCAAAATGCTTAAGGAAGTGCAGAAACAAGGAGAGCAAATTGGTTTTAAGCGTGCTACAAAGCAACTCAAGCCTGATAATGTGAGTTTGGTACAATGGCAGAGTTTTGTTAAGAAACACTTAGGTTCAAAATATAAGGTAATAATATTTCTTTTCTTTTATCCAAATATATCCATTCTATTTTCAGTGCTTCAAATCCATAACAATTATATTGAATAAATTTTGGATATATAGGAGGTAACTGAGAGATTCAAGAAAATGAGGGCAAAGCAAACCATGCTACACACAATGAGTCGCAAAGGCTATGCTCGCTTTGAAGATGAGATGGTAAACTACAATTTTTATTTCTGTTAGTCATATTTTACTTTTGTAGATTTTCTGGTTTAAAGTTTCAATGTATATTTCATGTATGTTTGTACAAGAGTGAAGAAGGCATGTTGCCTACCTAATCTAAACCTTACACAAACACATTACCCCAATCAGTCTCCTCCCTTAAATCAAGGGAAAGGTGATTTACATACCCTTACCCTAAAGATTACAATGAGCCTTACCCTAGAGATTTACTGTAGGGGTCACCTTGGTAGTAGATTCCATATACTGCATCAGTCATATGCAGCATCACAACAACTTTTTAACATAATTGTGAGTGGTGCTGCTGTATGAAGACTATGATCTAATATTCTCTCTTAGTGTTTTTTTTTTTTTAATTTCTAATGATGTAGATAAGAGAAAGTGAAACACCTAATGCAATAACAAGAGGAGATGTATGGATTCGTGGGCACACAAGAAAATCTGGTGAATTTTTAAACGAAGAGGTTGCAATTGTAGCGGTAATGAATGGAACAATTTATACTCATTTGTATTAGTATTATAGGCTTTATTTTATAAGTTAACATTTTTCTTTTTCATCGTAGAAAAAAATACAAAAAGCAAATAAGAATGTAATAGATGTTGATAAAAACTCTATTAAGAATGATGCTCTTGCCAAAGTGCTTGGACCCGAACGTAGAGGTAGAGTAAGGGGACTTGGGTTTGGTGCAACACCTTCACAAGTGAGTGTTCAAACATATAATCGTGAGAGAGTTATTATGCTGGAAAAAGAGTTGGAAGATTTGAAAATTATTGTCCATTCCCTACTAGTTGGACTGATGGGGAAAAATGCTAACTCGGTAAGTACATTTTTCGTACACTTTATTATTATTATTAAATATTAAATTAGCATCAAACTCATAAATTATGGTCTACTTTAATGGCAGTCTCCTTGTGTTAGCACAAATCATCAAGGATCTGGAAACTTACCAAATGATTCAACCAATCACCATGCTAATTCAGCAAACCATCATGCTACTTCTTCCAAGCCTCAAGCTAAATCTTCCAACCTTGATGCCTCTTCTGGTAATCTAAATCTTAATTCTCCCAAACCTCAAGGGACTAAGTGCAAATTACTAAATTGGATAGGGACTTTAGAAGTTGTTGCACTTGCTGAAATTGCATCCACAAATCCTCAAGATTTGGTGCATTTTGTGCCACTTGGACCAAATCATTGGAAAGTTTGGGTCCTTGAGATACTTGTATCTAGGATAAACTTACCTCGACCAACACATGAGTTTTTTCTTCTCGACGATGCACTCCTTAGTACAATCGCATGGTCAATCGAATCTATCTCCTTTGACTAGCTCTTGATTAAAAGGTACTAATTTTGGTTGTGATGGTTCACTAAATTTATATCAATTTCTACTTAGTTATTTCTTGGTTTTTTCTCACTTACTAGCTATATATATTTTGGTCCTATAGATTTGAGAATTAGCTCAACGCTTCCTTCTTGGTATGATGCTCTTTTGTGATGAAATTGCTTGCTCCGTGAACATGGAAGGTGTGCTTGGGATATTGCTTTTTGGTATGATGTTGCCTTATATTTTGGTCCTACATATTTGAGAATTAGCTCAAAGCTTCCTTCTTGGTATGATGCTCTTTTGTGATGAAATTGGTTGCTCCATGAACATGGAGGGTGTGCTTGGGATATTGCTTTTTGGTATGATGTTGCCTTATATTTTGGTCTTACATATTTGAGAATTAGCTCAACGCTTCCTTCTTGGTATGGTGCTTTTTTGTGATGAAATTGGTTGCTCCATGAACGTGGAGATGGAGGGTGTGCTTGGGATATTGCTTTTTGGTATGATGTTGCCTTATGGTCATCATTAGTTTCCTCTGTTAGCTTTAGGATGTGCATAAGTTGTAAGAGGAACAAAACAACTCAAGTTTTTTGTAAACTTCCAATTGTAATGTAATTGACATTTTTACTAATTAATCTAAGTATTTAGAGTTTAATGCGTTTACGATGATTATTGTTATCTTTCTATTATACTCCTTACAATATTAATTTAGATGTTATGAAGTGAGATCCATCTAAAATGAATCGTTAAAAATAAAAATAAAAATAAATGTAAACTACGACATGCAAAATCATTGTAATTGTTGATGGTAGTCTTCTTTTACGATGTATGCCGTAATTGCCTTCACAGTATTACGACACTCAATAAACGCCGTATCAAATATTAATTACTGCACACAGGTATGCCGTAATTGCTTTTGCAGTATTACGACACTCCATTAACGCCGTATCTAATACCAAGGCGCATAAGGCACGCCTTAAAGAGCATTTACGACGTATTTTGCTTAAATTATTCACGGCTACTAGGGAACGTCATATTTGACAAAACATCTTTTACGATAGGGGCTTCTACTGCTTAGGGGCTTTTACTACTTGGGGGATCAAGCCATGAATAGCCGTTTACAGCGCCCCTTGTGTGCCGCAAAAGACCAATTCTGTTGTAGTGATTTAGGTAAATTTATTATAAATCTTGTAAATAAGTGCATATTGACACTTACAAAAAATTATACTTGTATGAAATCCATGGATAAGATAATAAAAGAATGATAAAATGCAAAAAGAGTATCCAACAATGTCTCTCCAATAGATAGGATTTTTTTTTTTTAATGAATTAGATGGTAGAAGATGAAGTTCATATGATAATAAATATGTACTACTTAATAAATACTTTTTAAAGATTATTTATTATATAGTGAACTTCAAAAAAAAAGTAAAGATGTAAATGTTGTGGTTTGTAGTTTGTAAAAAGGAAGGTATGGCGCATTGCACCAAAAATGGATGTGGGGCACACCACACAATATTCAATGTATGTTACAATTGATCAAAAGTTAATTAATTTAAAACAATAAAACAAAAAGTGGAGTGGTCATGTCTGTCACGTGGGGGAGTGGGAAGAGAGAAACTTATTTCTATCTTCTTCTTCCTTTCGTCTTCTACTTCTTCTTTTCGTCTTCTTGAAATGTAGAAGGCAAAACTAGAACAAGAACGCAGCTCTCTGCAACAGCAAAAAGTCTAAAACGCCCAGACCACCTAGGTCATCGAGTCGCCCACCTAGGCCGCCCAAGCACCGCTTAATCTGCCTCTGCGCCCACCTAATCCTCTTGCAGATTTTTCTCCCGATTATGGGCTAATTGAAGTGGTTGGTCACCTTGTAGCCTAGGCCGATTTTTAGAACACAGCCGAGTGGCTCAAACATTTTCTGGAGGATATTCCACTGTGGCTAAAGCATGTAACTGCTATATGTATACATTATGACAGTATGGCCGCGCAATCAAGGGCCAAAAGTCATGTATACAATGGAAAGTCGCGACACATCAGGTGTCGGCATTCGAGAAGGTCCCATATGCGGGGATAGATGGAGGTTATATCGGCCTCCTCGTAACTTGGCCATGGTCTTTTCCAAACATTTTGAAAAATGTCTTCCATTTCTTGCCTCGTTCGAAGGGGGGAATCGAGCCTCAAAGCATCCACGATTTCTCCGTCGCGAATCCGTCCGATATTCCCTTGTGGATCAATTTCTGCTAATCTTTCGTGTACGGCTCTAATTATTTCAGTCTTCCAAAAGCTTCGCAGTTCGTCCGAGAGAAAGTCCAAGCTCTCCTTCTGCTCGGTGTTGGGAGAACTATCAATGGATTGGTTTTCGGGAGTGGACGTGGAAGTAGATGGGGACGAAAATTGTGACGAAGGGGAGAAATAGTCTTTTTCTGTATTTTCTGAGCTTGAGGCATGATTCTCAAGAGAAGTAGAACCAGACGAGGACTCGGGGCGGGAGGAAGACTCCAAGGGAGGAAGACTTATTTCCCCGGATTCTCCGCCTGAATGGACATTCGAATTCGATCCAGAACAAGAAACATTCCAAATCAAAGTGGATAAGGCTGTTGTCACTCCTAAAAAAGCTACAATCTTTTCTAAAATGAAGAAGCGAAAGAGACAACATAAAAAGAAAACTACAATATAAATTAGGAATAATAGAAGAAAACTCTTTTTTTTTTTCGAAAGTAGAATTCGATAAATTATAATTAAAATTACAACAAGCACGAATAAAGGAAGGAGAAATTCTGGGGTGGTCATTATAGCGGTTCCTTCTGATCCTAGAAAACGTCCGAATGCATTTTCTATAAAAACACCGAAAGCACTTCCGAGTAAAGAAAGAAGTCTCATAAGAAAGATGGTCATGGTTCCCTTTTATTGGTTAGGTACAAGAAAGACATAAATTAAGGCCTCACCTTTTCCGTGAGAGATCCGATCTCAGTGGTTTTCCACTTAATCTCCTTCTCAATCGGTAGGGCTCTTGGAGGAAATAGGATCCAGGTTTGTTTTCCAACCCAACGGATCGTAACCTTAGGGCGACCTCCCAACCAAGGTTAGTCACCCCCTCGTCTGGTCGAGAAGAGACTGTGACTCTTCTATTACATTACGGAGAAGTCCATTCTCGTCTGGGATCGATCCCCTTTACTTTAGCCAAGGAAAGCGGGTCAGTTGATTGGCAAGCCGACTGAGAATATAGGCGGTTGATCGGGGGAAAGCTATCGTCCAAGGTTCCCAGAATATGGATATTTAAGGGGTAATGGTAAGATCTTACCGAGTGTGCATCATATCAAGGTGATGGGCCGGGCAGCAATACTGGGTTCGAGGAAGAGACCAGTAGGTTTGAAAGCACTGAGTTACTTACGTTATAGCACAGTCAGGCAGGCTTATAATGGGGCCGCATTTATGAGAATTGAAATGGCTAAATTCTCTAAAACTCCTACGAAATCCGAGATCTATTTAGGGCCAAAATGAACACAACCGTATAAATTGACATGTGGCAGACATGGTATGTGTGTAGCGTATTGTCTCAGTTTACTATTGCGGTGAATAGTTCAAGATCTTCCACATCCACTGCGTCACCAAGTAAATCCGATATGTTTTCACCAGGGTAAGTTCAAGTCCAAAAGACACTTCATCATATGCTTAATGTTGGAAATTTTAGGCAGTCTAGTCATACATTTGCATTCAAATGTGGGGTGTTATAAGTAAATTGGTGGTGTTTGAATGAAATTTCAACTCAAATGTAGGGTATTGTTGGAAATTTTGAATGTAGGGTATTGTTGGAAATTTTGAGTAGAATTTTTGTTGTCCCACATTGGTCCCTACCAAATGGTTCCATCACTTTATAAGGCTTTGTCACTTATAGAAAGTGATTGGACTGATGGACCATGGAGAATAAAATTGGGCTCAACCTTGGGGTTGGGTTTTAGGGTGTACGAATTAATTGATAATTAATATATAATTAATTATCAAAAGATGGTTGGCCTCGGGCTCTAATAATTAAATTCAATAAGCAATTTTGAATTTAATTAATCTTTTTTATTTTTTTCAAATAGACTCATCCTTTCAGATGAAGTCTGAGAGCATATGAAAATATCTGAGAAAAAGATGGAGCAACACACCCTTTGCGTTTAACAATCGCCTTCCAAAAACATGTCTGTTGCGAACAGACATATGCTCACTATAAATACATGCATCTGCATATCATTCAACTCACTGAAAATCATCAATCCATACATACCAAGCATATTGAGAGTACCACAAAGAAATTCGCCAGAAGTTTAGTTTTGTGGTGCTGGAATTCTAACTTAGATCGTTGAATCCTGATGAAGCAGACGTCCGTAGAACTATAAGCACTGAGCAATGACGAAATTTTTGTTTCAAGGACATTGCGGTACGCAAGCCTCGATCTTCTGCTTATATGCTTAAATATTATTTCATTTTGTTTATACTCTGTAATATATTTATTCACATTTATTATTAGCATATATAAGTTTATTACAAATTGTTGACATATATCCAACAAAGCGCATTACGATCAAAGCATAGTCCCACCTTCAATTTTATTGAGGAGCTCAATTGCTATGCCCGCAAGCTTAATCAAATCCTCCACACGATTGGACACTTCGGTCTTTAGAAGCCCATCATTCACGACCTCAAAGCTTTCTTGGCAAGTCCGCGCATAGGTATACCCGGCACTCAACTGGAGACTCGTATCCTTAATCTTTTGATGAAAGGTCGGGGTGCCGGGGGTGCCTAGTTGGTCCATAAACGCCAGAGCAGTGCGAAAAGATTCAACGGAATCCTCGAACAATTTGACGCAAGATTCACGGGATCTAGTATTGCGTCGGTCGGGTTCGGGTTCGGGTTGGGGGGGTAATATTGCATCGGTCGGGTTCGGGTTCGGGTTGGGTGGGGGGGGGGGGAGTGTGGTGGTGTTTGGGGGAGAGGAGATGCTGGTGACAAAGTCAAGATCGGCATGGACATTGGTTAGACAAACGTTGATAACATACTTGGTGCGTTGTACCTTTTCAGTGAATGGGGATCCGGCGGTGGGGCAGGAGAGGAAAAAGAGGAAGACGAGGGAGAGGAGAAACTGAGTCGTCATTCGTTGGGTAGTGTTCATGATTGCTAGGGATCGATGTGTGGTTGTGCACGTACTGGAGTTGTGCTGATGGTGGTGTGGGGAGGGGATTTACATAGTAGAAAAGAACTTCATTAGGGTGAGTGGTGACGTGCGCTCAGGTAGTATTGAGCTCTTACAATTGTTTTATATTTTTTAGCATTCACAATATTTTGAGTAGGTATTTTTGTGTTTGATTATTGCATGGATGAAGTAATGAACTAAAGGTTTGTACAGAAAATCTTGCTTTTTATTGTTCTTTTGGAATGAAGAAAGGGATGCAGAAACAAGGGGGTGATGTGGATCACAATATTTCAACGTAAAAACAACTGGATTACTCCTAATAGTATCTACCAAAACTAAAATTATATATCTAGTTTTATTTTCTTCTTTTTTAAGAGGAAAAAAATTAATGGGTACTACTTTATGGACAATCATCTACGTCTGGGATTGATAGAAGGTTGGTCTTCATATATAATGGTGGCATGCTTTAGGGCATGGGGTTTGGCAGCATATAGTGTAGAATTTATGTATAAGAACTATTGCACTGTAGATATACATATTATGCATGGAAAGCTAGTCATGAAGTTAGCACAGCTGCGTAATATTTATAGAAGTTTGACGTGCTGTAACGTTAATTAAGAAAGCATCTCGGGTGGTGTACGTGCTCTTTTTGTCTTAGGGGAAATGGGGTATTATGGTTGTTTCCAAAGGGGTTAATTTATGGTTGCCTATGTTTAATGATATCTTTAAGTATTTTCCCTTCTCCCAAATGTGCTATACTAGGAAGAGAAGTAGAAAACAGTATAATGAAGAAAAGGACTCATACGTGTTCTTAACAAAAATGGGTAAACCCCAAACTGTTCACACATACGCAAGAACCCAATCTTTTCCATCTCTTTTGGTATGAAAATATGATTCCCTTTGTTTTTGCGATGCATCTGACTGGAGAGAAGGAGACTGGAAATAATTTGTAGTTGAAGGGTTTGTTTCGAAGTCCATTTAAAATGAATGAAAACGTGTTTGGTGAAAATGTTTTTGCAACCAATATTTAGTTTAAATGCAAGTGGATCCTGAAAAAAATATTTTTTCTAAAAACTTTTTCAATTATTTGAAAAACGCCTTAAATCGAGGCAAAAGATGTCTTGCTAATCAGTTAATGTCCATATTCAAAACGAGAGATGTGAAGGTTTTTTCGTCTAATTTCGATAGAGTTCTCATTTGGCAATTCATTAGGTTTAATCATTTTATGCCATACTATATTTATATGTGAATTGATTAATTAATTGATTCATACTAACATTTATACTTTTCAACATAGAATTGAGATTATTCTTCATTGATTTAGCTACAATAAGCCACATGGATAATAAATTGATTACTTAAAAAGTGATTGAGAATTATCAGCCATGCAAGCAAACATACATATATATTCTCTATCTTACTTGGGCAACCTACGCATTTGTCTCTCTACCTTCATACTCCACAGTCTATAAACATCACATATTCAATATGGATTTTGCATCAATTGTTGGTTTATCAAAATTACAACATGGTTACTTTGGGTAGATTTTTATTAACAACGGAGTTAATTAACAGTCAACAAAATGAAATTATTAAAAAAAATCATGAGGTCTATAAATCCTAACAACATCAGCCACTCAAAAACACAATAAACTCAAATTAGCCAATTTATCAGCCGCGGAAATCATCTCAATATTAGGGTAGCGTTGATTGCCTCTAAACAATAGTAATAAGAGCTACAATATAATCTTCGTACGTACTGATCCTTTAGAAAACTTCATCCCAATATCAAATACTTTTGTACAAGTACCACACCACCGAATCGAAGATCACATGTACGCCTCAATCAATCACGTATTCCCATTGGTCGAACCACACAGAGTCAATCTATCTGACGTTTCACAATGTATATCATTCCCTCCACTCTCCCACTCCTGAAAAGCTCTACATATATCCATTGAAAACTGGAACGTAAAATGATTGGCCAAACTCTAAACTTTAAACCCTAAACACTCAATCCTAAAGTTTGAATCCTAAATTACCACTAGTAGAAAAACATGTTTGCGTGACCGAATTTTGCACGACGCATAACATTTCGTTGCGCAAAGTATGTTTGCGCGACCAAAAACACAAAACGTCGCGCAAAAGGACTTTGCGCGACGAAACTTTGCGCAACAAAGAGTGGCGTCGTGCAAAACAGCTTTACACGACGCATTAGCTCCTGCGCCGCGCAAAGGTATTTTGCGCAACGTTAGCCTTAGTCGCGCAAAGTTCCGTCGCGCAAATGCCTTTTGCGCGACGTTTTATGCGTCGCGCAAGATCTTGGCACCAAACAAAGAATACTTTACCCTTTTTTTGCCAACTTTGCGTGACGTAGGCTTAAGGACTGTACCTGTAAAAAAATCATAAAAATCGAAGTTAAAATAACCATTAAATTGTGATTTTTGGTTATAACTGATGAAATTTTTTGTCCCGTTACTTGATCTCTGAATGTTTTTTTTTTTTGCGATTTTTTGCGTATGCGATCTCAAAGTATATACAAACAAGTTTGACGGTTGAATCATTGAATCTAATTTCGTACCCCCATCAAATTCAATGGTATATGTATTTAGTAAGTAGATTTTAATTTATATATTTTGTACTACGTCACGCAAAGTCCCTTTTTATTAATTTTTTTGTTTTTTTGCCCTTTTCCTTTTCTTTTAGGGTTCTTGCATTGCCTTTTTCTTTTGAGGTATCCACTTGTGTAAATATTTTAAATTGACGATCAAATTAGTTCATTATATTCATATAGGGTTAAAGAGTGTAGCTGTAAAAAAATCATCAAAATCGGAGTTAAAATAACCGTTAAATCGTGATTTTTCGTTTATAACCGTCGAAAAGTTTTGTCCCATTATTTGATCTCTACAAGTTTTTTTTTTTTTGCGATTTTTGGCGTATGCGATCTCAAAGCATATACAAACAAGTTTGACGGTTGGATCGTTGAAACTAGTTTCGTACAATGCGTATCCCGTCAAAACATTAGATTCACTAACACTTGGAGTATATTTATGCTTTCATCAAGTATAACATAAGATTTTGTGGTATCCACTTGTGTAAATATTTGAAATCGACGATCAAATGAGTTTCTTGCATTCATACAAGATCAAGGAGTGTAGTTGTAAAAAATCATCAAAATCGGAGTTAATATAACCGTTAAATCGTGATTTTTCGCTTATAGCCGTCGAAAAGGTTTGTCCCGTTGTTTGATCTTTGCACGTTTGTTTTTTACAATTTTTGGCGTATGCAATCTCAAAGCATATACGAACAAGTTTGATGGTTGGATCGTTGAAACTAGTTTCGTACAATGCGTATCCCATCAAAACATTAGATTCACTAACACTTAGAGCCGTCGAAAATGTTTGTCCCGTTACTTAATCTGTGCATGTTTGTTTTTTGCGATTTTTGACGTATAAGATCTCCAAGTATATACAAACAAGTGTGACGGTTGGATCGTTGAAATTAGTTTCGTACAATGCATTTCCTATCAAATTCAATGGTATATGTATTTACAATGTAAATTTTAATTTATTTATTTTGTACTTATAAGCAAAACGGGTTTTTTTAAAAACAAAAAAAAAAAAAAAAAAGACTTTGCGCGACGTATGTACAACTGCGTCGCGCAAAACATGTTTGCGCGACGTAAATGTACCTACGTCACGCAAAGTCCCTTTTTTTTTTTTTTTTTTTTGGTTTTGGCCTTTTGCTTTTCTTTTGGGGTTCTTGCATTGCCTTTTTCTTTTGTGGTATCCACTTGTGTAAATGTTTTAAATTGACGATCGAATCAATTCATTGTTTTCATATATGTATTTACTGAGTAGATTTTAATTTATTTATTTTGTACTTATAAGCAAAACGGGTTTTAGTGTTTTGGGTGATGTTTGAGTCTTTTGGTTTATTTTAGTGTTTTAAGCGTTTAGTTTCGCATTCTTTGAGTCTAGTTTAGTGTTTTAAACTTTATTTTACGTTTTTGAGTCAGTTTCCAAGTGATTTTGCAATCCCTCCTAATCCCCGGTTAAGAACGATCCCTACATACATACTTACTACAAATGTCAAAAAGAGGGTTTAATTTGTGTGCGTATAAATCTCGCATCAAATTTTGGCGCCGTTGCCGGGGATTAGCAACTTTGCTAATCCCTTGGATTGTTTATTTTCGTTTGTTTTTATTTTATTCCAGATTTTTAATCTTGTTTTGTTTCTTGTTTTAGGTGCTAGTTTATGACTCGGAGTTCTCATCCGATTCGTGAACATATCCTGGAGTAAAAATAAAAAAAATAAAACAAAACATGTTCATAAAAAATAAAACAAAATAAAAAATAAAACAATACACTGAATAAAACAAAACATGTTCATAAAAAATTTTAAAAAAAAAATTAAAAAAAAAAAAAAAAAACATGGCAGAATGATGGAGCCTTCACAAAGGTTGTTTACGTGAAGCCCCACTACGTGGCAAAACTCTAGAAGCGGAAGGCATCGGAGCGGAAGGCATCGGAGCAGGAGGCATCGGAGCGGGAGGCATCGAAGATAGAGCATTCAAGGCCTCAATACTGGGTGGAACGCTAGATGACCCAGGAAAAAGGTGCCTCTGGAGATAAGCCGCAAGCCTTTGACGGTCACTTTGAATTCGACCTTCAGATTCTTGCAGCTCATCAAGCTTCCTCTTCATACCCGTCGAATAGTTATTTGCAAGCACATGCAAACTTCTATTCTCGTACTTAAGCTGTTTGATCTCTTGCTTAAGATTTTCCACCTCTGCCATCAATGATTCCACTTGACGGGATCGAGCAAGCAGGCGTTGGCCCATGTTGGACACAGAGCCCGCACACTGAACACTGAGAGCGAGGGACTCTTGAACGGCCAACTCATCGGACCGTCCTGAAAGCAACCTACTATCTTTGGGAGTAAGGAGGTTCCTAGCTACTATCGTAGCTGTTGTTGCATCCGTCATCACGGAGTCTTCACCTGTAAGAGGGCCATTAGAAGATAAGAAAGACGGGCACCATACATTACCTTGACGCGGCGCAACCGGATCACTGCTGAGACTCAAATCTAATCAAATGTTAGATGGGTTAGCCATTTTCAAAGATGTTAAAAGAGAAGGGTTGGATGGAGTAAAATCTCAAAGGGCCGGAGACGATTTTCACGGATGGGCAATCTTCAAAGTGTGCATGTTAGAGGTGATCGATCACCTCTATAAAGACTTTGTGACACAACCACCGGATTTTCCTGCGTAAATTTCGTCAACACTCTTCAGACACAATCTCGGCTTTTCATATCTCTGACAAAGTTGAAGACGCGTGGAGGTTTGAAATGAGAGTAGTGAGAGATGTCTCTCATTTTTCTAGAGAGAACAAAGGGCTTCGGGGTTTACAACAAATAATATTATTATCCTTCTGCACAAGGGATGGGAATGGACAGAAGAGAGCCGTTTGGCTCTGGGCTCGAGAAATCAAAGAGGCGTTTGTTCAGAAATCGAAGGGCCGCTTATTCAAAGATCGAAGAGTCATCACTATTTGAAGTTCAGAAATCGAAGAGGCGTCGTTCAGAAATCGAAGAGGCGTTGTTCAGAACTTTTGTCGACAAGGGTAAAAGAACAGTACCACCACTTGCTATTGAGAAATCCCTATATATGTCGACCTTCATCTTTTATGGCAAGGCGGACCTGAAGAAAATGCCCAACTCTTCCTCACCTTTGAGGGCGCACTCCCAGCAAAGCCTTTCGAAATACTCAATTTTTTCTTCTTCCCCAAAGAAGATACCAGATGCCTGGAGTACAGATGACCCAGGAGGAAACGGTAGATTGAAGCATGTGGAGACAAGCACAACAAATACATGTGCTGATTCATTCACCGCTTCTTCAAAAGCAAATGTATCTCATATCATCAAGGTCAAAAGCAAAAGTATCTCATATCATGCTATTTCCCTGTCTTTTTCTTTGTCCTTGTTCTTACTCGCATGGCAAAGTGAAAGAAGCAATCAGCCGGCACTTGGAGTCAGTCTTCCGATCTGGGTCCGACTGCCTGGAATCTATTCCCTGGTTGCTTACCTAGCGTTGCTCTCGAGTAGTCATCTTCAACGGTTGATACACTTCCAGAGAAGGGACCACTTCTGCAAAAGGGAGCAAGTAAGGCAAGTGAAAATGATACATTGTAGCATGTGGAGACAAGCAACAACTGCATATGCTGAGTTATCCTCTAACCCTCTTCAATACGAATTGGAAAGATTGAACAAAGAAACAGATAAAAGGAGGAAGCTCAGACCTTTGGGGGAGACCAAAAGAATCCTGCTGCCCAGTTCAAGAGTAGCACAAAGGAAAATCAACGAGTGGAGGAGACCAAAAGAATCTTCCAGCCCAGTTCAAGAGTAGCCTGTGGAAAATCAACGATTGGAGGAAACCAAAAGAATCTTCCAGCCCAGTTCACGAGTAAGCCTGTGGAATCACCAAGATCAAGCCTCAATGCAATCACCAAGGAGAAGATGGAATTGAATAATATATGGAAAAAAAATTATTATGGGTTTTTTTTAGAATAATATATTATTACGGGGTTTATGTGAAATAAAAATTGAACTTGAAAGGAGTAAAGTCAAATTTTTGGTAATTTTTTTAATACTTTAAAAAAAAATAAAAAAACCTTGCGCGACGCTTTAATCGTCGCGCAAAACTACTTTGTGTGACGTCGAATTGTATACCTACGTCACACGAATTGATAAATTTGATAGGCGCTTTTTTTATCAGGGTCCCTTTTTTTAACGTCTGGCGTTCGTTGGTGAGTTTTTCTACTTCCTATTAATTCCTATTACAATTATTAAAGTTAATTCAATTAACTAAAGTTTTTCTACAAATGTTGTCCCGAAGGTTGGACATAATCATTACTTCCTATTACAATTATTAAAGTTAATCCAATTAACTAAAGTTGATTTGAATGTGATGATGATGGAGATATTTGCATAGGTGATAGAATCTTGCTGACAACTTTCGATATTCAGATGGAATTTGCGTAGGAAGGGGACGGGTGGCACTCTTCTTCTGCTTCTCTCAGGTTGAAGAAGATTTCTCAAGCAGTCCTTCAACATGGAACAATGTGTTTGTACGCTTCTGATTAAACACAAAAAGGAGTCCTTCAACATGGAACATGAAGATGTAATTGAAGTTTCTACAGAAGTTACTAAATACTTGATTAACAATGACAATGATGTATCCCTTCACATTGCAAAGCTCATCCCTTCCGTTAGCAATTCTGGACAATTTGAGGTAACATCATCAATTCATTTTATCAATTTTTTTTGTTTGAGCGATTAATTATCGCATAAACCCAATTAAATTTCAATACAAAAACTTGAATTTTGTTTTAATTTTAATAGTTGTAGTAGTATATACCATTGATTTAACTTTGTACAGCAATTCTTCCCTTCTGGTTCTGCAAAATGATTGTGTGAGCCCTTGACAACTGTAACCGGACATGAAGCATTTGTCACCACATGGATGATTGTGTGAGCCCTTCTTCCCTTTTTCCCTTTTTCTTTCCCTCTTTCCCTCTTTCCCTCTTAATCTAATAGACCACTTAATATAATTAATAGACCACTTGATTTTCCCTCTTTCTTTCCCTCTTTCCCTCCCGTATAAACCTCTTTCCTTCTTCCCTTTTTCCCTTTTTCTTTCTCTCTTTCCCTCTTTCCCTCTTTCCCATATATTGAATCCGAATTTGATTTTTAAGACTCATCTTTCTCCCTCTCGTTCGCAAGGCAGTGACGCCAAACTCGAAGCCGACGCAAATTAAGTGTATAGATGTCGCATTTGATCACTCGTCGTCGGAGCGTGACCAATGCGCCTCCTACACCCCTTACTGAGGCTACTCCTATGGGGCCCCAGGTGCCTATCTCATCGACATCATCAGTACCCATTCACCCGCTCAGTGCACGACGACCTCACCGACGTCATCGTGAGCCGGACCCTTCTGATCACACTTCCGCAGCATCCAGAGTCGAGGGTGAGGCCTCCCATCCAGGTAGTTTTTTTTCTAATTCTTGATGACTACGTTGTATTTTTTTTTTCATTTTAAAATTATTATTTTTATGATGCTAAAAATTTGTTGGATTGTGAAATGCTATACTATTAGGGGAAGTTATGTTGGATTGTGAAATGCTATATTATCATTTTGGGAAATGCTATACTATTAGGGGAAGTTATGTTGAATTTTTTGTGAAAATTTAAGCTTTGGGTTTTCACCATTTAAGTATTTTTGGCCAGCTAAAAAAAAAACTAGGGTTCTAAGTTCCCAGAGATCGACATGTTCGAGGACGTTTACGTTCGACCTGGAGATGAGACCGCTGGGCAGCTTCATGTAAGTATATGTAATTGTTATTATTCTTATATGTATGAATCTTTCAAATATTATTTATATATATGTTTTTTCTTTATTATTACAGGCTCTTATGGTGGAAAAGAGCACTACTGTTCTCCAAGAAGCAACATCGCAACTTCCCCCGGAGACCCCAATTGAGGACATCACAGTACCTGATGATGCAGGTTTTCAGATTTTGACTGATGTCCTAGATCAGAACTTCGGTCGTCGTCACGGCAAGGTTGTTCGGTGCATGGGGAAAGCACGACTTCGTGAGACTGGTGTTTCTTCTTCCAAATCAAACACCACAGAGGTCGATTCATTGAAGGAGGAAGTGATAACCCTAAAGGGTCAGCTTGAGGTCCAGGGCGAGCAGATGAGGGCCCAGGGTGAGCAGATGAAGGAGCAGATAAGGGCCCAGGGCGAGCAGCTGCATACTTATGACGGACAGATGAGAGATCTTATACGAGCCATACAGATGACCGGCCTCCAAATCTCACTACCAATACCTGATCTTGCTACACCTTCAACCTCCGAGCCACTTCACCCTGCCGATACCCAGTAGCCACTTCACCTAGAAGATTACTTGTAGTTTTTTCTTTTTTATTTGGACATCTTGTATGTACATTTTCATATATTGTATAATTAAATACTTTTCTTTTGTTAATTAATTATTATTTAGAATTTAATTACAATATTATTAAAAATTAAGAAAGTAATATTTTTTACCAAAACCAAATTTCCACTTTGCGCGACATACAATACGTCGTGCAAAGCATGTTCCCAAGTTGCGCAAAGTATCTTTGCATGACGTAGACTGCGTCGCGCAAAGTATCTTTGCGCAACTTGGGAACATGCGTTGCGCAAAGACACTTTGAGCGACTATAGTCTACGTCGCGCAAGGATCTTGAGTGACGTAGGTTGGGTTGCGCAAAATACGTCGCGCAAGATCCTGAGTGACGTAGGTTGAGTCGCGCAAAATACGTCGCGCAAGGATCTTGGGTGACGTATGTTGAGTCGCGCAAAATACGTCGCGCAAAGTGTCCTTTACATGCGTCGTGCAAAGAAACTTGCGCGACGAATGTTGAGTCGTGCAAAATACGTCGCGCAAAGTGTCTTTGCGCGACGATGGGGTTACTTGCGTCGCGCAAAGCCTTCTGTCACTGCCTTGCCGCGACGGTTTGTGCGCGACGTTTTTTGACTTTGCGTGACGTTTTTTGACTTTGCGCGACGAAGGACCTGCGTTGCACAAAGTGTTTTTTGTACTAGTGTACACAGCCATTTTTATCTCTCACATATTTTTATTAATTTTTTATCATTGAATATAATTTTAGCGGTTGCAAACGGGTCACAATAACTCTTCATTAAAATAAGGAACGTGACATAGGAATCTCCAAATGGAATTTGATCCCATAATAAAAAACCATAGTTATCCATCAAATTTCTGAACTTATCTCCAAATTGAATTTGTTGGTGCAGGTGTCTGGACTTTATGTTCAAATTGAATTTGTTGGTGCAGGTACACTACTAGTGGAGCCAACGCGGGGAAAATTGTTGGATATGACCCCAACAATGTCATTTTACCCTTACTAATTATAACTGATGACTCTAAATGATATTCACGAAAAACAGAAAATTTGGTTGATGTTTTGTGCAAGTAATAAGGTTTCCAGAATTAATATATGCAATGCACTAGGACCAAGTAGATGATTTGACTAATGATGTAAAAACAACCGTGTAGGTCAAGATCATGTATATGGGTTTAGGTTAAGTATATGAAAATGAATGTGTAACATGACAACTTCTTAATCATGCACTTAATTGGGTTAAGATCTTGGTTTCGCCAATGTGTACTTCTAAATTATGCATGTGTAAGTGTTGGTAAGAGTGAACCTTTTATGTGTTCACTTCTTGAATAAAAATGCTCGTACACAAGAGAAAAAAATAGTTAATTAGAAAAATACACGCAGACAATTATAAGTTTTAAAGGTCAATTGGAGAGTATCTTCTCAACTATTCGCTTGTCGTGTTCTAGCTGATATTTAGATGTAAAATTTTTGGTTTCATTAACTGATATCTATGTATATCTTTTCAATGAATTTTTTTATAAAATAATATGTTTACCGATTAATCGAGTAGTTCTTCCTTTTAATATTTGTCAAATATTTTTTTGTGATTCCAATCTTTTATCATCATAATTCATTTTGGTAGAACTCAAATTTCTATCTGAAATTATATATCTCTTTTCTTGTCTTTTGTAGTTTTTTCTATTTGATTTATGATTCTATCAGTCATATCTTCAATCTTTTTAATTTTTTGGTAGAATAGGGCAAGTGCTAGTGTCTTTGTACGGCTGTAATCATCATTCCATGAAGATACTATTCATGTTATAAAGTAACTTGACTGCCACATGGTATTACTTGAAAACAAGGGATCAATAAGAATGAAGCTCGGGGCTTCTTGGCAAGGGAACTTGGTGTTGCGAGTTATACATTAGTTAAAGTGTAAATAGTAATTTGTTGTCCTATATTGACAAAGCGTATATGTAATATCAATTATAACTCCTATATATACTCCACTTTGAAGATTAATGAACATATAAGAAATTTTCAGATATTGTCATATATATATATATATATATATATATTTTTTTTTTTTTTTTTTTTTTTTTTATTTACCATCTTTAGTTTAACTTGGCATCAAACCAATTCGCTCTCGATGACCTGCGTGCTTTAATTTTGTGCCCACTTTTGTCTTGATTTCCTTCGTCCAAAAAATGAAATAAAATAAGGGAACAGTATAATGAACAATCCGTGCTACAGTGTTCTAGTAAATTGTTTTAATTTCGCTGCTTATCTTTTGTGCCTTTATTGTTCGTGGTTTAGCAAAATGGCTCAGTACAATCATAGTGTGGGTATGCATCTTGGTGGAACAGATATATGGATAATTAATACTGAAGCCACTGATCATGTGACTGGTAACCCAAGAGTTCTTGAAGAGTTACGTGACTATGTTCGTGATCCATATATTACTAGTACAAATGAAGCACCTTCCCCTGTGAAGGTAAAGACACTACCTCTCTTATTCTGACCTTATCACTGGTCCATGCTTTACTTTTTCCCAATGTTAAGTGCAATCTTTTGTCGGTAGGAAGACTACTTGATACCTTATATTGTTCCGCTCACTTCTACCCCATGTATTGTTATTTTCAAGACATTCAAACTCAGAAGATAATTGGTCGTGGTAAAAGAATTAGGGGTTTGTACATCTTGACTATGGAGGATATTATTGTTTTAGGTTCAAATAATCATCAAGTTATAAGTGCTAAAGTGGATGATAGACATCAAATTTGGTTGTGGCATCGACATTTGAGACATCCATCATTCAATTATATGAAGCATCTATTTCCTTCTTTGTTGCGCACTTGTAGTGATTCAGAGTTCAAGTGTGAAACATGTGTCATGGCTAAGAGTCATCGTGCTTCCTTTCCCATAAGTGATTCTAAAGCTACTTTGCCATTTGATTTAATACATGCTTAGGTGTGCAAAGGTTACTTCTAATGGATTCTGTTGGTTTGTTACTTTTATTGATGATTGTATTCGATTAACTTAGGTGTTCTTGATGAAGAATAAGAGTGATGTCCCTTTCTTCTTCAAGAATTTTGTACAATGGTGTCTACTCAGTTTCTAACTAAAGTTAAGGTCTTCAGGTCTAATAACAGAGGAGAATATATGTATCACACTTTGACATACTTTTTTCGTGACCAATGTATTATTCACTAGACGACTACTCTGTTTACACCCCAACAAAATGGTGTTCGAACGGAAGAATCGTCAAATAATGGAGGTTGCTCGCTCCTTGATGTTGGATAAATGTGTTATTAATCATATGTGGGTCATGCTGTTTTGGCTGCTGTGTATTTGATAAATCGTGTTCCAAGTAGGGTTCTTGATTTTCAGACACTACTTGATGTGCTACAAAAACATGTTTCTCTTGTTTCTATATCCAAACTTCCTCTGATAGTGTTTGGGTGTATTGCATATGTGCATGTATACTCTCATCAGCGGAGTAAACTTGATGCATCTGCTCTCCAATGTGTATTTATTGGGTATCCTAAGAATCAGAAAGGCTATAAATGTTATCATCCTCCAACTTAGAAAACCTATATTACCATGGATGTCACCTTCCACGAGGAAGTTTCATATTTTGTGAAGCTCTCTTCTAACTCTCCGCTTTAGGGGGAGAAGGAGTAAAATGCAGATTTGAAGAGATGGTATGGATGATGTGTTACAAGCAGAGTTGGGGACATAACCTATTATGTTGTGTGATACTGACCAGTCGGCTATAGATAGTGATCAAGCAACAATCATTCCCAAGACTATTTCTAATGACGATCGGTTAGATGTGCCCAACGAGTTGCCTGTTGTTGGTATGTCTGACGAATTACCTTCTGATGACTGGTTGCCTACTGCTGGTATGTCTAACGAGTTGCATGATGATGGTTCATCCATTGATGATTCTTCTAACAGTTTGGTACAAGATGGTGACATACATAAGGTAAATTCTGATGATTTTTCTACTTATCAGTTGCCTCCACAACCTAATCGTGGAAAACCTAAAGTACAATATGAGCTTGATATGCATGCCAAAGCCAAGTATCCTATCAACAATTATGTGTCTACTCATCGTTTATCGAAACCATATGCATCTTACATATGTCAGCTATCTAGTGTATTTATTCCAACAAAATTTCATGATGCTTTGTCTGACCCTAAGTGGGTTAATGCCATGAATGTTGAGATGGAAGCTAAGTGGGTTAATGCCATGAATGTTGAGATGGAAGCTTTGGAAAAGAATTCCACTTGGGGTTTGGTTCCTTTGCCAAACAGGAAGAAGGTTGTTGGATGTAGATGGGTGTTCACTATTAAGCATAAAGCAGATGGTTCTATTGATCAGTACAAAACTAGATTAGTTGCTAAGGGTTATACTCAAACCTATGGGGTGGACTATTAGGAGATTTTTGCTCCTGTTGCCAAACTTAATACTGTGTGTGTTCTTCTGTCCTTAGGAGCAAACCAGGATTTGCCCCTATTGCAGTTTGATGTTAAAAATGCTTTTCTTCATGGTGATCTCAATGAGGAAATTTATATGGATCTCCCACCTTGTATCAAAATATCTCCTGAAAAATGTGTTGTGTGCAGATTGCGAAGGACTTTGTATGGTTTGAAACAATCTCCTAGAGCGTGGTTTGGGAGGTTTACAAGTTCAATGAAGAAGTTTAGGTATGTCCAGAGTCATTCAGATCATACTTTGTTTCTAAAGTGACAATTGGTAAGCTAACGACATTGATTATTTATGTTGATGACATGATAGTGACTGGTGATGATCAGAAAGAGATACAACTCTCTCAAAATTACCTAGCTACTGAATTTGAGATGACAGAATTGGATGAATTGAATTATTTTCTTGGAATTGAGGTTGCACGATCTAAACATGATATTTTTTTGTCTCAACGGAAGTATGTTCTTTATTTATTAGCTGAAACATACATGTTAGATTGCAAACCTATTGATACTCCAATTGAGCAGAATCATCGTCTAGGCTTATTTCCGAATCAAGTTCCTACTCATAAGGAACAGTATCAGATGCTTATGGGAAGATTAATTTATTTGTCTCACACTCGCCCTGACATTGCTTATGCAGTTAGTGTGGTAAGTCAGCTTATGCACTCACCCAGTGAAGCTCATATGGATGTAGTAATCCATATTTTGAGGTACTTGAAGATGGCTCCTTGCAGAGGCTTGGTTTTCTCCAAAAATGGTCATTTGAATGTCAAATGGTATACAGATGCAGATTGGGCAGGTTCTATCACTGACGGCGATCTACATCTAGATACTTTACGTTTGTGAGTGGTAATCTAGTTACTTGGAGAAGCAAGAAACAAAAAGTCGTGGCTAGGTCAAGTGCTGGAGCTGAGTTTCGTGGTATGTCTCATGGTGTATGTGAGTTGTTATGGTTAAAAAAATTGTTGAGAGATCTTGGATTTAAAAACCAAGGGTGCTATGAAACTCCATTGTGATAACAAGGATGCTACTGAGATTGCTCATAATCCAGTGCAAGATGATCGAAAAAAATATGTGGAGATTGATTGACATTTCATTAAGGAAAATTGGATACTGAAATTATTATGTTTCTGTTTGTGAGATCTGAAGATCAACTCGCTGATGTGGTTACTAAGGCTGTGTCTAATAGTGTGTTTTCCAACTAGTGTTGCGAGTTATATATTAGTTAAAGTGTAAATAGGAGTCTGTTGTGCCACATTAACGAAGTGCATATATAATACCAATTGTAACTCCTATATATACTCCACTTTGGAGATTAATGAACATATAAGAAATTCCCAAATATTGTCATATATATTTTTGGTATATACCATGTTTAGTTTAACTCTTTGTTCACCCCTATATTTCTTTTTCACATATGAATGGTTAGTTAAATCTCAACCGTTCACTTGTGAAGAAAATTGTACGCAGAAAAATTTCCGCTTGGTAAGATGTCTTCAATCTCTCGGCCTCATATGAATGGTTAGTTAAATTTCAATTGTTCACTTGTGAAGAAAAATGTGCAATGAAAATTTTTTGCTTGGTAAGATGCCTTAAATCTCTCGGCCACACCAAGGAGATGGAATAAGAATTAATAGCACATCTTTATCCCAATAACTTACCTATGTCTTACTTGTATATTCTCTCTATCTCTATTTGGATTAGTATCTTAAATATCAAAGCGCCTAACGAACATACAAATGAATAACAAACTAACTAATTAACAAACTGAAGAAAAAAACTGATTATAAACGAGTATAATTTTAGTAACTGAAAACATAGGGCTATATTGTAACTTACTTATATTAACTACAAAAGATTGTCACGACAACTATAAACATAGGGCAACTTACCTATATTAACTAATAACAAAACAACCTGTTTATAGAGAGCTAACCCTAATTACACGCATATATTGCACGCGAAAAAACTTAAAAAGTGACTAACGTCATGTTCACGTAAGTCTTGCCTGCTGGCACAAACTGAGCTTATATTGCTGTGACATTTGAGTGGGCTTGGCATTCTCACCAATTGCACTCTTGGATTTGGATCGTTGGAACCCCTTTTTAAGGTTGAAGGGCAAAACAAGAAACCCATTCCTTTGCCCAAAAGCAACCGGTGGAGGTGCGGAATCCAAATCCTTAACCCTCAAGAAAACCTAACGCTTAAAATACGAAACCATCCTCAAATGTATTGACCCAAAATGCTAAATAATTAAACTTTCCAACAATTGTTTGGTGAGAGAGAGTGTCGGGAGTCGGCACAGGTTGAGAAGTTTCTCTCCCATAACGAACAAAAAAACTACTGGCACCAGATAAGGCTTGATCACGGCGCCTCCTTTCCGGAAACTTTACGAACAAGTGCAAGCATATTTTGAATAACCTTCTTATAATCCTCCACCCTACTGGACACGTCGGTCTGCAGGGGACCCCCGGCAGCCTCCTTAAATCCCTCCGTACAGGTATTCGCGTCGTCAATCACACCGGTTCTCCACTTCAGCACGTTATTTATCTCGAGCCTGGGACAGGGAACTGGGGGAGCTGAGCAAGATCATCTGCTTAAGAGAGTTGCGAATCCGGCCTGCAGCGGTGCCAAAGGACTCGACGTAGTCGTGAAGGGTGGCCACTGCACGCGGGTCGGCTGGGCAGGGGATGCCGGAGACGCAGTCGGCCATACGCTGGGCACCGGTTAAGCCGACGCCAAGAGCGTCCTTGGCGAGCTGATCCGTTTCATAGGATGGCGATCCGAATGTTGGGATTGGATGGGGGAGGAATGCAAAGAGGAAGATGAGAGAAAGGAGAAACTGGGTCGTCTCGTGCGTTAGGCATTGTTCATGATTGCATGCATGTGTGGTTGTACATGTACTGCGGTGGGGGTGGCAGGGTTTATGTGGTAGGGGAAAGAAACCTCATTTTAGGGGAAAAAAAAACAATTTTAATGGAGCCTGAAATCAAATCAAATCAAATCTTGTTAAAAAAAAAAAAGAAAAATAATAATTTATTTTCTCCAATAATTTTTCGAGTAGTATTAATTTATAAATTAACCCTAAAAAAAGTTCTTCCCCGATTAATTTCTTCTTTTTTGTTTATGGACCCTAATAAACTACGACCAGAGCAACTGGAAACCAAATCACCAATTAGACCGATATATATTACAGCAACATTAACATGCAATGAAGCCCAAAAGAAGAAGAAAACGGAGTCCAATTGTACAAAAAGCAACACAAACCAACTATTTATGTTGCTCCCACTGACGATAAAGTGGGACTTAAATCACTAGTAATCTTCATTAATTAACTCACTAAATCAACAACTCCAACGCCAACGGTCAAAAACTACTAAAACCGTGTTGGAGCAATAATAAAAAGAGAGCTACTAGACCCACCTCGTTATCTTATTTTCTCACACACCTTAAAAAGTTAAAAAATTAAAATGTTATTTCTCCACCCACTATTATTCTCAAAATAACCTTTAATATATACATACATATGAAATTATAAAATTGTCTCTTAAAAAATATAACAAATAATATCTAAATGAAAACCACTAAGATCTGCAAATTCAAATGGAAACGACAGAGGTATCCAAATTCAAAAGAATTTGACAACAACAAATTCAAAAATACGATGGAAAAATTCAAATAATCTACACACAAATTACTCTTCTACCTTTTCAATAGAAACATAATCTTCTACTTCTTCCGTAGAAGCGTCACTTCCACCTGTTCAATGAAAATATCATCTTCTAAGTCCGTTGATATTTTGTTACTTTCTCTGAATGAAATGAGATGAAAATATGAGTTAGGGTTTAAGGTAGACAAATCGTCTCCCACGCCCAAACTTTAAAAAAAAAATTAAGCAAAACAAGATAATTAATGTCTTTTCAGTCTTTTTGCAAATGGACAAATTTGTTATTAAAAAATTCATTAAAAGGTGGGTAGGAAGATAAGACATTGGGGTGGGAATAACATCACTCAATAAAAAATATGAAAATAACACAAGAATTCCAATAATAATAATCATAAAGAAATTCACAACATCAATTATATATAGAAAGTTAGAAATACTAACAAACTTAGAGACTGAGGCTTGTATAAATGCAATGTCCTAAAGACAGAATTTCGTCCATACTCTTGTGCTTGCAGTTTGATAGGTGTCCATCTCCCAAGATTCAACAATCTATAATCCAAAGTCAAAGCACTTCAATCTTCGGACCCTGATGAACTTTATATATTCCGTACTCTCAAGACACGACTCGGAAGGCAAGTGAAGAATGAAAGAAATAGATTGGGAAAACCCGATTTCTCAAGAGTAATTAATTCTGTTATTTACTACTTCTCTCATGCCTTAGTGTTATTGGGTTTATATAGAAGCCAAGTGCCTTTTTCTAAACAGCATAACCAACTCTATACAAATACTTTGCGGTTCGCACCACTTCTATAACCATGACAGCCAATTAGTATGACATAACCGTAAGTAAATTAGGGAAAGGTTACAACTATTATGTTTTGAATACTACACGGCAAGTGTTGCATTCTCTGCATGAAACACTTCACGAACTAATTTTTTTCATTCAAACTAATATTAAATATTATAATCTCTGCTAATTAATAAAACACTCATTGTCAACCAAAATCTTATGAAATTATCAGTTTAACTCTCTAATTAAAACAAAACATGTATAAGAAATATGGGGCAGAAATGTAATTTCACATAACTAAATTTTGCTGTTTTTTTTTTTTCAAAACCTCACTTACATGTAATCATAACATATCTCTAATTAAAAAAATAAAATAAAATAAAATATTCTCACTCCCACATTCTCTATCACTCTCTTCCTCTCTCCTTCTATTTCAAAAACAAAAATAAAAAAATTTCTCCCACATTTTGTGTGTGCCCATATGTTAGTTTTATATTATAATATTAGATATCCAACAAGCCAGAGTTGGAGGCTCGACTTTGTCTGCTCAGCAACGCTATTAACGAGCGTGACGGCATTGCTGGTCACCTTCTTCACATTCTCCACCCGGTTCGACACGTCGGTCTTGGGGGGCCCGTCCTCCACGTCATCAAACACATCCGTACATGTCTCCTCATCGGTAAGCATGGCGCTTATCCACGTCTGGACGTTGCTCATCTCAGTCTCAGCAAGAGAATCATACAGCAGATAAAATGTTTCCTGCAAATTTGAGACTTCCATCAAGTGAATCAAATCATTACAATCTCGCGTATTTTGCTATAGTGACGTCTCTTGCCAATAATAAAAAGTTATGTGTAAGTTTTTTTTCACAGTATTATACCAATGACACGGAATGTTAAAATCACGGTGTACTCATGTCATAGAAGTTTAGCACTTGAAGTACGCAAAGTTACCTTTGCTTTGTTAATACAATTGATACAGTATATATGCTGCCAAGCTCACTTGCTCAGTGACTTTGATTTGCTAAAAAGTATAAGAAAACTCTTGTTTTCATCACTTCTGAGTTAGTCTTTGAGTTATAAACCCTTATTGAAATTCTTCTGTGAAAGCAGCCATTATTCCTGGTTTATCACTTCCAGAATTCTAGATACAGTCCATATTTTCACAATACTTGAGATGCCGATTTCATGATATCAACTAATGTGACAGTGCTTTATTTGTTTTTTTTTTTTTTTCTTATCTGAACTCATCGGAGACTTGATCTATGCACAAAAACAAAAAAATATCACATCAGTCAATAATAAAACATTGGCATGAACAAATTGGTGACTCAAATTATTGCTTCACAAATGTGTCGCTTGGACATTCCTCTTTTAAAGCACATGGTTGCCATGTATCACGTCATATTCCTGCCACATTTTTTTGGTATGAATTGACCGAGTTAGGCTGTACTCCAACCCAAAGGAGCAGCTGCTGCTCTATTTTTAAGGAATATCATACTCAATTAATGAGTTTCATACTCTCCCTCCACTTTAATGTAGATAATATCATTTGTTCAAAAACACAAAAGAGTCCCATTCTCTTGCTCACCAAGTGACCAAAGATTCATCGCCACTGACCTTTGAATTTAATATCAAAGGTTGAGATTAACACACGATTACACAAATAGCACATCTAATTATTCTCCGCCTATGATATAAAATCAAAGGATAAATAACCACACATCACTTGGTCATCGGTGACCATGAGAACATTTATGCCCAACTAATTTGCCAACAATGCTAGTTTTGCAGAAGCTTGATTCAACCTGGCCGAGAAAAAGAAGAAATCTCTTGAATGGATTCATAAATTCAGGCCATATGGTGTTGATGGCCACATTACATCAGAAACATACATGGCAATAGGTGTATTTAGATACATATGAAGCCAAGGACTTTGTGTCACTTTTGAGGGCAAAGCACACACAAAACACTCAAACCCATCAAATAACTCCAATATCCGTTTTCTGACGCTAAGCTGCAGCTCTGATCTTACCGAGGCAGCGGTCAGCAGATAAGTAAGTTTTCACAATACCCTCTTGCTCAGTCACTTCAACTTCAAGTTCAAACGAAGAAAACAAAGCGAAACACATTGACGCTTCAACATGGAGCTACCCTAGACAGTCTCAGTTTTTAACTGTACACCTAAACACCAATCATCTATCCAGATCTCATTCTTCTTTCCATATACGGCCAGTAATCCTCAACTTTAGTTCTTGCCTATCCCCACCTGAGAAATAGAGAGCCAGATTCCTCTGAATAATGAGTCCATCCTGGCTGTCACGGACTTTTCTATGACTGTCGCGGATACTCCTAGGGATCCCCTGCCATATTAGCTTACGGCCATTTGCACCAACTTCCAAACTATAGCCGAATTTCTTAGCCTCAATATCATCACCCATGAATCGTAAAAAGGCCATGTAGACTGGAGCCATTCCTAACTGGAAAGCCTCAAAGTGCAAACAGAATTGTCTTCCGAAACAATTGAAGACCTGCGGGAGAAAACATAATTCAATATGCCGGTCAGTAGTACACATTAAAAAATTAAATTTTCCAAGCAGAATCAATATGAATATTGCTACTAAACATTGTACACGCACCAAAAATGAAAAATTAAAAAAGGTACAGGGTTTAACTACACAAATTTATAGTTTTTGTAACACTTTAGAATATTAAAATTAAAAAACTTACAGTAAGCATCCAAGTTGCATTTTCAACTTCATTTGGGTTCGCTTTAACATATCTATGGTTGAAGGTGCACCCATCATGCATGTCAACCTTGTGATCCTCTTTAAGATGTGCTACGAGAGTGGGGATGTCACCTGTAATAGAGCACTCAGATCCAGCATAAGGGCAATTATATAGACGAAATCGACAGTGTTGTTCATGTTTGAGCTTGCTGTAGTAAGGAAAAATATCATGACATCCTAAACTCTGGTATCTGCATGGAAGTTCCAATGATTCAGCAACTTTCTCCAAAGCCAAACATCTTATATCGCCAAGCTCATAGCGGCAAGTGGGGCAACAATTGTGCACCCTTATCTTGCAGTCAGAACATACTGTGTGGCCATTAGGACACTGCAAAACAAGAATTTTAAAACAAAAGAACTGAGTCATACAGAACATGTGATTCCAGACCCCGTGTTCAATTACAAGAAGAGGGTAAAATTAGAGTCAAGAGAGTGAGGGATTGATCACTTCAAGGGGTTCAAGGAAGTCTGAACCCCAAAAGTCAACAAGAGAATAATTTTATCTTGAATAAAAGGAACATAGCCATTGCAATTTAGTCTTCAGCAAACCCGAAAATTAAGAGTAATAAAACTAAATGATCAACTGTAGTGCAGTAGCCTGTGGATAGCATGAACAATAATACATATAATGAACTAAATCATGTTGGCAATAACAACTAAAACAAAGGGGTCACAAGACTCACAACATAATACATATACAAAGGCATAACAATCTTATTTTTCGCATTTAAAACAAGAAAGGGGGAGGGCATGAGAGTTTCATACATTTATATTCAGAATAAATTAAAGCAGAGCAACACAGAACTATTATGAAAACTACACTAAGATAATATATGAAGATCATGAGTCCAGGCATAGTCCCAATTGTCAATCCCAGAAATTCAAAAGGAGAAAAAGAAAAGACTAATAAACTTTCAAGTACGATTGCAAGCACTGAATGTTCTGCTATAGCAAATACGAAGGCAAGGCTAATAAATTTTCAAAGATTATAGCCACCATGATTTTGTGATATATTGTAGGATCAATTTAGAAACAGAAGCTTCAGGTGAAACATATGTCCTAACTGCAAATGTACCTGATGAATAGGAGGGTACATCAAATTCGTGCAGACAGGGCACTCAAGCAACTCATGCACACCATTGGTTGAATAAAGACCATGCTTTCCACCCAAACCAGGGGTTGTCTTACTAATCATACTATTACTACCTGTCTCTGACTTTGCGATTGCCATGTCATAATCTGCCAGCTCAAGAACACCCTCGCAAAGTGTCCCCGGGAGCAGGACTGTTTCAAATCTTTAAAAATCTTCTTATAAAATTCCCCCAGGAGCCACGAGTGATTCAAATATTACAAAATTCTGGCTCATAAGACAGGAGGATTCTACTTGCCCTCTATTCCGCTCTCAATTCTCCATACACATGCTTACCTCTGTCAAAACAAGTTGAACAAAGAGTTATATATAACCATATCACATGCTATGGATGAAATACTTTCTAAAGAGTGTACTATTCAACTCGAGTCCAAAGTCCAGACAAAAGACAAATAACAAGAAGGAAAATTTTCATTAAATGTAAACAGTTGTTCAGCTCAATTCGCTTAGAAAGCTTATGAGGTATAGGCAGGTCAGATTAGACTTCAGTTGCTTTGCCATATCAAAAGAACTTGGAAAAGATTCTTGCTTGGCAGCAGGAGATTCTCAATCTCCTATAGTCGACATTACAAGGCTACACCTATAAATATCTCCACTTTTCCACAGTAGCTTCAAAAATGCTCTTCGAGCTCTTATAATCCCACCAAATTGCTTATTGGGATAAAATTTGGAATTTGTTTTACCGGTGAGTATTCCAAGATTGGTGGACATCCATACCACCGAGGCACAGTAAAGACCCTCTTGAAACTATTGGTAAATCATGAATTCCCACAACTACAACATCACTATGCTTTTTTCAAACCTTAGTTTACAAATCAATATCCAAAATTTATTACTGCACAAATATTATGGTAGCAATAACAGAGTTCATAAGAATACGAAGCAAGGAAATTATGGAGATTGAGGAAGAAAACATGCATCATGCAAACATTTTCAACTAAAATACGCAAAGAATTTCAACTTCAAAAGAGATGAAACAAGGAACATATGGATTTTCCTTTTCCAACTTTTTGATCATCACATAGGCAATTTCAGATTTATAAGATATCCAGCAAGATAAGAACAATCCCAGATCAATTCAGAACTATGCTTTGACTAAAACCCACATTCCTCATTTGCACTAAAAACAGTAAGTTCAAAAATTTACACAGAAGACATTAAAAAGCAACCAGCTTTCCCAATCAATCAGAAAAAAAAAAAAAAAAGACACCATAACAGTGGCACAAAAAGCATACTCCGATTCACAATTGCAACCAGAAACCCAACAAAAGTTCAAATTAAGCTTCCCAATATCTACCTTAGAGAGAGATAGCAGACAAATTCAAACAAAAATCTCAACCCCGATACCCAAATTTCAAACCAAAAACTGGGTTGTTTCCAAAAACTAACTTTCCCTTCATCTAAAATAGCAGTGCAAATAAATCCAGGCACGACAAAAGGAATGAAAACAAAAAATCCCCATTCCCCTCCAAAAACCCAATCAACGATCAAAAGAAAAAACAACAGCAAAAACAAAAAGAGAATCGAAAAGCGAGCCCAGAAGCAACACACGCGGATTACCCGGATAGGTAAAATTGAAGAAAATGGGAGTGCCTTGCTTGTATCGGTGCTGGCCATCGATGGCCTCCGTTGTCTCTATGCTTCAGAATCACTCAAGAAATGTGCTTTTGTTTTTCTTGTTTTTATTTTATCTTCTTTTTGTTTCTTGTGTTTCTTGTGTTTTTTTTCTAAGTAAAAGATTTGATCCCTGTTTGTCTGACTTTACTGACTCGTTTAGAAAGTGTATTAACATGATGAAAAGTGTTTTCAGTAAAATAATTTTAAAAATCACCTAATAATACCAATTAATGGTGAACTTTACTAATAAATTAAGACTTTTCAATTCAACTCATATTAAACTTATTATTATAAGTATTGCCGTCAATGTTTTTTATTATACTGTGTTCAAACTTAATCATGATTTCTTAAATTATCATTTTCGGAAAAAAATAAATTTTTAAAAGTGAGTGGTTTTCTTTTGGATTATTAATTCAAGAATTATTTTTTTAATATATGATATTATCTGTACTAATAAAATGAGAATGGACTAATCCTTACAATAAGCTTGCTGGTTCAAATTTGTGTTTAGTAAAAATCAAAGACTTCTCACTTGCAAAAAAAAAAAATATCACTAAACTATAATAATAAGCAACTGTTTAAATTTAGTTTTACTCCAAAGAGAAATTATCATTTAAAAAAAATATTTGTGAGAAAAAAAAATGAATGGTTTTCTTTGTTTAAATTTAATTTTACCACAACGAGTGGACCAACAGTGCCTCCACCCGCACACGACGTTTGAATATATTCCAGTCCTTTTTGTATTTTTGTATTTTTTACTTTTTTCAAGCACGTTGACGCCTTTAAATTTTCTGGATGGACATCTGTATTTTATTTATTTGTATTTTTCTCTAAGGATGAAAATTTGAATTTCTCAGTTCACACAGCTCACAAGTCACAACTCCTCGTTTGATAGCCACTTTCGTTTTTAGTTTTTGTCCTTATTTTTTTTATTATTTTTTGTTCAGTTTTTTATTTATAATTTTCATTTTCAAAAAATGAAGGTACCAAACAAGTTTTTAGAAAATCAGTGGTTGTGCGTGTAATTTTGTGGATTTGTAATACCACGTCAACACGTTGTGATATTGCAATATCAATGTACACAGTAAGAGAAATAAATATCTAAAATTACTTTGACTATTTCCAAGAACTTTGGCAATTTGTATCTTGTAATTAAATAATTTACTCTTTTGATTTTGGTTAGGGTTACGAAAGGAAATCAAAACTCAAACAAGAGCATTAGCTCATAGTTCCTATCAAGTCTTTGATGAAACAAAAACAAAATATGCCTCTTTGGAGGTGTGTTTGTTGAGATTAAAAACAATGTTTGTAGAATGTTTAGAAGCACTTTTAGAAAATAAAAAATGTTTATTACAAGGGCATATTTTTTCTAGAGAAGTGATTTATGCACATTGTTTTTTTTTTCCCCATGTATTTAACATTGCGTAAATAAATCAAAGGAGAATTAAGAGATGTAATTAAACAGGTTGCGCAAAGTCATTTTGACACACCCCGACCGAGATCAGGGCGTGCTGGCCGTCACACGAAGGTGACGTAACCATGTGCACGTGCGGAAGCTAATAAGATAGTAGTATAAAAGTACGAATAATTAAAAACTAGCATACAAAGTACTCAAACAAGTGCTAGCGTAAGTGAGATACAAATTCAGAGCAAGACTACAGCAGTCCAAAAGAAAAGTTGCGACATAAGTACACTCGAAGGTGACCCTACGCTGGTGAGTGTCTGTCAGAAAAGCCGGAAGAACCCTCTGGGAGACCACCGAAACTGCTAAGCAACTAGAACCTGGAGGGGCGCAAAACAAAAACGTGAGTGGGCAAAAACAAAGCTCTTTGAAAACCATTTAGCAAAATGCATTCTAACCCCTCGCTGTAAAACCTGTATACTTCCCAGAAAATAAACATATATACGTATGTATAGATATGCCAAACATGCTCAAGGGTATAACAATCATGCTCAAAAGTGTGCCATGTCAAAGCCTCATAATGAAATGCAAGTGCTCAGGTATAAATCACATCAATAGCATAACATCTGGCAGCCGGAGTCACCTAACGTGACCTGTACGACTGCATATAGAGCTCAAATCTCAACTCAATAACTGAACCTGCCCACGAGTCGGAACCACCTAAAGTGGTCTGTACGACAGGCATGGGTGTAATACATATATACGCTCTAGTGCTACGATCACGTGAAGACTGTGCGAATAATCGCGGGTCACCTATGAGTCGGAACCACCTAAAGTGGTCTGTACGACAGGACTGTGCACCTAACTTGGATCCAAGCTGAGCATGTGGTGCGGGAGGTGAACATCACGTGAAGGACTGTGCCTTACTCTGGGCGGGAGCACTAACACCGGGGGTGCAGGTTATGAGCTTTCTAAGCATCTCAAACCACTACTGAAATGTAAACATGTATACCACTTACCTGGCACTTACCTGTGTGTCCACAGCACCAAATATGCATATGTATATGTGTACCACTACTAATGTATGCAATGATGCATAAACGATAATAATATGGTGCATGGCATAAAACACTTAACCCTTTTTAAACAATTTCTGGGAAAATAATGTATATAGGTATATACGGAAAACAAAAGCCCACTCACTGGTATGTGGAAGGGTCGTAGCCCCCTGCCTCGAGTGCGCACGCTCATCCTCGGAATACGTGTCACCTATATGCGAAATAACTATAAAAACGTTAACTTTAAAGCACATAACCTAACTTTCGTAATAACTCCTCATACATTGCTCAAAATGGACAAATGAATATACCAACGTGATCTACACAACCTCAGGATCACAACCATATTTTTAGAAAAATTTTCCTCCGCCGCACGCGCCCCCACGCGCCGGCCAAGGCACGGCCACACGCGCCGGCCACGCGCAGGCACGTGCGGCGCACACGGACGGCATCAACTGATGCCGTGAGGAATATTCCGTTATTTCTAACGGATTCCGTCAACGGCGTCAGGAATATTCCGTCAACTCTGACGGAATATTCGGTCTTCTTCCCCGTTCAATCTCCGGTGCCGTCGCCGGCGCCGGAAAACTGGAAAACCTGCAACTTACGTTTTCTCACTCGTTTCTCAACCGTTTTTCACGAATTTAACACCAAAATGAAGCCCTAGACTAGTAGAACACGTCCAAACAAGTTTTAAGGGCTAAAACCTACGAAAACTTACCTGTCACCAACCTCCAAAATCGGTCAAGTTCGAACAGGGCGATCCCGACGTCAAAACACTTCCAACGAAGCACTCCGAGGCTCCTTGGGACCTCACTAAGACACCTATGAGCTTCAAAAATCCAAAAACATGCTAAATCAATGTTTGCATGAATAGTACTCAATTCGGAAAACCTCGAATCGACGTGAAAATCGTGGTTTCCTTACCTGAAAATGGTACGTCTGTGTTCCTCTCAGTCTCACGAGTTTGAAGGTGCAATTGGTTCCTTCGATCTGTGATGATTTATGTGAGTTGTGTGTGTATTCGTACGTTTAAGGTGAACGAGAAGGGAGAGGGAGATGGGAGACAGAGACAGAGAAAGGACAAAGAGAGACAGTGAGTGTGCATGTGTGTGTGTGGCCCAACACATGCCACAACACACAAAACAACCAATAATGTCAAAGAAACGAACTAGGGGCAAAGTTGACAATTCACACGTACGTTTTAAATAATTTCGGGACGGGATGTCACACATTTCTTTCTTGCTGATCACATAGTAAGCATTTCATCCTATTAATTACCATTAGATGTCTTTTAATTCAAGATTTCTTTACGTAGAAATTGAATCATAACCATTCAACAACAATTAGTGTAATGGTAATGTTCATCCCCTCTCAAATTAATGAGCAAATTGCACCCTTCACACTTTATTTTGCTTATTTGCACTTATGATCTTTCTAGAAGTGTATTTGGTATTGTTTGTTTTGTTTTTATAATTTTCTAATTGATCAAAAGTCTAAACAATAAGATAATCACACTAAGTTCATTTAAATTATGGGAAGATAAATTCAAATTTGAGTGGAAAGGATGGTGAACACTAGACAAACCTTTTTTTTTTTTTTCCAAAATTAGGGATCATTCGAAGCCAAAAAGCGGAAGCAGCAAATAACAACTTTGAAAAATCTACTTTTTTTTTTTTTTTTTTAACATGAGTGAACAGTGCCAGTTAAATAAATTTTTCAAAATGGCCATCTTGCCCTCCCTTTCTCCTTCCTCCAAGTTCTGATCTCCATCGTGTTGAATGTTTGAGCTTTCATATGAATTTTCCATTTAAACGGAAGCACCAAACCATCATTTTTGAAAACAATGTATAAGCTTTCCGCCACCACTCAACTACCCTGAGATTCACAACGTTTTTATATAAAAGTTTACAAAACACTATGACGCTGTGTTTTGGACTCAAAGAATTTTTACAAATCTACCAAACATCTAACTACTTATTTCTACAGCACATCAAATACATTTTTTTAAAGCACGTCAATACCAAACCATCCAAATATTATACACATAGTAGAAAGCATTTCATACATAAATATTCCTTAAACATGATTAATTTGATATAATATTTTTGCTCCAACCTCTAAGCAAGAGAAATATAATCCAAAATGTAGTTTGAATGGTTTTAGGAACTTTGGAAGTTTGTATATATTTTCAATTTTCACAATTTGGGTAAAGCTAGGAAGGTAGGTAAGATAACCTCTTACTAGAGCCTGCCTCAAAATAGTAATTAGATAGGGAGCTGTGTTGTTGTCTTCCAAAGTTGTTAGGGTGCAAGCATCCAAACAATTTTTTTGGAGTTTTGGAGGGTGGTCCTGTCAAAAACACATGAAACCATACCATATGCCTACAATATTTAATGACCAAACAAGTTTAATTGGTGCTTTTGACCAAAAAAAACAAGTTTAATTGTATTCAGAATTCACCAGAAACATGGACCACACCACCTCGGCACGTCCTTGGTTGATTATTGGTCCCATCAAATATTTTTATTATTTATTTTACAATATCTCGTGACCAAATTAGATTAGTCATTGTGTGGTTTAGTTGAACTTCATCTCCCCTTAGTGTAAAATATATCGTTGTACTAAAAAAAAAACAATATCTTACTTTATTTATTATGTATAAGCAGTATTACAATAACACTATTCTAAATATATAAAAAATAAGCCGCTTAGTACTACAATCTAGTGATATTCCTTTTCATATGTAAGTGAGAGGTCTTAGGTTCGATTCTCTCCAAAAGCAAATTTGAACCATATTATTGCTAACCCTTTGTGAGGCTAAGCTCACCTCATCCTCCTTACTGTAGATAGTATCGTTTGTTAATAAATAAAAATAAAAGAAGTATAAAAAACATGAGAAATAATAAGGAGATGAGACATGATTAAGGACAATGGCTGATTCATGATTTGAACCTTGGGAGTTTCAGTGTTAAAAGGTTCAAGGTTTTTAGAAAGAAGTATGTAAAAAAAAAAAATCAGTTTATTCACTGAGGCAGTTCTTTAAACACTTGGTAGTCTTTGTCGTCAACCAAACCATGTTGTACATATGTCAACAAATATCAACATATGTCGAAGCAATATGAAGAGTGATATCGAAAGTATATGTCTAGTGTTATCGACACAACTAGTCGAAATATGCCTAGTATGCATTACATCAAACACTTGGTGAGCACAAAAATGACTCATACCAAACATTCAGATGATCATCAAAGATCTTCACATGTATATTTCTTGAACTTCAGATTAAGGAGAGGAGAATTGCACAAAGCAAAACAATGGGACAGTGAAAACTATATGTTGAATTTTGTATAAACATATTGTATTAAGCAACACAATGAGTCAGTTACAATACAGTATACAACTCAATACAAATATTATATGTCCGTCATCCACATAAGTCGAACTTGAAATATTTGACTTATACTTAAGGAAGAATACCGTCAAATTATAGAATTTGCTAATAAGTCCAAAATATTGGATGTTAAAGCAACGTTAATTACACGATAGTTATTTAATTATTCGATTCGAGCAAGTTCCAAACATTAATCTTATAATAATATGAATGTTGGGCATTAATATTAACAAAAATTTGGCATATCTTTTGTTCCTACTCGAGTATCTGCATCAAGCATATAACAATGAGAATATTAGGTAACCCTTTTGATATAAAAAGGAAAAAATTAATGGGTTAATGGATAGGTAAACCATGCATTATGTATGGCAATGGTTTCAAATTTGTTCCATTTGGTAGCATATGGTTGTCATAATTTGAATCAAAGACTTGATTTTAATTTAATTAAGGCACTTAATCATAATCTTAACTATAATCTGCATGCAAGACAAATTTGTTTACACTATTATTTTTAAACATTGGGGGCAACTAAACCTACTCAATGCGACCGGCGATCACACGTTGGGAGTCTGTGTTCACAAGCATATGTCGATTTTATGCTATTTCTGTTTTTGAATTTTTTTTTTTTTAATATAAATGATATTGGATGAGCATTTAAACATAAGAATTGAGTACGAAGGTGAATGTTCTTATGGCATTTATCAATTCGTAATCGAAATCAAAGGTGCCAGATTTTGATTACGGAGTAATTTTGTATTTAGCGAACATATGGACATGTTTACTTATTAGAAATGGGAAAATGAAGAATGAAAGAATTTAGAAATATGAGAAGGAAATGGAATTGGTTCAACTAGTATCCGTATCGAGATGATTCTTGAATTTTAGATTTTAATTACGTTTTTCAAGAGAAAACTTATACTTTTTAATTTTCTTATGTGTAAGTAAACGCATGAGAAAGTTAAATGAGTGAAATGATTCCATTTTTTTTACAAAAAATTATTCTAATTCTTATTCTTTATTAGCAAACATGGAGGAATCAATACCATTGATACTATGAGTACAAAAAATTCTAATAAACAACTTCAATATGAATTTCGAAAATTGAAGCTTTTGAAATTTGCATATTTACGCGTACATACATTCCCCACATTTCTGACAAAACAAAGATGATAAATACGGCAATGATGGCGATTATGATGTGCCAAACGTTGTGTCGTTTGCATCGTATGTAAACAATGAAAAGTACACAGATCTAGTGGGTTAAAAACTTAAAAGCCTTACCTGCGTTTGCAGTTCAGTTTCACCGAATTATATGAATGTTTTCGATAAATGCCCGCAGTGGAAAGTCAGTTTCATACGTACACCCTTACTTAAAACCAAAATAGTCATTTCATAGCATACAGCCCACAGGAATTAATATCAGAAAGGTTGGTTGGATTTTTCCTAAATTGTTTTTAGAGAAATGGGATAAAATGATTATATATCAAATTTTAATTAATGAACTGGGCAAAATTAAATATCGATAACATGATGGTAAGAGAATGACGATGTGTGTAGTGATCAAATATCGCCAACATGTTGAAAAACTGATGACTTCGACAATAGGGCTTTGAAATGATCACTTTGACTAATTTTCCTAAATATCTATTGGGGAGTTAGAATAAAATTGTGTTTAGAGGGGGAATCACACTGTTTGATCTAATCAACTTGGCTACGCTAGGTCTTGCAAAAGAATAAATATAGGATAATTTGCCCTTGTGGTTTGATTTAAGTAACAATTTTTTCGGAAGAAAGACAATCCACAACTTAAAGTACTTGAAAAGTGTCAATTTTTCATAGACTTGGTCTTGGACCAAAATTGTTACTGAACCTAAAGTAGAAGGGTGAAAAGTGTAATTAGCATTTTTTTTTTATAATAAAAGCGATATTCTAACATAAAGAGGAATTAGAAGCGATATTGAAAAATTACTAACAAATAGCGTAAACTTGGCTATTGGAACTAATTTGCCAACACCTGGTCATCAATATTGTTATTTCAAATCCACCATTCTCCATCATTAGAATTTAGATGTAGTCATATAAATTAAGTACCTTATTAAGACCTGGTTTGGTACTGAGGTGATTCTGAAAAAAAGCTGGTATAAAAAAAAACTGGGAGCTGTTTTTGTGTTTGGTAAACATTCAGCTTCAGCTTTTTTTCACATTTTGGGTGAAAAAAAGCCAAAAACAAGAAGCTGCAAAACCCAGCTTTGAAAAATCGGCTTTTTTTCACATCTGTTTTACATAAAAGTTTACCAAACACTATAATACTGTTTTTTTTTTTCAAAAGCACTTTTACAAAAAAGTTTACCAAACACTCTACTGCTTTATTTCATAGCCGCTTATTCTCACAGTACAGCAGGATCAGCTTTTTTTCAAAGCACAACAATAGCAAACCAGCCCTAAGTGTTATGCCCAACTCCACTAATTTCTCAATTATCCAACAGTGTAGATTGTTCTTAACAAGGCTCCTTGATTTGGGCCGCATTGTCTTTCTTATGGTGGGCTTTGTTGGATACATTTTGTTGGGCTTAAATTGGCAATTAACTCACAAGGAAGCAAAAGGTGATCATTCAAACATGCATGGACATTTTACTAAGTGTAATGTTATGAAGATTATATTTGTAAATTAAATGACATGAAAATGATGATTGAATTATACTTAAGCGTTGATTAACGTGCTTATTTCTTGTTGGTGACACGTTATTTAGTTTGCAAATTTAGTCTTCCTAGCTTACATTTTTACTAATTTTAGGTAATATTGGGGCACCTCAATAAAACTACAACAGAATAAACTTTGATGGCTCTATGGCAAATAATGAAACTACCATTGACTTTGTCTTTAGAGATTCTTTTGGTTCTCCTATTGTTGTAGGAGCTCGAAATATTGAAATTAATATAATTTATGTGGCTAAGGCGTTTGCTTCACCTTCAACTTTAGGCCAAAGGGTTTAGGGATCTTTTGGTTGAAGGTGACTTGAAGCTGGTCATCGACTCCATTATCTAGTTTCTTAAAGTCTTATTTATTGTGAAGCAATTTTTTTTCGACTGTCTACAAATACCTTTTTTTTTTTTTTTTCTTTCTTTTTTTTTTTATTGTGCTTGTCTGTAATTAGTAGAACAAAAAAATATTTCAAATCAGCTCAAGAGAAAAACATTTTTAGTCAATAATTTATGAAAAATTATTTTTAGTTGGAAATTTTTTGATAATGTGAGAGAATTATTAGTTTTGTGTTCATCTTCATAATAATTAGCAGAGAGCACACACTTTATGTGTGTGAACAATTTCTCTTAATAAGTGCATATTTTTTTTATTATTGCATAATTACTGTTTTGTCATATTTATATAAATATTGTGTATCAAAAGTGATAGTAAAATTGGAAAAATAAGTATAAAAAAGAGGGTAAAATAGGAAAAATAGGAATATGATTGTTATTTTGTCAAAAGGTACAAAATTACTATATTGCCCTCCTTTTGTCAATAGTATGTATCAAAAGTGAAGGCAAAATAGGAAAAAAAAGGGAAAAAAGGTTGACCAAGAGGGTTTTGCCAATAATAGTATTAGCATATGGACACACACAAAGTGTGTGAGAAAATTTTTTATTTTTGTTTTTGAATTAGAAGGAGAGATGAAGAGAGTGATAAAGAATGTGAGAGTGAGAAGTTTTTTTTTTATTTTAATTAGAGATATGTTAGGATTACATGTAGGTGACGTTTTAGAAAAAAAAGAGCAAAATTTGGTTGTGTGAAATTACATTTATGCGTCATATTTCTTATTCATGTTCTATTTTAATTAAAAGGTTAAACTGGTAATTTCATATAATTTTGATTTACAATGAGCGTTTTATTGATTAGCAGAGAATATAATGCAGTTTTCTTTTTCTAAAACGAAAAAGAAAAACCCCATTTTCGCGCCCAACAAAAAAAATCAAAAACCCTGCAGTCACACTCAACACTCTCGCGGTCTCACCCTCACCAAATCACTCCCACACTCCCGCAAGATCCCCAGTCTCCCTTCCCACTTCGACCTTCATCTCTCACTAATGGAGGAAGAAGACCAGCAAAAAGCTGCAGATCTGATCAAAGAGCTCGTCATCCGCCTCCGCTCCCAAAACCCCAATTCCAAATCTCACCCGCCGACTCCAAACTCCCCGGAATTCCAGAGCTCGTTCAGCTACGCTTTTCGCTTGATCTTTGATAAAGATTTTACCACACACGCAAACGGGTTAAAACTCCTATATTACTTGCAAGAATGACAAGGTTGTTGTAGTATAAACGGTTCTCGCAAGGTCGTTCTCCACAGGGATTATTAAATAATTTGAAATAAATCAAATTCCAATTAATTATTGTAAAGTAGAAAATTGAGATGATTGGTTTTATAATCTACTTAAATTAAAACGAATTTAATTAATAAAAATAAACTAATCTGCAATATTAAAGATGAAGGGGAAAGAAAACGGTTTTGGAAAAATCAAATTAAGAAAGCACTAGGGTTCCACCATCACTTAGCAATCCTATGTATTTTTACCAATTACTTATGATTTACACAAGCCACTTTGAAGGTTAGGTTTTCCTAATTTATATTCTACTTGGAACCTCCAACATAGAACGTATATCTAACATGCAACCCGTCCGGACGTTCGGATCAAATTTGAACATGAAAGACTGATTATGCTTTATGAAAACCCTTTGAAAAACCATGCAACCCTTAAGACGTGGTAATCATCTTAAGTGAAATTACAATTATTAATCACAAGAAGCCAGCGTCAATTTCAGGGAACCTTCCGACCAAAACTGCATTAAATTACTTTTCTAAATATCCTAATGGTGATCAGGTATTAAGACAATTAGATAGTTTTAATCATGGTGATCAATAATTCAAAGTATGCATGCAATCAATTACGAGCAATTAAATAAAAATTACATATTCATGCTAAGGCTTAAGGCTTCGCCCTAGCAAAAGGAATTAGTTGCACATATTCATAATTGAAATCATAGAAAATATTATTAAGAATAAAAGGAATGAAAACACCTTGAAGTAGAAAATCTCCAAGAACCCTAGCAATTACTCTATGACTCCAAAGTTGCATAAAAGAAAGCATTGCAAAGATTAAAAACGGCCAAGCAATATATTTGCTGAGCCATCACACAAACCCTAAAACATAGGTCTCGTATTCCAACTAGGAAACTAAATAATAATAAAATATCTTAGAAAATAAAACCCTAATTAAACAAGGAGAATCTGCCAAGTACTTGTCCAGCCACGTTTTAACTTCAAATCTCCACCAAATCTGGCCTATAATAGCTTGTTTTAAGGATTAGGACGTTCTAAACACATCTCCAGAAGGCTACGAACCCATCCGAGGTCATCTTGGGCTCCAAAAACGTCATTCAAGCCCAAAACGTCACTATTCCAGCACTGCGCATGGCTCCTTTATTTTATTGCCAGAAAATCATCGCTTGGTAGAAAAAACTGATATTTTGACATGATCAAGCTAAGTAACTCACGAACATCGTCCAAATGGAATTACTCCAAAATTCATCTATTTGACCATGTTTTGCTCCAGAAGAAGTCGAAAGTCCTATATTATAAATACAATTCAAAGTATCAAAATTCTTCCAAATTATTAACCAAAATATACTAAGAATAGGGTAAAATATATAATATAAAATATACTCATCAATCTTCAGCCGATTAACACCATCCGTGGCTCCCGACGCCGCCGCCATAGCCCAGTCCATCAAGTGCCGCCTCGCCACTCAAGGTAAGTCCTCGCAGGCCCTCACTTTCACCGGCCTTTATACCAAATTCGTGTCTAAAACTGGTCCCGGGAGTGTAAATAACAAATGGGCAGTCGTTTATTTGCTCAAAATTGTGTCGGATGATCGGAAAAATGGGAAAACCCAGTTGGATTCTTCGGTTTTGTTGCCCAATTTGGGGTTAAATGATGCCAAATCGGGGAAGGAGTTGAGGGTTTTGGTGGGTAGGGAGAATAAGGAAAAGGGTTGGAACAATGAGGTATTGTTGGTTTCTAAAGACCTGGAAAATCTTCGCGAAATTGCTTTTAGGGAGTTTGTGAAATTGATTAAAGAAAAAAATGAGGTTTCTGAAGAGGTTTTGGTGAGAGAGGTGTTGTATGCCTGTCAAGGAATTGATGGCAAGTATGTGAAATTTGATAATAGAGCTGATGGTTATGCTTTATCGGATTTGATTAAGGTGCCTAGAGCAACCCGCATTAGGGTTCAGAAGCTTTGTGAATTGGGGTGGTTGTTTAGGAAGGTTAAAGGGTATATTTCAGAGAGTACGGATGGGTTTCCATATGACAATGTTGGAACCGTTGGGCAGGCCTTTTGTGTTGCGTTACAAGATGAGCTCTCCGATTACTATAAGTTGTTGGCTGTTCTTGAAGTGCAATCAATGAATCCAATTCCTTTGGTTTCAGAGACTGCAAGCTCAGAGAATTATCTTTCTCTAAGGAGATTGTCTGTTTGGTTTGCGGAGCCAATGGTGAAAATGAGGTTAATGGCTGTTTTGGTTAATGAATGTAGGGTTTTAAGGGGTGGGGCAATGGCTAGGGCTATTCATTTACATGTCCAACATGGTAACCCATTGGTGCACGAGTTCATGGGACGCTTACTTCGGAGGGTATGTTCTCCACTATTTGAGATGGTGAGGAGTTAGGTTTTGGAAGGGGAGTTAGACGATGTTTTTGTAGAATTCTTTGTAATAGGTCAGTCAGTGAAACCTGAGTCTCTTTGGAAGGAAGGTTACATGCTTCATGCCGGAATGCTTCCTTCTTTTATTTCTCAATCACTTGCTCAACGCATTCTGAGGACAAGTAAGTCAATCAATTTCCTTCGTGACTGTTGTAAGGATCGTGGTTGAGCTGATGCTGCAACAGAAGATGCATCTGCTGCTGGTACCACAACAAGAAGATAGGGTCTTAGATATGGTGAAACTGATGCTCTTGAGTCTTTGGTTGATGGAGCAGCAAAGAGAGTTGATAAGCATTTGTTGGATGTTATTTACAACTAGTACAAGTTCAAGGAGCACTGTCTTGCTATAAAGCGGTATTTACTCCTCGGATAGGGTGACTTCGTTCGGTATCTAATAGATAAAGTTGGGCCAAAGCTTTCTGAACCTGCTAACACAATAAGCTCTTTTCAGCTAGCTGGATTGCTGGAAACTACAATTCGAGCATCTAATGCTCAGTATGATGATCGTGACATATTAGATAGGTTAAAGGTAAAGATGATGCCACATGGAACTGGAGATAGGGGCTGGGATGTGTTTTCATTGGAATATGATGCAAGGGTTCCTTTAGATACTATTTTTACAGAATCTGTAATGACGAAGTATTTAAGAATTTTTAATTTTTTATGGAAGCTTCGACGAGTAGAGCATGCCCTTATTGGTATTTGGAAGACAATGAAGCCAAATTGTATCCCTTCACGTTCATTAATGAACCTCCCGAATGCAGTTAAGTTGCAATTACTTTCAACTTTGAGACGATACCAAGTTCTTTGGGATGAAATGAATCATTTTGTCTCAAACTTGCAATACTATATTATGTTTGAAGGCTTGGAGGTGTCTTGGTCCAATTTTTTGAATGAAATAGACGTGGCTAAGGACCTCAATGTTCTACTTGCCGTACATGAAAAGTACCTTCATTCCATTTTGGAGAAATCCCTCATTGGAGAACGTTCCCAAACCCTTTATGATTCACTCTTTGCCTTGTTTGATCTTATATTGAAATTCCGAAGTCATGCAGATCGATTGTCTGAAGGGATTAATGAGTTGCAAGCCAAGTATTCTTCATTCTATATGATCACAGTTATTTGAGAACCAAAATCTTGCTACCTCATTCCTTGTTTTTTTTTCTTCATAAACTAATGTCTTAGATGGTTTGTTGCAGAACCATGGAATCCTCTTTACCCTATCGAGCCAAGAGTAAAGCAAAAAAGCGATCAAATGATAGGTCGTTAGAGTCTGGATCCTGGATTAGTGAAGGTAGGAAAACCCTCACGCAATGTGCTGGTGAATTTCTTTGGAATATGGGACAAGATTTAGATGCACTATCAAAAGAATATTCATCATTGCTTGAGGATTTTATTTCTAAGTTGCCCATGCAGCAACAAACTGTCTCAAAGAAGCAACAAACTGTCTCTTAAGTCTTCCACAGAGGTCAAGTATAGGGCCTTGTCTTCTACAGTTGCAGAACTTGATTGGATTAAGCAAATTCTCGGTTTTCTGCATATTAAAGTCCCTTATATTTCAATTCTGTTTTATGATAACATGTCGGCCATCGCCTTATCTTTCAATCCCGTTCAACACCAAAGAACAAAACATGTCGAGGTTAATGTTCACTTTGTTCGAGGACGGGTTGCCAAGAATTAACTCCATGTTTAGTTTGTCTCTTCCAAGGAACAATTTGTAGATATTCTAACTAAGGGATTAAGTGCCCCTTTGTTTCATACACATTGTAGAAATCTCATGCTAGGATCATCCAAGCATGAGTTTGAGGGCGGATGATAGAGATATTATGTGTGCGTTTAAGATTATGACACTTGACATAAGATTAGCTAGGTAGTTAGATTAGTTGCAATCTTGTGCTCTCTATAAATACTTGTATTGAGATTTCTTACTTACTAAGAAATAATATATCAAAGAAATATTCAGCCTCTCTTTCTCTTCTCTGTGAATCTTCTCTTTCTCTCTCTATTCATATATGAGATATGTTTCTTTCTCTAGCTTAACAGTTGGAACAACTTTCGAGAAAGACACTAAAGATCTTCAATATTGGTATGTAATATTTAAACTTTCAATATAATTTGAAATTGAGAGGTCTTAGGTTCAATTATCGTCAAAGACGATTTTGAACCACATTATTGCTAGTCTATTGTGAAACTTAGTCTACCCTCCTCGGTCCTTTCCCTTAATCCCTTAGTGTAGATAATTTCGTTTGTTAAAAAAAAAATACAGGATTTTTGAGTGACTCTTTTTTTTCTTGTCATTTCACAAATTTCTTTTAATGCGCAAGTTAGAGTATATGTAATCAATTTTTCGTACCCTACTTGGAATGGTTCTTAATTGCTAAATTAAACCCTATACTGGGAGCTTTACATCATTAAAAACTCTACAACGACGTTTGTAGAATGGTTCAAAAATACAAGAGCTCATCTCGTTCTTTAATTTATCACGTGATATTCATTTTAGTATAATTTGTAAACACGTTACATATATGGGAATTGTTATTAGCACTTCAAAAAACTCATTTTGCATTTCAAACTTTTTATAATTAGAAAGAAAAATACACTTGTGAGTAGTGTAAAATAAGATTTTTTGAGTATTAATAACAGTTTCCTATACATATTTATTAGACATTAAAATGTAAAAACTAAATCCAAGTTGCACGAGAGAAGAATTTCTTCAAGAATATAGGTTTCAAGTCAAATCAATGAGGTGGCTTTTTAATTTTTTTTGAGAAAAAAATATTATCTATACTAAAAAAGGAGGGATGAACTTAGCCTCACAATATATTAATAATAATATGATTCAAATTCTCCTTAGATGAAAATCGAATCTAAAACCTTTATGTGTGTTTTTTTTTTTTTCCTTCTTTTGATTCAAAAACCAGTTCGGGTCTGAAGTGACAGCTCAATCACTTCAACAACACAGAAATTGCAAAAAAAAAGCCCAAATAGGATTTCTTCCAGACCCTTCTATTCCCCTACTTTATTGGGCCGCCCCTCAAAATTCAAGACCCTTCCACACCCCTCAGTTCCCCCAAAGAACACTCCAGACAACTTCCCCCACCCTATTTCTCTCTCCTCTCCGCATCCCAAACCCTCACTCTCTCTCTCTAGAACTTTGAGTGTGATTCCTGATTCGAATCAATGGCGAAGTACGGCGAGGGCGACAAGCGGTGGATCGTGGAGGACAGGCCCGACGGAGCCAACGTCCACAACTGGCACTGGGCGGAGACCGACTGCCTTGGCTGGTCACGTGACCTCCTTGCTAAGCTCCTCAACAACCTCACCATCCTCGATGGCGAAGGCAACCTCCACCTCAAGACCAAGACCGTCGACAAGGTCGACGGCGAGGCCTACGTCAACGTCCGGAAGGGGAAGATCATCCCGGGATACGAAATCAGCCTCAATCTGTCGTGGGAGGGGGAGGCGAAGGACGGCGACGGGAAATCGCTGCTGAAGGTCGACGGAGTTGTGGAGATTCCTTATATTTCAGACGAGAACGCCGACGAGGACCCGGAGGTTAAGATTTCGGTGAAGGATGAGGGGCCGGTTGGGAGGAGGATTAAGGAGGCGATGGTGGCGAAGGGGAAGCCTTTGATTTTGGAAAAGGTTAGGGTCTATGTGGAGAGTATGGCGAAGGGCGGGCCTGCGAAGGAGGAAATTGAGGTTAAGAAGATTGCGCCGAAGAGTAATTCGACGGCGGCGGTGGCTGCGGCGGCAGCGAAGGAGGTAGCTGTGGAGAAAGAGGAGGCGAAGAAGGAGAGCAAGAAAGGGTTTAAGACGATTAGTTTGACAGAGAAGTTCAGTTGCAGGGCGAAAGATATGTTTGAGATTTTGATGGATGACAATAGGTGGAAGGGTTTTACGCAGAGCAATGCGAAGATAAGCAAGGAGGTTGGAGGGCCGATCGGTATTTTTGATGGGTCGGTGACCGGTTCGAATTTGGAGTTGCAGAATGGGAGTTTGATTGTGCAGAAGTGGAGATTTGGGAGCTGGCCTGATGGGATTGATTCGACGGTATGTGGAATTTGAGATTCGGTTTTCGTGTTTGAATGTGTTATTTTGGGTAGTTTTAATTGGTTTTGTGATTTGTGGATTGAGTGTTATGTTTGAATTTTGTAGGTGAGGCTTACACTTGAAGAACCTGAACCTGGTCTCACTGTTGTTAAGCTAACACATACGAATGTTCCTGAGGAAGACAGGTTGGTTTTGTTTAAGCTTTCGGTTAATGGGTTGTTCTCGAAAACAAATTTAGTTTGATTGAATTGGAGCTTGTGAGTTGAATTGTTTTCTTGGATGGAAAGTTGATTGCCTGGTTTTTATGTGTTTGGTAATGCAGATATGGGAATGCGACTGTGGTGGAGAATACGGAGAGAGGATGGCGGGATCTAATCTTCCAGCGGATAAGGGCAGTTTTTGGTTTTGGCATTTAAGATATTCAAGTAGGTTTTCTCTTGGAATTGTAGAATTTGATGGTTTTGGAAGCGTGAATTCAATGTTTGGAATTAACTTACCGGGTCTAAATGCTTTGAATCTAAGACATTGAGTCCAATGTTATAATGTTGTGCACTGTCATTGATAAGCAGATTTTCTTCGTAATGAATTGTCAGTCCTCTCAAGACTTTAATAACTAAACTTCATGTGTTAGTATGATTGAGGAAGAGTTAGATTGGTCTCATTGTGTCTCATTGTGTTTCTTTTCTTGTTTCCATTTTTGCTTTTTATTCCGAACCGTTTTTGCTTTTCATCACTGCAAGGAAAATAGGTTTGTCTCTTGATGCTTTGCTGAAGACTTGTGCTTTTGACACATATGGCAAATAAACGTCATTTACGAGTATGTTTGTTACTTGTTTCATTGTTAGCAAATGAACATAAAGTTAATTTGTTAACTTCTTGTAACTTGTTAACTGGTTATTAGAGGGGCTTATCACGTTATGCTGACGCCATATGTGAATGCGAAAGCTTGAAGATTGGATTTGATAAGGGTATGTTTTCTAATCATGTGTTATTGTATAGGTGTATGTATCATACAGTGTGATTTTATTGTTAGAAATGAACCTATGCTATTGTTATGTTGTAGCTTGTTAATGGTTTATTCACAACTAATACTGGCGAAGATTTTTTTAGAGGGATGGGTACATTACATTACTAGACCCTACAACCACACAGATTGAATGCAGGTCTCGACTGTAGGTAATATCTACAGACATGCCTGTATCAGTTAGTTTTAGTACGCTGTTCACCGCACCGTGTGTTTGTACAACTGCCTGCTTGAGAGCAGTGCTGCTTTTAGCTGTAGTTAAGTGTTGTGAAATGCGAGTGAAGATTAGGGGTAGTATACATAGTTGCAGAGGTCGCAGTTAGGTGAAGTCTTTTGACAGTGATTCATTTGGCTCAAAAACAATCGAGTGTACTTCCTTGTAGAAGTGGAGAGTGAGGAACCCTGCAGTCTTAAGAAACTAAACGGCTTTATGAATCTTCTCCTTCTGTCTCTGATACGATGTTTGCCTCCAGCAAGCTGCGCTCCGTTCCCCGCCGGATGTGCGAAACTTAGGCCTTTCTGTTGCTGTTATGCTTTACCCAATATGTGGATCTGTCTGCAAATTATCTTTCGAGATTCAGTCATCCTGTGATTTTAATGTCGTAAAGAGGAATCATATCCGGTTTGGCAACTCCTCGCGGGGGGATGAATCAAGATAATTTTGAATCAGAGCCCTAGATTTTTGCTCATCCCTCAGTAATAATATCTCAGGGTTTACAGCGATAACTTGGTATATTTACTATACGACTATTAACTAAAATATGTCTATTGTTCAATCATTTGATAACCAGAATTAATCTTTGATAAATGATCACCATAAGTCAGACTCAATAGAATTTGATCAATCTTTTTTTTCTATCGTTAAGGTGGAGAACTGAATTAAGAATTCTTTTTCTTTATCATCAATCGAATCATTGTTGGAGACCCAGGATTCAATTTTATCATCAATCCAATCACCGTTCACGTTTTTTCTTTTTCTTATCAATGAATGAATCAAAAACCAAAGGAGGTGTATGGCTAAGGGTAAAGCTGTCTGTGTAACGGTTATTTTGGAATGTACTAGTTGCGTTCGAAATCGTGTTAATAAGGAATCAATGGGCATTTCCAGATATATTACTCAAAAGAATCGACACAATACACCTAGTCGATTGGAATTGAGAAAATTCTTTCCCTGTTGTTACAAACATACGATTCATGGGGAGATAAATAAATAGTTTTGGGGTTTAGGGTTTAGGGTAACGTAGGAGACATCTTTATTTTTCCTCGGGGGGAATCCTTAGAATCACCACTGCTTAGCTTTCAATTCAACTCTGACCATCAAATGAAATGTGAATAACCCGTCCTCCTCTCTTTGAAACAAGGGGCGAAGAATTATTTAGTTGTTACAGTTAATTGACTAAATGGCTTTAATTATAATCTAGTGAAATATAATATGAAAGGTTTTGATTATAAGTAGAAAAGTGAAATCCGCCAAAACCTTTAGCTAAGTAGTCTATTTTTTCATGTTATTTTACCAAGGAGGCCATTCTTTGGAAATGACCTCATTGTATGAAACAACCTTGCACAATCCAGCAAGATATGGAGCTAAGGCCGAGTTCTGGCATATTTCATCTCGAACACAAGATTTTCCGTCCGATGAGGCCTCGGAAGAACGGAAAATCAAGCTCGGAAATGGAGTTCATCATTACAAACATCTTAAGAAACAAGACAAAGAGAAGAGAAGTAAATTTGACTGTACAGATTGCTCCTTCATTGACGAATACATATATGCAAGTATTGTGGCCTACCGGAAAAGAAAAGTTGAGAGGAAACAGAGCGATCAGAAAACCGAATTATCACACAAAGTTTTGGAGCATTTCTCTCACTTCTTCAAGCACAAGCCATGCTTTATGTCCCCCAATCACTTCGGCTTTAAACTCTCCATCTTTCCATACCTGCAAATACATTTATCAAATGCATTTAGAACAGTTTAGCAATGTTGTTTATCACAACCAGAAATTGTTAACTACAAAAGGGAAACTCTCACCTGAATTGTTGGCATTTTCTGAGAAAACGAAACAAGAAAAAAACAAAATTAATGTTACGGTAAATAATGAGGGTAAGGATGGGTTTACACCTCCCCGATACGTGACAGTGGTATCTCTATGAATAACATAATAGTCATTTGTGTTAATGTTCTCATATGACATTGCATTATTGGTATGAGATGTCATAGTGGCATATCAGGAGTGTAATAAGAAAGTCTCTTTCAAAATGCAGATAGACGTACAGAGATGTTTCCCCGCTTTACTAGAGCTTGAGGTACTTTGTTGACATCAACGTAGTAGAATTTGACCCTGTTATGTTTATGTACATAAAAGGGTTTTCACAGTTAGTTCATAACATGGCAAGTCTTATTTTTGTTGGGAGGGACGGAGGGAGGGAGAGAGGAGGGAGGGAGAGTTATTACTTGGTGTCATATTCAGCAGCCAACTTCTCCAATTTAGGCTTCAAATATATGCATTTGCGGCACCAAGATGCCATCCTGTCAATTGGTAGAGGGAAAACTACGTTCAAGTCACCAAATTTAGTGGTAAGAGATAATTTACTTTAAATTTCGGTTCACTTAACTTACTCTTGATCTAGTCGTATTCCTCTTCCTATTGCAAGAAACCTTATATTTGAATTTCCATTTCCATGGATGACAAAATGAGGAATGCTATTAAGACTTCCTCAAAACAAGTCAAAGTGAGACTGGTATATGAACCTTTGCCTCAACAGTTAATTTTGTAGTTTGCTTATCTAAACTAGCTTTGTTCAAGAGAGCAATTTACATGAAACCGTATTGTTTTTATTAGTTTCATGCCTACGATACAACATTATGTGAACACAAATTTATATATCTTTGTATGATTGTATCAACAACAATAACATGAAATGCGACGGTGACAATATACTCATGTCATATAAATTATTCTGCTGTTTAAATGCGCTCAGCGAGTCTAAAACAGGCTTCCACTAGAAAGTAAACCGTATTTATTTCTAAGAGATAAGATAAATAATGTGAAAACATTTAAGTGGCCTAGCATGCATCAATTCATATATATATATATATATATATATAGAGAGAGAGAGAGAGAGAGAGAGAGAGAGAGAGAGAGAGAGAGAGAGAGAGAGACCAATCAATGACAATGGGCTGGGATCTCTCCTGTGCCTGGCTGAGAATCTGGTCAAGCTGATCACAGTCGTTGATTGCTTCCAACTCCACAACTGTGGGTCTCGAGGTATCCGTGCCCCAAAAGGCCTCAACTTTCAAGTCCATCTTCAACGTCCTGTTCCCATCTCTTTTTCTGTTCAAAAACCCTAATCCGGAAGCTTTTGGCAACAGCAAGAAACCGCCGCCGTTGCTCCAGAACTGTGGCTGTTGCTCTCTGTGATGGACTTCTCTGCTACACAGGACATGAGAATTGGCTGCCAAAACAGACATCTTACTCCAGTACTCCTACTCTCTCTGTTACAGTATCAACTATTACAAAGAAGAAGAAGAAGAAAACATACGACTTTTGATTCAGAGGAAGTCAGAGTTTTAGGCTGATGGGTCAGAAAATGGTGGCTTTCTTATGTTGGATATTTTGACACTTGAGCAGTTTGGTTCATTTTATTTTTTAGGATATTTATCTTGATTCGAAAAGTGGGAGGAAATGGTTAACGTTTGTGGAAAGCTTATCCACAAGTGAGACACAAAATGATAAAGTCTAGTTAGAATATATTCATAGAGAATATTTTTACTCATCGTAATAATTATGATGTATGTTTATAATACATTTGATTATCTGTCATGTATTTTTTTTTAATTTTTGTTAATTTTTATATTAAATCTTACTTTTCAATTAAAAAAAAAATTAACCACGGTGTACAATAAAAAAAATAATACTTGTTACTCACCAGGAAGTACTCAAATACCAATAATTTTAGAACACCTGGCATTTCAACTCTCTTTCAATATTTGGCTCTCTCTGTAACCAAACACATTTTGTACCCGAGACCAAACACCTATCTTCTTATCCATCTTCTTTCCTTGCCCAGCGCAATCCCTCTTTCTCCGTCGACCACTCCGACGACCATGGCTTCACTTCTGTTGATGCCATGGCAGATCCACCAAAGGTTCTCCGTCTGCCCAACCACCCATGTCTCTTATCCCTTATCATCAAAATCTGTTACAGGTTGACCAATTTTTTTGTCGAAATCACTTGCTGATTGATGTTGCAGAGAAGAAGTGGATGGGGTTCAGATCGACGGAGGAGGGATGGATAGAGTGGAGGTGTGCCGCTACGGTAGACGGTTGGGAGATTTGGGCTGACGGTTGGAGAAGGGACCGGAGATGGAGTCGACTATTGGAGGAAAGAAGTTGGAGGCGGGTGGTTGGGATGAAGCAGAACGATCTGGCATGGCAAGACGGAGAAGAAGAGAGGTGTTTGGTTCCGGGTACAAAGGTGTTTGGTTCCAGAGATAGCAAAATATGGGAAGAGAATTATAATGACAAGTGTTTCAAAATCATTGGGCCACATAAGATGGTCAGTAATTAGAGTACTCCCCAGTAAGTACTCAAGTATTGTCCGTATTCGAAAAAAATTAATCTAGGTTCAATGAAAGGACATGTGACAGGTGATTAGATGTATGGTAAGCATACACCATGATTTATAGTGGTGAGCAAAATTACTCCTAATTTTGTAGATTAAATTTACAAAATAAATGATGTGTCACCAATAAAAAAAACACATTAATCAACAATTAAGTAATAATTCAATCATCAATTTCTATGTCTTTTAATTTATAAAATTTAATTTACATATTTCGCCTCTCTAGTATTACGGACTCAAAATACTCACATGCGGAGTAACGTTTTTGGAAAGAAATGCTTTGTTAAATGCTACCCAAAACAATGCAGGCCTATTTGATTCTTATTTGGGTTGGACTCATCACAATCATACCATGCCAACAATCATGTTGGACTTGTGCATTTTCTGTTTGGTCACTGAAATATTTGTACCAATATCGGTATAAGAAGATTACCCGGTTTTGGTTTTCATTTATTGTTTTTTGGTTTTCATTTATTGCTTATATATGAAAATAATAAATTTTAAAATATGAAACAAGTTATTTTTGCTAGGTCCCATGAAAATGTCTAATTTTGCAATATTCACATACACAAATTATGAAACAAATCATTCTCGTGTGTGAAGTTGTTCACTTTTTCAAATTTTATTTAAAGTCTCCAATATCTCAAGACTGACCCTGCTAATAGATGTGATATTCACTTATGTATTAGATCGTACGTCTAAATTAGAGATGCAGTACCCCAAGCGTTAGTCATTATTTGAAAGTTCACCATACTATAAAGCTTCAGCAACAAACTTAAAGAGGAGAAACGGGTACGTGCCCCATGTGGATGATCCGTCGTTTCTACAACTATGTAAGTAGAAATAATGCATGCAAGCTAAAAAGCTTGCTGAGTATATATGCTATGCAGTGTTCAACTTTTGTGCTCAGACATTCACATGGGGCGGCTGAAATCATGACCTTTCCGGGTAAGTAATTCAAATTCCTTCTTTTGTACGTTTGTTATTTATACTATTATTAAGAAAATCCTTGTTGTCAAGTTTTTGCTTTGACAATCATATCCCTATTTCCCTATTTTACCTATACTTTTGATACACAATATTTACATAAGATAAAAAATATGCACTTATTAAGAGAAATTGTCACACCATCATTTTTTCATACAGATAAGTCCCTGAGGAGAACGTGGAGGAGGTGGGCGGTTGAAGAGGCTTTAATTTTGTCAATCATATTCCTATTTTTCCTATTTTACCCTCATTTTTTTTGAGAAAATGACAATTATATACCTATTTTTCCTATGACAAAAAAAATATGCCTTTATTGAGATAAAATGTCTTAGAGAGATTATATTCACACACCCCACCTGGCATTCGTGTCGTGTTTCTCGTGTTCGTGTCGTTTTCGTGTCACACCCTATAGCTTAACGGGTCGTGTCGTGTAATGCCCGTTAAAGTAAATGGGTAATATGACTCGACCCAAAATCAACCCGTTAATATTATCAGGTAATATGACCCGACCCGTTACCTGTTAAGAAAAATATATTTTAAATCAATAAAAATGAAAATGAAAAACATAATTTGACCTAAAAAAATGAAAACATAATACTAAATTAGTAAATACATACTAAATTTTGGAGTTGACCCCTTCATGAAAATTGTAAAGTTTTTCATTACAAGTGATTACATTTTTCACACTTCTACAATAATTATTATTAATTTTGCGCTCAAATAAAAAATAATATTCATGAGATTTGGACAGTTTTAAAAATATAAACGACCATGTAACCATCTTCTAAGCGTTGATGATACAATTATGAACGTTTATTATGCTTTCACATATTTCAGACTTATCCATTAATGATTATGAATTTTGTTTATTTTGAACTCCCTTAAAAATACTATTCATGAGAGTTTTTATGGTTTTAAAAATTCAAACAATCATATACCCATCCTCAAAGCGTAGATGATGCGACTACGAGCGTTTACATATTTTTTTCATATTTTTCACACATGTAAATTAATTATTATAATTTTTTTAATGTGTTTGGTATTTTTAAATTACTTAATATTTTTATTTTTAATGTGTTTTATGATTTTTAATCTCAATCTTTGTCTATAATATACTATAAAAATAAATAAATAAATAAAACTTAAATTTTAAATTTATATAGAATAATAATTAATAAACAATATATACATATTCATTATATCTATTGTATTTTATAGTAAGTTTTTTTTAGTAGTTTAAAAAATTAAAATCATCAAAATAACTTTTTTCTTATCGTGTTGAAACAGGTTACCCGCGTGTCACTTTCGTGTAACCTTGTTAATGATCCGTTATTAACGGGTTATTATCCTGTGACCAGATAATGTCACATCACGGCCCGAGGCGGATCACTTCCTGGGCCTGCTCCACCACCGTAGCACGATATTGTCCGCTTTGGGCTTACCATTCCCTTACGATTTTGTTTTTGGGAACTCACGAGCAACTTCCCAGTGGATCACCCATCGTGGGATTGCTCTAGCCCCCTTATTGCTTAACTTCGGAGTTCCTACGGAACCCGAAGCCAGTGAGCTCCCAAAAGGCCTCGTGCTAGGTAGGGATGAGAATGTACATTTAATGATCACTCCCCTAGGCTATGTGGGATGTTACAATCCACCCCCCTTAGGGGCCTGACGTCCTCGTCGGCACACACGCATCCAGGGTTAGGCTCTGATACCAATTGTCACATCCCCGCCCGGGACGGATCACTTCCCGGGCCCGCTCCACCACCGTAGCATGATATTGTCCGCTTTGGGCTTACCATTCCCTCACGGTTTTGTTTTTGGGAACTCACGAGCAACTTCCCAGTGGGTCACCCATCGTGGGATTGCTCTAACCCCCTTCTCGCTTAAATTCGGAGTTCCTACGGAACCCGAAGCCAGTGAGCTCCCAAAAGGCCTCGTACTAGGTAGGGATGGGAATATACATTTAATGATCACTCCCTTAGGCTATGTGGGATGTTACAATCCGGCCCGGGGAGGATCACTTCCCGGGCCCGCTCCACCACCGTAGCACGATATTGTCCGCTTTGGGCTTACCATTCCCTCACGATTTTGTTTTTGGGAACTCACAAGCAACTTCCTAGTGGGTCACCCATCGTGGGATTGCTCTAGCCCCCTTCTCGCTTAACTTCGGAGTTCCTAAGGAACCCGAAGCCAATGAGCTCCCAAAAGGCCTCGTGCTAGGTAGGGATGGGAATATACATTTAATGATCACTCCCCTAGGCTATGTGGGATGTTACAGATAATGACCCGATTAGTTATCGTGTTGATCTGAAACCCGTTATTTTCGTGTCGTGTTAACGGATCGTGTAAGAAATTGCCAGGTCTACCCCAAATTACTTCTCTCACACCCTTTTAATTTTTTAATATTTTCTACACACCACTAACACTTGATAGAAAAATATTTAAAAAATTAAAAGAGTGTGAGAGAAGTAATTTGGGGTGTGTGAATATAGGACAAGGATTGTCTGCCCTCCCATGCCCTTTTGTTTGTGTGGTCACGGTTAAGCCACGTCAACATTTTATATTATTATTCATTTTTGTCTTATTATCTCTATAAAAAAACAATATAAAATGTTGACGTGGCTTAACCGTGATCACACAAAATAGGAGGGCACCGGAAATGGGAGGGCAGACAATCCTTGTCTGTGAATATAATCTCCCAATGTCTTATCATCATTGTCTTGTACTCTTTTTTAAAATTTTGAAAACTAATCACACTCTTTAATAAAAAAAAACAAAAAATAAAATGAAATCCTTCACACACAAAGTGTGTGCTCATCTTCTAGTTTAAATTATTGCATGTCATTTCCCAGCTAGATAGCAGCAGAGAGACCCATGCATTCCTGCATGCTTGTTTCGATTGCATCTCACGGCTAAAGTTGCTTCATATATCGTAACAGTGTGATGTTTATATAGTACCCTAATTACATCTCATATGTCCAATAAAAATTGTTTTTCTTCTTTTTGTGACATCGGTTGGGATCTTCAATTTGTGGACAGCCAATTTCTTTTCTTGTAAATTTTAAAATTCACTTGAAATTTTTGTTTTCCTCGTAATTACTTATGAGAATTAGTTTTGAGTTGTTCATGAAATCTATAACTTATCTTTCGTGGTTGGAACCTTCTTTTTCAACTCATTGCATTCTAGGTTCAAACTCTTCTCCCTCATTTTAAAATAGAGCAGTGCCGACTGTAATAAAAGAAAAAAAATTACATATATATAATGCCTTCTTTTTTTTTTTTTTCTTTTTTTTTTAAATTTTATTTTACAAACTATTGATTATTAATCTCAATTATCAAAATTATGAATTCTCCATAAAAGCCTAGTGATGTTGCTTGTCCATAAACTTTACAATTACTTCTCTTTCTTAATAATTTTCCCCACTTTTTAAAACTGCAATAACTTGGTACTAGATGCATAGATGTTGCTAGTCACTGTGGTTGAACAAATATTCATATCTTTACACCAATATATCGACATAATTACTTGACAATGCCGGAATGTCGAGGATATCATTAGTTAGTTTTTTTAGTTGTAATTATGTTAAGATCTAATGATCTCATCGACACTAAAATGATTGCAAACTCCTCTCTTTGTGTTTTCTTGTTTTTTCTCTTCTGTTTTTACAATCGGGGTTATGTATATGTATGTATGTATGCCCATGGCAGATCCACCAAAGGTTCTCCGTCTGCCCAACCACCCATGTCTCTTATCCCTTATCATCAAAATCTGTTACTGGTTGACCAATTTTTTTGTCGAAATCACTTGCTGATTGATGTTGCAGAGAAGAAGTGGATGGGGTTCAGATCGACGGAGGAGAGATGGATAGAGTGGAGGTGTGCCGCTACAGTAGACGGTTGGAAGATTTGGGCTGACGGTTGGAGAAGGGACCGGAGATGGAGTCGACTATTGGAGGAAAGAAGTTAGAGGCGGGTGGTTGGGATGAAGCAGAACGATCTGGCATGGCAAGATGGAGAAGAAGAGAGGTGTTTGGTTCCGGGTACAAAGGTGTTTGGTTCCAGAGATAGCAAAATATGGGAAGAGAATTATAATGACAAGTGTTTCAAAATCATTGGGCCACATAAGATGTTCAGTAAATAGAGTACTCCCAGTAAGAACTCAAGTATTATCTGTATTAAAAAAAAATTAATCTAGGTTAAGTGAAAGGATACATGACAGATGATTAGGTGCATGGTAAGCAGCAAAATTACTTCTAATTTTGCAGACTAAATTTACAAAATAAATGATGTGTCACTAATAAATAAATAAACACGTTGATTAACACTTAAGTAATAATCCAATCAACAAGTTCTATGTCTTTTAATTTATAAAATTTAGTTTATGCATTTAGTCTCTCTAGTATTATGACTCAAAATATTCACGTGTGGAGTAACGTTTTTGGGAAGAAATGCTTTGCTGAATGCTACCCAAAACAAAGCAGGCCTATTTGATTCTTATTTGGGTTGGACTCCTCACAATCATACCATGCCAACAATCAATAGTTGGACTTGTGCATTTTCTGTTTGGTCACTGAAATATTTGTACCAATATAGGTATAAGAAGATTACCCGGTTTTGGTTTTCATTTATTGTTTTTTGGTTTTCATTTATTGCTTACATATGAAAATAATAAATTTTAAAATATGAAACAAGTTTTTTTTGCTAGGTCCCATGAAAATGTCTAATTTTGCAATATTCACATACACAAATTATGAAACAAATCATTCTCGTGTGTGAAGTTGTTCACTTTTTCAAATTTTATTTAAAGCCTCCGACATCTAAAGACCAATTCTGCTAACAGATGTGATATTCACTTCTGTATTAGATCCTACGTCTAAATTAGAGATGCAGTACCCCAAGCGTTAGTCATTATTTGAAAGTTCACCATACTATAAAGCTTCAACAACAAACTTAGAGGAGAAACGGGTACGGTCCCCATGTGGATGGTCCATCGTTTCTACAACTATATAAGTAGAAATAATGCATGCAAGCTAAAAAGCTTGCTTACTATATATGCTATGCAGTGTTCAACTTTTGTGCTCAGATATTCACATGGGGCGGCTGAAATCATGACCTTTCCGGGTAAGTAATTCAAATTCCCTCTTTTGTACGGTTGTTATCCATACTTTATTAAGCGAGCCTTCATCGTCGAACTTTTTGTCATTTTTTTTTATTTTGTCCTCACTTTTAATACATAATATTGACATAAGGAGGGTAAAATAGTAATTTTGTATCTTTTGAACTTTTTGCTCTTTTTGCTTATTTTACCCTCATTTTTAATACACAATATTTACATAAAGAGGGCAAAATGGTAATTTTGTATCTTTTGAGAAAATGACAATCATATTCCTATTTTTCCTATTTTACCCTCACTTTTGATACATAATATTTGCATAAGATAAAAATATGCACTTATGAAGAGAAATTGTTCCATCATCATTTTTTCATATAGGTAAGTGAAATCATAATGTTTTTTGGATAGTTTGATTGAACTGAAGCGGTTGCGCTTAGGGAGATCGTAGAGGAGGTGGGCAGTTGAAGAGGCTTTAATTTTCTTAATCATATCCCTATTTTTCCTATTTTACCCTCATTTTTTTAGAAAATGACAATCATATACCTATTTTTCCTATGACAAAAAAAATATGTCCTTATTAAGATAAACTGTCTCATACTTTTTTTTTTTTAATTTTAAAAACTAATCACACTCCTTAATAAAAAAGCAAAATATAAAATGAAATTGTTCACACACAGAGTGTGTGCTCATCTTCTAGTTTAAATTATTGCATGTCATTTCCCAGCTAGATAGCAGCAGAGAGACCCATGCATTCCTGCATGCTCGTTTCGATTGCATCTCACGGCTAAAGTTGCTTCATATATCGTAACAGTGTGATGTTTATATAGAACCGTAATTACATCTCATATGTCCAATAAAAATTGTTTTTCTTCTTTCTGTGACATCGGTTGGGATCTTCAATTTGTGGACAGCCAATTTCTTTTCTTATAAACTTTAAAACTCACTTCAAAATTTTGTTTCCTCGTAATTACTTATGAGAATTAGTTTTGAGCTGTTCATGAAATCTATAGATTGTCTTTCGTGGTTGGGACCTTCTTTTTCAACTCATTGCGTTTTAAGTTCAAACTCTTCTCCCTCATTTTAAAATAGAGCAGTGCCGACTGTAATAAAAGAAAAAAAAAATTACATATATATAATGACTTTTTGTTTTTTTTTTTGTTTTTACTTTTTTTAAATTTTATTTTACAAACTATTGATTATTAATCTCAATTATCAAAATTATGAATTCTCCATAAAAGCCTAGTGATGTTGCTTGTCCATAAACTTTACAATTCCTTCTCTTTCTTAATAATTTTCCTCACTTTTTTAAACTGCAATAACTTGGTACTAGATGCATAGAGGTTGCTAGTCACTGTGGTTGAACAAATATTCATATCTTTACACCAACATATCGACATAATTACTTGACATGCCGCAATGTCGAGGATATCATTAGTTAGTTTTTTTAGTTGTAATTATGTTAAGATCTAATGATCTCATCCACACTAAAATGATTGCAAACTCTTCTCTTTGTGTTTTCTTGTTTTTTCTCTTCTGTTTTTACAATCGGGGTTATATATATGTATGTATGCATGTATATATGTATATATATTACAATGCTAAAACAGAATGTGTTGGGATAATTAATAGTTTGAATGATATTGAACTTGAACTCTAACACTTATCTCCTTTTAAAATTTAATTACGAAGTAAACAAGATAAAAGAAACTAATTAAAATATTATCATCACTCTTGGAAGTATTCTTCTCTAGCTAGTTATCGTCAAGTTTGGGAGAAAAATGTATAAGAGATCATCATGTTTCGACCAAAATAAAAAAATAAAAAAAATAAAAAATAAAAAAAAGATCATCAAGTCTCTCTAAATTTGAGCAAAATCAAATGGCACAGCTTGTCTTTTTCTTTGATCATTAAAGTTTGATTGGTTCGGGAGGTCAGTCGGTGAAGATGAAGTCGTTGAGTGATTTGGACTTGGACAAAAGTCAAACTGTCTAAATTGTTCAGTTTTGGTTTTGAGCTTTAAGTTGTGATCAACAATAAATCGAATTGGACGGTTGGACAAGAAAATAATATCGAATTGGACCGACTGGCGTTGTATTTATTTTGTATTATTTTTATTTTACACGTGTAAATAACTAAATGAGGATGAAAATTTGAAGTTTGGTGGGAGTATGAAGTTACTGATATTCAGGTTGTAACATATTAATTAGTTCAATGAATTTTGAAATTTGCCGATATGTTTGATTTTGAGATGGTTTAATGTGTTAGAAAATGAAAAATATGCAACAAGTTATGATTGCCTTTTCTTGTTAATTGGATAAACAAATTTTAGAAGAAATTTGGATTGGTTTCCTCATTGATTTTTGTTGAAACTGAGGCGAACCAGATTGATCGGTTGTAAATTGATTTGGTGGTAGTTTGTTGTAAAACTGATCCAATCTAAATCGTGCCGTTCCTGTAATGTTAGAGCTACAAAAGTGATCATTATTTTTACTAAAAATATGACTTTAGCCCATGGAACTCAATTTTCTCCACATAAAACCCGACGTAAATTTTTTGCTCAAATAAAACCCATTGATTAGACACCACATAAGCAAATTCATTAATTATGTTTGACTTTATCCATTTAAAAATTTTCGGATGCCTAAAAAATCCTTGTTGAATATTTAATGTACACAATTAATTCTATGCAAATTGTAAGGAAGAATTAATGATTTTACAAAAATAATATTTTGCATATAAATGTAGGGATTTGTTGGTTAGTTTGGCTCTCGATTCCAATTTACCATTACAACGTGTCCATATTATATATAGGTAAATTATTGTACTTCAAAATATATAAAAAAAAAAAAAATTGTTGTCAAAGTAAAAATATATAAATTAAAGGAGATAAAAATTGTAGGTAAATTAATTTTAGGACAAAGAAAAAGAAAAGAACCAACTATAGGTAAATTATTTACATATACAGCCTAGATATTTGATTCACATAAAAAATGTAGGTAAATCACATGTGCATAATTTGTGACATCCCGTCCCGGGATTTTTAAAAACGTACTAGTGAAATGACATTTTAGCCCCTAGTTCGTTTCGTTATTTGGTTTTGGTTGTTTTGTGTGGTGTTGGCAAGCTGAGGGCCACACACACACACACTGTCTCACTGTCTCCCTCTGTCTCTCTCTCTCTATGAGTTCCCCGAGCCCCATTCCCTTTCCTCCTCTTCGAAAACGTACGGACAAACCCACAACCACCCTAAACACTAACAGATCGAGGGAACCAAGGACATAATTAAGCTCGTGAGGTCGAGGGGAACACAACCGTAGCAATTTCAGGTGAGAAACATTTAGTTTTCACGTCGTTTCGAAGTGGTCCGAATTGTGTACTGTTCATGCAAAGTTTGTACATTAAGTTTTTGGGTTTTCTGAGCTTGTAGATGTGTTGGTGAGGTCCCAAGGAGCCTCGGAGTGCTTCGTTGGACAAAATTGGACGTCGGGATCGCCCTGTTCTAAGTTGGCCGGTTTTGGAGAAATTGCACAGGTATAATCTCTTAGTTTTAGCCCTTAAAACTTGTTGGGACTTGTTCTACTAGTCTAGGGCTTTCATTTGGTCCAAAAATCACGAAAAACGGTTGAAAAATGAGTGAGAAAACCTGAGTTGCAGGTTTTCCCAGGTTCCGGCGCCGGCGACGTTGCCGGCGATCGAAGGAAGAAGGCGACGGAATATTCCGTCAATTCTGACGGAATATTCCTAACGCCGTTAACGGAACCAGTTAGTTTTAATGGAATATTCCGGGGTTTTAACGGAATATTCCTGACGGCGTCTGTTGACACCGTCAGTGTGCCTGGCACGTGGCCGCGCGTGGGGGGCGCGTAGGTCCGTGCCTGTGCTGGTGCGTGGGGGCGCGTGCGGGGTCCAAAATTTTTTCTAAAAATATGGTTGTGACCCTGAGGTTGTGTAGAGCACGTGGGTATATTCATTTGTCCATTTTGAGCAATGTATGAGAAGTTATTACGAGAAACGGGTTATGTGCTTTAAAGTTAACGTTTTTATAGTTGTTTCGCATCTAGGTGACACGTACCCAGAGGACGAGCGTGCACATGCGAGACAGGGGGGCTACGACCCTTCTACATACCAGTGAGTGGGCTTTTGTTTTCCGTATATACCTATATACATTTATATTCCCAGAATTTGATTAAAAAGGGTTATTTACATTATGCCATGCACTTTATTATTATCGTTTATGCATCATTGCATGCATTATTTGTGGCATACATATACACATGCATATGTCATATATATTTATATGTGGGAGCTGTGGAGGCATAGGTAAGTGCCAGGTAAGCGTTAATTAACGATTGCATTAAATAGTGGATAGAGATGCTTAGAGAGCTCATAACCTGCACCCCCGGTGTTAGTGCTCCCGCCCAGAGTAGGGCACAGTCCTTCACGTGTTGTTCACCTCCCGCACCATACGCTCAGCTTGGATCCAAGCTAGGTGCATAGGCTTGTCGTACAGACCACAGTAGGTGGTTCCGACTCGTAGGTGACCCGCGATTATTCGCACAGCCCTCACGTGATCGTAGCACTAGAGCGTATATACGTGTTACACCCAGGCCTGTCGTACAGACCCCTTTAGGTGGTTCCGACTCGTGGGCAGGTTTAGATGTGGAGTTGAGATTTGAGCTCTATATGCAGCCGTACAGGTCACGTTAGGTGACTCCGGCTGCCAGAGGATTGTGTGATTGATATGACTCATACCTGAGCACTTGCATATCATTATGAGATTTTGACATGGCATATATTGAGCATGAATGATATACCCTTGAGCATGATTGGCATATCTATACATACGTATATATGTTTATTTCTGGGAAGTATACAGGTTTTACGGCGAGAGGTTAGATTGTATTTTTGCTAAATGGTTTTCAAAGAGCTTTGTTTTTGCCCACTCACGCTTTTGTTTTGCGCCCCTCCAGGTTCTAGTTGCTTAGCCGTTGCGGTGGTTTCCCTTGAGAGCTTTTCGGCGTTCTGACAGACACTCCCCATTGTAGGGTCGCCTTCGGGCGTACTACTGTTGTTGTTTTATTTGGACTGCTATAGACCTGCTCTGAATTTGTATCGCACTAACTAGCACTTATTCTAGTACTTGTATGCTAGTTTTTAATTATTCGTACTTTTATATTATTACTTACTAGCTTCCGCACGTGCACATGGCTACGTCACCTTTGTGTGACGGCCAGCACGCTCCGATCTCGGTCGGGGTGTGTCAGTTTGGTATCAGAGCCTAGGTTTGGCAGTCCTGTGTCCTTGTGAGTATTCTAATAATTTTGGTGTCTTCTGTCAGAACTATGCCGCCTCGTCGGGAACCCCGTCGCTCTTCTGAGCCTATGTTCCCCGATATTACTCAGTTGGGGGAAGCTTTTGCTACAGCCCTTCAGGCAGTGATGCGCCCTCCCCAGAGGACTCCTCTGGAGACTATGTACAACTTGAAGCTGGATAAGTTTAAGGGCAGTGAGGGACCCGAGAGCGCAGAGCGCTGGCTAGAACACATAGAGAAGACTTTTCGGGTGCTGCATAATCAGGGGAACTTGCCTATGGAGAGGTGGGTCGAGACGACCGCTTGGTTTCTAGATACGGAGTCGGCAGCTTGGTGGGAGCAGGAGCTTCGTAGGTTGACTCCGGATCAGAGGATTGATTGGAACGTGTTTACGGGGTTGTTTAGGAGAAGGTATGTGCCCCCTGAGTACATTGACCGTAAGAAGCAGGAGTTTTCCGAACTGAAACAGCGGAAGATGTCAGCGAATGAGTACTACCGTAAGTTTACGGACTTGTCCCGTTATCACCCTGATGTCGCTGGTAATCCGGCGGAGATGCTCCGTCTTTTCCGTCTGGGCACCAGGAAGAAATGGCGTTCTATGGCGTCTACGGTCCACAGCGAGACTTATCGGGACTTCTATGAGATACTGTTGAGGATCGAGGACTCCGAGAATATGTCGAGCGATACAGATGAAGAGAAGGACGGCAACCAGAAGAAAGATGACAAAGGCAAAGGTCAGGCATCGCTCGGGCCCCGACAGACTCAGAACTTCAAGAGAGGTGGAGCTAGTTCTAGTTCTTCGAGTGGTGGCTTCAGTGCCACTGGGCAGGGTCGTGGAGGTAGATTTTCTGGTGGCGCTAGAGGCCAGAGGCAGGGCGATGGTGGGCGAGGTAGAGCCCCTATTTGCCGCAGGTGTAACAACCGACATTTCGGTGAGTGTAGACGTGGTAGCAACGGTTGTTTCACATGTGGACAGGTGGGACATAGAGCGGAAAATTGTCCCCAGGGTCAGCAGCAGCAGAAACCGCAGCAGACCTTTATGCCACCACCTGCACCGCTCCAGCAGATTCAGGGTACTAGTAGCTACGGCCAGACGGGTCGAGGTGGTGCTTACCACTATCAGGGTGATGCTGTCCCTTATGCTCCTGGGCAGTATCAGTACCCTCAGGATCCCTATCCCCAGGGTGGCTATCCCCAGTATTCAGGCGGCTATATGCCGTATCCTCCAGCTCCAGCGGGTGGTTCTCAGTGGTATCAGGGAGGACAGTATCAGCAGGGAGAGATTGCCACTAGCAGTGCAGGATCTTCGAGACAGGCAGGCCAGCCCAGTCAGGGGCGTGGTGCTCAGGGACGCGGCGTTCAGGCGGGCAGAGGCCGCGGCGGGCGTCAGCAGGGACAGGGGCGTCTTCACAATATTTCTCTGCAGGACGCTCAGAACAACCCAGACTTGATTATGGGTACATTGAACATTCTTGGTTGTTTTGCTAGAGTCTTAATTGATTGTGGAGCTACACATTCCGTAATTTCTCATACATTTGCTCAAGCGACGCAACCTCGCCCCACACCCTTAGGGTATGATTTAGAGTTTGTTATGCCTAGGGGAGAGAGTTGCGTTGTAGATTGTGTGTACCCGGGGTGTCCAGTGATCGTAGAGGGTGTTGCTTTGTCAGCCGATCTTATCCCGTTAGATATTGTGGACTTTGATGTGATTCTGGGCACGGATTGGTTGCACTTCTATCGTGCCAACATTGACTGTTATGAGAAAGTGGTTACGTTTCACCGACCTGGACTACCTGTGGTTACCTTCGTGGGTGAGCAGAGTGGGGTGAGATATGGCGTTATTTCGGCGCTACGAGCGAAAAAGTTGTTAACTAAGGGTTGTCAAGGGTATCTGGCTCATGTTGTGCTGGATGAGGTTGTTACTAGCAGAATAGAGGATGTGAGAGTGGTCAGACACTTCCCTGATGTATTTCCTGAGGATTTGCCTGGGTTACCCCCAGATCGAGACGTAGAGTTCACCATTGAGTTGATTCCAGGTACCAATCCTATTTCTTTAACTCCTTATCGTATGGCTCCTGCGGAGTTAAGGGAATTGAAAGTTCAGCTGCAAGAGTTAGTAGATAAGGGATTTATCCAGCCTAGTACTTCGCCTTGGGGTGCTCCAGTGTTGTTTGTGAGGAAGAAGGATGGAACTTTGAGGCTGTGCATCGACTACAGGCAACTCAATCGGGTGACGATTAAAAACCGTTATCCCTTGCCTCGTATCGATGATTTGTTTGATCAGCTGAGAGGTGCTTGCATGTTCTCTAAGATAGACTTGAGGTCTGGTTACTATCAGCTGAAGATCAGTAGGGATGATGTCCCTAAGACGGCGTTCAGGACTCGTTACGGTCATTACGAGTTTCTGGTTATGCCATTTGGGTTGACGAATGCACCAGCTGCCTTTATGGATTTGATGAACCGAGTATTTCAGCCTTACTTGGATAGATTCGTCATTGTCTTCATTGACGATATTCTGGTGTATTCTAAGTCGAAAGCGGAGCATGTTCGACATCTTACTTTGGTGTTGAAAAGGTTGAGGGAACACCAGTTATATGCTAAGTTTAGCAAGTGCCAGTTCTGGTTAGACCAAGTTGCGTTCTTGGGGCACGTCATTTCTGCTCAGGGTATTTTGGTTGACCCTCAGAAGGTTGCAGCGGTAGAGAGTTGGGAGCAACCGCGAACCGTCACCGAAGTGAGAAGTTTCCTTGGTTTGGCAGGGTATTATCGGAGGTTCGTTAAGGATTTTTCGGTGATTGCCTTGCCGTTGACGAGGTTAACGAGGAAGGATGTTAAATTTGAGTGGGATGATAGGTGTGATCAGAGTTTCCAACGGTTGAAACATTGTCTCACTCATGCACCTGTTTTGGCACTCCCAGACGATAGCGGTGATTTCGAGGTTTATAGCGATGCTTCCTTGAATGGTTTGGGATGTGTATTGATGCAGCATGGTAGGGTGATTGCTTATGCTTCGCGGCAGTTGAAACCTCATGAGATGAATTACCCTACACATGATTTGGAGTTGGCTGCTATCATTTTTGCGTTGAAGTTGTGGAGGCACTATCTTTACGGAGAAAAGTGCAGGATCTTTACGGATCACAAGAGTCTCCAGTATCTCTTTACTCAGAAGGAACTCAATCTTCGTCAGCGGAGGTGGTTGGAGTTGCTCAGCGATTACGATTGCACGATTGATTATCATCCTGGTCGTGCGAACGTAGTGGCTGATGCACTTAGCAGGAAGTCACAGGGCCGTATTAATGCGTTGTACGCTAGTCGTGCTCCTCTTTTGGTGGACTTGCGTACTACGGGGGTAAGGCTAGAAGCCGAAGATCGAGATGTGGCATTACTTGCTAATTTCCAAGTTAGGTCGATACTTGTTGATCGGGTGCTTGAAGCCCAAGTAGCTGATCAGGAGACTCAAGAACTTATTCAAGCTCGAGAGCAAGGAAGGAGGCGAGACCTCAGAGTTCGTGATTCGGATGGCATGTTGATGTTAGAAGGTAGAATGTTCGTGCCTAAGAGTGTGGAGTTGAAGAAAGAAATTCTCGATGAAGCACATATCTCGGCTTATGCCATGCATCCAGGAGCTACGAAAATGTATCATACCATTCGACCATTTTATTATTGGCCGGGTATGAAGAGGGAGATAGCCGAGTATGTGAGCAGATGTGCTGTTTGTCAGCAAGTTAAAGCAGAAAGGAAGAAGCCGTTTGGGTTGTTGCAGCCGCTTCCCGTTCCAGAGTGGAAATGGGAAAATATCACCATGGATTTTGTGTACAAGCTCCCGCGTACACATAATGGCTTTGACGGCATTTGGGTGATCGTCGATCGACTCACTAAGTCGGCTCATTTTATTCCTGTGAGAGAGAAGTATTCTCTGAGCCGTTTAGCGGAGTTGTTCATTTCGAAGGTTGTGAAGTACCACGGTGTCCCAGTGAGTATTGTTTCGGATCGAGATCCACGATTTACGTCGAAGTTTTGGGTAGCTTTCCAGGAAGCTTTGGGCACGAGATTACTTTACAGCACGGCGTATCATCCACAGACAGACGGACAGTCAGAGAGAACTATTCAGACCTTGGAGGATATGCTGCGAGCTTCGGTGTTACAGTTTGGTGACGCTTGGCACCAAAGGTTGGATTTGATGGAATTTGCTTATAACAACAGTTTTCATTCGAGCATTGGCATGGCGCCATTTGAGGCCTTGTATGGCAGAGCTTGTCGCACACCATTATGTTGGTCAGAGGTTGGAGAAAGAGTTTTAGTGGGTCCAGAGATTGTCGAGGAGACTACTCAGAATGTTCAGGTGATTAAGTCTAACCTGAAAGCAGCTCAGGACAGGCAGAAGAGTCTAGCGGATCGGCGTGCTACGGACAGAACATATGAGGTCGGAGATTGGGTATTTCTGAAGCTTTCACCGTGGAGAGGTGTTGTGCGGTTCGGAAAGAAGGGGAAACTGAGTCCTAGGTACATCGGACCATACGCGGTCACAGAACGAGTTGGTGAGGTAGCTTACAGGTTGGAGTTGCCTCCGGAGCTGGCTAGAGTGCATAATGTTTTTCACGTGTCTATGCTCCGACACTATGTTGCTGATCCATCTCATGTGATACCTCCTCAACCGCTTGAGATTAACCCAGATTTGACGTACGACGAGGAGCCGGTGACGATACTAGATTGGAAAGAAAAGGTCATGAGGAACAAGACAGTGAATTTAGTGAAGGTTTTGTGGAGGAATCATTCCGTTGAGGAAGCCACGTGGGAGACAGAAGATCGAATGAGGGACTTGTACCCTCGTTTGTTCTTTGGCCACTAGGGGCTGCTGTTTGGTTGTTTTGAATTTCGGGACGAAATTCTATTAAGGTGGGAAGGTTGTGACATCCTGTCCCGGGATTTTTAAAAACGTACTAGTGAAATGACATTTTAGCCCCTAGTTCGTTTCGTTATTTGGTTTTGGTTGTTTTGTGTGGTGTTGGCAAGCTGAGGGCCACACACACACACACTGTCTCACTGTCTCCCTCTGTCTCTCTCTCTCTCTGTGAGTTCCCCGAGCCCCATTCCCTTTCCTCCTCTTCGAAAACGTACGGACAAACCCACAACCACCCTAAACACTAACAGATCGAGGGAACCAAGGACATAATTAAGCTCGTGAGGTCGAGGGGAACACAACCGTAGCAATTTCAGGTGAGAAACATTTAGTTTTCACGTCGTTTCGAAGTGGTCCGAATTGTGTACTGTTCATGCAAAGTTTGTACATTAAGTTTTTGGGTTTTCTGAGCTTGTAGATGTGTTGGTGAGGTCCCAAGGAGCCTCGGAGTGCTTCGTTGGACAAAATTGGACGTCGGGATCGCCCTGTTCTAAGTTGGCCGGTTTTGGAGAAATTGCACAGGTATAATCTCTTAGTTTTAGCCCTTAAAACTTGTTGGGACTTGTTCTACTAGTCTAGGGCTTTCATTTGGTCCAAAAATCACGAAAAACGGTTGAAAAATGAGTGAGAAAACCTGAGTTGCAGGTTTTCCCAGGTTCCGGCGCCGGCGACGTTGCCGGCGATCGAAGGAAGAAGGCGACGGAATATTCCGTCAATTCTGACGGAATATTCCTAACGCCGTTAACGGAACCAGTTAGTTTTAACGGAATATTCCGGGGTTTTAACGGAATATTCCTGACGGCGTCTGTTGACACCGTCAGTGTGCCTGGCACGTGGCCGCGCGTGGGGGGCGCGTAGGTCCGTGCCTGTGCTGGCGCGTGGGGGCGCGTGCGGGGTCCAAAATTTTTTCTAAAAATATGGTTGTGACCCTGAGGTTGTGTAGAGTACGTGGGTATATTCATTTGTCCATTTTGAGCAATGTATGAGAAGTTATTACGAGAAACGGGTTATGTGCTTTAAAGTTAACGTTTTTATAGTTGTTTCGCATCTAGGTGACACGTACCCAGAGGACGAGCGTGCACATGCGAGACAGGGGGGCTACGACCCTTCTACATACCAGTGAGTGGGCTTTTGTTTTCCGTATATACCTATATACATTTATATTCCCAGAATTTGATTAAAAAGGGTTATTTACATTATGCCATGCACTTTATTATTATCGTTTATGCATCATTGCATGCATTATTTGTGGCATACATATACACATGCATATGTCATATATATTTATATGTGGGAGCTGTGGAGGCATAGGTAAGTGCCAGGTAAGCGTTAATTAACGATTGCATTAAATAGTGGATAGAGATGCTTAGAGAGCTCATAACCTGCACCCCCGGTGTTAGTGCTCCCGCCCAGAGTAGGGCACAGTCCTTCACGTGTTGTTCACCTCCCGCACCATACGCTCAGCTTGGATCCAAGCTAGGTGCATAGGCTTGTCGTACAGACCACAGTAGGTGGTTCCGACTCGTAGGTGACCCGCGATTATTCGCACAGCCCTCACGTGATCGTAGCACTAGAGCGTATATACGTGTTACACCCAGGCCTGTCGTACAGACCCCTTTAGGTGGTTCCGACTCGTGGGCAGGTTTAGATGTGGAGTTGAGATTTGAGCTCTATATGCAGCCGTACAGGTCACGTTAGGTGACTCCGGCTGCCAGAGGATTGTGTGATTGATATGACTCATACCTGAGCACTTGCATATCATTATGAGATTTTGACATGGCATATATTGAGCATGAATGATATACCCTTGAGCATGATTGGCATATCTATACATACGTATATATGTTTATTTCTGGGAAGTATACAGGTTTTACGGCGAGGGGTTAGATTGTATTTTTGCTAAATGGTTTTCAAAGAGCTTTGTTTTTGCCCACTCACGCTTTTGTTTTGCGCCCCTCCAGGTTCTAGTTGCTTAGCCGTTGCGGTGGTTTCCCTTGAGAGCTTTTCGGCGTTCTGACAGACACTCCCCATTGTAGGGTCGCCTTCGGGCGTACTACTGTTGTTGTTTTATTTGGACTGCTATAGACCTGCTCTGAATTTGTATCGCACTAACTAGCACTTATTCTAGTACTTGTATGCTAGTTTTTAATTATTCGTACTTTTATATTATTACTTACTAGCTTCCGCACGTGCACATGGCTACGTCACCTTTGTGTGACGGCCAGCACGCTCCGATCTCGGTCGGGGTGTGTCATAATTTACCTACTATTATTGAAATTTACCTACTTGCATAATTTAGGGAAAATGCCAACAAAACATGAGAATATTATTTGCATATATCACAGGTAAATTGCCAAAAGAAATATGAGAATATTTTGTTTATATAATGTAGGTAAATTCCAGACAATATGGCGATACTATTTATATAGGTAAAGTAGGGACGCTTAACTATTATATATAAGGAGAATAATTACACCGAATAATAATGTAGTCATTATTTAAAGTAATGCACTAGATTGTTGTAGAAATTAAAAATAAATAAATAGAAAAAACATCAGGATGATTAATTAGATTTTAAGGCCCTTGATTGAAGCTAATTTTCAAGTGTGGGTTGTGGCAAAAATAGTAAATAATTTGTATTAGTAGGTTACTTATATTTTTATGTGGCAGTTTATTTGACTTTTGGGTTTTTGTTGGATGTTTAATTATATGTGGGTTTATGTTTAGAAATCATGATTTTTCAGGACCAATGTCTAATGAACCCTTATTTTTTTTACATCAAGGTACCTTGAGATCTCTCTCTCTCTCTCTCTCTCTCTCTCTTCAACAATGTAGTTCATGAACTAATTATATAATGTGTCGGTGTTCTTATATATATGTGTGTGTGTCTCTCTCTCTCAGTACTGCAGTAGAAAGCGAAATTCTGATTCTCGACAGCCACATATATACTCCTGATGTTCGTAGTGGGAACTCTTTTTTCGGTTCCATCCTGGACACCACATATATTGTCTTCAACCAGCTGGAGATCTTACTTGGCACTGCCGATAGTCAATTGTGAACATATATGTCCCCAATTCCTAACTTTATCTTGTTTTACTTGCCTTTTTTTATTGTAAAATTGTCAAGGCATTAGATTTCCTTTAAACGTATTAAAATATATAAACATAACATAAAAGCCCATTTACACAGATTGTGTAAACTTTTTTTATCCCCCAAACAACGATTTTGTAGATTTATAAATAACATATCAAAATGTTTAGGATTTGTCAAAATCGTGTTACAGTCGTGTGATCCAAATAAAAGTGTGAATTAAGATTGAAGTTGTGATGTCTCAACTCTATTGTTATTAAATTCGCGTATTATACATGTACCTATGTATTTAAAAAAAAAAAAAATCATTTTATGTACATGTCTTAATGATTCGTTAAACTACACAGTTTTTAAAGCTCCAATGTGACATCCCACATCGCCCAAGGGAGTGATCCTTATATGTATATTCTCATCCCTACCTAGCACGAGGCCTTTTGGGAGCTCACTGGCTTCGGGTTCCATGGGAACTCCGAAGTTAAGCGAGTAGCGCGCGAGAGCACTCCCAGGATGGGTGACCCATCGGGAAGTTCTCGTGTGAGTTCCCAAAAACAAAACCGTGAGGGCGTGGTCGGGGCCCAAAGCGGACAATATCGTGCTACGGTGGTGGAGCGGGCCCGGGAAGTGGTGCCGCCCGGGCCGGGATGTGAAAATTGGTATCAGAGCCTAACCCTGGTCGCGTGTGTGGCGACGAGGACGTCGGGCCCCTAAGGGGGGTGGATTGTGACATCCCACATCGCCCAGGGGAGTGATCCTTATATGTATATTCCCATCCCTACCTAGCACGAGGCCTTTTGGGAGCTCACTGGCTTCGGGTTCCATGGGAACTCCGAAGTTAAGCTAGTAGCGCGCGAGAGCACTCCCAGGATGGGTGACCCATCAGGAAGTTCTCGTGTGAGTTCCCAAAAACAAAACCGTGAGGGCGTGGTCGGGGCCCAAAGCGGACAATATCGTGCTACGGTGGTGGAGCGGGCCCGGGAAGTGGTGCCGCCCGGGCCGGGATGTGAAATCCAATGTATGATACATTTATAATCACACTTTTCACTTTTAATAACGTTATTAAGACATATTTTTCAATAATACACATAAAGTTCACGTATTGTATACATATTTGGAAAAACAAAAATTAATGTTAAAAAATGGTCAAGTTTTTCAAAGTATCATCTAAACTACATATTATTAAAACTCTGTTGGTTAATCAAAACTCTATCAAAAACTATTCTAACCCGCTCACAAGAACTGAACAAAAATAAATAAATAAAACGTGGAAAATTTAATAATTACGCCGTACACATATTTTACTATTTTTATACTAACATCACATCCATGTAAATATAACATATACTATTTAAAATTTAAAATAAACAAATAAATAATCCACACTTTTCTCCTCCTCTTCCTCTCTCTCCATTCCTCACATTCTCCTACCTTTTCTCTTCCCTTTTTATTATTTGTTCCTTTTTTCTTTTCTTTTTTTGAGTTGTCATCTGTGCTCATTAATGATAAGTCCTAGTAAAATAAAAAGCAAATTTAGTTGCACACTTGGAGTATATGTGCCGATTGCTAGTCTTAAATAAGTTAACGAACAATATTTTTTCATGTACAATTCGTTTCATACTCCACTAACTATGCTCAACTCACGTTTAAACTCATTAATTAATATCTCGACGACATATCCTAAAAAATATGTTATCTTTCTAAATTGTGCACTCAAATGCTTATTTATAATTCCCAACTTGGTTCATGGCTCTTTTTATGAGCAAACCAAATTGAACTTTTATATTTTGATATTAGATACTAGCATCCAAGGCTCAACAATATTCTGCATGTCCACAGGGTCCCATGGCATCTATATCGGTAGAAGACCAAAAGTCTTCCATTAGACTGTGTACCCGAATACATAGTTGTTGAACCTTGAACGTCCCTCTTTTCAAACCAAATGGAGAAAATAAGGCTTCGCAAGACTGAAATCAAAGCGCTATGTATAGTTTGTCTGAAAGGCAGTACTTAATTATATATTGCATGGCGAGTCCTACAAAATAAATAAAAATATAGATCCATTATCCATATATGGCGACTATATTTAGTATTACTAATGCACATATAGCAATATAAGTAAATACGAGTTTATACGTACTGTGACATCCCGTCCCGAGATTATTAAAACGTACATGTGAAATGACCCTTTTGCCCCTAGTTTGTTTTCGTTATGTTGTTTGGTTGTTTGTGTGGTGTTGGCATGTGTTGGGCCACACACACACACACTGTCACTCTCCCTCTCCCTCTGTCTTTTCCCTGTCTCTCCCCCGTGTTCCCATCCCTTCTTCTTCTTCCTTCGAACGTACGGACACCACACCAAACCCATCAAACCTTAGCAGATCGAGGGAACTAAACCCATATTCGAGCTCGTGAGGTTGAGAGGAGCACGATCGTACCAGTTTCAGGTAAGAACTCCGACGTTTTCACGTCGATTTAACAAGGTCCGATTTGAGTACTATTCATGCAAATTTAATCTAGCACATTTTTGGGATTTTGAAGCTCGTAGGTAGCTTGGTGGTGTCCCAGGGAGCCTCGGAGTGCTTCGTTTGAAGAGTTTTGACGTCGGAATCGCCTGGTTCGAAGTTGGCCGGTTTTGGATAGTTTGCACAGGTAAGATCGCGTGGTTTTTAGCCTTTAAAAGTAGTATATCGTTGTTCTACTAGTTCTAGGCGTCGTTTTGGTACAAGAATCGTGGAAAATGGTTGAGAAACGAGTGAGAAAACAACGTTAGAAGATTTTTCCAGTTTCCGGCGCCGGCGACGTCACCGGAGGTTCGCCGGGGAAGGAGACGGAATATTCCGTCAGACTTGACGGAATATTCCTGACGCCGTTGACGGAATCCGTTAGAAATAACGGAATATTCCTCACGGCGTCAGTTGACGCCGTCAGCATGCCAGGCACGTGCCTGCGCGTGGCCGGCGCGTGTGGCCGTGCCTTGGCCGGCGCGTGGGGGCGCGTGCGGCGGAGAAATTTTTTTCTAAAAATATGGTTGTGATCCTGAGGTTGTGTAGAGCACGTTGGTATATTCATTTGTCCAATTTGAGCAATGTATGAGAAGTTATTACGAGAAGTTGGTTATGTGTTTTAAAATTAACGTTTTTGTAGTTGTTTCGCGTATAGGTGATACGTATCCCGAGGACGAGCGTGGTCACTCGAGGCAGGGGGGCTACGACCCTTCCACTTACCAGTGAGTGGGCTTTTGGTTTTCCGTATATACCTATATACTATGTTTTCCCAGAAATTGAATTAATGTTTATTAGTTTATGCCATGCATTACATTATCATTATTCATGCATCGTTGGTTATGTTAGTAGTTGCATATATATATATATATATACATATGCATATTGGGTGCTGTGGACGCACAGGTAAGTGCCAGGTAAGTGTTATTCATATTTACATTCAGTAATAGTTTGAGATGCTTAGAGAGCTCATAACCTGCACCCCCGGTGTTAGTGCTCCTGCCCAGAGTAGGGCACAGTCCTTCACATGATGTTCACCTCCCGCACCACACGCTCAGCTTGGATCCAAGTTAGGTGCACAGTCCTGTCGTACAGACCACATTAGGTGGTTCCGACTCGTAGGTGACCCGCGATTATTCGCACAGCCTTCACGTGATCGTAGCACTAGAGCATACATATGTATTACACCCAGGCCTGTCGTACAGACCACTTTAGGTGGTTCCAACTCGTGGGCAGGTTCAGTTATTGAGTTTGAGATTTGAGCTCTATATGCAGCCGTACAGGTCACGTTAGGTGACTCCGGTTGCCAGTTTATATGTTATTGATATGATTTATACCTGAGCACTTGCATTTCCATTATGAGATTCTGACATGGCATATTCTTGAGCATGATTGGCATATCTATACATACGTACATATGTTATTTTCTGGGAAGTATACAGGTTTTACGGCGAGGGGTTAGATTGTGTTTTACTAAATGGTTTTAGAAAAGATTTGTTTTTGCCCACTCAAGCTTTTGTTTTGCGCCCTTCCAGGTTCTAGTTGCTTAGCAGTTTCAGTGGTTTCCCAGAGGGTTCTCCCGGCTTTTCTGACAGACACTCACCAGCGTAGGGTCACCTTCGGGTGTACTATTGTCGCATCTTTTCTTTTGGACTGCTGTAGGCTTGCTCTGAACTTGTGTCTCACTTACGCTAGCACTTGTTTTAGTACTCTGTATGCTAGTTTTTAATTATTCGTACTTTTTATTACTATCTTATTAGCTTCCGCACGTGCACATGGTTACGTCACCTTCGTGTGACGGCCAGCACGCCCTGATCTTGGTCGGGGTGTGTCACGTACTCTAGGACCTGCTACGTGCGTTTAAGTATGCATGTCATTGCATTAATATCATGTTTTCTTTTCACCATGTTTAATTTTATACTTTAGGACGTGCTACATGCGTATAAGCAGCTTATATTAAAAATTTGATTTACCTAACATCACTCTTATACTTTTGCTCTTTCTCTATTTCTCCAAGTTTTTTAATAGCTATTTTAGACGTAAATGGGCAATGAAAATTATCTCTCAATTTGGAGGATATTTTTTCTAATAAAGTAAATGCTAAAAAGAGTTTTATTTTATTTTATTTTTTTATTTTATGAAAAGATGGTATTGTGAAACAAATAGTGGTTGTCCTTACACTATGATACATAGTGGCATCTTTTATTATGTTTAAGAATCCTCAAGCTAAAAAGACTCCAGAATAAAAAATAACATCAATTTGGTCAATATAATAGTCACCTCATCAACGGATTTGCAACTGGGTCAAGTACGACAAGAGGAGAACCTCAATCATGCCAAGTTGGAATTCCAAAAGAACTTCAATCATGGCAATGTGAATTCAATTAGTTCATAATCCGCTGTATCATTTTTAAGTTGTTTTTGGTAGTGTGGGGTTGGCAAGCAATGATGCTTAATTTTTTGTGATGTGGATTTTCTAGTTGTTACTCCAGCTTTTACGAGTGTTATATGAATTGTATTGTTCAATTGTTATAGTCACTGTTAATCAACGCATCAATTGTCAACTAGCATGCTCATATATAACCTTATTAGAGATGTTGTCAATAAGTCAATTGCAACCAACGCATCAATTGTCAACTAGCATGCTCATATATAACCTTATTAGAGATGTTGTCAATAAGTCAATTGCAACCACATGTGATCGAATTAAAATGTGAGTTAGTTCTTTATTTATGCACATAAAACTACATGCAAACAAACTAATTTACAAGTCAGTTATATTGTTCCTCTCAAAATCATATTTCGGAAGAAATTCCAAATCTGAAGCATCACTCTCATCATAGATTAAAGAACAAAAAAAAATCTGTACACATCCCTGCTCTTATTCGCCCCCGTGTATAGGAGTAGTTCTTCTGTGGTCCAAATAATTCCATTGTTTTCATAAACATCGTGAAATAACCGCTTTGGGAAAAGGCAGGAAAAAGCAAAGTGTTCATGCAAATTTTTTTGCGTCGCATGCCGATCCAGCATAGCCTGCAACAAGATTATGTATAATATATGATTCTTCATAGTATAATATTATGGCATATAACATAGGAAAATATATAACAAAAAACCAGCACCGACGTAACGGACACAAATCCTTGGGGCCGGAGTTGACGAGTCTTGTTGATAAGTCCAGCCAAGTCCACGTCCAAGCGTACGGACTTGTCACAATTTATCACTTGAATAATTAACACATTGACGTGTAAATCACTTTCTTAAACAGTATAACAAGTTAATAATAAACCATATCGAAAAAGCATAAAACCGATAGTCATCCAAATCCTAGATATGTAGTAACAGTTAACATCAGCGATCCACGCAAGTTTTCTTAAATAATTTACATTTGCATCTGACAGTGAGTCAAATTACATGGTTTTGGTAGGTCATGTTTGTACAACTGTGCATGGCTTCATCATCTCATGTACGTGGAAGCATTGGGATGTGGACTTTTCAAGAACATTAGGTTAAGGTCGACGAATTAGAGTTCAAATTTTCTGCATTTATTTTGTATATGATTTTTTTGTGATCTTTATAATTAATTAATACGTGTTAATAAACTTAACTCTTCTTAATTTTTTTTTTTTTTTTTACAAGAAACGATAAAGTGGTATTTTATTGATGTTCACAAACAAGTACAGAGGTTGCCAATAATGTACATTAGCTACAGTGACCAAGAAATTGATCTGGAGTAAATTTGTATAACGAAACAAACTACAGTAAACCCTTATACCGCTATCACAAGCATTGACCTACACTACAAAATGATACAACAAACTTATAACGACGACCACATAGGTTATCGCAGAAGTGCGAAGCCACATAAGATCATCGCAATAGAGCGAGACCACAAAAAATTATACCACAATAACTCATCGCTTAAAGGTAAGACAACATCCAACCACTGCAAACACGCTACCACAACATTCATAGGGCAAGGCAATAAAATCGAACACTAATTCGAGAAAGGGACCACTAGCCAGCTCATCTCAGTGAACAGGACACGAACCAAAACCACATCTTCACTGCACTAGTGAGCTCTGTTGCATTCATGAGTAGATCATGTTGCACAAGGGCAGAGTCAACTGATGCAGATGCACAAAACAATGGCGTCGACAAATTTGAATACTGCAGGTCCGCCAAATCTGAGTGTGAAGGGATGTGCATCCACTTAATTGGTTGAGGATAATGTTACCCTATGGAAACAAGCTGATGAAAGTGGAACCAACTACCAGGAGCCACGAAACCAATCATAACCACAAATCTAACCTCAAATCAGGAAAGGACCTTGAAACGGGTAAGGCTCGAATCTGGGTAGAGGCATAAAGCCATGGATGAGCTACTCACAAAATGGTGGGAAAGAACTATCGAGGGATGAGATGAGGCGCTATAGAAGCTAAGAGAAGGTAAGGGGAGACGTAAGGGAAATGGGGAATTGCGGAGGAGGGGGCGGCGCGGGGAAGGGGGAGGGAATGAAGGGAATAATAGAAGTGGAGGGGTTAGCAAAGGGTTAGGAGAGGGGAGAGGCTAGGAGGAAGGTGGGGAGTGGTTGACATTGACCCTAAGCCAAAGCAAGGGGTCGATGGCTAAGATTGAAGAAAACCTAGGCTTTGGTTTTTTTGCAAGAGAGTTAATTAATGATAGAGGTCACAGAAAAACCACACACAAAATAAGTGCAGAAGATTTATTCTCGACAGATTGGAATTGGAAAGGAAAAAATGGGGTGACATGTCCAATCGAATATATGAATTTAAAATGTTGGAATTTGACTTCTTCAAACGCGTAGGGAGTTTCGAAACCTTCTTATGCTTCGAGAAGATAACTATATAGTATGAGTGGGCATTTGAAATCGAAAACTGAAACCAAAACACGAACCAAACCAAACCGCACCGAACGGTTTGGTTTTGAAATGATTTCGGTTTGAAACCGAACCATAGTGAAGGAAAACAATTTGGTTTTGGTTTCGGCCTTTTGAAACCAAACCGAAACTGAACTGCACCATAAAAAATAAAATATTTAATTAAATACCCATATTAGGTGTTATGTTATAATTGATTGTTTGTTAAAGTCCATACATTTAGTATGGACTCGACCATTCTAAAAATTCATCTCTCTCTTATTCTTCAACTCTCAGTCCCTCATATAATCATTATTTCTCTCCCAACTCTTATATGTTCTTCACACCTTACACAAACAAAATCTGCAAATTAATTTGTCTCACGCTCACCGCACAACAACTTTGATTCTTTATAGAGGTATTTATCGATTTGTCCCCTAAACTTGTATAGAGTTGTCAATTTCCTCCCTAAACTTTAATTTTAGCCGATTATTCCTCTGAACTTTTATAATTAGGCAATTTCTCCTATTAACTTTAACTTTAGTAGATTACGCCCCTAAAATATTATAAATAGCCAATTTACCCCCCTAGTGTTAGATTTAAAATTTTTCATCCATCCAATTTTCCATTCTTTTTGCCCCAATACATTGTCATGTGTTGTCCGCGTGATCAAAATGCATAAAAAATTGGATGTATGAATTTTTTTAAAATCTAGCATTAGGGAGGAAATTGGCTATTTATAGAAGTTCAGGGGGTAATCGGCTAAAATTAAAGTTCAAGGGGGAAATTGGCATCTCTATACAAGTTCAGGGGGCAAATCAACAAATATGCCTTCTTTATACCATTGTTATAACTTATATCGTTCGTACTTCCAACCCAAGGGGAGACTTCGAATAGTCGACTTTCTATAGGCCCGAAGTACCTGTGACATGATAGTTTCCCAAAGGCCTATTACCCATAGGGCATACAAATCTCGCATTCCCTAAGATAATTTGTGATTTACTCACGATGCCAAGGGTAAAAACGTCATAGTAAGCGTATAGTACATATGTCTATTCTTCTATTAGAAGTGGTTATAAACGTTATTTGGAAGAAGGTAATCCAACACATGACCTATGTTTAACCAAAAAAAGAAAAGAAAAAAAAAACACATGACCTATGAATAAAAATCTTGTTTCTCGGATGCATCGGAGCAACTTATATAGTTTCTAACTTTTTATACGCTATTTTTGTATTATTAGCATCGAACACAGAGGTGGTAATACATGCATGTTGTTGAAAAGAAAATAGAGTGTGAAAGATAAAATAAGAGAGAAACGAAAGTGAACAGCCATAATTCAGGTTAGTGAACATCCGATCATAGTATCGATCCAAAAATGAATAGTCACGTAGTAAATAATATTCCATCAAAAATGTCTTAACTAAGTACTTATTAGATATCGATCTATTTCAGGCCCTTTGGTATCGTTTGGTATGTAGACGGGACGGGACGGAACGGAACGGGAGCAAAGATGCCCTCGGATGGAAACAAGGAGGAAGAAGGAGACGGAGAGATTATAATTTTGTGTTCCACGGATGTGGAACGAGTCGTTCCAGGGGGTTGAGGCGGAACGAAAATTCACCCAAAACTCGTCCTGTGGAACAGCTCGTTCCACCCGTTTTAGGCGCACCAAACGTGGGACGGAACGCCTTGTCCCACTCTGTTCCGTCCCGTCCCACGTACCAAACGGTACCTTAAGGAAATGAATTTTCATTTTAAAAAAAAAAACAGGGACACCCTCTTAACCATTAGATTTGACTTTAATGAAATTATGTGGCTGAGATTAAATCACAAGCCACAAAATCTCAACCACAGGATTTCATTAAAGTCAAATCTAACGGTAAAGAGGATTTTCCTATTTTTCAAAAAAAAAAGGGATCCCTTCCTTTAAAGGTTTCCTTGATCTAAAAGTGAATAACCGCCTCATAAATAATATTACAACATTTGTCATTTGAAGTAACAAAAGAAAAGAAGAAATGTTATGGAGCTATCTTAAAAATGTGACATTTTATGAATTCTTTGTGGCATTACAGTTTAAAGTCAATTTATGTATCAATAAATAAAATATTACAAAAAAATACGAAGTGAAAGAGAATTCTTACAAACTTTTGAGAAATTTTTTTCCAGCAGTTTTCAAAGTACAAACATCCAACATCGCCTAAGACATTTTAGTTCCAAACAAAGGCACAAATCCATTTACTAGATCCCAAAGCTAGATCCCAAAGTTTCTAGAACTCATCAAACAGCCAACATTTTACATTTGGCCTTGGGGACCCCAAATTTTCAAAACCCTATACATACAACGGTGATTCCAATCCAAAATCCAAGCCCTGGGCCCTAGGCCATATCTACTATTTTGTGTTTTGTCCGCTGTGTCACCGTCGCTCATGGACCATCCAATCCAAACGCGTCACGTTAAACCTTCTGGCTTCTGCACGGAAAAGGATTATTTGCTCTTTCATTTCCGGTGTCTTTCCGTACCCTCTTATTTTTTTATAGAGATAATAAGACAAAAATAAATAGTAATATAAAATATTAACGTGAGTTAACCGTGATCACATAAACAGAAAGGCACCGAAAATGAAAGGGCAGACAATCCTTATCCCTTCCTCACAAGAATTAATTGACCTTTCACTCACCACAGGTCAGGTTAGTGAAAATTTGAGGGTCCCATGCGGGAAGTGATTAACGTTTAAATTAGGAGGGGGATGCAAGTGGGCCTTTACCATGATAAGTGTTGCCCGTTCTTTCAAACCCCGTTAGTTTATAATCTAACATCTTACAAACCCACGGTATAAGTGGACAAATCTATTGTTTGATAAAAAAATAAAATAAAATAAAAAATTAGGACGGGGATAATACTAGAAACATAAAATTTTTAAATCGAATTTCGTAAACTAAATAATGTGGATGTTGAAGATTGATTTTTTTTTTTCTTTTTTCTAACAAACATATTATCTACTCTAAGGAGTGCTAGAGTGGGTTAAGCCTCACAATAGGCTAACAATAATGTGGTTCAAATTCACTTTTAGCGAGAATCGAACTTAAGACTTTCATTTACAAGTGAAGATAATACTACTAGAACGTAATGTTTATTATTACTTAAGTGTTGATTAGCAACTCAGTACTATGGTCTGATGATATTTCTCTTCACTTGGAAGTCAGAGGTTTTAGGTTCGAATCCCCTTCCCTTAGTGTAAAAATATCGATTTACTAAAAAAAAGTGTTTATTTCTTATTAATGATACATCATTTGATTTGTAAATTTAATTTAAAATTTTCATGTCTCTAGCATTCTCTTGGAGGGGATTCTACTTTCAAACTGGAAGGGATCAAATTTTGTAACCTTTCTCAATAATGCTGTGCCTGCCACTACCCTGGATTTTTATTTAATTATTGTTAATCAGTTTATGTGTTTTATTTCTCCCCCAATTGGTCAAGGTCTTTATGAATTATGGGTGTATTGACAATGTGGGCACCGGCACGGCACACCCCACAACCCCCACACCCCAGCGCCCCAAAATGAATGGTCCTGTCCCCGTGTTCCTACAAAATAATGGAGGAAAAGCATGAGTCGCCTAAAAAGAAATATTCAAAAATTAGGTACTCTTTTATATCTTATGCTTGTTCAAAGCATAGATTCCTGTCATGGAAAATGAGAAAATATGTTTTTATACGTCCAAGAAAAAATTGAATTTTTTTCATTGAAAAAGTATATGTTACTCTGAAAAAACAAGAGCCTAATATTGTACAATTAAGTGTTGCGGCCTCTTAAGAGAATTGGGATTTATTAGGAGATTTGATGTAATTAATTACCAATTTTGAGTCATGAGGGAGGATGATTAGCAGATAAGCATAAGTTTATGAAGGAGCTCAAAAAGCGTAAATTTAACTGTAATTAGTTTTGAGGAATAAAAAGTTATGTATTAGTTTTGCTTGAGCTGTGTTTTTAGTAAGTTGTGAGCTTTGTTTATGTAATACTTGAGTTGTGCGATTTCACTTTATAGTCAATTAAGTTTCTTTTACAATTTTTAACACATACATTGATCGACAATCTTCAATGTTTATTTATTCTAAACCTTACTTATTCGTAACTTATACAAGATAATGACATTGAAACATACAAGTTACTTGATGAGTGAATTGAGTAGACAAATCTACCACTAACATGAATGGTAAACAAGTTTTTTATTTTATTTTTTATTTTACCATTATTAAGGAAAGAGATGGAAGGTTGGAAACTTTTATAATAATTTTGATGGTGGAAATTTTTTCAAAAAAAAAAAGGTATAACTCAAAGATTAGGAACAAAATATGTACTTTTTTGGAGTGCAAAAGGCAACCCCCAACAATGAGGCCACAAAACATGGTAGAGAAGGCCGGCGTATTAATTCAGTTAATTAACTTTTTCCCTCTTTATTTTATCCTTGCTCTTTACATGTGTCGCGTCCTCATTGGTCCACAGCAGCAGTAGATCCCTCCTGTTTACTCAATTAATTCTCTCCAAACCTCCACGCGTCAAAAGCAGCAGCAAGTTAAATTAATCGAACCGTACGATTTTTCGGTCGAATAATCGAACCGTACGTTGTGTGGCAGTTTGAAGAGAAGATTTGGCACTCGTGTAATTACTCACCAATGCCAGGGTCAAAGTCGTTAAATAATCCCCACAGCTCGCATTGCATGCTCTTGTTCCCAAACATAGTAAAACTCACCTCCACTGTCTCTCTCTCTCTCTCTCTCTCTCTCTCTAAAACTCCACCTCCTTAGTTTGTCTCTCTAATTAGTGTGTCATTCACTTAGACGCTTCTCACACAACGCAAACTCTCTCTCCTCCCTCTCCTCTCTCTTTCTCTCTCTATAGGCGGCACCATTTCTGTCCACTCTCTTTCTCTCTCTCTCTCTCTCTCTCTCTAAACTCCCAACTCGCCCACTTTTCCCACATCTGCCTCCACATTCCACAAAAACCAAACACAACCACCGCATTCATGGCAGAGGTCACAAAGCAGCAGCACCTCCCCATCAACGGCGGAACTCTGATCTCTGACCTCAAGAGCCTCTTCTCTCTCTTCAAAACCAGAAGAACTGCGGCTTTTGCATATGGCTTCATGTTTGCTTTCGTCGCCTTTACTGTTTTCTTGGCCTTCAGTCCGTCACCCAACTACACTTATCCATGGTTCACTAACATTTTCAGTACTTCCACTTCTACTACCTCCACTACTGGTTCCAGTTCTTCGTTTTCCTCCGTCTTCTTCCCCAATGGTACTTCTTCATCTCCGCCGCAGCAAAATCAATCCTTTTTTTCTCCTCCGTCGCAAACAGAGCCGTCTAGATCTGCTAACACCACCGCCGCCGCCGCTCCCGCTGCGGCACAATCTGCCTCTGTGAATAAACAACCGCCTGTTTTGACAAACCAAACGCAACCCACAATTTTGAACCCAAATCAGACCTCAATCGTCGAGCCAAAATCTCTAGTCACACCCAAGAATAGTACTACTTCACCCGCACCGACAACCCTTTCGAAAAACCAGACTGGCAGCACCCACAATTCTGATAAGGCCACGGTTTTTACGGCCAATCAAACGGGAATCACCGCCCCCAAAACCCCGGTGGCTGGGAACGGAAGCTCCGATTTGGTACCGAAATCGGGTTTGGAGGACAAGAGCGTTGCAGAGAAGGGTGTGGAGAAGAATATAACTGCTTCCCTGTTGAATAAACAGAGCAATGAAACGAAGTCCGGCGTGTCGGTGGAGCAGAGGAAGCCGGGGAGTGATGATTTGGTGAAGTCTTTGATGAATTGTGAGATGTTACATGGAGAGTGGGTGAGGGACGATTCATACCCGCTGTACAAACCGGGTTCTTGTCCTCTGATAGATGAACAATTCAACTGTATTCTCAATGGTAGGCCTGATAAGGATTATCAGAAATACAAATGGAAGCCTAAGGATTGCACCTTACCAAGGTATGTGATCAATTTGTAACTTTACATGTTGGAAGTTTGATTTTTTGACCATTTTTTGAGTTTGAATAATATGGTATTTGAATTGCGTTTTGATCTACTAGAGACGCTTGTTGGGTAACTAGGTTTTGATTAATCGAAATTCATGTTGATCTGTTGTCGATTTTCGGCTTTAGGTATTGGAAATTTGGTTCTGGTTTTAGCATTGAAAATGATCCATGACTCAGCCTTATAAGGGTTTTGCTTGACGAAGACTTATTAATATGAAATGGTTTTTATGACCAGGTTGGACGGAAGTCATATGTTGGAGTTGTTGAGAGGAAAGCGCCTGGTATTTGTTGGTGATTCTCTGAACAGAAATATGTGGGAATCTCTGGTTTGCATCCTCAGAAACTCAGCGAAAGATAAGAGCAAGGTTTTCGAAGCAAATGGGAGAACCCATTTTCGTGGGGAAGCTTCATACTCCTTCATATTCAAGGTAGGATAATTCGATTAAGCATTTGTTCAACTTATTCTTATATTAGATGGAAGCAACATTTCCTCAAGTTAGTGAAGCTTATGTGCTCCATTTCCTGTTTGGAACGAATGGATTGGCAGGATTATAACTGCACAGTGGAGTTTTTTGTGTCTCCCTTCTTAGTTCGAGAATGGGAAATGCCGGAAAAAGATGGATCAAAGAGAGAAACACTTCGTCTTGACTTGGTAGGGAGATCTTCTGAACTATATAAAGATGCTGATGTTGTCATCTTCAACACCGGACACTGGTGGACTCATGAGAAAACCTCCAAAGGGTGATTTTATTACTATTTTGATTCAAATTTTTTTTAGCATCTAAATTTGTTGTTTAAACTCTGGCCATTGGAACTAAAGTAGCATAAAATTTGCAGGAAAGACTATTACCAAGAAGGTAGCCATGTTTATGGTGAACTGAATGTTCTTGAGGCGTTTCGGAAAGCATTAACTACATGGGCTAGATGGGTTGATGCCAAAGTTGATCCGAAGAAAAGTATCGTCTTCTTTCGGGGCTATTCTGCTTCCCATTTCAGGTAAACTTGATGCAATCATAGTTTAACCTGGATAGTGTAGTGATAATGCGTTGCAGTATATCTTGCCTTCTATGATTTGGTTCAACTTCAAACTAAAGAGATTAGGCATTCTTATTTTCATGCCGATGCTTAATTGCTTATGATATTTCATCAACATTACCAATTGAAAAGTAAAGAAATGTGCATGAATATGTTCATTGCTGTCTCCTTCGAGATTTGTTAAAATTAAGTGACTCTTCAAGCTTTACGTACATGAAAATAATGGAGATTTGTATTTATTTTTCATCCTACAGTGGTGGGCAGTGGAATTCTGGTGGCCAATGTGACAGTGAGACAGTTCCCATCTTCAATGAGTCGTATCTGAGGCCGTACCTGCCCAAAATGGTGGTACTGGAGAAGGTGTTGAGAAACATGAAAACCCATGTCACATATCTCAATATTACAAGAATGACAGATTTTCGGAAGGATGGCCACCCATCAATCTACCGGAAGCAAAAACTGTCCGAGGAAGAAAGGAGATCACCTACAAGCTTCCAAGACTGCAGCCATTGGTGCCTTCCTGGTGTTCCAGACGCTTGGAATGAGGTTCTCTATGCCGAGCTCCTGGTAAAGCTGTACCAAAATAAGCAGCAGCTACTGCAACAGCAGAAGAAGAGAGCATAGGTAAAAAGTTACAAAACTTAAAAAAACCACATTCATACATACTCAAACTTTTGAGTGATCTAAATCACACTCAGCAGTATACTCTCTTTTTCCTACCCTTTTTCGACATTATCGATATAAAAGCATCAAAGCATCCGAGGAAGAGTAACTTATTGCACAAATTATGTGATCAAAATACCAAACTTATGTATTTATATGAATGAAGAGAGCAAAGGGAAGAGTGAAGAGGAGGGTAGGGAGTTATTTTTGCCAGTGATGCAATTTTCACTTGTAAATTTCTTTCATTTAGCCTTAAAAAATCACAGGCTTGGAGAATTGTACATGTCTATACCCTATTAATTATTTAGTTTATTTTATTTTAATAATCTTGCTTATTCTTCATGTCATCCCTTATAACTAGTGAAATGAAACCCGTCCACTCTTTTTCTCGCCCTACACCTCCTGTTTAATTTTGTTCGTTTTTATCTTGTTTTTATATATTTTTCCCATTTTGTTTTTTATAGATTTAGCATGTCCGTGATGGATGTGATTGTTTGTATCTTAAAGTTGCAGTGTGTTTACTGCTTTTGAAGAGGACATATGATATATAATTAATCTGTTAATACGTAGTTAAATAGTTGATTAGGTTTATGCTCAAGAACTTTTCCTAACATGTCACATGGGATGTTTAACCATAGATCAACATTGTCGTCAGGCAATTTAGGTTTCATGTTTGAAATCTAATTTCTTAGCGGTTGACACGTCTAATTAGTAATTATATTGTAGCTACCATTGACCACCAGTGTACGCGACAAATCATCTGGCTTCAACAAATATTAAGAATAATTTTCAACCTAATTAATGTTATTAATTTTATATTAACAGAACGGCCATGGTGGCTTTGTATATCTTCCCTCCCTTTTCTCTCTCGCACATGCCCAAAGTTCCATCTCGCCGCCCCAAACTACTCCTTTTGGTTGGGTCAGCGGCAACCTCCTTGTTATTGCTTTTTCCTCTTTTCTTCCGTCGCCCATGGCTGTCAGTTCGGGCGGTCACGACTTGATTTCCTAGCACTTTTTGCCGCTTCGTGGCATTCTTCCTGCAATCCTCCTCTTTCAAACCCTATCACTCATCTTCTTCCATCTTCTTCATTTACTCCTTCTCAAAGCTAGAAGCAGCACACCTGTTTTAGTCGTCGAATCTAAACCTTCCCTGCACGGCTCCGCACCGAGCTGACATGCTGAAAATTGGGGCCAAGCCCAAAGCGAGGGTGTTTTAGAAGCCCCCTTAGCCCCATGTCCTTCCCTGTTGTTTCGGTTTTTTACTGTACTTGCTCGGGCATGTGTTAGTGGTTCATATGTGGTGTCTCTTCTCCAATGTGACGGTTTTGGTGCTAAAACTTGGTTGGATAGATCACTTTGGTGTGGGTTATAAAATGTTGTGATGCAATGCCTTTGTCGACTTCAAAGCGGAGTTGGTTTTCTACGAGCAACTACCCACGTGGCCGCTGGCAAGGTGGTATTTTTGGCGGCAATGGCCGCGTTTTGTGGATAAAATTTAGGATTTTTATTTTATTTTATTGTTTTACCTTTTCGTTGAATGGGCTTTGGCTATCTCCAATTTTATTGGGCTTATACGCGGTAACTGAAATTGAGTCTCTGTCTTCAATTTTGCACACCTCTTGGTCGTAATTTGTTTTATTCTTTTCACAACAATAACGCCGCGGCTGAAAGATTTTTGGCTAATTCACATTCTGATCTAGATAATCATAACCAGGTCATTCGTTAGTGTCTAACACTTCATCTGTGTGTTGCCACTTAGTACTATTATCTAATAGTATTCCCCTTTACTTGTAAGTGAGAGGTAAATTCGATTCTCGTCAAAGACGAATACCACATTATTGCTAACTCATTGTAAAGTTAAGCTCATCATTTCCCCTTTAGTATAAATAATATTGTTTGTTAAAAAAAAACTCTTCATTTGTATGCTTGAAAATTATAAAATATTAAATTTTAGTACGAGTACGATAGCAACAGTCACTCATGGCAACGGGCCTATGGACTATAGAGCTTCATGGCACAGTGGGTCTTGTTAACAAAACCATAGGGCCATTACTCGAAATTCTAGCAGATTTGGTTAGTCTGTAGTCAGCTTTGCTAGCCATGCAGGAGTTTAAATGGAGAGAAGATCTTCGTCAGGTTCTTTTTGTGAGGATTTCAAAGATCCTTCAATTAAATCCATTTATCGTATATTATACGGTCAGTTTTCATCAGGTATTGTTTATATTCAATTTTAAATAAAAAAATTTACAATGATTTCTGATCGTATGATGTACGATAAACAAATGTGAGTTGGGGATCCTCACAAAGAGAATCCGGTGAGAATCCTCATTTGTTTAAATGCATCCAAATCCAATAAGAAACGTAAATAGGAAGATATGTTTGCATCTAGAGACTAGATTTGGTGTAGAATTAATCAATTGAGATCCATATTATGTTTCCTATTCTTAATTAATGACAAGCAATGCCACCAAAAAACGAGTACTCATTCGTCACTAGAAAGCGATGAGTAAATCCTTAAATGTGTTACACTTCTCAGCAACAATCAACAAGTTAAGAATGAGTTTGATAATTATTTCGTTTTCAGTTTTAATTTTGTTTACACTTAAAAATAAATAAAAACTGGTTTAATAACTATTATCAATGCAAGCCACTTTTTGTTGAATTTTATAAATTCGTCTTGATTTTAATTTTTTGCTAAAATTGAAAAGTGAATTAGTTATTTAAAAAAACCCTAATGATTGAACATGCCCATTGACGGAGCTACTATAAGCTCAATTTGTGGTGTTTGGGGGGGGGGGGGGGGGGGGGGGTGGTGGGGGTGAGAACACAGATGCCCCACTCTTTTTTTTTTTTTTAACACCTCACCCAGGATTAATGACTACCCCCACTGCCCACATACAAAGATTCAAAAGAAATTATAGAATGATTGTGAAATTAGATGGAAGATAAATATGAATGTTCACATGATTACATACAAAGGTAGATGTATTTGATGATATTGATGGATTGTCTTCAATAGCCTAAACTACCGAGTAGTCCGACTTTTATCCATATTCATTAGATCTTTTTTATCACTGTACTATTTGAACATGCCCCTATTCAACAAAATCTCTTGCTCGTCCCTGGACCTACCCAAAAGTCCTCATACTACCGGTCTTCATGAATCAATAGTCATGCTTTGTTTGTCTTGTAATTCAACCTCAGAGATAAGGTGTTTGACTTGTAATATAACCCTAAATGTCCATGCCGACTATCATATCGTCCTTGCTAGCATTCAGTATGGACTTTGCTGAGCACATCATTTACAGCTAGCTATGATTTTCCTTCATTCACGTATCAATTTAGTCACCCATCCAACAGCGGTTGAACCAAATTTCAGCGAAAATATGTTTTCCACGTTTAACTTGCTTTTCAAGCATTATTATATGCGGTATTATATGATCAATTTCGATTGATTTCTCCATGTTCGTATGCCTAACTTTCCTTGTTTAATTCTTCAATCATTTTTGGGTTTCCTGCATATTTACGGGACTTGTATGTTTAATTCACACAATACTTTCAACCTCTCCATCAATCTTTCTTCTTGCAGGTTTTGCCCGTTTGTCGTAGACGCCACTAAACTCGGGAAGAAAATTTCAGTGCAGGTAAATGTCACATCACCAAGTGACGGAGTCATAAACCCATTGCAGGAGAGGCTATTATTTCAAATGAAATAAATTAGAAAAAATAGTTACAAGTATAATTAGTTGGAGAACAATCAAAGGTTTTATTTTTTACTTTGTATTGTCAGAAAATTTCAATCAAGCAAGTTGATGAAGCTGTAAAATTTGTATTGAGATGATTATATCAAAAGAAACAAGCTTGTTTCGAGCTTTAATAAAAAATGGTTAATTAGATTCGAACAAAAATTTAAGATCATGACTAACTTTTTTCTCTAGATTATATGGATCTTGTATTATATGAATTGACAAGAAAAAGTTGGTTTAAAAAAATCAAAAGCTTGTTGGTATCAGAAGGCTTATATGGTAAAATAAAAGGCTAGTTATAGAATGATTTTAAGTCTCAAACCACTTGATGGAAACTTTAATCTTTTGCTCCACAAATGAACCATATACTTTTTATTATTTAAGCTAGCAGACATCATATATAAATGGATGAAATTTCAGAATGACCTCCATGTGGCTCCACCACTGCACATCACTATATAGTGTTATTAAAATATTTGTTAATTATAACACGTGTATTGATTCTTTAATACTATATATTCTCATGTCCATTAAGTATTAGTTTTGTAGCTCACTTATATTATTAAACATTTATGTATTAGTAACACTACGTAGTAGTGTGATGGATATCGTCAACCAAACTACAAATTCCATATAGTTTTCTTCGATCAGGGGGCTCAATGTGCTGAGGAGGGTGTTTTTTTTTTCATCTACTCACAACAAAATTATGATACTCATGTAATTGTTTCATCCTTATCCCCAACATATTGACCGAGAAAGAAATCTTTATCCTCCAATAAACCATCAATGACAAAAAGGTGTTGATTGATATAAATGTAAAAATGGAATGAGAGAAAACAAGAGAGCATGAATATTCTAAAAAAGGAAAATAAATAACACTTAATTGTAGTAATGCTGGTCTTTGAACTTTACCTCTAATTTAGTCTATAAATTCTCATATTAATTTTATAGTTCTTAAAATTAACAATGTGCTGCACCATTGATACTTTTCACTAACGCCGTCTTTCTTTTTCGTTAAATCTAGGGATGTCTTAGAAATGTCAATTTAAAACTTCAAAAAAACAATAGAAGAAGATAAAAAAACAAATGAAAATTAATAAATTAATATCTAAAACTTAAAAGAAAATGAAATTTGAACCAAAAATACAAAATGAAAATGTTTGTACTTTAGCAACTTGTAAATATTAGGCAATGATTTTTCAACGTTGATAGGAAATCGAATTGTGGTTGAACTTAAACAACTATCAAATCACGTATTGAACTACAAAAAAATTTCCCATGTATTCAATTTCTTACACAAAAAAAAAAAAAAAAAGATTTTTTTAGGTTTTTTCTTTCTCATTTTTCAATTCATTTTTAAATTTATTTTTAGTGATGTGTGATGACCGGTCCCGAATTATTATATATTTTCTCCCTGAGAGTGTAAAATGACAATAGTGCCCTCGTGGTTTAGTGACGTGGATGTACGTATTCAGATTTAAATTGATTTTCTCGCTGACGTAATTAAATCGTACTCGGCGTCACGAGTGCGTTGATGTAAATTAGGGTCGAATAGGTTCCTTAACGAAAATGTTACGATGATTTTAGAGCGAGACTTGGTAGAAATATTATTTTGGGCTGGTTTTATTTATGTTTGGCCACATTTCTCGATTCTTCTATGTCCGTACACCCAAAACCCTCACACTTACACACCCACTTTCATCAAAATGCCTCAGATCGAACATAAACTGGTCATCATTGTATTCCTCGTGACCTCACGAGTCTAACTATACTATTAGTTTGAAGATTAGACGTCGAGAACTCGAGAAACCCGAGTTTTGGCGAGGGGTCCAATTTCCTCTGACGTGATCGCGAAGGATTTATCTGGTTTTGAGACTCAAGAAGGTACTCATCTAACTTCCCTAGTATTTTGGAACAATTTTGGAGTGGTTTGAACGTCGAAACACTCGGGTTCGCGAAGTTGCAAATTTAGACGAATTTTCCAAGCTTTATTCTGATCTCTTCCTATTGATTTTAGGACCCTTAACATGTAAGGTTATGTTCTACTAATCGAGGGTTTCAAATTCATAGAAAATTTATGAATTTTGGTGGAGAAATAACAAAGATATTGAAGTTTGAAATTTCTCCAGTTTCTGGCGTAATAGATGGTGGCTGGTGGCGGCTCTGGTGAAGCCACCGGAGAAGGAAGGGAATATTCCGTCAACTTTGACGGAATATCCTGATGACGTCAGGTAACTCCGTTAGGATTTAACGGAATATTCTTTAACACCATTAGGGATTCCGTCAGTGTGCCAGGCATATGCATGCACATGGCTGGCGCGCAAGGGCGCATGTGACATCCAAAAAATTTTCTAAAAATATGGGGGTGTTCGTGTTGTCAAGTAGATCATTTTGGTATATTCAAACACCTCATTTGAGAAGCGTATGAGAAGTTATTCCTAAGGTTTGTGCATGTGCTTTAAAATTAATGTAAAATTAGTTATTTCGCATATAGGTGAGACGTACCTTGAGGACGAGCGTAGACAAGCGAAGCTAGGGGCTATGATCCTGCTACTTATTAGTGAGTGGGCATTTTTTTTTCTATATATATATATATGAGTTATGCTTTGAATGCCATGTCATAAATGAGTTGCATTTTGAGTATTGCATTGTTATAAAACGAGAATTATATTGTCTGATGTTGCGAAAGATTTAGGTAAGCTTCAGGTGAGTATTATGCGATTGAATGGGTTGTGTTGTATTTGTATGCATATATTTATTTAGAGCTCATTATGGCTACACCCGTATCACACGCTCACCTTGGATCCGAGTCTAGTGCTAGCCTGTCATACATACCAGAATAGGTGGTTCTGACTCGTAGGTGACCCGCGATTTATCGCACAGCTTTCATGTGATCGTAGCACTTGAGTGTACATATTTATACCTGGCCTGTCGTACAAGTCACATCAGGTGACTTCGACTCGTGTGCTAGCCTAGGTTGATGAGCTATAGTTCCAGTCGTATAGGTCACATTAGGTGACTCCAATTAGCATGTTATTTTACATTGATTCTACACCTGGCTTGCAAGATTTAAACGTTATGACATGGTATATTTTGGGTTTCACTGCTCTTGTGCGTTGTTTTATATATATGTAGTATTATTTTCTGGAAACTATACGGGTTTTACAGTGAGGGGTTATTATGTTCAAAAAAAGATAAATGTATTTTCAAACGCTTTGTTTTTGCCCACTCACCCTTCTGTTTTGTGCCCCTCCAGGTTCTCGGTAGCTGATCATCTTTGGTGGCTTACGAGGACTTCCGGGCGGTTCTGACATTTCCATAAATAAGTTTGTAGCTTGACTGAGTTACTTGCACACACTTGGTATTATCTTTAGTCTAGCTAAGTTTTAGTTGGTTTTTATTAATTCACCTTTTCTTATTATCGTATACACTTCTGTTGCACACTTGGTTACGTCACCTTCACATGACAGTCAGCATGTCTCGACTTCGGTCGGGGTGTGTCAGATGTGCAATGAAATTTGTAATATATCCCTAAATTTAATTGGAAAATAGATGGCGGTTAGTGAAAAAAATCAATGGTATAACACATTATTAAGTTTAAGATTAAAAAATCTAATATGAGAGTTTAAAGACTAAAATTAAACTAGGAGTAAAATTCAAATACCATGGCTACTATTAAGCCAATAAATAGAGAGAGAGAGAGAGAGAGAGAGAGAGAGAGAGAGAGAGAGAGAGAGAGAGAGAGAGAGAGAGAGAGAGAGAGAGAGCATGAATAACACATGTAGTGGCTTTGTTTGTGGCAAAGGAAGGGGGCTTTCATAGTTTTAATGGTCTTGAGCCCTAATGATTGTTTAATACGTTGGCTTCTGATGTAACCATCTCTATTCAAATTTAATAAAAATTTTACCTTTGGAAAGAAAAAAAAATATGAATACGTAACCATTAAGAATGATAAAATGATAAACAAAAGGATGCAACAAAAAACTTAATTGTGAAGAAAAATGAAGTTCCTTTGAACATGTTGAAAGTATGGGTGATATTGGTGTCTGGAATAATGGTTTTGCCAACGTCGTTCATATTAGAATAAATTCCTTCATTTCAATGGCATCTAATCGTCAAATAATGATTAGACAAAGCACAAGGAGAGATAGGATGACATTAAATTGACTAGTTGTAGATGAACGATTGTTATGGTTGACAAAGAATCTCATTTAGATAAAATTAAATATAATAAAGCTAACATAAAAATATTGACTGTACTGATGACTTAGCAATCAACTAATGACATAGCAAATTTACAGTTGAGGATTGATGACTTGTCATTTAGTTTGTTGGTACTGTTGTAACTAATCCAGCTTGTTAGAATTGGTTGTTAAAGTTAGTTAGCACAGATAAGTTGTATAAGCTCATATGTTGGTGTAAGATTCATTCATTCAAGTGTATCATTTTCTTCAGAAATACAAACTCTCTCTCTCAATTCATTGCTTTCATTCTTCTTCGATTATCTAGTTGTTCTACATTTCATGTTTTCTTAGTTTTGTTATGATGGTATCATCGCCAAGGTGCAATCCATGGTGTATCTTTCACTGTGTTTTCTGAAGTGATTGGTGTTCTTCGAATCCAGGGGATTGGTGATTGGTTTTTTGCATTCTTCAATGGTGCAAATTTCCAGGCGATCTTAGGTTTATAGTTTCTAATTCTACAATCTTGTAGATGAACTATTTGATAAATTTCTCAGTAAGAAAATCTTAGTCAAAATTGATGAAATTCAAGGTTGATGCCATATATGTTGAATGAAGATGGAAAGTGTTAAGAGGTTGAAAGATTACAAGGGCCGAAGCCAATCTTTCTTGCATACAAATTTTGAGTTGAGCTTTACAAATTTTTCTGGGTTTTTCTACATTTCATAAGGCCGAAGCCGGAGTGCAATGTTGATACTAATTGTTGAGTTCTTGATTTCTGTTGCAGTGTTAGGGTGTGATATTTTGATAAATCTTGAATCTTTGAAGTGTTTCTTGATAGTAAATCATGTTTGATTTAGTGAAAATTGAAGTGTTGTTAGGGATGTTAACTTTGAAAATTCAAGATGACAACTTTGTCAAATGGAGCTATTAGTTTCAATCAGTACTAAGGGGTTATGATTTGTTTGACCATTTTACTGGTGAATCACCATGCCCACCTGGATTTGTTATTGATACAGAGACAGGTGTGACAAAATAAGTTACAGTAGCATACAAGATTTGGGTGAAGAAAGATTTGGCATTGCTCAGTTTGTTGATTGCTACTTTGTCTGATGATGCGATGGAGTATGTCATTGGTTGCAAAACCTCACAAGAAGCTTGGACCTGTTTACAAGAAAGATTTGCATCCATATATGTGGTGAGGATTAATCAATTGAAGACTAAATTTTATACTTCACATAAATGTGGGGAGTCTGTTGAGAAGTTTATGCTGAAACTGAAGGGTATAAAAGATCAATTGATCTCAGTGGGAGAGAAAGTTACAGATAATGATTACATGATTGTTGTACTATCTGGATTGCCTGTGGATTTTGAAATGATCAAGACTGTGATTCTTGCTAGGGAAATAGCTATGTTTTTGAAAGACTTCAGGGCTCAATTACTTGGAGCTGAAGCACGTATTGAAACAAGAATGCACTCATTAAGTTCTTATATGGCAGCAATGATGGTACAAGGCAAATGGTCTAATTCTCATAGATACCAGGGAGGTTATGAACATGGGGAAAATTCTAATTCTAATGGGGATCAATATCATGAGAATCAATCTAATTTCCAAAGAGGGTCTGGCTATGTTGGCACTGGAAATAGATGTTTTCAGCAAAGGAATGATGAGCACAACAACTATTTTGGGAACAAAACAATTATTTAGGCAACAATAGAAGGTTCAATAATGGGAATAATAACTCAAAGCTTGAATACCAAACAGTAGCCCGGGCCTGGTCATTGCGACCCCCTTTGTGAGGGGGCACCCCTTCTCCCGAAGTTACGGGGCTATTTTGCCGAGTTCCTTAGAGAGAGTTGTCTCGCGCCCCTGGAAATGGAAATAGCAATTACTTTAGAAATGGGAAGCAATCTCAGAATGGCAACTCTTACTCTGGGAACACAAGAAGTAACTATTGGAATGAAAATACAAATTACAAGGCTTCAATTTCCTAGAATGCCAAATTTGTTCAAGAAGAGGGCACACTGCTCCAAATTGCTATACAAAGCTGACAATAGCAATACACAGTCTTCTGGTGGGTTTATAGTTTGTCAAATCTGTGGAAAAATGGGTCACATTGCATTGAAATACTATAACAGAAATAATTTCTCGTATCAAGGTACACCACCATTATCCTCATTAACTGCAATGACTGCATAGGGAAATATTGGTCAGCAAGATTCATCTGCATCAAATGATCATGGTTTCTCAGCAGCTGATACTTGGATTGTGGTCACAGGGGCCACACATCACATGACTGCTAATGTGAATGCTTTGAATCAAGCAACATCTTACATTGGAAATGAAAAGATTGTTGTGGGAAATGGTGAAAGTTTGGCTGTACAACATATTGGGTCTTCTATTATTCATATCTCATCAAGTCATTCTTTAAAATTACAAAATGTGTTGCATGTACCAATGATTACTGTAAACTTGATGTTAGTTAAGAAATTATGTAGAGACAATGCTTGTTGGTTTATATGTGATGATCTTACATTTTTTTTTATACAAGGAAAGAGTGATGGTGAAGAGTTATTCAAGATTCTAGTAAGTATATTTTCAGGATCCTTTGCTGTGAAGTTGAGTAATTGTGCTGCTTTTATGGGAAATAGAGTTCAAGAATCAGATTGGCACCAGAGACTTGGGCATCCTTCTGAGGAGATATTGAATGTAATGTTGAAAGCTTCTAATATACCATTTAGTACATATTCTAATACTTGTATTTCCATGTGTTCAGGGCAAGATGAGTAGGCAACCCTTTCCAATAAGACAAACTAGAGCTAGTAGTCTATTTGATAAAGTTCATACTGATGTATGGGTCCATCTCCAACAAAGTCTATAAAAGGGTATAGGTACTATATGAATTTTGTAAATGAATATTCAAGATTTATGTGTATTTTTCCCATGGATAATAAATCAGAAACTTTTCATATTTTTAAGTTTCATGCTTTTGTTTTGAATCAATTTGGTGTATCTATGAAGTGTTTACAATTTGATGGAGGTGGGGAATACATGAGTAAAATGTTCAATGATTTCTTGGGAAATAAAGGTATTAAACATATTGTTTCATGCCCCTATACTCCTTAACATAATGGTTTTGCTGAGAGGAAGCACATACATGTGGTGGAAATTGTAGAACATTAATGGCTGAAGCAAATTTAGAACCTAAGTTTTGGTACCATGTTTGTGCACAAGCAACTCTGTTGATCAATAGGATGCCATGTAGGGTTCTTGAAATGAAATCTTCATATCAGTGTGTGATTGGAACAATACTAGAATTGTCTCATTTTAAAGTATTTGGAAATGCTGTCTATCCCTATCTTAGACCATTAACACCAATAAGTTGCCACCCAGATTAACACATTGTCTTTTTCTGGGATATTTAGTTGGTTATAAGGGAGTAGTTTGTTACAATTTACAAACTAGAAGATTGATTTTATCAAGACATATTATACATGATGAGTCAGTTTTTCCATGTCAAAAGTCACCACTTAAAGAAGGGGTTTCAGATACACAGAAGTCTAGATATGTTCCGATATTGGTTCAACTGCTAGTTTTGGAAGATAATGGTTTAGTATCTACTTCAAATTCTAGCTCAACTCAAGACACTCAACATAGTTTGGTACACATAAATGCAGATCAGTATATACCTGAAATTGGGAATTCTAGTTCTTCAAGTTTGTCACACTCAACAACATTTGAAACACCTCATCATTATCACTCTACTCCAACTTCTGTCTCATCACCCTTGTTACATGTCCATCATAGCTCCCAATTAAAGGTACTTCTTCCTATCTCATCTCAGGATACTATAAATCCTAGAATTTCTACATCTATGATAAATTCAGTTTCTCAGCATCCTATGGTAACAAGGTTGAAGAGTGGAACAATTGAAAAGAGAAATTATGTAGCATATTTGGCCACATTCCTTGAATTACAAACATTGTAATTAACAAAAGATGAACCATTTTCTGGAGGTTTCTCTTTTGTTACTCAAGTCACTGATATTGCAGAACCATTAAGTTTTAGAAAAGCATCAAGCATACCCCAATGGCAGCAAGCTTTGCAAAAGGAATATGATTCTTTGAGAGCACAAGGAATATGGCAGTTGGTTCCTACACCTAATGACAGATCAATAGTGGGAAGTAAGTGGGTTTACAAGGTGAAAAAGAATCCATATGGGAGTATATCAAGGTATAAGGCTAGACTGGTTGTACAAGGTTTTTCTCAGGAGCATGAAGTGGATTATTCTGAAACTTTTAGTCTTGTTGTGAGACATACAACAATGAGAATCATTTTATCTCTTGATGCAATGAATCGTTGGGATTTAAAACAAATGGACATCAAAAATGCATTCCACCATGATGATTTACAAAATGAGGTCTATCTGATTTACAAAAAGAGGTCTATTTGAAACAGCCACAAGGCTTTGTTGATTCTTCACATCCCAATCATGTATGCAAATTAATCAAGTCCCTATATGGTCTAAAACAGGCACCAAGGGCTTGGAATTCGAAATTCACTAGCTATTTGGTTGTAATGGGGTTCACAGCTTCACTGTCAGATACAAGTTTGTTCATGAAAAAGGATGATGATGATATTGTGATCTTATTGCTTTATGTCGATGACATTATACTCACATGTTCCAACACTTCATAGATCAATAAAGTAGTGCAAGAATTGTCTAAAGTATTCGATTTGAAAGATCTTAGGAGACTTACATTCTTTATGGGATTACAGGTTCATTACAGGGATAATGGAGATATCCTTGTAAATCAAACAAAGTATATCAAGGATCTTATACACAAAGCAGGTTTAGAGTCTTGTAAACCTACAACAACTTCTTGCAAGCCTCACAATTCAATGCTTATGACAGAAGGCAAACCACTGTCTGATCCTAGTATCTAGAGAAATATTGTGGGGTCTCTTCAATATTTGACATTCACAAGGCTAGATATAGCCTTTGTAGTGAATTATGTACGCCAATTCATGACTTCACCAACTGATGTACATATAGCAGCAGTGAAACGAATTCTCAGATACTTGCAAGGTACAATTCAAGCTGGTATTTGTTATTCAGCAACTGCAGAAGTAAGTTTGAATGCCTTTTCAGATGTAGATTATGCTACAGACCTTAATACAAGGAGGTCATTGACATGTTATGAGGTATTTCTTGGAAGCAAGCCTATTTCTTGGCAGTCTAAGAAACAAAATTCAGTTTCAAGAAGCTCCACAAAAGTTGATTATAAAACATTAGCTCATACAGCTGCAGATATTACTTGGGAGAGATATATTCTGAAAGATTTGAATGTATTTCTACCTCATCCACCTATGATACATTGTGATAACATGTATGCGATATCATTAAGTGCCAATCCTGTTTTTCATTCGAGAATCAAACATTTAGACACAGATAATCAAGGTTAGATGAAGATCTAAGTACCAAAATAAAAAAGAGGATTATGAAGAGTACATCTTCATCGAATTTACTAGATTTGACTAGATATAATAGTACGAGGACCCTTGCAAACCTAGAGGGGACGACAAAAGATCACAACAGAAATACAAGCAGAAATGCTTAAGTTTATTCTGTCAATTGGAATTCACGGTGGGGAGAAGATCTAAGTTCTGAGTGATTGATTTTTGGATCGGCGGGCTCGTTGTGGGGCCCTACTCTAATGGAAGCTTGGCAATAAGATTTAAGCAGAAAGACACAAGGATTTTCTACATGCGGAACTTACAAAATGATAAAAACTGGGCACTACTATTTATCTACGTGCAAAAAAAAATTTGCAAAATAGAAGTGGATTATGGCTGCTTTGAGATAGATATATTTGTGTTTAAAGAGTGAAATTAAGAATGTAAATGAATTTTTGACGTCTCTTATAATAATGTAGAAAGAATTAATGTTAGTTCTTAGGCCGAAAAAAAAAAATAAATAAATAAAACTTGCAGAAGGGTTCATATTTTTATTCTTAGCTTTTATCTTCTAATACTCTTTGTTTTTTCCTACTACCATCGAATTGAAGTGTTAGAGTTTTAGACAAAAGCATAAATAGTAGCCCTGATGTATACGCTATGCTCTTCATTTGAATTGTGTTGTATCTTAATCTATTGTGTGATGACTATACCGTAAAAAATTAAGGCAATTTATGTCTCTTGCTAAAAATGTGATATAAACATGCCTGATTAAATGAACTTGATTTGTATTCATAGCTCATTCAGATGCAAGCTCAAGGAGTGTTGATTGTTGATGCACAAAATCAGTGAGACTTTGGAACAACGTAAAGTGTGAAGTTTGTGATATATATTCGCTCGCGGTTGCTTTGGTCACCTAGTGACGGTAATATGTAAAGAGATAGAAATAGAGAAGCAAACACAAGATGTACGTCGTTCACCCTAAGTCTGGCTACGTCCATGAAGTAGAGGAGTTCTCATTAATGGTGAAGGGTTTTCACATATACATAAGTTTATGCATAATCATCATTAGTGGGTTCTAATAAATAGTTTAAGTACAATGATGTCATCAGGGCTTAATTGTAGGAGAATGGTCTTCTTTTATAGTTGAGGAGAGTCTTCAGCTTTTGTCCACGATTGATGTAGGACTCTATGAGTTTTATTCTGATGTTGACATGTGTCATGCTGTGATTAGTCTCCTGGTTGGAGGAAAACTCTTGTGCTTCGACATGGGTGCCTGAGCATGAACCTCTCAATGGGTCCTTGAAGGTATGAAGTTGACCGGTGCTTGGTAGTTTCGAAATTGGTCAAGTATGGCATAAACATTGATAAAAATAAAAATAAAAAATAAAAATAAAAATAAAAAATTGTATCAAAATTATCGAAACTAAATTTTTATGCAGGATATCAACACTAATAATCTTTATACATGAACAAATGTTTGAATAAATCTTCACCAAAGTGGGAATTATTAGGAATTTTTGTTTAAGGGATTCTTAATTGAATTTTGTGAGTGACAGTTCATTGCATGAGACCAATCTTTCAAAAGAGAGAAATAATGAATGGCTTGAACTATGATTTAGTGTACAGTATTTTATAAAAGTTTTAAGCAAACTTTGTTCCCTTGTCCAAAGACATGATTTGAGTTGTAACTTGAAATTTTTGTGAAATAGCTATGCAAATAAGGATGCATGATTAAGATTGCATATAACTGATATTTTATGTGTCTTGCCCAAAGGTGTCACATAAAATTGCATGTCATGGTTATTCACTGAATAACTAGTTTATCTGCATAGGGCAAAATTGAGGCTTCGTTGGAAGCATTAGGCAAACTCATTGGAGTTTGATAAAGGATTGAATATGATTGTATCATATTTTGATGTTGTTTCATGTGAGAGGAATGCATGAATGGTTTGAGATGTTTTCAGGGTATAACATTTTTAAGAGAATTAAGTTGACTGTTTTCTTGTCCAAAGATTTAAAATATCAGTTGTCTTCTTAATCTTTTATGTGGTTGTTATACAATAAGGTTACATAATCAATTATCAAATAGTGCTTGTTTATGTTTCTTGTCCAAAGGTGTAACATAAACATGCATGAATGATGAACATGAAAGATTTGTATGTGAAGGAAGAAGTGAGAAAATGATCGATAATGATTGAATACATTGATAAAAAAAAAATCAATGGTTGCTGATCCACTCACGAAACCATTGCCTCTAGAGTGTTCAAAGAACCTGTCACAAGGATGGGGCTCGAATCCTTGGAGTCCTATGAAATGTGGGAGTAAGAAATGTGCGTTTACATATATATGTTTGCATGCTTATATGTGTATTTATGTATGCATGCATGTCATTTCGATTAAGTTCTAGTTCCTAGAATCTGTCAATTTAAATTGGACCTATTGGATTGTATGCATCATTTAATCTTAGTGATTAATCATATTGCAAAACTTATGTCAATAAAATTTGATGTGAGCAATTGATAGGTTGAAATCCAGTAATTGGAGACGTGGTTGTCCAAAGACAATCAAAGAACATGACATCATACAGATTAGTTTTGAATGTTTGTAATTTCAGAGTGCATGTGCCAATCAGCTGCATATGATTTTCTGGAGTTCAATGTTTGAACTGATCCTGGTAGATGTGAGGATGCTGGAAGCGTAAAGACTCAATGCGATCACTAAAGAATCAGTGTTGTAATCGGCATATTATTTCAATACAATGATTAGTTTACGTTCAAGTGGGAGAATGTAAGAAACCTAATTGGACTAAATTAAATTGTATATAAGGAAGAAATGCAGTTGCCAATTGTCAACTGGTGGGAGTTGTAAACGTGTAAAACTGCTTCCTATAATCAAGGAATATGTGGTGATTGTGATCAGGAAACAACTTGCAATCCGAAACTACAAATAACTGTAAAGAACCAATACTCCACGATAGATGGAAATTGGCAAAGGTTATACTTATAAAAGGACTCCCTCCTCGCAAAGAAAAGGTTCTAAGTTAAGGGTTCTATCACCATCAGAACATTGAGTCTCGAGTGAGTAGAAGACTTCCTTTTGCTAAGATAATGACTGCTCCAAGTAAGTCTCTTTACTTCTGTATTGATAGTGATCTAGATAGCATGCTAACATTATTTGGGTTGAGTCTTACACTGAGATGATGGAAAGCGAGACTATTGCTCAGTGAAAATTCGGGCAGAGGTCCTGAGCTCCAAAAAGATGATGAAAAGTTGCACGAGACTATTGCTCTTTAGTTTGAAAAACCTCCCTCTTTGTTTTACATGGGGACTGTAATCTAATTGGATCGTAATTTTGACATTCATCATTTTCTTCTACCCATTGATCATTTGTGTTCCCTTATAGATTTTCTTTTGATTAATTCTTTCTTAACGTATCATAAAAAATGCGTGAGAAGAAAATAGAAATGCCTAAACTGCATCCGATTATTGTCCCCAGTAAGATGTCTTCTCGAAGGACATGCTAAGCCAAAATCTTCCACAAACATGAAAATACTTGTACGTGCAGTCATCATATCTCAAAGCAAGATCTTTCATATATTTGTTAACTGTCTGGCAAAGGAAATCTTCGGTTATTTATTGATCTCATGCAAGTGATCAATGGGAAAACGTGGAGCCATAAATGTAACATATAAATGAAAGAGAAATGTGCGATCCTCTCAAAGAGCAACTCTCTATGGACTCTTTGGTTCCACCTCTAACACAAATGCGTCAGCATCCAGCGCATTTATCCACTCAGTGAACAGTGATAGACCCCAATAAATAGTAATAGGCCAAATGCATCTCCACCCCTAACAAAAAATAGCCTAGTCCATTTTATTAAAATATGATTAAACAAAATGCATCTACAATTAGACATTTAAAATAATGACCTTTTTCCCCCTCATTTGACTGGTTCTCTCTCTCTTTCCCTCTCTCTATCTATTTTCTCTCCCTCTCTCTCTCTTTTCCAGCTCACTCCCGTGAGCTCTCCTTCTCCTTCCTCTTCAAAACCTTCAACAAATCAAACACAAAATATTATTTTTGTAATCCCTGGAGCTCAAGGAACCCAACCATGGCCTTGCATACGGCATCGGTGCATGGTGCGAGGTCCTACCATTGAAGTCGAGAGCTTGAGCTCTCAATCTCTAACCCAGGTGATGTTTCTACCATTGTATTGTGTTCTTGAGCTTTAAATCATGTTGTGTTGCAATTTTTGTGGTTAATTCAAGGGCTTAATTCCCCGCATGTGATTCCGACAAAGGAAAACGGACAAACTCCGACGAGTTCAAGGTCCAATTCTTGGTGAAATCTCGCATTTCACCTGAGTAAGTTCTCAATCCTATTCTTATGGTTTCTAACTAATAAATCATGTTGGAAACCTTTGCGTTGATGCAAACATTCTGTCGATGCATTTTTTTTCAGATTTTCCGACGAACTCAAGCCATCACTTTTAGGCGATTTGCCTTCTCCCTCTATGGCTCTTTCCCTCCCGATACCCTATCCTTCCTCGATCAGCTCCACTCCTCAACCTCCACAACAACTCCCTCTCTGGCGCAAAAACAAGAAAGAAAAAAAAAAGACTGACGTCAACCTGCGTCATGTAAGTTGTCCCATGGGCCGATCTCTTGCCTGGCTTGGGCTGGGCTGGAGTGCAAAGCCTGGGTGCAAGGCCTTTTTTTTTGCTGGGTACCGGCCTATCAGTTCCCCGGTGGAACTGCTCTCACATAACATAAATTCTCGTACTAATATTATAAAACAATCCATAGAATCTCACTTTTGTGTGAATCACCTTAGCATTTCTCTCATTGGAAAACGATCATAACAAATATATAGAATTCCCTGTCAAAACACCATAAAATAACCCAATACCAACAAAAAATGCTTTTCTAGCAAAACCGTTTCTAGTTTCCTCTTCAATAACCAAAATATACCATATCACCCTTTCAGTCTCTGGCTTCTAAAAGTTATAAGAAAGAAACCACGGAGACAAAGATTGGGACAACCACAACTAAAATAATAAAGAGAACAAAAGAAAAAAATAATTAAAACCCAACTCCAAGCCAAAAATATATACAAATGGAATGGAGAGTGCATGATATCAGATTCTATGTTGGCATGTCATGCAGCAGCACCTTGATGCTGCTGTATGTGGACTTGAGCAGCAGTAAATGGATTTAACCTTGGCTTGTTGTTGTTCAGAGCAGACTTTATGTGGTGGTGGTGGTTGGTGGTGGTGGTGGTGGAGGTGTTGGCTGAGGCGGTGGTGACCACGCGTTCACATGAGGGGCACATGGTGAGTGTGGTGGCAGGCAGCTGCATGTAGAAAGGCTGAGAGGTCTTCAAAGCTCTCAAGTCTTGCAGTTCCTTCTGTAACCTCCTATTCTCTTCTGTCAGTGTTTCACAGCATCTCTTTAAGTACTCACAATCTACTTCTGTCTGCTTCAACTTTGTCCTGCAAAATTAATCATCATTTTTCCAAACAAAAGTCAGTAATTTGAAGAAGGCCAACTAATTTAAAACATAGGATCAAAATGTCAAGAGTTCGTCCAATTTTTTCAATGGAAAAACAAAAGAATAAACCAAAGTATTTTTAACATGCATCACATTTGAATTTATGCCAAGCGAAATAATTTCAGCACATCTCCACCTAGTATATTTCAGCGTCTTTATTTTCATTTGTTTTTTTTCATTCAGAAATAAAAAATAAAGAAGGATGTGCAAAACGGAAAGAGGGTGCCAAAATCACTGTACTTATGCGAAATTTGATTTATCAGCGGATACATAAATTTTGGTTTATAATAAAATTTCATGATTGATCACAAGTGGTTACATGACATGAAGTAAGAGTAAATTGTCGATTTGCCCCTGAACTATTACCTCACATTTGATTTTCCTCCTAAACATTTTAATTGAAAAATTAAGGACTTCAACTAATTTTTTTGGCCAATTTCCCTCTACCGTTAGTTTTTCATAGATTTCATCTAGATTAACGGCAACTTTTATCATATGCAAACCACGTAACTCTCATTTGTGGACAAAAACATCACATGACTAGACCTTCAGACATAAAAGCTATAAAATCACACATATTTGCATAGGTTTATATTTTAGAAATCTAAAATTTTCAATTATTTTAAAGAATGAAGCGACTGAACTACCTAGACATATTGTGCACATGCTTCCATTTAACAGAAATTTGGATGGAATGAATGAAAAATTAACAGGAGAGACAAATCGGTTAAAAAAATTAGTTTAAGTCCTTAATTTTCCAATTAAAAAGTTCAGGGGAAATTGAAAGTTGGGTGATAGTTAATGGCACAAACTAGAAGTTTACTCAAAGAAGTAATTACATAACAGAAAAAATAAAATTAAATAAATAAATAAAACAAGCATACCTTGCTCTTCGATTCTGAAACCACACTTCCACTTGCCGTGGACGAAGATTCAACTGTTTAGCCAGAGCAAGTTTTTGCTTCTGCATATATTAAAAATTTGACCAACAAACAATCAGTAAAAATTAAAATTTGGGATTTTTTTTTTACTCTAAAAGTTCTAAGAAAAAAGAAACTTGTACTTCAATATTCCTTTTTATTTTTTATTTTTTTATTTTTGTTATGTTTCTTGACTCACAGGATTGAGAGTGCTGTGCTCTTTGAAGCTCTCTTCAAGAAAAGCCGATTGATCTTTAGAGAGCCTGAGTTTCTTCCGAGTTGACCCGTTCTCCTCGTCATCACTCGCTCTGTCGGCGTCAACATCCAAATCTCTCTTGCTCGATCTTCCTCCATTTCTCATTCCAAAATCCATCTGAAACGATGAAACCGTGCTGTTCGGAGATGACAGCGGAGCCGCCGCATCTTCGGCCTCCTCAGCCGAGGCCAACACTCCCGGCATCCGGTTCACATCTAACCCTATTCCCGGTCCATCTGATGAACCGGCCGGTTCAGACACAGCCACTGTAACAAAGTTAACCCAATATAAGAAAATGATCACATAATCCAACATGAAGTAAAAAGTTGGGTCGTGCTCGGATTCTAAGAAAATTAACCAGACGAAAACAAAATTTAAAATTTTGGCGAAGTGGGTTTTAATTGGAAAATACAGCTTAAAGATTTTCTTTTCACTTTCTAATTAAGTTTGGGTGTTTAGGAAATCAACCCAATAAAACAAAAAAACGAAATTCTACCAAGTGGATTTTAATAGAAAGTACAAAATTTAAAATTTTCCCTTGAGTTTGTTGAGTTTCTCAGCAACCAAACACAAAACAACATAGGAAAATTATTTGAACATCCCATTTTCATTCCATGCAAATTTATTTGTGGCCTTTAGATCGAGTAAATCAAACAAGAATCAAAAGACAGAAATAGATAGATGTGTACGGGAGAAAAAAGAATGTTTTAGAAATCATTTTCCAAAAAACATATAACAAAATAATAAAATCTCATGGTGAAATGGATCTTACGATTATCAGTAAGCCATGGGAAGCGAAGCTGAGAAGAAACGTGGCTACGAGGAACTGGAGCAGAAGGCAAGAGATTAAGCTGAAGAGGTGGATCTGATGAAATCCTACTTCTTCTCTCCTCCTGATCATAAACTTCATAGGTGCTCTTTCTGCTACTCTCATCCGATCGTGCAGCACTGAAAGCAGCAGTCCCCAAGCCCATGCAAAACCCTATATCCATGTTGCCGCCCATCTTTGGAGCTTTGTCAAGAAAGAGAAACGGCTTTGAAGCATCCCCTAAGCTCAGAGCTAGCTCCATTTTTAGTTGTGGCTGAATAATATTTGGTGGAAATGGAAGCGATGAGAGGGGTTTAAAAAGAAGCCAAAGGGAACAAGTCTAAAAGACTAGCGGTAGTCTTCCAGTCCAAAATCTTCTGTTTTTATTGTGTAAAAACAGGGGGAGAGAGAGAGAGAGAGAGAGAGAGAGAGAGAGAGAGAGGAGGGCGTGTTTCTCTCTCTAAAACACTCTTTTATTCCTTTTTCTTTGTTTTCTGGTTTGAGAAAAAGAGTAGGATTGACCGACAAATCCAGGTTGACAAACGCACGTGAATCTATTAAATTATACAACGGTTCATACACGAGAGTAGAGAAAAGAGAGGGGTCGGACGAAAACAGAGCACAAACACAATAAATATTCGGTATAGTCAAATATATTTGCGCATACATGTACTATTTGTATGAAATGTTCTTCCAATTCTAACTGCATTTTTTTTGTTAGTTTGCTTGAATCACACTAAAAAATTTGTTTGGATAATTGTCATCGTCAGTCTAAAATAGTTCTCTAACGTTACTCTGAACAAAAAAAAAAAAAAGAAAAATAAGTATATATATATCATGGTTGTTTCGTAATACTAACAACATGTTTCATTCTTTATTTTGAGATCTGGTGGCATTCTTTATTTTATATACACTGTGAAATAAGGAAATCAGGTAGTCATGAAATTCTAATTTTTAACTGGTATGAGATTCAATTCAAAAGATAAACATTTTATTAAAAAAGATAAATTGGACGTAATTCAGTATTAAAAAGAAGAATTCACCACTATAATTTTACAGAGTGTTGAACAAGTAAACATTCTCTAATGTGCTAGTGGTCTCCAACAAAACCATTTGTGATATAAATAACTATCATTTTTTTTCTTTTTTTCTTTTTGTTTTTGGAGAACAAATAACTATCAATTTAGTGTGGGAGAAAAATGTGTCAAGCAAGACTTAAAAATTGGATCAGATAATCAGTTTGACTTTACTGCTGAAAATAATAGGAATACGATACCATACTTAACATTTAGATATTTTTTCTTTTGGTCAAGATATGTAACCTCTGTGTGTGTGTGTGTGTGTATTATATTATATATTTGGTAGAAGCCTACAAGGCAACAGATTGTTTTATCCAACAAAATAAATTATTGGCAATATATATGTTGCTTGCAAACAGCTTTGTTTATTTATGTGATTACTGTCGCCCACTGACTACATTATTGTTTTCTTACCAAACAAAGGGGAAATTTTTTTATTGTGACTGAGATACAAGTGGTACATCACGTATTTTTATATAAATGGTGAAAATTTTCAATATTTAAGTTTTTAACATACATATCTCATTATTTGTAAAATAGCATATAATGTACTACTTTATATTCCAATCACAATAAAAAATCTCTCTAAACAAGGGACATGATTATCATGACATTAATATATGAAAAGCAATTATTTAAACATAATAAAATTCGAAGGCTTGGATGGTTGGTTTGAAATATCTGTCAATTGAACGTAACAAAATTCGAGGACAAGTCGCATAAGGTCTTATTTTACGTATTACAGTGTAAGTACACGATTCAATATTATATAGTCTCAGTCCTACTTTTTGTACATATTAATAAAAATAAATTAATATATTATAATTTGAGATGATACTATTGTTTTCTTTGCTTCTTTTAGCACTCACCTCATTAGAAGATACTTAAATCTTTGCATATTATAATTTGAGTGAAATAATTTGATCACGTGAAAATGTTTTGAGTATAGAAAAACATAGACAACAATACTTTTTGGATTCGGAGATCAATTAATTATGTCTATTTATCGTACATTGTAGGATCAGTTTACGTTAGGTACTATTTATATTCAATTTTAAATTAAAATTTTAAAATGATTTTTAATTGCACGATGTACGATGAATAAACACGATTGATTAATCCTCTAAATCCCCCCAAAGTGAATTCGGAGAAAATTCTATTTCAAAAAAATATTAGTTCATGATAGAGGCATGTAGGTTTGTTTATTTATCGTTATCATGATCATCATCACGGTAATATGAGGGGAATGATGCGTGTGTTCTTACCAAACACAAAAACACACAGAATACACAATGATATTGATATTTGTTAGGCATGCACTGTTGGGGTTTTGTTTGTATTCAAATGATAGCCAATTAAATCTAAAGTGATTTTTGCAGTTTCCAAGTTTTTTTCTTTATTTCCTTATCATCAGTGACGCAACTTGAAATGAAATGACTCTGCCTCCGGTGGCTTTGGACCGCTGACTAAACAACCAGGGCTTCCAACAGCTGCTGATGCAACTTTACCTACTTTTTGTAGACGTATCATCCACCAAGCCTACTACTGTTCTTCGGCGACCACAGCATGCTGGTTTGATAGGTGAACGGATACGAGCAAAACATTGGGACCTTGGGTGGATTGGTCAGATTGACCGCACAAGATTTCATTTGACTTGCATGCTCTTTTTTTCTTCGTGACTCGGTTAATCGATATTGTCGCCCACAAAAACTTCTCTTCTGCTTTACTTTAGATTGATCAATCACAATGCAAATAACTATTAAGCGAGATAATAAAAAAAAAAAACTCAAAAACATTGTTGATAACAAGAGTTTGGCAATGGAACATTATTCGTCATTAGATAGGAACATAGCCAGGGGTGATTCTTTTTAAGTGACACAGAGGGCACGTACCCTTACGTTTTTGGCTAGAAAAAAGAAAGAAAAGGGAATCTAAGCAAGAATCAAGACTTTGCTTAAATCGCAGTCACATTCCGTCACTCAATACAACGTTGAATCGGACTATGACGAATAATAATTAACTCGCCACCACCAACAACTCTATCACTCATTCCTTGTCCAAAATCGTTAGGAGGCTGATGTAACACAAAAATATTTAGTTGTAGAGTTGATTCTGGCAACTCATGAAAAAGAATTCCTCCTCCCATACGCCTATTAAATTTGACATCTAAGCCCTATACATATACACAATATATATTTGATCAGTATAACAATATTGACCCTAAAAATACAATTAAAATGGCACAGCGTGTATGGATGTATGCTGCACACATTGGGTTTATCTTGGCCAAGTCCTCAACAAAATAACTCATTTAAAATTATAAAAAAATAAAAAATAAAAAATAAAATTTGGCGTTGCGCGTGCTCTTTTTGGAATTCCACGAGGGCATGCATTCACAATTGCTTGGTTGTGCCCCTATAAATGTTATTTCTAACTTCGTCGCTGAACACAGATTTTGTATCCTTATCAAGTGACGACAAGTGACCCGAACTTTGTAGCAGGAAAGCCTCATAGTCGAATTATAAGTACTATGTACCAGAGAATTATTAATTTATATATTATGTAGGATTTATGTTACAATGTATTACCTTATAAATTTAGCGATTATTAATTTAGCATTGTTATCTCCCAACAAGATCCTCTCTGGATCCTCTTTGTGAGATCCTGAGGATTCGTGAATCGTGTCCGTTCTTTGTACATCGTACGGTCAGTTTTTGTCAGATACTATTTGAGTTTAATTTTAAATAAATAAATTTAAAATAATTTCTGACCGCACGATATACGATAAACGGACACAATTAACGGATCACCAGGATCCTCATAAAGAGGATTCAGCGAGAATTCGGATTCTTGTTATCTCCAAGTCGCGTCCGTCATAAAATATTATTTAACCGAGGTTGGTAATTTATCAAGTATTAAGTTATCAAAAAACTACTTTAACATATTTTAAATTAAATTCGTTTAAATTACAAAATATCAAGAGAGATGCTAAGGGGACACTCTCAAAAGCAGACACTCTCAAAAGCAGGACTCTCTGCCACCTCACGTTTTGGCATAATGTTTTATAATGTTAGCACGAAAATTGTCATTAAATTGTAAGGTGATAGAGAGTCTATGAAAAATCACACTTTGAGAGAATCTCAGTATTTTTCGGAGAGTAATGCTAGGGAGACTAAATTTGTAGACAAAATTTTGAAAGCTAAAAGACATATAAGTTGATGATTGATTTATTACTTACACATTGATAAATATATTTATTCATATTAATAACACATAATTTAATTTGTAAATTTAATCTCTAAAGTTGATCTCTTTAGTATTACACTTTTTCAAATATCAAAACCTGAGTGTAAACAGATAATCACACTCCTTCAATCAACTTAACCAATCACACTTTTCTAATCAAGTTGATTAATTTCCATGTATAATTCAGAGGATCAACGTGTTAGACAAGCATATAAAGTAGACATTAGTCTAGCTAGGTTTGACTATTATAAATGTGTTTTTGTGTGTAGCAGACAAAGTGATCATCTTTTACCATTCCAAGAGAGAAGCCCTTTTTCGTTAATTGCTTTTTCGTATAGTTTATGGGGGCAAGCTGCTTTTGTGTCTTTTAAGCAGCCCTTGGTGGTGTGGTCATAGCTTTTTATAGCCATCAAAACATTGAAACTACCCTAAAAAAAAGAGGTATCCAATGGAGTGTCCATTATATACGAGCTGTTCCTAGCTGACTAGGGTTTTCTTCAAATACAAAATCACCCAATTGTTTGGGTAATGCTGAGAAAACTCTCTCAAGATAAAAGTCTTTATAAACTCTATGTCACTTCATAATTTAATATTAATTTTTATACAACATTATAAAATATTGAGATGTCTTAAAAACACGAAATATCAAAGAGTTTATGAAACTGAAGAGTATGACTTTTAAGACAGATTTTCTCTCGTTTGAAATGAAGGGGATGTATTCAATTGAGAATTTGAAATATTTTAATGGATTTATAAATCCATTAACTTATATGGAGTTTAATTGATTTGTAGAGATTTCATATAAAATTTTGATTCAATTCTCTCGAAATCTCATAGGAATGGGTGAAATTTGTAGATGCTTAAAATACATTACAAAATATCTCCAATTCCCTTTAATTCCTCAACTTTCTCAAATACGTTAAAATCAATTTCTAATTAAATACATCTGAAATATTATAACATTCTTTAACATTCTAATTGAATAGACTCGGATTTCTAAATATTTTAATAAACTATCTTAAAATTCTAATTGAATACATCTTGAATTTCAAATAAGCACTTAAAATCTTGATTGAATACCTCATAAATTCATTAAAAGGGTTAAAATTCTTCAAAATTCCAATCGGATACACTCCCCGACATGTGTACAATGCCTTTATTTTTCATTTTTTGGGGGGTTTCGAGTTTTGTATTATGGTTACAATTATTTCTGATGTATTTTTTGGTCCCACACGCGTGGGTTAGCTTTAATAAACAAGTCGTAATTAGAATACACATGGAGAAGATGTGAGCAGGTCAGATATGTCATGCTTTTGGGATCATTGCAATAATTGAAAGTCATGCAGGCTTTAATGATAGGTCTCAGAGAGAGGTAGATATATGTGAATTACAGGGTGGGACCCTTCCTACTGAGAACCGTCGCACAAAATAACGCATGACTCCACGGTGAAAAGTCACACAACGGTAGAATTTTCACTATATCAGAAAGCCGATCTGTTATATTAAATATAATAATATAATTAATTAAAATTTTGAAGAAATAAAAATCAACCTCTGCATTCCTTCCCCTAATCACCAATTTGACCATTTTAGTCATTAGGTCAAGGATACCCACTGGTTTTTTGCCACGTGGTATTGTTGACTTATAAATCATCAATCATATTAACATGACACCTTTCGATTAGGATTGTTGTTGTATTGATATTTGTATGCGGAGACTACTGTGTTCTTTGTGACTTAAAGTGAAAATCAAAATTGTTTTAGGTCATATACTGAGTCGGCCACTAATAAGGTAGCAAATTAAACAAAATTATAAAATGTATATGTCATACATGTGAGTTGAACTTGAGATTTTTTACTTTTTTATGTAAAGGAATATCATTAAACCGTAGTACTAATTAGTAGATAGGAATTAAACTTAAGATTTTAAAAAAATAAATAAATAAATATCACTAAACAAATAACTAGTTAATCATAATTACAGATGTATCAATTTAGAAATATATCACTTGATTTGCAGAGTTGATATGAAAATAATTGAGTTTACTTGATCAATATGTCCACATTTAATGGATCCTAGACAATTTAAGTGAAATACATGAGAGAATAATCATCATATATTCTAGAGATGAATGGTAAGAATCATCATTTATCCTAGAGAAGAATGGTATTATGTTATAATTAGTTAACCACATTATGTGGCTGAGCATGATTTGATAAACAAAGTCAAAACATCTGCCGTTGTAAAACTATATAATATGACAAATGATCACGACCATAATCAAAAAGAAGAAAAATTGGTAAAAGCCATAATTGGCATCTCTAGAAGGACGTTTGTTGAGAGCCCACTGTGTGAATTGCTGCCGCCATTTACTTGTATTCGTCAAACGAATATGGATATTTCCCAAAGTAATATTATTAGATGATTGGTACTGTTTTTGGAGAGATTTTTTAGTGTGCCGAAAACACGATCCTGTATACTAAGTGTAATAATACAATTAGTTGAACACTTGAAAAATAAGTTTTCCAACTCATTGTATTATGACATTTGGTGTATTAGGCTGTGTTCTCGGCACACTGAAAAATTTCTCCTACTTCTAATATTAAACTTAAGCAAATCATCTCGTGCTTAAGCGTAGATTATGCAATCTTTTTATGGCTTAGTTTAGAAAAAGGTGACTTAGTATAATGGCGTAATTTAGGGGACGCCCCTCTATTTGTGCCTCGTGATCTCTAGATCTACTAATATATTCTTAGTTGCTTAGTCAGATAGGGAGGTAAGAAAAGATTTGAGTTCAAACCCAAGAATCCGAAATGGATTTGTGTTATCGGATAGTAGAATTCAAACCTTTGATTGAAGATATAGAGTCATAGAAAATATTGGGTGGACACGAATCAATTGATATATAGTCAAAGTAAGATTAGACTGTTTGCAGCCCGGTCATGCAAGGCGTGGAATTTCCAATTTGCTAGTCTAAACTTGCATTCGCACTTAGCTACTGCATGGATAGACGTCTTACCGTATTTGAAAGGGAATGCGTTGTTCTTGGTAGTCAAGGAATGATGTGTTTGTGAATCGAGAAAGGTTTTATAGCCTTGATGGGCGGGTGCCTGCGCAAGCTGTAGGATAATCGATACCTCATTGTGGGGTGTGATAATATCAGTGTTCTAAAAAACGTCCTAGGCGGCCGTCTTGGAACCAAGGTGATTTTGTGCAAAACAGCTAGAAAACTCGAGGTGGCTCTAGGTGGCCTAGGCGGTTGGGTGGTTTTTTTTTTTTTTTTTTTTTTTTTTTGTGAAATTTGTTTAAAGTCTAAGTTCTAATTATACCTTGAAATTTTGTTACTTTTATAGAATAGATATGTTGTGTATCAACTTAAATTCCGGGATGCTAAAGATAAGTATCTTACATTACTAAATTTTCTTATTTTCCTCCTATTTTCCATTTTATGTTGTTTTAAATTGTGAACTTGTTGTACTGTGGCATCCTACAATACTCCTCACTATGGTTATATGGCATATATGCTTAATGTGTTTTTAAATTTTGGACTTGTTGGATACTCTTTTTGCATTTTATCATTCTTTTATTATCTTATCCATGGATTTCATACAAGTATAATTTTTTGTAAGTGTCAATATGCACTTATTTACAAGATATACAAGAAATTTACTTAAATCCGCCTCGGCGCCGTCTAGTTGCCTAGGCACTAGGCGCTAACCTGCCGCCCGACTAGCGCCTAGCATTTTTTAAGAACCTTGGATAATATACCTCATATCATGCGATATCCCACTATTATGATTTGAAAAAAAATTGTTTGTTTGAGTACAATCCTTATGAAGTGTTTACATATTCGTAAACTAGAATTACAATAAAGAGTTAGTTTTCGTTACAGATTACTCATGTGTTTACTAACCAAATCGGAATGAAAACACAAGACCACGCAAGTATTAGAAATCCAACTCCCAATTTTGAAGGAATTAGAGTGCTCTTGGGTGGGGGTTTTCGTGGAGAAACAACCCATCATAAATACAGTTTTTGTTTTAATCATTATATCTTTTTAATATCTCTAGTTTTCACATTAAATATACAATAATATATAGTAAACAACTTTGATTTGAATGAATTCTTGCTCAAATTTCAATTCTTCGACAATCGATTACGAATTAGCAAAACGTCATGTCAATAATAATGTTAAACTATATCTCCATGTGGTCCAGTGATGGAAACCCTTTCGGGAGATCATCATTACAAAAGTTCAGCCAAAATTGGAATCGTTAACCATTTGATTAACTTCGTAATAATTTGGTCATTAAATGAAACTTCATCTATTATTGTTTTACAATAATTAGTGTTGGAGCATAAAATTTCGGATCCTCCAACAACAATCTTGTAGCCTCGTTCAGAAAGTTATATACCAATTTTCATTTGTCATCAATTAGAGATGAGAAATATATGTAAAAAAAAAAAAAAAATACTTTGACGCTCTAACCAATGTTCGTTCAAATTGATTGTAGTATATTATAATATCACGCCATTCTTCTCACGCCTTATGCTGGTGTGGTTATTCATTATTGGCCATTATAGGCATTGAACTTGAGCTCCAAGTCCCACGTCCTCAACTTTATCTTGTTTTACAAGGTACGAGTGTAGGTTGCGTAATCATAGGTTAACTCCCCATATTTTAGGATACATGCATGTGAATTAGCTCAAGAACCTCATTTTTCCACCCACTATTAGATGGCAATTTTCCGAGATATATTTGATTTTCTCACGAGATTCCCTTCAAATTTTGGCTTGAAAAGTGGGCGGTTTGATATTTAGATCAAATCAGGGACACATTGGTTCGTCCTAATTGTCCACCTTCTCTAATCACTACATTCAACTTGGTTGGAAATCACAATTATCACATGTGAAACTCGACCTTGAACATCAATTTTGTATCATGTATGCTCTTGAAATTTTCTGTAAAGACTAAAGACACATATATATGCCTTAGTTGGGGCTTCTTCAAGTGAAGTGAAGCCTAAATGTGAGTTCCTTTTTCTTTTTTTTTTAACAAATCCAATAGAGAATTTCATTTGATTAGAATAAAATATGTACAACGAGATGTCAAATAAATACATTTTTCTAATGATTAATTTCTTAATCTGAAAATATATCGCATAAATGTATTTGTTTCTCTCGTTATCAAAAAAGACACGACAGATATAGTCGGTCCTTGTTACGAACGTACAGGACCCAAAACATGTGAATACGTACGTAGCATTATTGCATGTATCATGGTTGAGTAGGTAAATGCAGATCTGAATATGTGCCAGAAGTCACGTGACTTCCGCGTGAGGTGGGGATTAATGATGGGAGATTGGGTCAGAGTCAGTGTAATGACGTGAGAGGGGAGAGGGGAGAGAGAGAGAGTTTTAGGTCAAAGCTATGGTTATGGGCGCGAGGAAGAATGAGGAGGAAGAGCCAATGATCAATAATGATGGCGGTGGGATGGAGGGATGTTGGAATGGGACCTACTCACTGGAACCCATTGCAAAGTCCAAAGGAGACAATGCATACATCAGCAATCATTTGTACGTCGGATCTTATTAGGGTTTCTCTTTCTTATTTGGCTAAATTACATTTTTATACCTCAGATTTGAGATATATTTCAATTTTTTACAACATTTTCAAAACATTTCACTTTCATACCTTAAGTACTATTTTATTTCAAAATAATAACTCCGTTACATTTTCCATCCATTGATCCGTTAAGTGTTGATTTGGCTGCCACATATATGCCACGTGTCACATCCCGGCCCGGGCGGATCACTTCCCGGGCCCGCTCCACCACCGTAGCACGATATTGTCCACTTTGGGCTTACCATTCCCTCATGGTTTTGTTTTTGGGAACTCACGAGCAACTTCCCAGTGGGTCACCCATCATGGGATTGCTCTAGCCCCCTTCTCGCTTAACTTCGGAGTTCCGATGGAACCCGAAGCCAGTGAGCTCCCAAAAAGCCTCGTGCTAGGTAGGGATGAGAATATACATTTAAGGATCACTCCCCTGGGCGATGTGGGATGTCACAATCCACCCCCCTTAGGGGTCCGACGTCCTCGTCGGCACACCACGGCCAGGGTTAGGCTTTGATACCAAACTGTCATATCCCGGCCCGGGCGGATCACTTCCTGGGCCCGCTCCACCACCGTAGCACAATATTGTCCGCTTTGGGCTTACCATTCCCTCACGGTTTTGTTTTTGGGAACTCACGAGCAACTTCCCAGTGGGTCACCCATCATGGGATTGCTCTAGCCCCCTTCTCGCTTAACTTCGGAGTTCCGATGGAACCCGAAGCCAGTGAGCTCCCAAAAGGCCTCGTGCTAGGTAGGAATGTGAATATACATTTAAGGATCACTCCCCTGTGAGATGTGGGATGTCACACCACGTGGCTGCCAAATGTCTGCCATGTGACAAAAATAATAATTTTTTATTTTTTTAAAAAAAATCTGAATTTTCTCAACACAAAAAAAAAAAAAAAAAAAAAAAAAAAAAAAAACTGAAACCTGTCTTCTCCCCGCAACCCCCAAACCCATCTCTCCCATCTTCATCTTCTTCCGTGCAACCCAGAAACAAGAAGAAGAAGAAGAAGAAAAAATAAAAAATAAACCTGTCTCCCCCCCCCCCCCCCCCGCCGCTTCTCTCCCATCTTCATCTTCTTCCCCCAACCCCCTACCTGCAACCCAGAAAAAAAATAAAATAAAATAAACCCAGATCCCGTCTCGCCATCGCCGGGTTCGTGGAATGGATGTGGATTTAAGGAGTTAGGGGGGGTGTGTGTAGAGGAGAGTGGGGGGTGTGTAGAGAAGGGAAGAGGATGGGTGCGGAGGGAGGGAGGGTCGCGAGTTGGGGGTGGGGTGCACAGGGAGGGTTGCCCCCGGGGGGGTTTAACTTCAGTTTTCTTTTCTTTTTTTTTTTTTTTTTTAATAAATTAATATATTTAGAAGATTTAGGGTTTTTTAAAAAAGAATTTTTGCCACGGTCGGATTATATTTATTTGATACACTGTTGTCAAACCCTTATAAAATATAAAAAAAAATGCATTACCTCGCCAGCACTTAACGGATCAATGGATGGAAAACGTAACGGACGTATTATTTTGAAATAAAATAGTACTTAAGATATGAAAGTAAAATGTTTTGAAGATGTTGTAAGGAATTGAAATAGACTCAAAACCTGAGGTATGAAAATGTAATTTACCCTTCTTATTTTTTATTTTTATCTTCATCGTTGTTTTGAATTATTCTTACTTTTAATTATCATCCCCTCTTCACCAATCATTGTTCTTGTGTGGTCCCTTCTAAGTTGTTTTCTAAGCATTTGGATTTGGCATTCCACTTAAAATTTGACATATGTTACACGATATAATTACGAATCATAATTTAGTTCTCGTATAACTACACGTATTTATTTTTACCCACACAATGAGTAGAAGAACCTTACCCTTGATAGAACTCCCTCTAAACACGTCATATCCAGCCAAAGGCTATAAGCCATTTTTAGCCAAAATTTGTGCAAATTTTGTCTTCCGTCAAGGGTAAAAACGTTTATGAAAAAAAGAATTAAGACTAATAATAAGGTACATATAACAAGCCTCCAAATCTATCAATTGATTCCAACATGTGCATCCCAAACGAAAATAAAAAGATTTTTCCTTTGCATGACTTGATATAGCTAGAAAAATTTAGACTTATAATATGATTTAAAATATTAATTTTGGAAGGGGCTAAAACATAGTCAAGGTTATGTAACCTACCTTTGGCCTTCAATGATTGAAGTTTGGAGGTGATCTTGGTAGCTGTTGATTGTGTTATGTATACATATAGATACGGTAGAAAAGTATACATAATATGCATCCAACTTTCTTTATAAGAAAAGAAAAAATCATAGAAATTTGCCCAAAAATCCGCAGGCTATGAGGATAGCGGAAAAATATAATACAGGCTATAGAGATACTATGATCGCCATAATATAAATGGATTAGGGACAAAATCTAATGGAAGATACTGGTGTTGTAGTGGATCTTTATAGGACCTGCAAAGATTTTTTTTAGGTCGCAATGAAAAAGGCAGATAAGCTACAAGTAGCTTGAGAATTCGAGGCACCCGTTAAAAAATGGCACTGGAACCAGCAAAATTATTGGTGGTTGTGGAATTAAAGAAGTTTCAACCGCGTAGATTTGCAGGTGATGAATTATACTAATGAATAAGATCTTCGTCTGGACTTATTGCGTTTTAAGTTAAAATTTGTTTTTATTATAGTTCAAGTATACTTTATTGTAAGTTATCTTATTGTTTATAAAAAATAAAAACTGTAGTGATTTAGGTTGTTTTGCCAAGGTAGTGAAGTGTCAAATTTTTTGTAATGATCATCTGAATTCTGAAGGGTTTATCAGCCCTGTGAGTTTGTTTGCGTGGAGAGTCCCATACTTCGTCCCTTTTGATGCAAGCTATCAGTCTCACGTCCCCTTCTCCTACAACCTCTCCCAAGGCAAGGGACCCCGTCTCTAGTTTTCCCTTTCTTCAAAATTCAAAATGAACGTTACATAGTAATGAATGATATAAAAAATAAATAATTGAGATTTAAAATTAAAAACTTAGCAGTTGTGAAAATCAAATTTAACGATTAAAACACCAGAGATCTTAAGTTCGATTATTGCTAAAAATGAATTTGAACCATATTAGTGCTAGCCCATGTGTTCTCTCACTCTTTAACATAGATAATATCGTTTGTTTGAAGAAAAAAAAAATTTGGCTCATATATGAATAAATCAAAGGCGCAAGTTGGATTGAAATTTCGGTTTAACCATTAAAACTTTTCATTTGGATCTCAAAAATTTGGAAGCTGAATTTTTCTAAAAGATTGGATAATTTTTATGCAAATAGAGATTCTAAAATTTGGATTTCAGATTTGAAGTTTTCCGAAATATTTCAAACTTATTCCTATCCAAAAATTCTGATGCAATCCATTTTTTTATTTTATTTTATTTTTTATAGTTATTTACTAATATTATGTATTTTGTAATCGATTTTTGTATTTTCATCATGTTCATGTTAGTATTGGGTACATTTTATTTATAGTTCTTATATTTCAAAAAACTTTTTAAACTTAGTTTCTGTTTATATTTTGAAACTCAAATCCAGAATAATTCGAAAATTTCAATCCAATCCGAAATTTTAGAATGAAATCAAAAACATTGTTTCTGATTCGATTTGTCCAAAAATCACCCCAACACCTAATAGTTAGTTGGTTTTTTGCGTTCACCTTGAGTTGCTTGTATTGATAGAGATGGCACTAAAGTTATGATGGTGAACAAGTAATCGAATGTGTTTTAGTCAACCAAATCTTAGTTAAAATGCTAATGGAATCACAATGACGATGTTAAATGTTAATATAACAGTGACTAGTATACATTAACACTGCATCATTAGTTATGTAATAATTTCTATTGTTTCGTTATCATTGAACGTTCACAACGAGAAAATCCTAGAGATTAGTTGTCATCGAGTTGAAAGTTGAAACCCTACAATTCATGCACATGACATCGTTGACGTAACTATATAGAGATTCCTGAAATGGGGTGAGCTGCACGCTGCAGCACAGGTCAACCCCCTATGGTTCGTCACTGCATGATGCTAATGTTGTGGAGATTTATTTCGTTTGTGTTATTAGATTATTAGTTAGAATGTTGATTCAATAAAGTTATGAGTTATCATATTACGATTCAACATTATTTCTCTTTAGGGGTGTGATATCCACACACTTCATTTTACTTCTCATACACCTTTTTAATTTTCGATCGTCGGATCGGATGAATTGAAGAAGATCAACAGACAGAAATTATTAAAGGATGTGTGAGAAGTAAAATGGGGTGTGTGGATAGCACACCCCTTCTCTTTACTAGTAAGTGAGAAATTTCATATTTAACTCACATAGATGGTAATGACATATTATATGAGTGTTGAGTTCGATATTGATATAACTCCTTACTTTTATTCATGTCAATGAAAATCAATAGAAGTGGTCTCTTAGTTTGTTTACTGAAAATTTTTCTAGTCAATCTCATTTACCATTTTGAATAAATAAAAAATCTTACAAATATATAGTGTTTTCGCGTTCATGTAAATTTATATCTCCTTTGACAAAAAGAATACAATACTAACCAAAAAGCTAGTTGGACATTGCTAATTGGAATTACTAAGAAAGTGATTTATTTTCTTGAATGTGGGACTTACATTTTACTAGTCTATATAATGACATAATATGCCGAACTATGTAAAATATAAACATTATGATCATATTAATATATTACATAATTGTGTAACATGATGAGTTAAGTAATTATGATCGCATTGTTGTTCATATCATTTACATAATTGCACACTCCCTAATCCTATGCTATAAAAAGCACTTGATCACATCAAATAATTGTTATCATCAGAAAAGATGAGATGATGAGAGAGAGCAAAAGAGAAGACACGGAGGCATGCAACCCTGGAAATAGAAGGATCTTTGTTCCCCCCTTAGACATCATCATTAGCCATTTGTCATGCTTTTCCTTCATTATCTTAATCATCAACATTATCATCACCATCATGCATCCTATGTCCCTTCTCAGCCTGGGATGCTGTGTTATGTTTATGTTGGGAGAAAATGGAACACAAAACCCCAAAAAATTGCTTTTAAACTGACCTGAACGATAATAAAGATTATGACACACTTTCATTTTTTCCCTATAGTAAGATTATTGTGTAAAAATAATAGAGCAATTGAGTTGCATATTTTTCCCTCTACTAAAGTTTGAGAAATAGATCACAGCCTGGTTTAATTTTTTAGGAGTGCGTTTGTTATAACGGATTATTTTGGATTAGACTAATTTTAGGAATTCAGCTGAAATAGTTTAGAATAAACTAAGTTGGACTGACTTAGTGAAGTGTTTGATGCAGTGTTGGTGCTAAGCAGACATACCACTTAGTGAAGTATTTAGTTTACACGAGTCAGACTTCGTCTCATTAAAGTCAGTCCTTTTTGGGGAGGGGGGTTGTTCTCACTATGACCACTTAGTGAAACATTTAGTTTACACGAGTCCGACTTCGTCTCATTAAAGTCAGTCATTGTTCACACCAAACATAGACTAATAATGCTAACTAAGCCTATCCTGACTAAGACTGTCTAACAAACACGTCCTACGATAATTAAAAGCACTTTTAGACAACTAAAGAAGAATCTGACAAAATTTGATATGGAAATTTTAAAAGTGTTACGAACTTAGATTTAAATTTCTTTTAAGAAGCATTTGAATTTTCATTAAAAAATTTGGATGTGCTTCTAACAAAAATGCTCTTATGAGCGTAAGTGTTTTTTTTTTCCTTCTTCTTAAAACATGTTGAAACGGACCTTACTCCAATTCCATAATTTAAAAAATGTATATCTTTTTATTTGTTAAAGAAAGATGCTAGGAAACATAGTTTGTTGCTGACATACAAAGGCTTCCATGAAACAGTAAACAATCCACACCCCACTTTGCTTATAAAATTAGCATGATCAAAGTCTTTTGGGAGTGGTTTTGGTTGCTAAATGCTAAATTTTAGGTTTTAACAAACCTCCATTAAACATAGTCTTATCATATAGCTAGACAAAATGGAAGCACAATGCACAAACAAAATTCAGAAACAAGGTTAAAGGACAACTGCAGTTTAGGTCACTTCGAACAATTGCAACTAATAAATAATAACATGCATTTTACTTTATGAAAAGTTGATTTTCATAACTTAACATGTATGGTTATCACTACTTTGCATTTACAGTAACTCAATAATACTAATCATTAAGGTTTCTTTCAAGAAAAACAATCATCAACTTTATTTCTCTATATCTCTTATTTTTCAAAAGTTCATGATAATTATTAAACTGTAAAAAAGTTGTATGTTTGGGTAAGGACGAGCCAGGATTGTTGACCATTGCCACCAGGGGAAGGGGATGGCTTAAAACACACTCTCCGTGTTTACAATCATGGCCTTTGCTTTCTCCAATCATTTTGCTCCCATTCCCTTTTCTTACGCTTTCCAGACTTTAGATGTCCGACATCATATCCCAAACAGTATCTAAGGCTATATATAATATATGTATATATATATATATATATAATAAATAACCCATCTATAAAAAAAAATTCCAATCGAACAAAAATGTGTCGTCGTCTTCATCATCAAACCAAGCAAGTAGCAACAATACCATTTACCTGTATCAATGGGACCTGCAATCCCACAGATGTTAGTCTGCAGAGTGACAGAGTGGATTTGGAGAATCCAATTCCAATAGATTGATTGGTATATCTTTAGTGTCAATAATCATTTAATGGAAATAAATCCAATAGAATGTGATTACAATAGGAAAAACCCTATACCCTAAACTCGTCGATTCAACGGATACAAACACGTTTCCATTAATATGCTTATTCGCACTTTAGATAAAACTGCATTTTACGTACTTACCATTTTGAAATGATTAATTTAATACTCAAGGAAACAAATATACAGAACTGTGCTAGCATCAGTGATGCGTTTCACAGAGATTTAAAATTTGAGATGTGAAAGATTGATTGGACTTTGTTTTTGGTTTGCAGGATTTTCGTACTGCCCTACAATTCACTACTACTAATCTACTAAGATCTAGATTGTTTGTTCTCTCATTTCCATGCTTTTTTCATTCTTTTTTATTTTTATGGTCACGATTAAGTCATTATGACTTGTGGTTATCTGTGTCTGTGTGTCCCATTACAAACATGGCCGATCATGACATCAAAAGTCAAGATTGGGATGCCATAGACATAAGATAGCTGAAGCCACAGAACTACTAAATCGACACGGCTAGTCATGAGTCATGGGTAAAGCTGCAGTTCCAACCAAGGGATAATTGATTAGAAGGCATGTGAATTTACACTCCTATGGCATATCAAACAGAACCTAAATAATTTTCTGCATAGTTTGTAAGAACGAGCAGCGGTTGTTTCCAAGGAATGCGTGCAATAATTAGATTAGAGACGTGATAATCCCACGTTGGCTTTGGAAGGATTAGTGTATAAATGATTAGGCCTCTTCTAGGTTTGGTGTCTAGTTATATATTGGATTAGATAACTCATTAAATTTTCTTCTGGGTTTGGTGTCTAGTTATGTATCCGTTCTGCCTTGATAGGATTGAGGTTAAGTTTTCTTTTACCTTTAACATGGACAAGATTTGGAGGTTGCTGTTCATTTCTTCTTTGATCCAATCAATATTACCAGGCACCCATTGGGCTTTAAAATTAACATATTCATGTACATGTTGGCGGATTCAAGATTTTAGCATTGAGTGGTTTCAATATAAAAACTTTAAAAGAATTTTTTCTGCAAGTCATCTCGAGGCTTCCAAACACATCCAAGCAATTGGTACGGTATCCGATTCATGTCATGAGGAAATTTGTGATATGGTGAATAATTGCCCGGGGTTAAGCTTAAATACTAATACATAGTTGAAACATTTATTACTGTGTGGACCATGGGAGACGGGGGAACTCAAACAAGTAATAGAAGAGAGGAACTCTCTTTCTAGAAGAGGGATTAGTAGTAAAAGTTTTCTCAATAAAACTACTGTCTCACCGGCGAGTACAAGCTTACTTGCCCAGTCCCACCAAGTGTACAACTCAAAGACACATTGAAAAAAAAAAAACCGATAAACCACCAACTTTTCATTCATAATCTTTGAACAAACAACATTACAAGCTACAAAGACTAAAGTAGTCCACGATGAGGTTTCATACTCCGAAAACGTGTCATAATAGTTTTATTGTTAATATAAGAAAAAACATATCAATGATGATTTGGAACTGTCCAAAATTAGAGTTGAACTATTTGGAATATGATTGTTTGAATTAATCAATCTTGATTTTCACTTGCACTGTCATTCCATACTTCTAATTTCTACACATATCTATTAATCAAACCAAAAACCATATCAATTGATGAAGCTAAAACGTGCGTGTGTGTGTATATATATGAACTAACCAACACATGATCTAGACAATATAAAAAAATTATAACAAATTAACAATAACTATAATCTATTATGAATTTAAATTTTCCATCCAATACACATCAATTTTAACATCATGTATAATTAATTTAGATTGGTGGTGGCTTGGGGATCGGTTGGGTAGGGTTAAAGGAAAAAAGGGAATTGAAATTGAGAATTACGCAATTCAAGAAAGTGAATGCAAAATAGAATTAGGTGGAGATCTCGGGTAGGTGGAAAAGAATAGATTTTTTTTTCCTAATTAAAATGGGTATTCCTTAAGTGGCTTAATAAGGAGACTTGCTTATAACTATTTTGTTTTAAGGCCATCTCCAATCGAGGGCTGGCCAGATGGCTCGTTTTAGCCCTCTGGCCCTCCAAGAAATTAATATTTTAATGAATAGTACAAGGCTATATTTGCCTCCGTCTCCAACCGAGGGCCAAAGGGCCATAGGGCTTGTTTTAGCCCTATCACAAAAAACCGTCTCCAACCGAGGGCCAAACATAATTTAATATTTAAATTTAAAAACTACAACAACTTAAATTCAAATCCAACAACTTAAATTTAAAAACTACAACGATAACTGGCCCAAAAAACCAAAAACATTAGAACTTAAATTTAATGAATGGTTTAGGTATTTATAGAAAAAAAGAAAAATAGAATTTTTAAGAATTTAAAAAAAAAAAAAAATTGGCCCAAAAAACCAAAAAAAAAAAAAAAAAAATTGAATACAACAGTTAGCTGACTAGCCGTTGTATTCAAAATTTTTTTTTTAAGCAATCTCTATTTTCTGGCCAGTTCTCTAGCCTTCTCTGATTTTGTGGGGCCCTATTAGATTCCCCAGCCTTCTGGCCTAGCCCTCGGTTGGAGACGGTTTTCGGGCTATTTTCGGCCCTCTGGCCCTTTGGACCCTTCGGTTGGAGATGGCCTAAATGGCTTGACCCAAATGGATGTTGTCTTGGCCAAGTCTTCTAAAACACAAAATAGTTTTCTTCTCATTTGTTAAACATTTGTAGAACCTCAGCCACACGTCCGCAGTTGCACTCTTCTCCTCCACCATATGCCCAAACTTGAGTAGTCCTCAAAGGTCCTCACAGCCACTTATCCGAGTTTCTGTGTGGCCCTATACCACCTAGGTCCCTTAAGGCCATCTCCAACTGAGGGCTGGCCAGAGGGCTCGTTTTAGCCCTCCGGCCATCCAAGATATTAATATTTTAATGAATAGTACAGAGCCATATTTGCCTCCATCTCCAATCAAGGGCCAAAGGGCCATAGGGCTCGTTTTAGCCATGTCACAAAAAATCGTCTCCAACCGAGGGCCAAAGGGCCATAGGGCCAAACATAATTTATTATTTAAATTTAAAAACTACAACAACTTAAATTTATGTTGTATAATTTTTATGTTGGTTAATGTTATTTAATGTTGTTTCATATTGTTTAATGTTGTTTCATGTTACTTAATTTAATTTAATGTTGTATAATGGCTTAGGAAGTTATAGGAAAAAAATAGAATTTAAAAAAAATATGAAACAAATTTTGTAAAATAGAAGTTATAGGAAAAAAATAGAATTTAAAAAAAAATGAAACAAATTTTGTAAAATAGAAGTTATAGGACAAAAAATAGAATTTAAAAAAAAAATAGGAAACAAATTTTGTAAAATAGGAGTTATAGGAAAAAAATGGAATTTAAAAAAAAATATGAAACAAATTTTGTAAAATAGGAGTTATAGGAAAAAAATGGAATTTAAAAAAAAATATGAAACAAATTTTGTAAAATAGAAGTTATAGGAAAAAAACAGAATTTAAAAAAAAATATGAAACAAATTTTGTAAAATAGAAGTTATAGGACAAAAAATAGAATTTAAAAAAAAATATGAAACAAATTTTGTAAAATAGAAGTTATAGGAAGTTATAGAAAAAAAAAAATAGAAGTTATAGGAAAAAAATTTTGTAAATAAAAAAAAAAAATTAAAACTATGAAAAAAAAAAAAATTTAACAAATAACAGCTAGCTGACGTTAGTTAGCCGTTGTATTCAAAATTTTCCCAACTATTCATATCGGTTATAACCAACACTATTGCTCTTATTCATGTCGGTTATATCCAACAGTTTTAAGCAAAAATTTTGACCAGTCCGGAGCTAGTTGGCTGGCTGGAATGGGCTAGCCCTTTGGCCCTTTCAGATTTAGTGGGGCCCACGAGCCATTTGGCCTAGCCCTCGGTTGAAGACGATTTTTGGGTTATTTTCGACCCTCTGGCCCTCTCAACCCTTCGGTTGGAGATGGCCCAATGAATCCTCCAGTTGTTGGGCAATCTGAGTGGCCAAATTAGATGGAGCAGCGTTTGGTTCGTCGAGATGCAGATTGCTGAAATAAGTAACATCAACGCGCATGCAACGACTTGGACAGTTTAGGTGGACTTAAAAAAAGCCAAATTTCATTTCTTTTTTCTAAGTCGATGATCAACCTTCTTTTAAGACAACTTTGGGTTCAGCTTTTCCAAGAACAGTCTGGGCTTGGGTTTAGAATTTTATTTGGTAGAACAAACTTATGGATCAAAATCTGAGCCAGACAAGTGCGATGTAAGAGTAAAATTTATGATCGGTTGCTGAACTTTCATCCTAGGTCGTATTTGATTTTTGAGCTAAAAGTTTGTTAATTGAGATTCCTGAGTTTAATAAAATGTACATTAATAGTCTCTTCGTGAGATTTTTCGTAAATTTGATTAGATGGCAGAACATAACACCTATAATAAGTGATGGTGGGTTTTAGATTCCATGATCAGTCACCGCTAGACCACAAGATTAGTGTATTTTCCCATGCAAAACCTATATTCTCGCATTTGTGTTCAAAAGTGATGGTGGGTTTTAGCTTTCATATTTTCTCGTCCGACGAAAAATTCAAATTTGGTTTTAACTTTTAACAATGGGGTGTGTACATTTGACTAATTAGCCTCTAGCCACAGGTCATGTTAAACCAATGCATGCAATACACCGGTGTCTAAACAGCTAGAACGAGACTCAAAATCTAGTCATGCAAATCCAGTCAACCAGAATCTCATATAACTGCGCATTGTAGAATTTTAATATATAAGACTGGGATTTCGGTGATTGATCTGAAGGGTGTGCATTTGTTCAGTTGTCACTCACTCAGTGTTTACCTTGGAGACAGATTTCCAACCCATTCAACCTTTGGCCGATCTACAGTTTCAAGTTCTGGTCAATTACAATGAGAGAGGTAAAAACTTTTACCCCACAATTACTTATGATTTACTTATTTACTTTTTAATCACATCCCATATAAAAATGATGCATACTTTCTATCAACATAAAAAAAAATGACCACAAGATCATCATCTTACAATGAATTTGGAGGGCTAGGATTTGGGAAAGTGGAAAAGGATGTTAAAGAAAGAAAATGAGACGATCCCTAACCAAACCAATGCTGGGAACAAAGATGACGGAGAAGAATAATGAAGAGGGGAAGGAGGACCAAATAAACGAAACTAAAGTGTAAACTGATTCCAAGATAATTGACAAATCATTCTATTAATCCTTTCAGTTTCTAGGATTCGGATTCATTCCACTCCTTTGTGAAATGAAGCAGCTCAATTGATAAATTATGTTTGTCTAGGTCGCTTGTGGAGAGATTTTTCAGTGTCTGGAAAACAGGACAGAACATCACATTGTTGGGTTTTTCCAGCCCATGATAAATTGTCGTAAGTCTATTGGGAATTAATAGTCTTTGAGGATTAAATTGTTTTCCCAATTGGAGTTAGTTTCTCAATTGGAGAAAGATTCATAACTAGATTCCAATTTGAATTAATAATCCTTATTTAAGAAGACTTTTATTATGTCTATGCAAAGGGGCTTTTGTACTAGTTTTGAATAAAGAGTAAAACAATAAATGGTATACCACTCAAGGGATTAGAGTGCGAGAGTATTGTAAAGTATGCGAAAGAAAAAAAAAAGAGAAGTGTATTTCTTGTTCTTGTTTTTTCAAGTTTTTTGTCAAGTCTTAATTATGGAGACTTGGTAAGATTATTGATTATACTCATTATTGATATAATGAAAGATTGTTGTTGTTTCTCGTGGACAAAGGCACATATTGTTGAACCACGTAAATTCTTGATGGTATTTTATCTTGGTTATTTGTTTTCGATTTCTTGAGTTTCTCATTCTTAAACGCGATATTCTCAACGCACATCATTGTACAATGGGAGGAAAGATTTTTTTTTTTTTTCTCCAAGTGTTGCTCCAATTGTATAATAACATGAGGTGTTCCGCTTCGTGTTCCCATCACATTGAAAAATCTCTTTCGCTTGTGATGCCTACAGCATGAAAAGAAGCAAAAACGTAGGAAAGGACATGATTTTTGATGCAGAATTCATTACCTAGTCCCTACTTTCAGAGTCTGACAAGACAGTTTTATAAACAAAATACGAAGGGTTTAATACATACCTATACAACTTGAGCTAGATTTAGAGTTTTTCTGGTTAAGCATAGAAGCAGATCTAAAGGGTTGACAATAAAATGAGTACTATGTACTTTTCAACGGTTGAGGGACCTGGTCTACCATGAGCATCGCTGATAACAATTTCTTCTAGTTACACATGATCAAAGCTGAAAAAGCTGTATACCCCAATGTCAAGCTTTTGAGCGTTGAATCGAACTGACAGGGTTGGGAAGCAAGGGCAGTTTATATGCCTGGATATCCAAAAAAGAAAAGTACAAGGTATGCAGGTTTTCCACATAATTAAAGGATTAACAGAAGCAAGCAATCTTATAGAGAATTATCCCAAATGACTGCTAGCATAAGAAGTTCACGAGTTTATTTACAATGGAACTATGAAAGCGGCCTACTAGTAGTACAAGTAGTGTACAACGATTTGCCATGCAAATTCAAAGCCTACGATCCTTCGGTTAAGGGAGGATCATTATACTGAAAATCTAAAACCAAATAAATCAAGCAGATAGCGGCGGAAGTTGCATAATCACACCTCAAGAAAATCAAAGGACAAAGGTTACGGCAAAAGGTGAATACTTCCTAGAGTCTGCACTGGGAACGGCATTTAAGGGGGGAACGGGGAATAAAACAAAAGTTACAGAGCACATACAAGATTGTGTTTGGTGAACTGAAGAAGATGCTTTCAGTTCAGTCTTCTTCTTCTGTGGGCACGAGAATCTCCACTGTCCATGTCCGAAACTCTTGACGAATCATTTCTTCTTCTGGAAGACGAAGTTGAAAGGGAAACCATGGAATCAATTTCCACAGCTGTGTCCAGTTGGCTCTCTGAATTTATAACTGCTGCAATACTTGAGAAAGAATCTCTGTCATCAACTGGTGCAGGCTGCTGTTCTTGATTTCTACCTGGAGGTGTAGGATGGTTACGATAAAATGACTCAACTAACCTTTCAGCAGAACTCAACGCAGACGAGAAAGAAGATAGTGTTGCTCTGTGCGATTGTGTCCTTCTAAGTAGCAAGGACTGAAGTTGGTGGTTTTCCCTTGTTTCAAGGCCAGACATGTTGCCTTGCGTTATATCCACAACATCATCTGCAAGTGCCACTGGATTTTGCTCTCTGCGCAGTCCTCGAGATGTCAGAATCCTATTTAACAAATTAGCTCTTTCTGCTGTTTCCCGGGTATTCTCAGGCTCTGATGGATGAATAACATCCCGAGTCAAATCAAATCTGTTACCAAGACGGCGAATCATCTCCTCTACTGGAAAAGTTAACGCACTCCTCTGAATGCTTTGTCTCAAACTTTCAACCCGACGTGCATGAGGCCTAAGAGGGATCTTAAGATTTGAGTCGTCATCTGGCTCACGCACATTGTTTCCACGACCATAGATTGGGGTGACATTCTTCATTGTTACCTCTCCCTTACAAACAGGGCATTCCTTTGCATCTTGCACATGTAACCAACGGTAAATGCATGGCCAACAAAACAAATGACCACAACAAGTTACAATAGGGTCCCTAGCCAAGTCCAAACAAATATTACAATCGAAAAAGCTCCCATCACTGCCACCACCCTTTTCAACATCATCCTTATTCACAGAATTCTCATTTTCCAAAATCCCGTTGTTATTTTCACATGTCTTGGACGCTTCACTCGTTCTTTCTTCTGCGGTAACACTACCCTCACCAGGTTGTAATGTACTTGAATTACCAGAATTGACCATCAGTTCATTCAACTCCATGGAAATGTTCCGCCCTTCAGGTGGCGACCATGTCCACTGCCGCCTCACAGCTTCAGCAATTCTGTGAAAAGGCGAATCAATCCAAGTATCCAAATTTACAGGCTCATTCAACATCGAGCCGACATCAGGACCAGGAGCCAGATTCAGGTCAAGGTTCATTGCATCAGATGTCTCCTCACCCATCACAAATAGACCCAAAAGGCTTATTAGATCACAACTTTAACAAACCCAGATCAGAAACCCTAGCTTCATCACAAAACTGAAGAAACCCAAATCACAGAACCACAAAAAGTACCCAAACTGAACAACATTTGGCGCACAGTTCAAAAAACCCTAATCGTAATTAAAAATACGAACAAATCCGTATGAAACCCCATAAAATTGAAGAAACCGAGGTGGGAAAAAACCCTAATGGGAGCGAACCAAAATCGGAAACTTCATCCCCAACATAGAAATCAGCAAGTCAAGTTACGATTAGGCCATCAAGTTGGCGACTTTGATGCATTTCTACCATGCTATCAATTTCTAGGAGGTAAATTTTAGGGTTTCAGAAGCAAAGAAAACGAAATACTAAAGAAAATAAACCCCTGGGTCATGATTAAACACCTGGAGTGAGCTCGAGAGCGAGTTGGCGACCGCCTGAGGTGAGTCTGGCCCGAGTCGACTCGGCATGAATGACCCTCTTTTTCTAATCAGCGATCTAGTCCACAGAGAGAGGGATTAGATGGATAAGTGTGGGCAATCAATTTAGGAGCGGGCACAGGGGCAGGAGAGAGAGAGAGAGAGAGAGATGATCCTTTTAGAGTCAAGGCTTTGTTTGGGAAGTTGATGATTGTGATGAACGGCTGTGATGGAATGTGCGGACCAGCTTGTACTGCAAATTCCTCGCGTTGGCGTTTAGAGTCAAGGCTTTGTTTGGGAAGATGACGATTGTGATGAACGGCTGTGATGGAATGTGCGGACCAACTTGTACTGCAAATCAAGTGGCTCAAATTGAGTTTCCACTAGGCATTACTTTGGGTACTTTGGGCACCAGAATGGAACTTTCAAGTTCTTTCAACTGACTTTGGAACAACTTAAGATGATCATGTCTCAGGCATTATAAGAAAATCAAATGAATTGAATTGAAGAATCGAAGAAAATCAATTGACAGAAATTAAAAAAAAAATGTAAAGTAAAAATATATGTGTGGATAGCACACTCCCTTAAATAATCCCGCCCAAATCATTTCTATACATTGGGCTAAAACAACCATGGGGAGAAAATAATTATTTGGGCCAAATTGCACCTACGAATTAAGCCTGGCCTAATTCACTTGGATCCACCCATGTGCATGGACATGCGCGTCTGACCCCCAAACGCCCCACACTCACACGCAGGAAACACGCCGCACTCCAGACGGAAGAATAGTAGGGCCCATGACAACTCCTTGGTTGATCAACGGGCCAAATAAAATATGAATGTTGGTTGATCCAACAGTTATATTTCCAACTCTTTTATTTATTTATTTAGAGTATTGTTATTAGCATTTCAAATTTCTCATTCTACACTCCAAAATTTCTATATTTAGAAAGAAAACTACACTTGTGAGGAGTGTAGAATGAAATTTTTGGAATGCTAATAATACTTCTCTTTATTTATTTATACTTATAATTCTATGACTGTGATTGAAGGAGATCAAATCTAATCGTAAAAAAAAAAAAAATTACCCAGTGACGTAAATTTTAATCTAATAGCTAAAATCAACCAGCGACCAATTATTAGAAACACTCAGCAAACAAAAAAATAAATAAAAATAAATAAAAAGATTTAACCAATTATTATCCGAATGGGCTCGAAATTAGTGCAACCATGGATCAAACGTGGACACAGTTGTCATGTTATTGGATCGTATAGTTGGGCCATATGTAGGTTTTACAAGCCCGGTAAGTTAATAATTGGTTAAATTATTAGTTACCACTCCCTCTTTAATTAAAAACAAAAAAGGAAAAAGGCAAATATTACGAAATATGCTTAGATGTGCTCCACAGTGTTTATATTATTGCTTATTGGATCGTATAGTTTGTAACACAAAACCTTCATCTATCAAATATAAATATGACCGAATTATGGACCTAGATGTGCTCCACTCATGCACTCATGACTTTAACCTCCATTGACATTCTTACAATCCAACCTAATCTCCCCACTAGTTCCCACTAGTGGACTGATATTTCCCATATTGATCATCGACTGAGCAAAGCTCTGAAAGAAGGCGCTCTGGTTGCTACTAAAGCTATTAACAATGGAAACTGTGGCAGCCCCTGCCGTCGAAAATAACTCTTGATCGGATTGCAGAAGGCCTTGATTGTTTTGAAGGTTTGTGAAGTAGTTGTTGTCAAACGCATCTGGAGTGCTGAGATCGAGGTTGGCTAGAGCAGTTCCGCTCCCATTTTGTGGACATGTTTGTTGGAGAGTGGTCAAGTAAGATGAGTTCAGTGTTGGATCGGGGTTTCCTGTGCTGTTGAAGTTGTACAATCGATTGCTAAATGTTCGACATTGAGCTCGTCCAAATGTATGTGCCCCTGCAAAACATGATGAAGTATTAATAAAGGGTTAATTAACATGTAATGTAAATAGTAATTAAGTAGAACATTGGTGATTAAGCAACATAGTTACCAGATAATGCAACGAGGTCGTTGGTGTTCAGCCCAACAGCAGAAAACTTGGAAGTAATGTTTGCTAAGCTTTCAAAAGGTGAAGGAATAGAGGTATTGGCTCCAGCCTGGTTTGCTGTTAGGCTGTCTCTTCTCCCTAATAATACATTCCATGCAGGGCCTCCTGACTGCAAAGTAATTACGACAAGCTCATGAACTACGGACGTACTATAACAGCTCAAAGGGTTTTGGTTTATACTCGATTCTTATTCACAACCGAAGTGAAACCCCCTTCCCCCTTCCGCCCCTTTGGATTAGCCCTAACGGTGAGACAATGAGTTAAAGTTTAAAATAAGATAAGAATTCGATTCCCTCCAATGTAATTGAAAAAAAAAATAATCCATAAAAACTTCCCTCCTCCAAACTCATTTTCTCTAGCGTATAACCCTTCATATTATATTTTTTTCGAAGGATAATGTTAGGGAGATTAAATTTTTTAAACTAAATTTGCAAACCAAATGATGTGGTTGTTGATAATTGAATTATAATTTAACAGTTGATTAACGTGTTTATTTTTTATTTGTGACACATCATTTGGTTTAAAATTTTGGTCTCCTTAGCATTACTCTTTTCCGAATTAAACATATTGATAAGGATCCAACTAAGCAACTTTCCAAATTAAGTTTGTGTGTTAGTTTTTATATTTTTTGGATCCCTAATGTACCCCCATCTAAGCTAATATGGAAAGGTCTTGTAATTACGTTTTAACTGAACATGTGCGTTGAATTTGGCAAGGTCTTGTAGCCATGAAATCTGGTTCTAGATGTACAATTTAATTTGGTTTTTTTTTTTTTTTAATTCCAACATTAAATTTCAATTTGAATATACCTAATTTAGTGTTTAATTTCAACAATATCTATTGTTTAATATTATAAAAAAATTACGTAGAGTATAATTAATTATATGAAAATCATTTACCAACAGCATAATTAGATGAAAATAATTTATCTACTATGAAATTAACTTACCTTGTGTTTAATTATTATGAAAATAAAGTACCTATTTTTTATTGTTTACAAAGTTAATGTATGTACTTTTTTTAATTTTTAACAAAGTTAATTTACCTAATTCACTTGTAAGTAAGAGGTCTTAAGTTCAATTCTCGTCAAAGTAAGATTTGAACCACATTATTGCTAGCTCATTGTGAGGCTAAGTCTGCCTCCTCTCCCATTTAGTGTAGCTAATATGGTTTGTTCAAAAAAAAAAAAATTATCTACGTCATTTTATGGTAGTAATAATAATAATAAAACATAAATAATATCTAACGAAAACTAACCGCATGATATATAATGAATGACTAAGACGTGAAGATCCCTAGGATTCCGGATTTGGAGAAGATCCTCATCTTTGTGGGAGTTCACACAAAATCAAAATATATTAAACAAATTAAATGTTTGAAAACACGTATAAGAGATTTGGTGGCATGATTTTGTAAATAAACACAACTTCATGGACATCTTTTATCTAATATGACATCATATTCAAAATGCATTTTAGCCAGTGGTCCTTGAGGTTGACATAACTCCTCACTTTGATCCCTGAAATTTGAAATCAATAGAAGTGATCCCTGAGTATGTCCACCATCAATCATTTTGATCATTCTATAAAAAATCTCTATCAAATAAGGACCGAAATAACAAAAATACCCTTAATTTAATAAACAATGGGCCAAAATGATTTGACAAAAATCAAGGGTACTTCTGTCCTTTCCCTTTACTTAATTGATATTTTTCACTTAATGACTAAAATGATTGATGGTGGACAAACTCAGGGACCAGTTCTATCGATTTTAAATCCCAATGACTAAAGTGAGAAGTTATGTCAATCTCAGAAACCATTTTGACTGAAAAAGCCTATTCAAAATTTGAATTTTACATAAAAGTTATACAATATATGTGAATTTTTGTTTGGAGTTTAGGAGTTGCAATGGCCGTAAACAACCTCAATGAATTTCGATTTCCCCTCCAGCTGTAGTGAAGGATATTTTGTTTGGTTTCCTTATTTAAAACGCAACGCCCTCTAGCAAATTGGATGAGCTTTTAGTTTACAACTGAAACACCTTTGATCAAGACATATTGGAAGGGTTTCAATTTCTCTAAATGTGCAAATTGTGAACTCTTTTTCTTAGGAGCTACACACACACACCCCCTTTTTATTAAAAAATGGGCAACATATATATGCCTTACTGACTCACCAAAGAAACAGAAGCTTCAGCCGCAAGCGCAAGAAGGTCAGCACAAGATACAACACCTGGGCATGAATTTTCCAGAGCAGTCTTGATATTGTCAACCACATCAAAGCCTCGAGTGGAGTTGGTGTTTGGAGCTGCATCTTTCTCACTCTGTTGTATGGTTCCATTTTTGTCCAACAAGATTGAAGCATCACAACCCTGAAATCACATCACAAACTAACAAATTTGAGTTCTATATGTATAAATTATTGCTACAAGTTTTGAGAAAATTTAGTACTATAGATAATATGGTGTTTACATTGACGAAGCAATCATGGAAATGGAGACGAATAAGGCTTGCACCAATCCTCGAATCAGATTGCAAAGCTTGTTGAACCGCACTGCGCACAATGCTTGTCACGTTTGGACAGGTGGTGGAGTAAAATGTAGAGTTCAGTTGAGCATTATAGTTAGGTACATGTAGCAGAAGTAAAACTACTACATATGTGGTTGCTAATGCCAAGGAGTGAGTAGTTGAAGAAGAAGAAGACGACATTTGATTTGTGTGCTACTTAATCAGTACAATGGGTCGCAATATTAGTGGCTAATAATGCACAACTAATTTATAGAGGAGTGTGACATCATTTAAAATTAATTATAGACAAGAAAGTCAAAAAGGGTGAGTAATAATGTTTAACGGACACTGAAAGTCACCTTGCATGTCGCCTTGCATGTCGTGGAGCTTCAATCAAATCTTTGATAGGAGTCAAGATCTACGTTTCTAATATAAAAAGCAAATGTTGTCTATGCTCGGTGGAAAACAACCACGTTTATGCATCATGTGTCGATTCAATTTCCTCTTAATTTTTCTTTTCTTAATATCTTACTATCTAACCCAATAACGCTATTAATCTACTAAAAATATATATAAAAAGCAACTACTACAATGTTGATATGGATTTACTCATCCTTATTTATATTTATTTTGTTACATATACATTAGTTGCTAGTTTACTAATTTATAGTTACAATTTAAGGAATTGAATTGAGAAATAGAATCTAGATTCATATTGAAGTTGTTTATTAAATTTGTGGCATTTGTGTATATTTTAGTTCTTTGAATGAACTTTGCTTTACCAAAAAAAAAAAAAAATCTCTTTATTCTAAGGCGTAGTTTTATATGCTAGTTAACAGTGATGTTGAATTTTAAGAAATTATGTGAGAGCATTGCATTCTCCTCCTTCTTTCTCACAAAGAATTCAATTCATCCAACATGAGGAGCTGAATTCCTTTTTCCTTGTGAGCCCCACTTTCGTTTTGATTCATCCCTAGTAAGTAAACATAGAATACTCCGTGATCAAAATCTAACTCCAATTTTGATTTTGATTACAAATTAATAAATTTCATCATGTGTGGATAAATTGTAGGGGATGTGACTTTTATAGACTAGGATGCTCTCCCTTTTTCTTTCTATCCTCTTCCATCCCCTCATCTCACACTCCTTATTTTGTATTTCTCTTTCTATAAAAAATTAATATAAGATGTTAACGTAGTTTAACCATGACCGTTCAAATAAAAAAAAGAGAAGGAAAAAAAAGAGGAGAGAAAATCTTTCTCCGACTTTTATATTTAATTGCTGGCAAAAAAGTGAAATAATAAAAATCTTCTCCCCACTGTGTTAATTGATGCATGTTTGCCAAATGAGAGGCTGGAGAGCCGCTTTCACTGTCGGATGATGCTTAATAATTCTCCGCAATCAGAGCGGCGTAGGGTATATATGGTGGGTTCATTCCTACCAAAATTCCAGAACTGGGGATATATTTTGCACACAAAGTAATTAATCTCTAAGGGGGCGTTTGTTGCGCTAGACTATCTCGGACTGGATTAGCTTCAAGGACTAAGCTGGACTGGCTTAGACTAGACTAAACTGGACTAACTTAGTGAAGCGTTTGGTGCAGTATTGGACTAAGAAGCTGGATAATAACAAATTCTAATATTATTTTATTTAATATATAAATTATTAATATTTTATTATGATTTTATCTTTTTCTCCATCTTTTCTTCTCAGACCTTTCAATTCATCTCTTTCTCATTCCTGGTCAAACTCCTTATTGATTCCAGTCTCTATTTCTCTGTCCTCCCTCCCTCTCTAGCTATGCGTTGTTCGAACGGAACCTCACGGCTCCAATTTTCCCGATGAGTTGCAGGTTTCCCGATGTGTTTTTTGGCCAACCCTCATTAAATTGGATGAAGTTAGCACGCCAAAAAATTCATCACCATCCCTGGACTGAGATCTTAGCTTTGCATGCTCGAATTTGTCATGGATTTGAAGAAGCCCAAACAGGCTGAGACTTCCAAGTCATTTTCCGACCACATTTTGGCCTCGATTCAAGTAAAATCGTAATCTTGTCACTCCCAGCTTCAATTTGGTATATTTTATATGAAAGTTGGTTGTGAAATGGATCTGAAAGAGAGTCGGGAAATTAATGATAGATCTAGGTGACCAGCGATGACGAGGAGTCTGTCGGGAGTGGTCATTGAGCATGACAAGGACGAGAAATAGAGGATAGTCTTAGCTAGTCCCATAGTTATTGGGGGGTCTCACTAAGACCTCTTAGTGAAGGGTTTTGTCCATGCTAGTCCCCTTTAGTCTCATTAATGTTAGTCCCAGCATGGAACAAACACAGTATTGGACTAATAGCTAGTCCAGTCCAGTCCAGTCCAAGTTAGTGAGGGCAAACAAACGCCCCCTAAAGTCACTGAAGCGTGAGCAGCGCATGCATGAAATTAATCAAAATTCTAAGAATTTGAAAAAAATAAAAGGTTTTTAATCTCAGTCAAGACCAGCTGGTCTCTTTTGGCATTATACATACACGTGGGTTGGTGAGAGTTGTTATTACTTTACAGCTAACCATATTTTAATGAGATTGATTGGTCAAATTTGTCAATCAAATGGTGTTGTATATATGGGATTAAGATTCTAGCCAGATTCTTTTTGTAGGGATTTTGAGAATCAATCAATTGTGTTTGTTCATCGTACATCGTGTAGTTAGAAATCATTTAAAATTAAATATAAATTGTATCTAATGAAAACTGACCGCATGATGTACGATGAACGGACACGGTGGATTAATCCTCAAGATCCCCACAAAGAGAATCCGGAGAAGATCTTCATCTGTATATATGCATGTCAATGTCTATCTAGAAATATGAGGGTTGGGTAATATTATATTTATGTGATAGGAAAAAGATCCTCGCTGGATCCTTTTTTAGGGGATTCAATGATCATGACCGTTCATCGTATATCGTACGGTCAAAAATCATTTTAAATTTTAAATTTTAAATTAAATATAAATATTACCTAACAAAAACTAGAGAAAAACTTATATGGGGCTTGGCTTGTTACTAGACTTCGCTGAATGACACTACAATCCACTTAAAACTTGCCATGTGGCAAGTCTTAAATATATTCTTTTATCATTCTTTTATATTTAAAATTTTTATAATTATTTTTTTAACTAATTAATATATTATATATATATATTAATGTTATGTTTCCTTTTTTATTTCTTTCCCCCTATTTTTTTTCTTCCCAAATCCCCCCCACGTGGCAAGTCTTAAATATATTCTTTTATCATTCTTTTATATTTAAAATTTTTATAATTATTTTTTTAACTAATTAATATATTATATATATTAATGTTATGTTTCCTTTTTTGTTTCTTTCCCCTTATTTTTTTTTTCTTCCCAAATCCCCCCCCACCCAACACTTTGTTTTGCCGTAGGTCATAGGACTCCCTCCCCTTTCTTTCTTTCCCAATTTCATTTCCTTCTTTCTTTAAATAAAATAAAATAAAGTTATGCACCCACTCCAAGTTTATCATGGAAAGCAACCAAGTATCTGTAAGTTTCAGCGTCTGAATGCACCACCATTCTGATTTTCAAATCTTCTTCAAACTCCATTGCCTCAGCAGCAACCTATCAATTGAAAAAAAAAAAAAATCAAAGATTAGAGTAATATATTAATTAAAGACTCATAATAAAGAAGGTAGCAAACATAGAAGATACCCTAATTCATATTATAAATATAAAAAATCCAAAAAACCTCACCCGAACCCAAAAACCCCCAATTAAAAGAAAAGAAAATAACCCTACTACATCTATATATGTAGGTTATTCATGTCACATGATCAAAGCAACTATTGTATAAAGAAAGAAAAAAACTTACAGATTCTTAGTTGCTTTCCATGATATAATTGGAGTGGGTGTAGAACTTTTTTTTTTTAAAAGAAAGAAAGAAACGAAACTGGGAAAGAAAGAAAGGGGTGAGAGTACTGAAACCTAAGATCTACGGCAAAACAAAGTTGCCCCGGGGGGGGTGTGGGGTGGATTTGGGAAGAAAAAATATAGGGGGAAAGAAATAAAAAAGGAAAAATAACATTAATATATATAATATATTAATTAGTTAAAAAAATAATTATAAAAAATTTAAATATAAAAGAATGATATTTTATATAAAAGAATGATAAAAGAATATATTTAAGACTTGCCACGTGGCGAGTTTTGAGTGGATTGTAGTGCCCCTCAACGAAATCCAGTGGCAAGCAAAGCCCCAAACAAGTTTTTCTCCAAAAACTAATTTTTCGATGTGTGATAAACGATCATAATCACGGGATTCCCCGGATTCCCGGAAAAAGATTTGGCGATCCTTTTCCTATGTGATAGGGTCAATGTATATATAATTATATATACAAGTACAAATTATTTAAAGTATTTGGGAATTATAAGACCTGGCCCAATAAAATTCCAACTAGATTTTTTTACCATAAACTTGGCGGCCTAAGAAAGCAAAGGTTAGACTGAAATAGTGGAAAGCAAGGTTCCAAAAGGTCATTGGTGAGAATATCTGCAAGTCGATCAACAGGGGGAACACATTGTCCCTTGTGAGAGCCAAGCTTGACACGTTCTCGAACGAAATAACAATCCAACAGACTGTAGGAGGTAAAATGAAATTATGTGAAGAGAAATGGGGCATATTTTAGAATAAGATGATATTAGCACAAAAGAATGACATTAATGATGACATTAATGGATGATTAGTTGGAGTTTCTCTAGTCATTTGCCAAAAAGTTTAGGGTTTGTTCTGTATTCTACTTGAGTTCAATTTTTTAAATTCAAAAACACGTAAGTTATTTCTTAAAAACACTAAAATTGAGTTTTTAGAATTTTTCTGTGTTTTTTGCTTTCTTTCCTCAAAATCCTTCTGCTTTTTCTCCTCACCCTCTTTCTTCTCTTCTCACGTCCTCACTCTCTCTCTTCTCTCTCACTCTTCACTTCTTTTTCTGCTCTCTCGTAACCCTCTCTTTCTTCTGTCTCCTCACTATCTTTATCTACTCTCTCTCATCACCGTCTCTTTCTTCCCTCTCCTCACGACCTCGCCCTCTCCCTGTCTTTCTCTCTCCTCATCCACTATTTCCTCTCAAACTATCTTCTCTCATTTCCAATTCTATCTCTCATCCAATTTCTGTTCAAGTTAGTTTGAATTCAAACAAAAAAAAAAATTTAAAAAAATTTAACCAAACAGGTTTTTGAATTTTTTATTTTAGGACATTCTTTGAAAAATGTTTTTAAGAATAATTAAAGTTTTTTTAGTAGAATACCAAATGAGCCTAGTTTCTTGCAAAAATATGATTAACGTAGGCTTTTATATTATTAGTAGCATATATAGCCAAAACTTATCCTTCAATTTCAAAAATGTCTATTTTTATAAAGAGAATTGTTATTAGCATTTTAAAAATATCATTTGGCACTCCAAACTTTCTATAATTAGAAAGAAAAATACACTTGTGAGAAGTGTAGAATAAGATTTTTGAAGTGATAATAACAATTCTCTTTATAAAAACTATCAATTATAACAAAAAATGTGCTTGAATAGACTTAAATGCTCAAAACTTAAAAACCAAATTACACTACAACAAAAATCCTTGAAGTTCCCATACTATTTGGTTGTCATCGGGAAACACTAGCTTGACAACTGGAAAGTAAGCTTCAACACCATGGAAATATCTAAAATACTAACAATAGCCACCGCCTCTTTCATGGATTCTAATTCCCCCAACTTGGTACGGGTAATTTGACTAGAACTTTTGAAATCTAAAGAAACTCCCATAGGATTTTGATTGGAGCTCTTTGGCTTGTTTTACTGATGATTTCATTTAATTATTCTAACTGCTATATGAGTTGTCATTGATGTGGGTTTTCTTAATTTTCTTTCCACCAAAACTTAATCATCTTCGCGGAATCCAGTTACCGACAATATTTCCGGTGATAAGCCATAAAATTCAGTTGCTTTGTATGTTGTATAGGTGGGTATTGGATCAAAGGAAACTTTTTACTTCTTCGCTAGCAATAAAGAAAACTTTGATTAGAATTAATAGGTTCACTGTTCATATACACCAGTAATAATTTTTACTGAATGAATCAGCTTACAAATGTTGCATATTTTTTTGTTGTTGGTGAATGAATCGGCAAAAGTTGCATACTTTTGTCTCAGAGGGTTTAGACTTTAAGGTTTATGTTGTTCTTTATTTTCAAGGTATTTGAGTTTTTTTCGAGTGTACTTTCGGCTAAATTTGAAATTATTTACAAAAATTGACATTTATGAAAAAACAATATTTGGTTACTCAAAGATAGGCCAGGTAAACGGATCGTGTCTGTCGTGTTCGTGTCGTTTTCATGTAACACCTGTTATCTTAACGGGTCGTGTCGTGTCACTCCCGTTATCTTAATGGGTCCTTAACAGGTCGGGTCACTTTACCCAACCGGTAAAGTGACCCGACCCATTATGACTTGTTAAGAAAAATGTATTTTTTTTCTTAAATTTTCACATACCACACATTGCCACATAAATATTACTTCAAAACATTACAAAACATTTGTCATTTAAGTACTACATCTACAATTGAAAATAAGAGCCTAATAAACAAACATCCATACATTACTAGTCTATTACCAAATATTAAATGTGCAAGGATATGCAAAATGAAAGAGTTTTTGTTTTCAAGGTTGTGAAGCCTTTCTCAAAAGTTTAAACATTGCCAATGGAACTCAAAGCTTGCATATTATTCCTTTTACAAAATCCTCAATTTTCATCGATCATCATGACATAAGATTTTGTGGTATCAACTAGTGTAAATATTTTAAATTGAATATCGAATTCATTCATTGTATTCATATAGGGTCAAGGAGTGTACTTGTAAAAAATCATCAAAATCTGAGTTAAAATAACCGTTAAATCGTGATTTTTTGTTGATAACTGTTGAAAAGTTTTGTCTCGTTACTTGATCTCTGAATGTTTGTTTTTTTCGATTTTTTGCGTATACGATCTTGAAGCATATACAAACAAGTTTGATGGTTGGATCGTTGAAATTATTTTCGTAGAATGCGTATCCCATCAAAATGATAGAGTCACTAACACTTAATTTATTTATACTTTCACTAAGTATAACATAAGATTTTGTGGTATCCACTAGGGTAAATATTTTAAATTGAAGATCGAATTCATTCATTGTATTCATATAGGGTGAAGGAGTGTAGCTGTAAAAAATCATCAAAATTAGAGTTAAAATAACCGTTAAATCATGATTTTTCGTTGATAACCGTTGAAAAGTTTTGTCCCATTACTTGATCTCTGAATGTTTGTTTTTTGCAATTTTTGGCGTATGCGATCTTAAAATATATACAAACATATTTGACGGTTGGATCATTAAAACTAGTTTTGTAGAATGTGTATCCCATCAAAATAATAGATTCACTAACACTTCAGAGTTTGTTCATACTTTCATTAAGTATAACATAAGATTTTGCGGTATCCACTAGTATAAATATTTTAATTGAAGAACGAGTTCATTCATTGTATTCATATAGGGTCAAGGAGTGTAGCCGTAAAAAATCATCAAAATCGGAGTTAAAATAACCGTTAAATCGTGATTTTTCATTGATAACCGTCGAAAAGTTCCCCTTACTTGATCTCTGAATGTTTGTTTTTTGTGATTTTTAGTGTATGAGATCTCGAAGCATATACAAACAATTTTGACGGTTGGATCGTTGAAATTAATTCTGTAGGATGCATATCCCATCAAAACGATAGATTCACTAACACTTAAGAGTTTATTCATACTTTTATTAAGTATAACATAAGATTTTGCAGTATTCACTAGTGCAAATATTTTAAATTGAAGATCGAGTTCATTCATTGTATTCAAATAGGGTCAAGGAGTGTGGTTATAAAAAATCATCAAAATCGGAGTTAAAGTAACCATTAAATCATGATTTTTCAATGATAACCATCGAAAACTTTTCTCCTGTTACTTGATCTCTGAATATTTGTTTTTTGCAATTTTAGGTGTATTCGATCTCGAAGTATATACAAACATGTTTGATGGTTGGATCATTGAAATTAATTTCGTAGAATGCGTATCCCATCAAAATGATAGATTCACAAACACTTAGAGTTTATTCATACTTTCATTAAGTACAATATAAGATTTTGTAGTATCCATTAGTGTAAATATTTTAAATTGAAGATCGAGTTCATTCATTGTATTCACATAGGGTCAAGGAGTGTACCTGTAAAAATCTTCAAAATCGGAGTTAAAATAACCGTTAAATCGTGATTTTTTGTTGATAACTGTCGAAAAGTTTTGTTGTCACATCCCGGCCCGGGGCGGACCACTTCCCGGGCCCGCTCCATCACCGTAGCACGATATTGTCCGCTTTGGGCTTACTATTGCCTCATGGTTTTATTTTTGGGAACTCACGAGCAACTTCCCAGTGGGTCACCCATCATGGGATTGCTCTAGCCCCCCTTTTCGCTTAACTTCGGAGTTCCTACGGAACCCGAAGCCAATGAGCTCCCAAAAGGTCTCGTGCTAGGTAGGGATGAGAATATACATATAAGGATCACTCCCCTGGATAATGTGGGATGTCACAATCCACCCCCTTTAGGGGCCCGACGTCTGCGGCCAGGGTTAGGCTCTGATACCAAATTGTCACATCCCGCCCCGGAGCGGATCACTTCTTGGGCCTACTCCACCATCGTAGTACGATATTGTCCGCTTTGGGCTTACCATTCCCTCACGGTTTTATTTTTGGGAACTCACGAGCAACTTCCCAGTGGGTCACCCATCATGGGATTGCTCAAATTCCCTTCTCGCTTAACTTCAGAGTTCCTACAAAACCCGAAGTCAGTGAGCTCCCATAATGCCTCGTGCTAGGTAGAGATGAGAATATACATATAAGTATCACTCCCTTGAGCGATGTGGGATGTCACATTTGTCCTGTTACTTGATCTTATAATGTTTGTTTTTGCAATTTTTGGCGTATGCGATCTCGAAGTATATACAAACATGTTTGACGGTTGGATCGTTGAAATTAGTTTCGTAAAATGCGTATCCAATCAAAATAATAGATTCACTGACACTTAAGAGTTTATTCATACTTTCAATAGGTATAACATAAGATTTTGTGGTATTCACTAGTGTAAATATTTTTGAAGATCGAGTTGATTCAATGTATTCGTATAGGGTCAAGGAGTGTAGCTATAGAAAATCATCAAAATCGGAGTTAAAATAACCGTTAAATTGTGATTTGTCATTGATAACCGTCGAAAAGTTTTGTCCCGTTACTTGATATCTGAATGTTTGTTTTTTTGCAATTTTTGGCATATGAGATCTCGAAGTATATACAAACATGTTTGACAGCTGGATCGTTGAAACTAGTTTCATAGAATATGTATCCCATCAAAACAATTGATTTACTAACACTTAAGAGTTTGTTTATACTTTAATTAAGTATAACATAAGATTTTGTGGTATCCACTAGTGTAAATATGTTAAATTGAAGATCGAGTTCATTCATTGTATTCATATAGGGTCAAGGAGTGTAGCTGTAAAAAATCATCAAAATCGGAGTTAAAATAACCGTTAAATCATTATTTTTCATTGATAAACGTTGAAAAGTTTTATCCCGTTACTTGATCTCAAAATGTTTGTTTTTGCAATTTTTGATGTATGCGATCTCGAAGTATATAAAAACATATTTGACGGTTGGATCATTGAAACTAATTTGGTAAAATGCGTATCTCATCAAGTTCAATGGTGTGTGTGTATATATATATATTTATTTATTAAGTAGATTTAAATCTATTTATTTTGTATGTATAATTGACCGGTACACAGAGTAGTATATCACATGTCATTATAAAAATAGTGGGATATGTGTGATAAAAAGTTAATAACTTAAAAAAATAAAAATTCTCACAACTTCTATTAAAACACATGGTGTACTATTTGTGTTCCCGTTACAATGAAAAATTTCTCAAGAAAAAAAGGAGAGAGAGGTAAATGACGTACACGTGTCAGGAACACAGTTGTCGGATCTTATCCTAACAATAACAAGTGCACACTTGAGAGACCATAGTAGAAAAACCCACCCTACTAGTAGCAAGCAAAATTGAAAATACCACCAGGTCCCATCTTTCCCTCTCTTTTTTGTTTCATTTTCAGCTTTTCTTATAATTTTCATTTTTCCCTTCCTTTTTCTTCAAAGGGCGGCATGATGCATATTAATTATTATAGTTTTTAGGGGTATAAAATTTAATATATATATATATATATATATATAATTATTATAGTTAATATTTTGGGAGTATAATTATTATAGTATATATAATTATTATTGTGACATCCCGTCCCGAAATTATTTAAAACGTACGTGTGAATTGTCAACTTTGCCCCTAGTTCGTTTCTTTGACATTATTGGTTGTTTTGTGTGTTGTGGCATGTGTTGGGCCACACACACACATGCACACTCACTGTCTCTCTCTGTCCTTTCTCTGTCTCTGTCTCTCATCTCTCTCTCCCTTCCTGTTCACCTTAAACGTACGGACACACACACAACTCACATAAATCATCACAGATCGAAGGAACCAATTGCACCTTCAAACTCGTGAGACTGAGGGGAACACAGACGTACCATTTTTAGGTAAGAACTCTGAAGTTTTCACGTCGATTTCACAAGCTCCGATTTGAGTACTATTCATGCAAACTCATTCTAGCACGTTTTTGGGATTTTTAAGCTCGTAGGTAGCTTGGTGGTGTCCCAAGGAGCCTCGGAGTACTTCGTTGGACGAATTTGGAAATCGAAAAAGCCTGGTTCGAAGTTGGCCGGTTTTGGAGTTTGTGGACAGGTATGATCTAGTAGTTTTTAGGCCTTAAAAGTTGTTGGGTTGTGTTCTCCTAGTTCTAGGTGTTATTTTGGTGCAAGAATCGTGGAAAATGGTTGAGAAACGAGTGAGAAAACACGGTTTACAGGTTTTCCAGTTTTCCGACGCCGACGACGGCACCGGAGATTGAACGGGGAAGAAGACAGAATATTCCGTCAGACTTGACGGAATATTCCTGACGCCGTTGACGGAATCCATTAGAAATAACGGAATATTCCTCACGGCGTTAGTTGACGCCGTCCGTGTGCACCGCACGTGCCTGAGGTTGTGTAGAGGAAATTTTTTCTAAAAATATGGTTGTGATCCTGAGGTTGTGTAGAGTACGTTGGTATATTCATTTATCCAATTTGAGCAATGTATGAGAAGTTATTACGAGAAGTTGGTTATGTGCTTTTAAATTGACGTTTTTATAGTTGTTTCGCATATAGGTGATACCTATCCCGAGGACGAGCGTGGTCGCTCGAGGCAGGGGGGCTACGACCCTTCCACATACCAGTGAGTGGGCTTTTGTTTTCCGTATATACCTATATACCTTTATTTTCCCAGAAATTGTTTAAAAAGGGTTAAGTGTTTTATGCCATGCACCATATTATTATCGTTTATGCATCATTGCATGCATTATTAGTGGCATACATATACATATGCATATTTGGTGCTGTGGACGCACAGGTAAGTGCCAGGTAAGTGGTATACATGTTTACATTTCAGTAGTGGTTTGAGATGCTTAGAGAGCTCATAACCTGCACCCCCGGTGTTAGTGCTCCCGCCCAGAGTAGGGCACAGTCCTTCACGTGATGTTCACCTCCCGCACCACACGCTCAGCTTGGATCCAAGTTAGGTGCACAGTCCTGTCGTACAGACCACTTTAGGTGGTTCCGACTCGTAGGTGACCCGCGATTATTCGCACAGTCTTCACGTGATCGTAGCACTAGAGCGTATATATATAATACACCCAGGCCTGTCGTACAGACCACTTTAGGTGGTTCCGACTCGTGGGCAGGTTCAGTTATTGAGTTTGAGATTTGAGCTCTATATGCAGCCGTACAGGTCACGTTAGGTGACTCCGGCTGCCAGATGTTATGCTATTGATGTGATTTATACCTGAGCACTTGCATATCATTATGAGGCTTTGACATGGCACATTGTTGAGCATGATTGATATACCCTTGAGTATTGTTTGGCATATTTATACATACGTATATATGATTATTTTCTGGGAAGTATACAGGTTTTACGGCGAGGGGTTAGATTGTGTTTTACTAAATGGTTTTAGAAAAGCTTTGTTTTTGCCCACTCACGCTTTTGTTTTGCGCCCCTCCAGGTTCTAGTGGTCTAGCAGGTTCGGTGGTTTTTCCCAGTGGGCGTCCCGGCATTTCTGACAGATACTCACCAGCGTAGGGTCACCTTCGGGTGTACTTTTGTCGCAACTTTTCTTTGAACTGCTGTAGACTTTATGCTCTGAACTTAGCGTTTCACTTACGCTAACACTTGTTCTAGGACTTTGTATGCTAGTTTTTAAATTATTCGTACTTTTTATATTACTACTTTATTAGCTTCCGTATGTGCACATGGCTACGTCACCTTCGTGTGACGGTCAGCATGTTCCGATCTCGGTCGGGGTGTGTCAATTATAGTTAATTTAATATATATATATATATATTATAGTTTTTAGGGGTATAAAATTGTTAAATTAATATATATAATTATTATAGTATTTTTGTAGGGTTATAAAATTATTAAATTAATATTCTGCTTATCGTGTATTGTGTTACCCACGTGTATACCCGAACCAACCCGTTATCTTAACAGGTGCTTATCGGGTTACCCGATAACGACCCGATTCGTTATCATGTCAACCCGAACACCTGTTAATTTCGTGTCGTGTTGTGTCGGGTTATCGGGTCGTGTCAGGAATTGTCAGGCCTACTCAAAGATGAGTAAGAACTTATACTCAAAATTTCTCAAAATTGTTCGTTATCAATTTATAGAAGTTCATGTTTATAATCAAAACCGTTCATATTATAAATCATTCTATACAGATTGCCTCTGTAAAAAATCAATTAAAACTAAGGTTGTTTAGTCATCAAACTGTTTAAAAACAATTGAACAGTATTGGTAAAAGCATTACGAACCATCTATGTATTTGCTACAATAGATTGACTAAACGGCCTTAGTTTTAATTTATTTTTTGCAGAAATGATTTTTACAATGTGATTCATAGTATGAGCGGTTACAATCATAAGCACAATGCTATGTGATTAAAACACTAAGAGTTTTGAGCATGAGTTCTTACTCATCTTTGAGTAGCCAAATATTGTTCTTTATGAAATTGAGTATTAAATTTTGGTCATTTATGATAAGTACTCACCCCGTACAATGTTGAATATACCTCACATTAAGATTTAATATTAAATGACTTCTATACCCTTCTATGCAACGACAATTTCGACCTCCTAAAGGTTTTAAAAAACATAAAAACACCTCTCACCCACACCCCCCCCCCCCCCAAAAAAAAAATAAAGAACAAAATCCTAATCAATAAAACTACAAACATGTTGATTGAAAAACATTATTTTTTACTAATGGAACACTAACTCAACGTTTTAGAAGCTTCATATCAGGTAAAACTTCAAAATTTTCATTTTTTTAGTAATTCCACCAAGATCGGTGTCCCTATATAAAGTGAGAGATAATTCTTTCGATAAAGAGAATTTAGGGTAAGATCGAATTCGTTTAATGAATGCTGAAGCTTTTAGTAGTCTAAATCTGTGAATTAAACTACATATACTGCAAAGAGCAAAAGAATTGCTGCGTATACAAAATACTTGCGTTATTTAATCTATACGCCTGTGTTATTTAAGCCTTTCTAATGTACCTGCGGCCTGCCTATAGCAGGTTTCTAGGAGGCATTTCTTTTGCTTCCCAAATACCTGCTTGCGGTTCCCGGGAAACAATAATATTTATTTAAGCCTAATATCTTGAATAAGACTAAAAGTTCTATAAGTTTTTCTGTTTTTTGTTCATGGGTTTTTGTTTTGGTACGAATTAAAATGCATAAACAAAAACTGCAGAGATTGTTTAGCACCCAAGAGCTAGACACCTCTTCTGGCTCTCCCCATATGTCTCGCTTGCAGGCACAACTGCACACACCATTTTCTGGGGACATGATCTTAAAACAAGAAGAAGGGTACTTCCATGATCTTTCATTTGCACCTAATGCAAAAAATATGGAGTGTATATAGAAAATATGGGACTATGTATAACATATAATGTGTAGGTCGAGAGAATGGGGTCTGAGGGTATATAAAGAAGTATGCGGGGTGTATTAGGATTTTTAATTGTCACTTAATATTATAGTCTAGTAGTATTCCTCTTCATTTATAAGTGACAAGTCTTAGGTTCGATTTTAGTCACAGGCGAAGGAGAACCACATTATTGCAAGCTCATTGTGAGACTTAGCCCACTCTCCCCCACCTTCTTAGTATAGATAAAATCGTTAGTTCAAAAAAAAGAAAAGATCTTTAAGTGAAAAAATAAATATGGAGTGTATTAAGTATATAAGGTATCTTTTTGGTCAACCAATTATTAGCTTACTGGACTTGACATTGGTGCAAGCATTGATCTCACATGGACACAGAGGTCATGTTATTGGATCGTATATTGGGCTATATGGAGGTTTTAAAGGCCTGGTATTTAACAATTAAGTGGATAAAAAGCCCAAAGATTGTGCTTCAAAGTTTGTTCTTCACTTTTTATTTTCGGTTCTTCTCCTTCAAGTGGGAGTTGAAGTGAACAAGAAATGAGACCAAGAAATATAGAACAGTTACAAATACATTAATTATGATGCAATGAGAAAATCATGAAAACTACATTTCAAAACTCTACCAAAACAACCTAAAAATTAAATCTTTTGTATTGGTAATCTTCCCAAAGAATAGTAATTATAAAAGACATCGTTAAACTATAATTTTTTTTCACAAAACACTTCAAGAACTTAATCGAAGAAAAAAAAGTACTCCTCATTTTATTCACATGTCATGCTCTTAATTGATTATTAGTTATGAAATTCTTCTAGTACAATTCCTTCGTTACGAAGCCCGTAAGACTTTTTTCTTCTAAAATATTGTTCTGAAGTGTTTTTTTATTTTTTTATTTTCCTTTTTCTAAAACATGACGTTATCAAATACTTGTACGTGGAAAACACTTGCAAAAGTCCAAAAATTAGTTTGTTGTAGTGACTAAGTGAAGACAAAAACCCATATGTAAGGTATATCTCTCACCTACGAATTAATAGAACATAAATATATCTAGTTAGCTTTCTCTTTGTCAATAGCGATAGAGAGGGGAAATCGAACACCAAATCAATATGCATTTTATACATTCTATTACAAATACATATTACGAAAAATTAAGCTATTGTATATACTAAATATGTGGACGATCAACCATTTAGTACTACGATCTTAGGTTCGATTCTTACAAAAACGAGTTTGAACCACATTTTACCCATTATGGGGCTTAGCCAACTCTTAACACCCACTTGGTGTAAACATTGTCATGTGGAGGGTCATGATTCAAGTATTAACCCAAGTAATTATCTTTTTGTTTCCTCCTAATTAATGTGATTAAGGTACGTGATTAGGCTTATAAAAAAATTGGAATGCGATTTGGGTTCCAATCCCAATATTGATCTTGGAAGCATAGCGGGTTGCTGTCCCCGTAGAAGTAGACTAATGACTACACCAAATACACTCAACGTCTACGCAAAGGCAGGGAGCCACTGTCGACATCTGAAACCAGGAACAGAACTTTGCACATGAGCAAAAGAGCTTGTGGATGCATTGTTCTTCAGCCTTGGAAACACTACCACGAAAAACGTTTCAAATTTCTCCATACCCATAAAAATTAGAAGAAAATATCAGACCTTGATTTTTATATCTTTAAACAAATATCTAGCGGTTAAACACCGATATATTACATTACTTCGAGGCACTGTAAAATATCCAAAAAATGAGCAAAAGAGACTTGCACAACACGAGAATAACGCTATCGTGATCTTTTGTTGAGACTTCGTTGTTCATAAAATTTGAAAATCCCCATCTTCCTCTATGCTCTTCTTTTTACTGTCACAAATTGCACCAAATAAGAATATATGGTGGATACTGGATAGAGGATGGTAGTGGGGAGAGTTAGGAAACTAGTTTTCTTTTTATCCTCAATTTCTTTGAAAAAAAATAAAGAAAAATGCTTAAACTATTTTATAATATTGACACGAAAATTGACGTTAAACTGTAAAATAACAAAAAATTCATAAATAATTACATATTTGAGAGAGTTTCCTTAACATTTCAAAACAAAAATTAGAAGAAAAATCAAAGAAAGGCATCTGATCTAGGTCGTCGTTATATCTCAAAGGAAAGGGAGCGTCTTCGGATCCCTTGCTCCTAATCCACCAAGTTCGGAGGTCATGGCTATTGAAATTTGATCCAACGGTTAAAGTTATTATAACTTTTAAAGTGGACCTTTGTTTATAGCTGTTAGATCAAATTTCAATGGTCTGGATTCTCGAACTTTGTGGATTAGAAGAAAGGGATTCCAAGAGGATCCCTTTCCCATCTCAAAGGGTATATGGGACCCACCAATGCGTTCTTAAAAGTATAAACGATAAAACTACCCACTCCCATCATTTTGTATTCTCTTCGTCCTCCCCCTTCCACCCTGGCAGTAATCGTCCGTACCCTGTCCCCCTCGCTCCTCTCCTTTACCGGCTACCTGCTCAGCCTGTCCCACAGGTGTGCAGCCCCTCCTCCACTCTCCATCTCCTTCCAATTGACTGTCCCACACGTGCCACCTCTCTCCCTCCCTCTCCTCTCTTTGGTGCAACAAATAAAAGTTTGATACTTTCTCTCTCTTGGAGTAGTTTTTGACATGGTTTTGGGTTTTCTTGCACCCCCGCTCTCTCTCTAACTTTCTCTCTCTAGAACTACATCTTTTCTCTGTGTTTTTGTGTGATTGAAAGCATCAGAATCTGGCCTGAGAAAACTCAAATAATAATATCTCCTTATCTGAAAAAATACCGATGAGGATCCGGAAACGACAGGTGCCCTTCCCTCTGTCGTCTCTTTCTCCGGTGCCTTTATCAGATCCCCTCCTCCACGACCTCAACTACTCACCACCACCCGTGGTGCAACTCAACCACCGCCATGATCCTCCAAATCCCTCCAACCCAGTAGAGAAAACTACCCATGTGGGCCATCCCCATCCTCAGCCGTCCGATCAACACGTCTCGCCGATCGGACGAGCAGGCAAAGGTTGGGGTTTTGTTGATGCTGCTGGAGATAATAAGCACAAGGAGAACAAGCAAGCTTGTGGTTTGGTTAGTGAAATTTAATGCTCACAATTCACAACCCTTTCGTTGGTTTTTTTTTATTTTTTTTGTTTTTTGTTTTGTTGTGTTAATTACATGGTGGTGCACTTTTGTTTGTGTTGATTAATTTCATGGTTCTCTCAATTTGCATCCATCATTGGGTTTTCAATACAAGGCTACATATATGTATATACATATATAGTATATATAATACCTGGTGTAATTTTGCAGGAGCGCCCATTGATATTGAAAGGGGAAGAAGATGAGAGAGAATCAAGAGAGGGAGGAGATCAGAAGGGAAATGAGGATGATGAAATCAGGTAACTAAGATAGATGGAGAAAATAAATAAAGTTATCAATTCTTTCAATATTTCATGTAATCTCTTCTCATCTTTCATGAAATTTCTTGTAGTAAAAAAGGTCAATAGAAAGGAGACTTGATTTATTTACCTACCCACCTTATTAAAAGTAAAAATAAAAGGAGAGAAAAAGAGAAGAAAATATTTTTAGTGTAAGTGGAAATACTGTTTTTATATCAGCTTTGGCTAGCCACCAATACCTTCCCATCTAATCTAATCCTTTAGCTAGCTGCTCCTTTTTATTTATTTATTTTTATTTCCTTCCTCCTTATATTTGGCCTAACAAATGTACCCATGCGGTGCACGTTAGCATAGGTTAATATAATATGGTCCCCGACACCGTAAACTCTAACTATATATATACATGTTGCACTTCTTATTTTCTGGGTTACTTTTGCCCTTTTTTCCCCTGGGCTAGAATTTGATCTACGTATCGTGTGTGGTTGTTGGTCCATCAATCTTCTGGGTGTGCTTCTTTCTTTTAGGGAGGAAAGCATATTGGTTGCAGAAACATTAATGGGGTTTGCTTCGGGGTCGTCTAGTTCTTCTCACCCAGGTGAAATATTCATATTATTTCCATATATATATATATATTATATACACAAATTATTCAAGAAAATTTAAGTCTCTACCATTTCTTGCTTGCATTGTATCAATTATTGGTATTCATACTGTGACTGTTGGTGGTTTGCACTCATCTATGTATGTATATATATATATATATATATATATATATATATATATGTATGTATAGCTTCTGGGAGTTGGTTTCAAGGAGAGAGAGCGTTTCCATTGAAGAAGCGAAGAGGGAGCTTCGAGAGTGGAGCGAATAATATCAGACAGACGATAATGGATGATCAGAAAGACAAGAAATCAATGAAAACGAAGACGAACAAGAAAAGTGTACCTCGACAGCAACAAGGTGAAGATGATTATCAGAAGCAAGACGATCATGTCAGTGATGACAATAGAGTCAGTAGTGGTGTTAGTGCAACAAGAAAGAGGGCAAGAGGAGGTGCACTCATGGAGGGGTCGCGGTGCAGTCGCGTTAATGGAAGAGGATGGAGGTGTTTCCAACAAACACTTGTTGGGTACTCTCTTTGCGAGCATCACTTGGGCAAGGGTAGGTTGAGGAGCATGAATAGTGTTAGAAGCCGGTCGACGGCAGTGGCAACTATTACTACTACCACTTCTACTATTACTAGAGCTGCTTCCACTGAGACTGAGTTGAAGCAATTATCAGTATCTAGAATATTATCCTTGGAGTCGCCGCGGAAAGAAGACACCAAAGCTGTTGTGCTGCTGGATGATCGTGATATCGGTGAAGGTAAAGGAAATGAAGGTGAAGAGGAAGAGAAGAAGCCATTGCCGGTTACAAAGAAGCGGATGAAGCTTGGGATTGTTAAAGCCCGATCCATGAGCAGCTTGCTAGGTCAAACAAATAGTAGTGCAATTTCAGTAGTGGCTGATGAGGATGAGGATAATAACAAGTAGGTCAAAACAAAAGGATATGTGGGCAAATAAATGGGGGATTTTATTCGTTGTAACTCAGAGAGAGAGAGAGAGAGAGAGAGAGAGAGAGAGAGTATTTGAGGTTAATTAATTTAGGAGTGTGAACTTGGTGCAACTAGCTTCAACTTGCAATATGTGAGAGATTCTTATATATATAAACAGATGCTGGATAAAGTGTTGGATTTATCATTGTCGTCCTCATCTTTTTTAATCTTTGTGTTTTAATTAGTGCTTTTGTTTAGTATTAAACAAGTACATGCGATCAGGTCTATTTAATTTTTAATATATCGGAAACTATACTTTAACTAAGAATTTTATATAGAATGTAGGAACTACCTCAGGAGAGGACAGAGACCCAGTTGTTACTGTGTTCTTTTGAGATGGTTTGTATGCCCTCTCATCCCATACCCTTTCCATCCCTCTTATATTTTGTGGTCACGATTAAATCACATTAACATTTTGTATTCTCATTACTCTTTGTCTTATTATTTCTATAAAAAAAATTAATATAAAATGTTAATGTGGTTTAACCGTGACTACAAAAATAAAAAAGGATAGAAAGAGTATGGGATGAGGAGGACAACAATCCAGGTCTGTTCTTTGGACCCAAGCTTAAGTATACTGTATTTTGTTTTATAGTTGTCTATATATCTCAATTGAACATGATGGTTTTATCAGTTGTGATGGATATTAATCAGATGGTATATAACACACCAACTTTTTAAACAATAGTTCTCCCTAGATTCTACTATCGTATGTGAGACCTAACTATATTAAAAAGTATGTCGGTTTTGCATTATTCTCTTTTAAATTGAGATTTTAAAATCAAGTTTCTTTTCTAAATAATTAATGACAAGCCACATAAATAACATAATTTATGTTCAAATAACGACTAATATATATATACACACACACAAACGCTTTTCACAAGTTGTTCACATAAATTACTATATATGAAGAATTCATTGTGAGAGGAATGATGTATGCACTCGTTTGTTTATATCTCGAATTAATTCATGAACATATTCAAAGTAAATTTGGTCATTAGTAGGAATGATTTGTGGATTAAGAACAATTACGTCAAGTCTTCATTAAGCTTTGATTAGGTAATACAAAACTCAAAGAAACATTTACCATGTAATTTTTAAGCCCTAATGCTTTTTTTTTTTTTTTTTTAAATTTTTTTTTATAAATTTGTTATTATTAAGGAGAAGAGGAGAGTTTAAAACTATTATAATATTTCAGTCCTCAATTTATTTTAAATTTTCATGTAAAAGCTTGAGTCGATGGTGTATTGTGTCCAAGTTGAGATCTATTTAAATCCCCACAATTATTTCAAGACACATAAAAACCACACACCAGTTTAGGCATTGCTTTTGGTTTTTTTTTTTTTGTTGCCTAGGTAGTATTTTCATAAGCATGCAAGTGACAATTATTATTGCTCACCCAAAAAAAAAATTATTGAAGAGGTTGCTTCAGACATGGATCATCACCCTTAGACTCGTAAGGTTGACTAATATAATCATAATAAAGTCTTATAATTAATTGACAAAAAAAGTCTTACAATTAAACTTAGTTAACGTTAACAGAAAGATTACCTCCCATCGCATTTTATGTCGGGATTAGTACTAGTAAAGGATTAGGATAATTTTATCCAATTTAAGCAAATATTTCATAGTTTGATGCCCTCTGGTAATTAAGTTGGGCCTCTATATATGCTAATTAATCGTACGTATTTGTGCAAAAAAAAAAATTTTGGTCAATATTTGTGCAAAGGTAAGAAGTGCTAGCTGCGATATCTTTTTCAGTTTCAATCACATTATTTGAACTTACTTATGCTACTGTTTGCTGAAGTGAAAATATATTGGGTGGAGCTTTTATTGCTAGCATGGAAAATGTTTTTAATTAAATTCTTTTTGGGCAACGAGGAAAACTTTAATGGAACTCATTAGATTCTTTCTACTCTGCATATTTAGGAGTGGACATTTTAGTAGATCTACTGACCAAGCCATCTGATATGTGTTGGGTTGAGTTTTAAACTTTAACATTTTATTTTTGGGTAAAAATTCGATCCCCGTTTAATAGATGGGTTGGATTTGGTTGAACTGAAGTATTATTCACCCGATTAAAACCGAACCACCCGAATGCCATTTAATTATTTAACATATATGTACATTAATAGATTTATAAATGAAGTTTAGTAAATTTTAAATGCACTAGTTTATTAATGCTTGACTTGAATACTTGAAATTTATTTATTAGTAACATTATATAACAACATCAAATTCATATGATTTAGGCCTAGTTTAACGTCATTTTAATTATTGTCTTTCATACTCATATTAGGAACAAGAAAAAAACCAATTAGTTTTACCCTATGAAACCCGGCCAATCCAACCCGTCTAAGAATGATTTGGGTGGGTAAGGTTGCTAATTTTGTTGAATGACAATGAATTTGAACAATTCCGACCAGAGTTTATTGGGTTAGTTAAAGGATTAGTCTAACTCAAACAACTCACTCAATGCTCACCCCTACAACATACATTACAGATCTAACGCTAATTATCATTCTATACCTAAAGACAGAAAAGTAAGTCCATCACATCCAATGGTTGAAAGACCCGACTCATGAGCATGACATTGTTCATTGTTGTATAAAAAAATCCCCCCACCCCCACTCCCCATAATAAAAACAACTCTATATCTACTTGCAATATCTTTTAAACCACATGTATTTATTTATATTTTAGTGTTTTCCCATAGTATTTATTTAAATTTTAAACGTTTGAGTTTATAGCTTCCCCCTCATGCAAGTTAACTGTGTGTATATTTGTGTCTCTCTTAACAATTCATAATTTTTAGATGAGAGTGAAAAATCAAAGAAATTTAGCAACAATAGAGAGCGCATCATATAATATATGTTTCACTAAACTTTAGTCAACATCAATACAGAAAAGAGGTCCCAAGTGTTGTAGAAAAGTTTGGTAGCACACATTATATACGAATGAAACCCTTGATTCCGTGGTGGTGGTGTGTTAAACTACTTTTGTAGGACGTATATATTCAGACATGAAAGGTACAAGTTATCGCACTTCTATAAAATTATTCATATAAACTTTATATGACTGAAAAGCTAAGGGAAGTATAAAAGTGGTAAAAATATAATATTAAATTTTAGGTATGAAAGTAAGATAACAAAACTAAATATAGTAAAGTGCAAAATTTTGTAAAATTTGAGAGTAATATTGTAAAAATCATATGGCACATATGGTAAGTATGCATGCGTAAATGGACCACTAGATGTACGTGGCAAAAGAGATTCTTGCGCCAAGGATGGAGACCCCATTATCCAGAACCAAGGTTCTAAAACACACTAGGCTCTAGTCGGGCGGTGGGCTGGTGCTTAGTGCCTAGACGGCTAGGCGGGGTCTGGACGGATTTAGATAAATTTCTTATATATCTTGTAAATAAGTGCATATTGACACTTACAAAAAATTATACTTGTATGAAATCCATGGATAAGATAATAAAAGAATGATAAAATGCAAAAAGAGTATTGAACAAGTCCAAAATTTAAAAACACATTAAGCATATATGCCATATAACCATAGTGAGGAGTATTGTAGGATGACACATGTACAACAAGTTCACAATTTTAAACCACTTAGACTTAGATAGGATTTTTTATTTTATTTTTTAATTTCATTAAAAAAAAAACCGCCTAGCTCCGTCTAGCCCCGCCTAGGCCGCCTAGAGCCCATCCGATTTTTCCCACCGATTTGCAAGAAAAGGCCTCGGCTCACCACCACCTAGACCATTTTTTAGAACATTGTCCAGAACCCTAGCAAAAAAAATTTCCACAAAGAGTTATAGGCAAGAATAGAAGATACAAAGACCGATTTTCAAATGAGTGAGATTCAATGTAATATTTAGCTTAGCAGAAATGTTCTCCATGGCAAATGTTTAAGAAAAACTATTTTGTACAACCAACATACTTTGCTGTATTCTAATAGGAGATTAGTGAACCTATTATTTTACGGTAGGTCTCGCATATTAGTTTGTTACTGGAAATGTTCACTAAATCATGCAACAATAGGGTATTTTGTGTTACACATGATATTATTACCCTAAGCTAAGTGATGAGAATTTGAACCCGAAACTCAATGAATTGAAGAGAGAGCCCTATCCAATGCAAAAAAAAAAAAAAACTCTTTCCAGACGAAAGGTATTCGTTGAGCCAGATAAAATTTCGTTGCCCAAGGTTTTGCCTGATAGGACTTCGTTAGGCAATGTTCATCAGGCAAAGCTCATTGCACAACATTTTGCCCAACAAAAGTTTAAACTCCATCGGGTGAAATTACCAACGATAGTTTTGTTGAGCAAAATGCATTGACCAACTTGACCCTATGAATAGAACTTGCCCGACGTCAGTTTTTTCGTAGGTCAATGGTGTATATACGGATAAAAAGAACTGTTTGCCTGACCAGAGTTTAGGCAGTTGTAAAGAAAAAAAAACACAAAATACATACTCCACGAATACATTGTTCATTGGGTAAACTTTTTAATTTTTTTTTCAAATTTAATTAATTAGATATATAATTTACATTAATTATATTTAATATAGTTTATATTAGGTGAACATATTTTGTGATCCTCGCCATACTATTTTACATATAGCTGTTAAATTTCAGGTAGACGAGCCGATTGCCCACTCCAACAACATTGATACTGTCCCCACTTAACCATATGCTCAATCCGTCAGGTGTGGGGTTTTAATCCAAAAGGCCTCGGTGTTAGTTAGAGTGTGGTAATTTTATTTAAAAGGCTTGTTCTCAAGCCTTCTTCTGGCCGATGTGGGACAGAGGAATTCTAACACTCCTCCGCACGTGAGACCCCATTTTATGGGTCTCACGTGAAGTTTCACACATCGGCAACCACGTGGAGCCAAGTCGGGACTCACCCGTTCGCACAGGGCCAATGGGTACCCACCCATTCACGTGGCATCTCTTGGCCTACATGGAACCAAGTCGGGGTTCACCCATTCGCACGGGGTCAAAGGGGACCCACCCGTTCACGTAGATGTACGGGCCCGTCCCTTGACTCTGATACCATATTAAAGTTCAGGTAGACGGGTCAAGGGCCCACTCCAAAAACGCTGATACTGTCCCCACTTAACCACCTGCTCAATCCGTCAGGTGTAAGGGTTTTAATCCAAAAGACATCAATGTTAGTTAGAGTGAGGTAATTCTATTTAAAGGGTTTGTTCTCAAGCCTTCTAGTTGATGTGGACAGAGGAATTCTAACAATAACCACCAACCATTGCTGAAAATGTAAAGTCTCATATCTGATATATTTGACCAAACAGAAGACAATTTATATTAGTGGTTATAGTACTAATTGCATCAAGTCTTTTATCTAAAATTCAATATTTGTTAGACAAAGAACAATCAATGGTTCCACCGCTAATTGTGTTGATGCCTTTGTATAAAACTTTATACACCTATCAGACTGTAGTGGTTAAGTTGGAAATAATATCAATAGTTCCACTATAATCACATTTAGGTCTTTTATATAAATCTCATACCTATTAAATTTAAACTGCACAGGGGGTTAACTTGGGGACAATATCTATGTTGTTTGGTAGTCAATCGTTAGACCATCTCTGAAACTTTGACATGGTATCAAAGTGGGCCAATCACTTGGGCATGCTTACCTGAATTGGGACTACGAACTGAAAAACCTTGAAGTCTCGAGTTGGGACGCACGAAATGAGTCTCCGAAACTCAAATCAAACAAGTAGGGTTAGCAATGTGGAATTGATTCATGCGTGTCGCAATAGAGATTCGTTGCATGTGAGGGGGTTGAAAAATATAAAGTCCTACATCGAAAATCTGAATGAATGGAATACAACTTATATTGAATGATTCCACTACTAATTACATTGTGGCCTTTTGCATTAAATCCTCTACCTATTGTACTTCAAAAGATAACTAAATTAAATGTTGAAGAATGCAATTCCACATTGGAAACTTGACAAAATATATTGCTACATATAAATGAATGGTTCACTACTAGTAATACTGAGACATTTTGTGATAAAATAACTCAATACATACTACACTATATATATTGTTAAGATAATATCATTGTGATTAGTAGTTAACTGCATGTTAGACTCTAAAATTTTGACATTGAAGGCAAATTAGTATTCGCTGTACTGTTTATGAAACTTTTGACAGCCACATAAAAATTAGGATCCCTTTCTTCTCTTTTTGTTACGCTAATGCTAGGTTTTTTCCGATGTATACTAGAATTATTCTTAAAAGAAATGAAAATGTGAGACATCACTGTTGCATCTCTTGAGAACATGATTAACCTTAGTTCTTGTCATCTCTGATCAATTGACTCGCAAGAGAAAGTTTGCTCCGGTTGGCCAAAGGTAGAGCCCGAGGCCAATGTATCATTGTCAAACTTACATACATGTAGGGCATGGTGGGCCCCAACACTAGGCTATAGGGTGGGCTGTTTACCCATTGAGAAGATAACTCCACGTTCAAGGGAAATGATCCTCTCCCCGAGTCCCTTCTAGCCAAATCCTTCGAATCCCAAAAATTGCCTGCAAGCCTTGCTGGTCTTCGAATCCCTTCTAGCTAAATCCTCCGGATCCCGAAAATTGCATGCAAGCCTTGCCTCCAGCACAACTACAAAGCCATTGCAGCTTACTCGAACAGGTTCGCAAAGCCACGATCAGAATCTTGCCTCAAACAGGACCGAGAGCCATTGATCTTGACGACGATCCCGACGACACCGTTATCTCCTCCACATCTGCGCCCTTCTCAACTCCTTCCGCCGTCAACACCATCAACGGGGATCTCGATGTAGAGGATCCGATGGTTGCTACTGCCATCACAACTTCTTATTCCAATGGCGTCAAAACGTTTTCCTAACCGTTCAATTTTCTTTTAAACGTCTAAGATTAAAGGATCTTCCAGATCCAGATGAAAGAGATCCGGAGAAGATCTTATTCCCCAATTCAGTATCATAGGGCTTTGCGGGCTTGCCAATCACATATCAAACTAATATTGTAAAATCATATTAATTAAATCCTGAGGGATGTTATTGGGTTTCTATTTTCTTCCGAACCAGTTTTATATATAACCTTTGTATATGTCCTAGTATATAATCCTTCATATATTGATTTTTTTTTGTTGGGGGGGGGGGGGGGTGGGGACTCCATGTTGTATTTTAACAATATAATCGTCTATTTTTTATGTCACACCTCAAAGATTATGTTTATCAAAAATACCCAAATCTAAAAGCATATGATTGTTAGATTTAATTTAGTGTTTCTTTGTATAACTGTATTCATTTATTTTTTTTCACTACAAATAAATATCTTAATAATTTTGAATTTGTCTAATTTTTTTTATTTACAAATAATGTACTTAAATATAGATTGTTCAAATTATTAAAATACATTATGAAGCGGACCGTTTAAAATAAGTATAAATGTGGGTGTGTCTTCAAATTTTCATGGTATCAATGTACAACCGAAAGCGACCGGCCGGCAGAAGGTACAAATTAATATTTATTAGTTGGAAAAGTGGAGCTTCTAAAAGGTTAGCTTACAGCCAGCCAGGCTGTGTTTGTACCTGCACATCACAAACAGTAAGTATTCTTGGCAATCCTAGGGCTATCTCCCCATCACAAACAGTAAGTATTATTGACAAACAGTAGGTATTCTGCCTATGGTGAAATCACAATGATTTGAGACAATTGCAAGCTTTGGCCGAAGATATGGAGAAAAACTTCGATGCCTTGTAACAATGTTTACAACTCTTATCATGTGACTTCAAAGTACCATATACACAATTGTTCTATATAATCATATCGTTATAAGTATTCTTGGCAATCCTAGGGCTATCTCCCCATTTCCTTATCTCATATTGCGTAAGTTCATGTGATGTAAGGGATAGGAAGATGGAGTTGTATGCTAAAAAGGAGAAGAATAGGGTTGTGCGCCTGGAAATGTTTGATTTTGTGATCTTGACAAGAAAAATTGGTAATATTAGACCATCTTTGGGGTCTGTTTTATAAGGCTACATGTCAGTTATGGTCCGGATTTTATGCAAAGATTTAACTGTTTTTTTTTTTTAGAATAAATTATACAAAACTACTTTAATTATTAAGTCAATCACAGTTTCATACTTCATCTTTAAAACATTTCAATGTCATACCTTATTTTCGAATTTGTTGCAATGTCATACTTTCTGTCGATTTGTCTGTTAATTCCTCTATTAAATGCTTACTTGACTTGAGTCGGGTCACTTCGTATTAAAAAATTAATTAAATATTAAAAACAAAACTTTTTAAATATTTTTATAAAAAACCACCATACCCATTTCCCCTCAAAACAACCATACCCAATCCTTCAACGTCCTCCACCCGCTCAAAACCACCATACCCATTTCCCCTCCGCCGCCCCACACCATCGTCGACCCACCTCCGCTTTCGCCACCTCCGTCGTCGTCACCAAGCAAGAAACGTTCACAGAGGATTTCGAATTAGAATCCCCGAAACCCACCCTCAATTTCAAATCCCGAGGCTATTAACCAGGCTTGGACGATGTCGTCTGTCTCCCTCCGTGACCCGATTACGATCCACGAGCGATGTAGTATTCCCTTCTCGCCGGCGGCAAGCGGGTACGACCCGTCTTCATCTAGTTGTCGACGACGGCGGCGATGTCGAACCCAGATTGGAGTTCGGGTCTAGAATCGAACTGGGCTTCGAAGAGGTCCCAGCAGAGGAGAATGTTGGTGGAGAGCTTCTTGGAGCCGTGCTTCTTCAAGAAGAGAAAGGACTTGGGTGGAGGTGAAAGGAAGGGGAGGAGAGCAACGGAGGGAGGACGTCGAAGGATTGTGTCGGGTGGTTTTGAGGGGAAATGGGTACGGTGGTTTTTTATAAAAATATTTAAAAAGTTTTATTTTTAATATTTAATTAATTTTTTAATAGGAAGTGGGGTCTATCTCAAGTCAATATAGCATTTAACGAAAGAATTGACAGATAAATTGACGGAAGATATGACATTGCAATAAATTCAAAGATAAATTATGACATTGAAATGTTTTAAAAATGAGGTATGAAACTGTGATTGATCCAATAATTAAGGTAGTTTTGTGTACTTTACTATTTATGAGATTTTTATTTGTAAAATCTAATTGTTGATTTTTTGGAACCACTCAATAACATGTACCATGAAAGAAAAATTGTCCCTTTTCGACTGCACTTATGTGATGGTTGTGAAATATGGAAAGGGATCCTCTTTAGATCCCTTCCACCAAATCTACCAAGTTTGGAAATCTGGATATTTGAAATTTGATCAAACGGTTAAAGTTATTATAATTTTTAAAGTAGGTTCCTATTTGCAACCGTTGGATCAAATTTCAATAGTCTGAATCTTCGAATTTGATGGAAAAGAGCTGAATAATCCCTTTCTTTGAAATATGATCTTTTTCCTTTTGCAATAGTTATTTATAACAGAATTAGGGAAAAAAAAAGGAATAATAAAGATAAAGTACATTAGCTACTAGCTTGAAAGCTTTTATCTTCACTTCGGTCCAGTCATGAACCACCAAAGAAAAAGGAGTACCTCTCATTTATGTTGCGGCCTATGTAGGCTGGAGATATTCAGGAACCAAAGCTGGCGCTCTTGTACAGGGTTTAGGATACCAACTTTTTAACATAGCTTTGGAATGTCACAATAATATCTCTAGACGTCTAGAAAGTCACTCTCTTACACCGCAACAATCGTACGCCAAACAGCAACATATGCCACGACAGCAGCCCTAGGGGCAGTGTCGGTAATATAGTCGGTGACACTGACTGAAATGGTGAATGAGTAAGCATCCAGCTTGCCAACTCTTCCTCTGTCCATTTAGTTCCTCCTTCCGCAAAAAGTATCTAAGTGCTATTTATATATAAGGCCATCTGGACAGTTCGTGTTAGGAATTTTGTACAAACTTAGTTGGAGCTGATAGAGATGGTATGTGCATGCAAATCTTGATGCAAGTCCCATGTAGTTTGTGCTAAGCACCTTTTGGATGCGGTCCTTCACTATTAATATTATTTGACTGAAATCTTGTTAGTTTTTAGTTTTTTATCGAAGTTTCTAACATTAATGTAATAATGTAAGTTACTATATTTTTAAAATTAAAAATAAAAAATTAAAATTTGTAATTGTTTATATTAATGAGATTTTAATTAAAACCCATAATTAATTGTGGGATTAAAAATAATAACATATAAATTATACTCTCTATTATATTGTGTGTGTGTGTGTGTGTAAGTTATTGTACCAAAACATGGGTACATTCTTCAAAACCACAGAAGAAAAAAAATATCAGACTTAATAACAATAGTAAATTTCTTCGATCAAACTTAACATGGATACATTCTTTAATCAATGAAAAAGAATGTACCCATGTGACATCCCACATCGCCCAGGGGAGTGATCCTTATATGTATATTCTCATTTCTACCTAGCACAAGGCCTTTTGGGAGCTCACTGGCTTCGGGTTCCGTAGGAACTCCGAAGTTAAGCGAGAAGGGGGCTAGAGCAATCCCATGATGGGTGACCCACTGGGAAGTTGCTTGTAAGTTCCCAAAAACAAAACCGTGAAGGAATGGTAAGCCCAAAGCGGACAATATCGTGCTACGGTGGTGGAGCGGGCCCGGGAAATGATCTGCCCTGGCCGGGATGTGACAACCCATATAAGTTTACAAATGGTTTTAAAAATTTGAATGGATTTTGTATTAAAAAAAGGGTAAATTTTACATATAAAAAATTAGTATATTTAAGAATTGGTACATTCAAGATTAAAAAAAATTGAAAACTTATATGTGACACACCCCGACCCAGGATGTCCACTTGGACTTCGAAATTAAGCTGTGCTGGCTGACACCTGGAGGGTGCACAAAGCCATGAAGTATAGTGATGTGGAAAAATGTGAATAAATTTAAACCCTAACGTCCCCAAATGTAAGAGTGCGTTGTGAGTAAGAATGAACTCATTTCACACGTGATGATAGAGCATAAGTAAAATACAGTAAGGTATGATAAAGATTATACCATCATAGGTAGCCACCAATATGAGATTTGCCAATAATCCTCGTCGATACGAAAGTTCAACTACTAAAACCTGGAGAGGCGAAAAAAAAAAGTGAGTGGGCCTGAAAGTTTTATAAAAATCTTTATGAAAAACTTTATAACTCCTCGCCGTAAAACAAGTATAGTTTCCTAAATATACATACTATGTGTAGTAAGAAAATACCTACCGTAGCCTGCAAAATCTCAAGAATTCAATACGGCACAATATTTCATAAATAAGTGCATGACGTCCATAAATCATATAATCTCGCAATAGCAAACATATCGTAACGAGTGCTCATTGACACATTGCTGACACGTGAGTTCATGCAGAGGCATTCTGACATGAACAAGACTGAGTGTAACAATGATATACGCTCTAGTATTACAATCACATGAAGAATGGCTCTATGCACAGCACATACGAGTCAGAGTTGCCTATTGCAACCTGTACGACAGGACTAGCACCTACAATGGATCCAAAGTGAGCATACGGTGCGATTTGCACATACACATGAAAGACTGGCCTTGGCCTATGCGAGTACCAACACCGGTGCAGCAAATGATGAGCAAATAACATAATTATAATCATGCCACAACCATTCAACAATTCTAGTCAATATCGTACTATTCATGACCATAAATATAATTAAGGCATCCCATAGGATTATTTCATCATTTCCCAACAATAAGGCATTTATTATAAACGTAAGTTTAATCATGGCAATCACGTAGAGAATTTATTAATAATTGTATATATGGAAACTAAACAATATATATATATCAAAGAAAAGACCCACTCATATACCATGTTGTCGAGTTGAACTCGCCTCGTAACATCGAGAGTCCTTGTGAAGCGTTTCGCCTAGAAACGAAATCATTTAGGTAAATATAACGTACAAACGTAAACGGGCTAATTGTCCCCTTGCTTAACGAATCCAACAAATAAGTTATTGATACTACGGTCTATAGCCCGCAATATCGTCAACTCATTATTGTCCTGAAAAACAAGCAACATATTCCCGATGGTGCAATATTACCATCATTCCCCCCATTAGGAAATACACATACAACGCCTGATCAAAGCCTCAACCGTGCTCACGCACTACCCTCTCAGGCAACATCATCAATATCATAAAAATTTTTGTACCACGTCTCAAATGATGTCATACCCAATACCAAAAGTGTAAGCGTTGTTACATGCAACTCTAACAAAGATGAGTAAGGTAAGTGTCTACTACAATCATGCTAAACTTATAGAACGGATAACGTAACATGCCACAAGGATCCGGATAGTTCGTTTGTGGTACCTGACAACAACTTTGTACCCATAGCCTTCAAGGAGACTTCCCAAAGCTTGAAAGTGAACCATGTGTCACGGCAAGATAGTCAACGAAAGTCAATAATCTCGCCTCTAGGGCATTTTCATCAATTCACGCTTTTAAAATTTATATTATCGTAAAATTAGGGACGAGCTGTCACAATATGAATGGGTACATTTAAGATTAAAAAATTGAGAATCTTAAAAAAAAAAAAAAAAAAAAAAAAAAAAAACCTAATAGTTACAAACTTAATCTAATTTTATTATTTTGGACATGTTTGAATTGAAAATTAATTAGGAGTTTAATAGAGGTGTGAGTATTAAACCCTAAATTAATTACTAATTTTTATATTTAAAAATTATGTAATAAATATGTAAATTCATTATCACATTAATACTAGAAATTTCAATCAAAATTAACCTGCATAAACCAGACTATATATGCAATAGTCAAAAAGTACTGCGCGCGAGTACATCCAACTAATAAGTTTTATGCAATAATCTCTGCCGTCCTACTTTGTTTGAGTTAATTATGTTTTATCATCCCATCCACATCAGTACAAAGATGGAAATTGACAACATTGGATGGGTAAATGCACTTGTCTATTTTCTTGACTACCATTGAGTAGTGGACCTGATGGTATACATACCAGTTTTGTGGTACTATTGTTGAACAATATAAAATGTCTCATTCGTCATCCTGCAAAATAATTTACAACTTATATAGAAGTCTTTTATGATAAAAATCCACAGCTATTGGATTGCATAAGTGGTGACAATATGTATAAATAGTAGCGGGTCACTGTTAATTGTCTCTTTAAAATCTTTACACATATTGTGGTATAACCTTGAGTTCTAACCTATACGGCTATACCACATGGCTTCGGGAGGAAAGATTTAGCGACTTATGCGCGCAGGTGCAGATACCATCTTTCTTTGTAAGATGTGTTCTGGATGTAAGTTGGACTTAAAGCGAATTAATGGGAAATAATAGGTTTTTCTCAACTCGTGCATGGTTTTGAAACAATAGACAAACATTTAAATTGAAATCGAAACAGGATCGTCTCACAATTTGTGAGTCACAACCTTATGATATATGCGACTTCTGTTCCTCTTGTAGAAGTATATGTATGAATCTTAACATGTAAAATCATACTCTCGAACAAAAACATTTCGGTAACTGACCAGTTTTCTTATGCTTCTGGCCTCCTGAAAGCCTTAGTTGGTACCTCTTTCGTAGATTGCTGCAACTAAGCCAACAGGAAGGGCTGTTACTTTCCTGCAAACATAATAACTATAAGTTGCATAACTCTCTTTTGGGAGCATGGGTTTAATAAGCAATAGTAATCCCAATATTTAACTCTCAACCAAATTTCTTGATTGACAAGGAACAAGCAAAAAGAAAAAGAAAAGAACTCTGACCAAATTTCTTAATGAATCACCGATTTTTTTTTTTCTCTCTCAATTGATGGTACGAAATTCGTTATGACTTACTATATCTGATTTAGTACTCTGATTTCCAATGGTCAAGCTCCCCATGGTACCACTAGCTTTCCTCTTCATCCTTTGGGCCTGATTCCTTCCTTGTAAGAGTGTCATTTCGAGTCAAGAATGCTTCATTCAGCTTATTTTCCGGTCCAATTTTATTGGAATAATTACTACCTGATACATTAACATAACCGGGTTGATTTTCTGGTTTGGCGCTGGTCAAAACCTTGTTGGGGGCAATGGTACTATTGGTGTAGCTTAATGTTCCTTGGTTTGGACCTTCCTTGTTTGCTTGAAATTTCTGACCATTAGGTGTATAAGACAAATCTATCGAAAAACATGCATCGCTGAATTGATAACTTGGAGTCAAAGTCATGTCTTCAGAAACAGAAGTTGCTGTATCTTTCAAATTCAATGGAGTGACGGCCATGTCTGCATCCGTTTGATATGATCCAACATTTCGAAGTTTGCTCATTCTAACGTTGAGCTCTTGTTTTGGAGAATACAATCTCTTATCCCAGCCAATTATTGCTGCACTCAAACCCTTTTCGTCACCAATGCACTTAATGTCAACCTTAAAAACTGTCTGCCTTACCAAATGCAACAGTTCATTTCCTTCACTGTTGTAATTTTCTGCCACATTGATCCCGAAAGAAGATCCTGAAGAATAGCTGCTCTGCCTTACAAACGTGTCGGCGGGCAGTGGTGGAATTGGATTTTGGGGAGGTTCAAGGTCTGGTTGAATATTATAAATGGCCCAAAATATATGAGAATCAAACTCACAATATGACACCTATACAGCCATCGATCGTAACCAGGCTCATTGCAGAGATCACAGCACAAATCGACCGGTGGAGAAAATGACAATTTCAATGCATGAGGGTGGGATAAAGTTTTAATGGAGAAGGGCAGGCCTGAGCACAAGCTATGATAGTAAAAGCCACAATCGGCACATTCATAGTAAAACCCCTCGACGGGATCTCCACAAGCCTGACAATTCAAGGCCCCTTTGGTGCTTGAAGGAGGAGCTGGATGGACGTTCAAGTAGTGGCTTGGATAAGCCGGGTGACGCGTTTTCCGGGGCATGTTGTAGCATACTTGGTGCAAGAAAAATGGGCAGCTTGGGCAACTGTAGTAGTTCTTACCGGACTGTATCATGAGCTTGCACCCTGCACAGATTTTGTTCTGTTTGGAAAGTGAATCATTGGTACGCTCCAATGGATGTTCATGGCTGATGAAACTTCAGCTTCTGATTTTCCATTATTGCCACTGCTTTTGCTTTGGCTGCAATTAGTAGGATTCCTTCACCGATTGGACTGTTTATAGCAGTATTTGGCCGGCACACACAGTCCAATGCTTGATAAAGGGCATTTTGCTGCACTTAATTTATTTTTTATGCTGCTAAATACTTTGGCATATCAACATCAAGAACAAGTTTAGCACAGGAAAACAACAAAGAGAATGTCAAGGAAAACTCGTTTTTCTTGGAGATGATTAATTTTTCTCCCAAATATACAAAGAAACCCTCCTTCTGTTAATTTTGGGTTTAATTCTGCTGATTGTATTCTTGTCACAAAGGAGGCAAACATATATAATACACCTTTGACTTACAAGGCAAGAATAAGTAATAAAACCTATCCTGATTACAAGAAATCAAACGGGTGACAAATCCTGCTAATTACACATGTAGTCAACTCAATCACCAACTCATGCCAACACTCCCTCTCAAGTTGGTGCATAAATATTGTTGATATTCAACTTGTCGAGTGAGTTGTAGAACTCTTGACATGCAACTGCTTTTGTTAAAATATCTGTCAGCTGATCTTCGAATTTCACAAATAGAAAGTGAATAACATTCTCATCTAATTAACTTCTTAATAAAATGTCTATCCACTTCAACATTTTTAATCCAATTGTGTTGAATTGGATTATGAGAAATATCAATGGCAGTTTTGTTATCACAAAACAAATTTGATGCAGACATTGGTGGATACCTAAGTTCTGTAAGTAACCGCTGGAGTCACAGTAACTCACATACTTCTTTTGCCATACCTCTATATTCTGCTTCTGCACTTGACAAAGCCCCTTTTGCTTCCTACTAGCACCAAGTCACTAAATCGCTTTCCACAAACGTAAAGTACCCTGAAGTAGATTGCCTATCAATAATATTTCCTGCCCAATTCGCATCAGTATAACCATCCACTTTAAAGTGTCCATTCTTAGAAAACATGATGCCTCTACCCGGAGGGTGCATAAATTGGCTGCCAACACTCATTGCATAAGAAATGTTTGGTCTGGTATGGGATAAGTAAATTAATTATCTAACCAACCTCTGATAACAGTCTTTATTGCTTGGACTTTGATCAAGATACATAGCAATGTGATGGTTTTGAATGATAGGATTATCAATAGGTTTACAATTGAGCATCCCTGTTTCTGTCAACAAATCTAGAACATATTTCTTTTGAGATAGAAATATGCCCAATTTCGATCGAGCCACTTCTATACCAAAAAAATACTTAAGTCCACCAAGATCTTTCATTTCGAACTCAGTTGCCAAGTAATCCTTCAACTTCGAGATTTCTTTCTAATAATCACCTGTGACAATTGTTTGTACCATACTTCACTAATTCCAAAACTACTGAGCACCAATCAACTTTATACCTTTAGAGACTCAAGTGGTGGAAGGATTCGTGACGAGGTACATCTACTGAAGCACTAAGAGTTTCTCTCCAACTAAGAGGTTGATCACAACACGACACGTGTTAACATTAGAATAAAGCTCCTAAAGTCCCAGAGTCCCACACCAACCGCGGACAAAAGCGTGTGACTCTCCACAATTATAAAATAAGACCATTCTCCTACAACTAATTTATAATGCTGGTATTCTACTTAACCAATTATTAGAACTTACTAATATAATTATGTGTAACCTTTGTATCATGTAAACTCTACATTATTATTGAGAACTCATCTATCCTTATGGATGTAGCCCACCTTAGGGTGAACCACGTACATCTTGTGTTTACTTCCCTATCTCTATGTCTTTTCATATTATTTAAGACTTGGTGACTGAAGCAACCTTGCGAAAGTCACATTTTGACACTTTACATTGTTCCAAAGTCAATCTGATTTTGTGCACCAACAACAATCATATCATCCACATATATAATGAATGTTGTTAACTTACCCATTTAATGTTCTATAAAGATCGTATGGTCGGAGTTGCTCTACCTGAACCCATATTTTCTCATGGCCATTCAAAATCTCCCAAACCACGCTCGAGATAATTACTTTAGACCATACAAGGGCTTGTTCAATTTACATACTACTCCTAATTGTGAAAGTGATGAATACCCCATGGAATATCCATATATACCTCATCTATAAGATTCTCATGTAGGAAGGCGTTCTTCACATCAAATTGTTGTAAAGGCCAATTTAGGTTTGCCGTCAACGAAAGCAATACCCTTATTGTATTGATATTTGCTACTCGGGCCAATGTCTCTGTATAGTCATGTCATATGTTTGAGTATAACCATTGGCGACCAATCGTGCCTTGTAAGCTTTGTACTTCATCGTATACACCTACTTACACCCTACTCTCTCTTTTCCTCTTGGCAATAGGACTAAATCCCATGTTTGGTCTTAAAGTGCACTCATCTCTCCTTCCATTGCCTTAGTCCACCTAATGTCGGTTAGTGCTTCTTTCACGGAGCTCGGAACACTATCCGCTAATATTTGTTGTATAAAAGTTTTTTCTGGTTCCGACACACATAGTTGGCAATGGGATATTTGGACCCTTTTTCTTTATCCCGAGAGTATCAGTTAGGTGGTTTTCCTCGGTTGTACCTATAAGGTAATTGATAATTCGAACTGTTCGATACATTAATAGGGGAAGTGAGACTTACCTCAGGAATATTCTTAGGAGTATGGTCATCCATTGATAGTATATTTGGAGACGAGAGGGGGGAAGAAGTTTCAACATCTTGATGTTGTGCGGAAGCGTCAACCAAGTGTGAGTGAAAAATAAACCACAATAACTGACAAAAGATAAATGAAACAATACCAACAAGAACACCAAGATTTATACTGGTTCGGCAATGCCTACATCCAGTTTGGAGACGACGGAGTATTCCACTATAATCAATGAGAACATACAATAGTGTTTATCACTCAATTTCCCAAAGACCCGAATAACCCCAAGCTCACACACTTACAATAGGAAGAGAAAACCAAAAATACAAAGCAAGACAATTTGAGAAAATTCTTCTCTATGCCAAATGGCTTCTTGCTATTTTTCTCTCTTCCTTTCTCCTTGATGTTGTTTGAGTTATGCCTACACCTCCTTTTATAGGCCAAAGGCCTCTCATCAAGTCAAAAGAATTAGGCATAAATGCATCCATTCTTTGACAACAAATTAGGCATAAGACCATCCATTTTATTTCCCACATGTAGCATGCCAACCATCAATTTTGACCACAAAAGTAGCCAACATCATTTGTTGGTTTTAGACTACATTTGGTTTGAGCCAACAATCAACACTTGATTCACAATAGGGACTGCACTGTCTGCAGTCGTTTCAAGTTGCCGGGCTTCTGCAACTGGCAGTGTCATGGGTGTTGCTGGAAGTGTCGTGGATGCTGCTGGATGTGATGGCCAATTCTGCTCTTCACTTGTTGTCTCCCCTTGAATAGAAGAGTTGGAGGAAGATGAAGAATAATACATCTCGAACTCCAAGAAAGTCACATTCATAGTGGTACACGTTCGAGTGGAGCATGATAACCTAGGTTGCACGGACACTCCAAAATCCCAAAGTGTTGGAGTGTCAGACACTTCGGCACGCTGACACGCCCCCTACATGAGTTGGATACGGTCAAGACACCGGTCAACGGGTTGGACACGCCTCAGATACGCCGCCAACACGGGTTGAAAAATATTTTGAGGCAGTTTTTGAATTATTGAAACATTTGGGGCATTCTCACTGCCGGGTGGACACCGGTTGGAGGGTGGATGGGCTGAATATGGGTGGGTTAGACTTGGTGTTGGTGGAGAGGATGGTTGCTGGGGATAATGGGATGAAAGGAAATTCAGTGAGGGAGAAGACATGGGTTTGGATAGCAGAACAAAATATGTTTGGCAAAAAGGATAAAGCCTAATTGGCTATGTGTGGGCTGATTTGGATAGCAGAACAACATATGTTTGGCAAAAAAGATAAAAGGCTGATTTTTCATAAAAAAAAAAAAATTTATTTTTGTTTTTGAAATAGAAGGAGAGAGGAAGAGAGGGAGAGAGAACGTGGAAGTAGGAAGTTTATTTTTTATTTTTTTTTACAATTAGAGATATATTAGGAATACATGTAGGTAAGGTTTTGAAAAAAAAAATAGCAAAATTTGGTTGTGTGAAATTACATTTATGTCCCATATTTCTTATTCAAGTTTTGAAAAAAAAATAGCAAAATTTGGTTGTGTGAAATTACATTTATGTCCCATATTTCTTATTCATGTTCTGTATTAATTAGAGGGTTAAAATGGTAATTTTACAAATTTTTGGTTGACAATGAATGTTTTATTAATTAGTAAAGATTAGTAAAGATAAATATAAATGATGTTATTATTTTTTTGTTCCGTTTATTTGTTTCTCTCTCCATGGAGGGTATATGCTTAGTTAAACGTAGAGGTAAGCATATTTCATTTAGAGGCTTTATCACAGGAATCTTTATTTATTACAGATTTTTATATATTCATGTTTAATTATAAATTTGAAGTATTATTTTTAATATACGTAACATTTATTATAATTTTATTATATTTTATTGCCATACCCTTAGTCGTGTCCGTGTTCTATTTTTTGAGATTTGTTGTGTCATCGAGTCGCGTGTCATCGTATCCGTGTCCGTGCAACTTAGATGATAACAGCGGTATGAAAAGGAATGCATCATCTAAATAATTGTACAGGTAAATCACCTTTGGCTTTTGTTTGGCAAGATTTTATAAGCACCTTTGGCAGCCTCGTCACTCACTTGTCTGCATTGCCAAGTAATTCCTCGGTTTATTCCTGTTCCACAATGCCAGAAGAAGTTGACAGCACTATCGAATCGTAAGAGCTGCTAAAATTAGATCTGCAAATCCATTCTTTGCTGATCGCAACAACTCTGCAGAAGAAAAACAAAGATGCCAAGTTATGCACGAGAACATGAATATGTAGGAAACAACAACAGTAACTGAAAAAAGCAGAAACCCTGGTTCCATCCCTCCTTTCTTACATCCAATTAGTTTTACTTCAATCATTCTTCTCCGCGGATCAAAGCAGAAACCCTGGTTCCAGTTTCTTTTTAAGTTGGACTACAAAATATGGAAGTCCAAAGAAGTTTGAAACATTGTCCACTCTTTCTAGTGCATATTTGTAAACTCGAAGTGACATGAATCGTCTTTGCAGAGACGAGTAAGTATCAAAGTGTCTATAGTTTTATAGATTCCCATGACAATATTTACACAGAGGTAATTTCTCAATAGCTTGAATACAATCCACATTCAACTTTGGAGCAACATTAAATTTCAATAAACAGAACTAAATTCACTTTCCAAAGAAAAAGGCAAAAAGAGAGCATAGCATTAGGGGGAAAAAATTGACGATATACTTCAACCAATCTAGTGAACCTTCAGTTTAACTGTTTGAATGCATCACACTCACGCCGAGATGATTTCATTTGTTCCATTTCGCGGTTTCAACCAAACTCCACTCTCATCACATGGGAAGAAAGTGAGCCTAGGGCATCTAAATTTCTCCACATATGTTAAATGTGGAAATGACATCTGCAGTTCATTCCAGTCCATCTTTACTTCACTCAAGAACTTCAGACGTAATATCTCAACTGTCCACTTGTCATTCTCCTCCGCATGACCTAGATTTCGAAGCGGCCCTCCTCTAACGTAGAGCTTTTTTAGGCTCTTAGGCCTACCGGGCACCAACCAGCTAGGTGCTGTCATCCTAGGATAGCACTGAAGGTCCATCTTCTCAAGTTCCTCAAAATATTCTCGATTTTCCTGAATATGAGTTTTGGTCCCAGTTGGTCCTCCCAGCTCTGGTGCAGCATTGGCTTGGATGGATAACCCTCCCCACACTATTGTCAGCTTTCGAAGTGATTTAAGATGTTGGAAATCAATTAGCTCTTGTTTGCTGGGAAAATCTTCCCTGCTAGTGCTGATTGTCAATTTCCTCAACTTCTGCAATGCTGACAAATCCTGAAGAGTACATGGAGTATCATTCTTATGATATTCGCGAATTATGAATCCTTTAAGAACTTGAAGTTCTGAGAGCAAGGCAATCCCCTTAGGCATATGCTCTAGCAAGTAACACTCGGACATATCCAAGTGTGTGAGATTCTTAAGCAAGCCTATTCTTTCCGGAAGTACCTCTAAGTTGTGACAGGTACTGAGATCCAAGATCCTCAAACTAACAAGCTTGCATACAGAATCAGGAAGCTCCATGATCCTCGATATTCCTCGTAGACTGAAGAATATCAACTTTACCATATACTGCAACCCGTGGAAGAATTCAGTGTCATCTACTTCAATGTGATGCTTAGCTCTGTTGTGCCACCTTCCAAGATAAAGAACATTCACATTCCTCAACTTGGACCACTCCACTTTGGAAAAATCTGGATAGGACTCATTGACATTGAATATCGTCTGCAGGTTTTCTGGATCGCCATGAGCTCTTACCTGCATCAGATGCTGAGAACCATTCATCAAACACGCACGTCGAGACCATGAAAATTCGGTTGTGGGGTTCCCCTTATGGTCAAAACCAAAGAATCCCACTTCTTTGGCAAAAACAATCACCGCAGAACGAATAATAGGATTCATTTTAAAACTATGCACCACGGAAGGTCTCCGTTTCTTATTAACAGGTTCAACGCAGCCCTTCTTTGTTATTTCTTCAAATATACCATCAGCAATTTCCAGAACCGTCTCTTTGCCACCAACCGGAGGATTCACAAACCCTTCTCCAACCCACCATTGTATCAAAACCCTCTTCTTTACAACCTCATTCACAGGAAACACGGCAAAACACAACAAACAGAGCTTCGTAGTAACACGAAGACTGTTATAAACAACCTGAAATTCTTTATAAGCCGGGCTTTCTTCAAACACCTTACTGAAGTGTAAGCCAGACAATTTGTCAAGCACTTTGTTGGGATGATGGGACTCAATGCCAGTAGACAACAAAGACTTTTCCTTACTCAACAAAAGTTTATGTGGGGATGGAAGTAGGAGTTTCAGTTTGATGATGGTCTCGTTGAGCACCTGCAGTTTGGGCTGAAATTGCTTAGCTTGTGAGTCAAGGATGTGGGATCGCGTAGACTGCTGATACAATAGGTGGCGGAGGCTGTGTTGAGCCTGTTGGAGGATCTTGAAAAGATTACTTGCGCTTTCCTCAAAGTTCTTTAGTCCTGTAAATGCATGCTGGATGTAAGTGAGGTCTTTGCGTAATTTTTCAAATTGATTGGCCATTTCAAAGTGGCTGGCGGAGAGGTAGACTATGGCCGAGGAGAATTGGGCAAGGAGAGAGGGAATGATGGTTTCTCTGATTCTCTCGAGGGACAAGATTTCATTGGGATTTTCAGAGGAATTGGGAGTAGACATGTGTTAGACGAAGTCAGTATTGGAAGAAGGACAGCAGGCCAAACTGTACAGACAGCACAGCAAGCATTTGCTGACTCATGAACAGCAGGGAAAGGAATGTGCATGTGCATGTGTGCTGTCCGAAGTATTCCCATGCGTGCTTGGTTACTGCTAAAGCTTTTTCCCATGTGTGCTGTCAGAAGACAGCAGATGGTGCTGCTGCATGTGTGTGTAGTTTAATATGTAAAGGTGTATAGATGGTGCTGAGGCATGGGTGTGCATGCTGTCACCTAGTAGTTTAATATGTAAAGATGTTGTTGTGATGTACATATAAAAGCCTTCCCGTAAGGCTTGGAAACTGTGTGAGATTTTGAAGTATTATAATTGAGATCAGAAATTCTTTCATGGTATTGAGCCTCTCATTGTCTAACGACTAGATCCTGTTTGTTTGTTTTTTTTTCCACGCTTCAATGGCTGAAAACAATGTCAGTTCTTCCACCAACCCACCTACCACCAATCAGTTTCATCCGTTTTCCACTATTGTGTAATATCAAGCTTGACAGAACCAACTACCCACTGTGGTTGGCTCAAATTCTCCCAATTCTCAAAAGTAGAGATCTGATGGGGTATGTTGATGGTACTTTGGTGTGCCCTCCAAAAAACTTGCCTGGTGCTACCACTGTCAATCCTGCATACAGTGCGTGGATTCAACAAGATCAAATGATCTTGAGTTGGATAAATGGCTCCTTGACAGCGTCTGTTTTAGCTACTGTGGCAAGCAAGAGAACTGCGCGTGCCACTTGGGAAGCTTTAGAGCAAAGGTATGCCTCCACTTCTCAGAACAGAATTTTGTTCCTGCGGAATGAGTTGCTGCAGACAAAGAAAGGTAATCTTTCTGTTGCGGATTACCTGGATCGCATGAATGCGATTGCTGATAATCTTGCTCTCGCGGGTCAATCGGTCAGTGATGATGAACTCGTGCAGATTGTGTTGAACAATCTAGGACCTGCATTTGAGATGACAGTAAGTGCTGCTCAAGCTAGGGATACCCCGATCACCTATCCCACCCTTGAGGCACTTCTGTTGACAACTGAACGACGAATGGTGGATCAGAATAATTCCTTGGCTGAACCTGCACCTGTCAACGCCTTCGTTGCCACTAGAGGACGTGGCGGTGGACGATCGCGTGGGAATGGAAGAGGAATGTCTTCCTTCACCCGTGCTTCTCTGTCAAATCAGCGTGGCAACAATCCCCGCAATCCCACCAATCAGCGCAACCAGCAGTTTAATGGTGAGAAATCCTCGTTTTCTGGTGAGCGTATTATTTGCCAAATATGTGGCAAACTAGGTCATCCTGCGCTTGATTGCTTCCAAAGGATGAATTCTGCTTATGAAGGTCGGATTCCTGCTCACAAACTCACAGCCATGTTACCTCGCCTATTACTCTCAACAAGCAATCCAATGGTACCTGGCTGTTAGACAGTGGTGCGAATGCACATGTCACTCCCGACCTTCAAAATTTGGTTAATCCCAAAGAGTACACTAGTAATGAAACTATTGGAGGTGTAGGTAATGATTCTGGCATCACTATTTCTCATTTTGGTTTCCAACAACTAAATACTAAAGCTTGTTCTTTTGATTTGAATGATGTTCTTCACTGCCCAACTGCTTCTCAAAACATCATATCTGCTCATAGGTTTACTTTAGACAACAATTGCTACCTGCTAATCTTCCCATATTTTTTTCTTGTTAAGGACCTCAAGACTCGGAAGACGCTTTTCCGAGGGAGATGTGAGAATGGGTTATACCCATTTCCAAATGGCAGTGGACGGTTCCAGTCTTCAATGTCAGCCTTGGTAGGGGTACGGTGTTCAGTGCAAAAATGGCATGCTAGACTTGGTCATCCTGCCAACTCAATAATTAAGTTTTTAATTTCCAATAAACTAGTACCACTTCATGGTCCTCCTCATGTAAGCTTTTGTGAGTCATGTCCCTTAGGAAAGAGTAAAAAGTTACCTTTCAATTTGTCCGAGTCTGTTTCTACGTCTCCATTGGAACTTTTGCACTCTGATGTCTGGTCTTCTCCCGTTATTTCTAATGAAAATTTTCGTTACTATGTGTTGTTTGTGGATGACTACTCTAGGTATTCTTGGATTTTTCCCATGAAAAATAAAAGTGAAGTTTTTGAGATATTTGTAAAATTTAAAGCCACTGTCGAGAACATGTTTAATCTTGCCATTAAAACCTTTTAATGTGATGAAGGGGGGGAATATAAAAGTCGTGCTTTTCAACAGTTTCTTTATGACAGTGGGATTTCACAACGTTTTTCCTGCCCAAAACATCCTGAACAAAATGGACTTGCAGAAAGGAAACATCGCCATATTGTTGAAACCAGTATAGTTATGCTTTCTCAATCTCACGTTCCTAATCAGTTTTGGTTTGACGCTTGTTCTACCGCTACGTACCTGATAAATCGCATGCCAACAAAACTTTTATCCAATATGTCACCTTATGAGAAGTTGTTTAAAAGAGTTCCAAAGTATGACATGTTGAAAGTGTTTGGTTGTCGATGTTTTCCATGGTTAGTCCCATACACACAACATAAACTGCAACCAAAATCAAAAGCTTGTGTTTTCTTAGGTTATTCACTGAATCACCAAGGCTAAAAATGTTTGGAATTGTCCACAAGACGAATTTACTTGTCTCGCCATGTCCTATTCGATGAGGACTCTTTCCCTTTTAAGGGACTCACATCTACCTCAGAAAATGTCGTCGATTCAGGTACATTTAACTCTCCGTGGTATTATTTAATTTTGATGATATTAGCACGTCTCCTTTATCTCACTCACCTAATGTACCTGCTATTCCTCTCCGTCAAAATTGTCCTTCTAATGAAATTCTTTCCTTACCCTCCACTGCACCGTCTGAACCTGTCCCCAATCCTTCAATTGACTCATCCAGTCCACCCTCTACTACACCCGTGTCGGCCTTACCTCTGTCATCACCCATACCTTCACATGAACAAGCTGTGGTATCCATGGAATCAGTACAAGTGCTGTCAGAAAATAATGACCATCGAATGACTACACGATCAAAGTCTGGCATCCAAAAACCTAACCCTAAATATGCTCTGCATGTAACTGTTGACCAGTTTCCAATTGAACCGACTTGTTTCAGTCAAGCTGTTAAGTCTCAGGAATGGAGAAATGCCATGGTACAGGAATTTAATGCGCTACAACGATGTGGCACGTGGAGTTTGGTCCCGTTTCATCCAAAGATGAATTTGCTCCCAAATAAATGGGTGTTCAAATTGAAAAGACATGCAGATGGAACAATTGAGCGCTATAAGGCTCGCCTTGTCGCAAATGGTTTTCATCAGAAGGCTGGTGTGGATTATAATGAGACTTTTAGTCCTGTGGTTAAACACAGCACCATTAGGCTTGTTTTAAGTCTTGCAGTTTCCAAAGGTTGGCAAGTTAGGCAGCTTGACGTCCAAAATGCGTTTCTGCATGGTTTCTTGAACGAAGAAGTTTACATGCGTCAACCGTCGGGTTTTGTTGATCAACAGTTACCCAATCATGTTTGTAAACTTCAACGGAGCATTTACGGTCTTAAACAGGCTCCGAGGGCATGGTTTCAGAGGTTTTCAGATTTCCTGCTTCAACTTGGTTTTCAGGAATCAACTTGTGATTATAGTTTGTTTGTGTTCAACCAAAAAGGGGTGTATCTTATCCTGCTCATCTACGTGGATGATATTCTGATTACTGGCAACAGTTCTTCTCACATCATTCAGTTAATTCAAAAGCTGGGTACTTTGTTTTCCATGAAGGATTTGGGACTACTTAATTATTTTTTGGGTGTAGAGGTTAAGTACGATGGAAATCGAATGCATTTGTGCCAATCCAAGTATGCTCTTGACTTATTGTCACGCACACATTTCACTGATGCCAAACCGATTTCTACACCCATGTCTTCTGGTCAAAAACTCAGTGCATATGTTGGAGATCCGTTTGATAAACCAGAAATGTATTGTAGTGTTGTCGGTGCTCTACAATACTTAACGATAACTCGTCCCGATTTATCTTATGCAGTTAACCAAGTATGCCAGTTTATGCATGCTCCAACAATTCTTCACTGGATGGCAGTCAAACGGATTCTACGATACTTGAAGACGACGCATAGTCATGGTCTCCTTTACAAGCCAGGTACTACCCATCTTTCTGCTTTTTCAGATGGGGACTATGCTGGGAATCCGGATACTCGGCATTCAACTGGGGGGTTCTGTATTTATCTTGGTTCAAATCTGGTTTCATGGAGTTCAAAAAAACATAAAACTGTTTCTCGATCGAGTGCTGAGGCCGAGTATAGGCAACTTGCCTACACCGCAGCTGAGCTTTCGTGGTTGAGGTCTTTATTTCGGGACTTGCAGTTACATCTTACTCGACCTCAAATATGGTGTGACAATGTGTCTTCAATTGCTCTTGCTTCCAATCCAGTGTTCCATTCTAGAACCAAACATTTAGAGGTTGATTATCACTATGTCAGGGAGAAAGTGGTTCGTGGTGAACTGTTGGTTAATTATATTTGTTCACAAGATCAACTTGCAGATTTATTTACCAAAGGTCTGTCTTCGTCTCGATTCAATTTGTTGGTGTCCAAGCTTCCAGTTGCTCCTCAACCTGTTAGCTTGCGGGGGGGGGGGGGGGGGGGTGTTAGACGAAGTCAGTATTGGAAGAAGGACAGCAGGCCAAACTGTACAGACAGCACAGCAAGCATTTGCTGACTCATGAACAGCAGGGAAAGGAATATGCATGTGCATGTGTGCTGTCCGAAGTATTCCCATGCGTGCTTGGTTACTGCTAAAGCTTTTTCCCATGTGTGCTGTCAGAAGACAGCAGATGGTGCTGCTGCATGTGTGTGTAGTTTAATATGTAAAGGTGTATAGATGGTGCTGAGGCATGGGTGTGCATGCTGTCACCTAGTAGTTTAATATGTAAAGATGTTGTTGTGATGTACATATAAAAGCCTTCCCGTAAGGCTTGGAAACTGTGTGAGATTTTGAAGTATTATAATTGAGATCAGAAATTCTTTCAACATGGACGTGCTTCAAGAAAGCAAACAAAATCCTAAGCTTATAGCAACAATACAGAAAAAGCAAGAAAATAATTAAAATAAAATGTTTGTGCTGACAAGGTTAGCTTACCAGTGCTTTTATATAGAAATTTCTAATCGTCAGCAGTACAAGTCTCTTTTCCCAGACAATACGCCAGGTACAAAAAACTTTAGAAAAATGGAGGAGGAATCCAAATTATCTGGGTTGTACGCCAAAGATCAATTCCAACTAAAAAAAAGGAAAAAGAAAAAGGGAAAAAAAAGAAAAGGAATTGGAGGGGCCAATCCTGGGTCTTGATTCTTTCTTTTCGCTTGCGGATTTAGAGAATAAGGTTTTTATTGTTGTAGTTCAAGCCTTATAGGTAGATTGACTCACTTAATCTTTTATTATTCTTTAAAATAAAAAATAAAAAAATAAATAGTACTACTCAAAAGAGATTAAACATTTAAGCAGGGTGATCTCATTAGTCTTGTTTTGTGCACGATTGTTTCTTTTTTTATGGTTAAAATTCAAGTGTTTATTTGGTGCTTGTGGCTGTCATTTTCTGATTGTTAGACTTAGAGGTTTTTACATGGTGATGAAAAAAAGTTAAGCTATATTGTTTTCTTGTATAATTTGTGTAGAATTATCAGAGGACTTCCAACAACATCGATATTATCCCTAACTTGGTAATTACCACATGCACAATTCATCAGGTGTCAGGTTTCATCACAAAAGGCCTCAGGTGTGGGGTTTTATCACAAAAGGTCTCGGTATTAGTTGGAGTGAGATTATGGTATTTAAACTCTTCTTTTGTCATTGATACGGTCGATGTGGGACATCTCAATATGCCTCCCCCTCATGTGGGACCCAATTAGTGGGTCAAATGTGGAAGATCCACACATCGACAACCACGTAGAACCAAGGGAACTCACCCTACATGCGGGGCCAAGTGACCCACCCATCACGTGGCATTACAGTACAGGCCCGCTCCCTGGCTCTGATACCATGTAGAATTATCAGAGAGACAGATCATACTGTCCACTTCCAACAACACTGATATTGTCCCCAACTTGGTAATTATCACCTGCACAATCAAGTGTAGGGTTTTATCACAAAAGACATCGGTATTAGTTGAAGTGAGATTATGATATTTAAACTCCTCTTTTGTCATTGATACGGTCGATATGAGACATTTCAATAATTTGCTTAATTTGTGTAATAATTTGTTAGAGATTTGTAGTATCATACTATAATGATGAGATTGAACAAACAGATTTCGTATACTTTATGGCTGCATCTAACCTTCTCGTTAGACTGCCTACGTACACTAAATAGGGATCAAGCCATTTGTAGTTCATCATTCACTACACTTCGACGTTTATCACAGTACGTTCAAGCAGAAAAGCATAACATTCCTCAATCAATCATTTGGACTTAACAAGCATGAATTATTCGATTCAAGCTACATAATGAATCCACATGACAATCAAGGTTTCTATTTCATCCATTATATAAATCACTATGTTTTAACATAATATCACAATTCATAGCATGTAATATATCAAAGAATCAACTAAGCACAATAGTATCCTCTAGTCACATTGATCAACTAATCCAATCGTATTAATAACAATCATATCCAATATCATTCCGCAATCACTTCAAGTAACCAAGTCCATGAATCAAGGAGGCACAATATTAACATTTAATTACGTTAATCAGTCAACAAGATCACATATCAATGCACGCAATTCAATAAAGGAATTCTACATAATTCCCTGCCTGGATTCCAAGTAATAACATAATAATTCTAATTTATAAACATAACGCCTACTATGAGCAAGTCTCACTCACTCGAATCTAGGGTTGAACTAACTTTATGGAAATGAGTAAGAGTAGGGATTCCAGACCACTCAACGAAATCTAACCCAAAATATAATCGCCTATTGGAATGTACCAAGTACGCAGGTAGTGATCACCCAACGCGGATATACCAAGCATGATCACCCCTGAAATACGTATGATCCCCCAACATGGATATACCAAGCAAGACCACATCCTAACTCTAGGTAGTGATCACTCAACGCAGGTATACCAAGCATGATCACTCCTAGAATGCATATAGTCCCCCAACGCAGAAGTACCAAGTAGAACCATATGCATAGTCTAATAACGTAGGCAATGATCACCCAATGCGGATATACCAAGCATGATCACCCCTAACAGTCCCCCAAGGTGGATATACCAAGCAGGACTGTATCATATAGCTCTCGGTAGTGATCACCCAACGCGGATATACCGAGCATGATCACTCCTAGAATACGTATGGTCCCCCAGTGCGAATATACCAAGCAGAACCATAGCATAATCTCATTGTGCAGGTAGTGATCACCCAATGCAAATATACCAAGCATGATCACCCCTGAAATATGTATGATCCCCCAACGCGGATATACCAAGGGACCATCCGTGTACCACTGCTACATGGTGCAATTAGACTAACACACACCATATCTCCTACCTCCACGCTTATGATTTACAACATAAGTACATACACTATCCATTTCTGTATTTCCCATCTAGGTTCCAAAGCGTTGTTTCGAATTATTACTACAAGAACCCACCACCTCGATCAACTCCTATTCTCAAGTATATGCAATTATTAAATACATCACTTTCAACTCTAGTCTTAATTAGATTACTTGGAACTACTAATTCACACTATGAGATCCAAGTACTATTTTGGTTAACTTGAATTAACATGATCAAAATAAATGTAACATTTAAATGAATACACTTATAGAAAATAAGTGAAGATGCTTTCTTTTATAAATATAGATGTACCTGTATATAAAAGCTTTAACAGTTGATGTATATATATTTCCAGGGATATAAGTAAGTTCCTTTGAATATGCACGCATAAACATATGTATACGGTAAATAAAAAAAACAATTTCATCCCTTCAATATTCTATACATACATATAAGTATTCGTCCAACTTCAAACATATGCAAAAAGGTCTGATAATGTTAAACCAATGAGATGGAATTAATGCACTGAAACAAATATTACTAGAACCATAAGCTAATCACCCTACTTCAAACATGGCTGGGGACCAGAAAACGAAGTCTACACTCAAACAGATAACAAATTCGATGCTTATAAATTAAAAGACACAAGAAAACAAAATCCAGTACAACAACTAAAACAGTTCACTATCAAATTGAGGCAAAATCAAGAACCATACATAGAACTCGCTCGGTAGAAGATCGATTATTTGATTTAGTATAGCCAGTCTCAAGAAGCATTCGATGATTAAAAGAAAACAGCATTTATAGGCATAAAGTTTAGGCATCAAAATGCTGCTTAACTAGTGGATACTCTGGATCAGGTTAACCGATGCACAATGCAAGCAAAGCAATGTACTAGAGACGGCATACTTACTCACCTAAACACTGCCATAAATCATTAAGCAAAGGTGTAGACCGAAACTAAAAGACCTATAAATATGCATCCGATAAGACAGTAATCCTTCCACATAACCATCATAATCATTAGTTTAACAATGGATCATGAAATTATTTTTCATTTTCCTTCGCAGAAAGCATTTAGACAACAAAGAACAACAGTGCTGCAAATCACTGAAATTAACCAAACTAAACGACCACACCTGCTCCCAATTATGAACAGAAGAAGAGTGTGCAAAATACATGACCAAATTATTCACCACAACAACACTCGGCTATCAAATTGAAGAAATGTAAACAAGGACAGAAGAAGAACTTACAGCAGTAAGCTTTCTGATTCTGTGGAATTTGGGCAGCCATACTTTTTTGCAAGGCATAGTTTGGCGGCACGGAACGGCATCCAACGAAAAGGGGATGTCCTATTTACTTGCTCTTACACGTCCATAGCAACAAGTACTATCCATATTTGCTAACAGGTGTAACAAAACACAAAAGGATCCAATAAGTAGGATTCCACGTAGTCCAACATGGGCATTTTCATCATTTTACTTAACAAAAAAAAATTATACACCGTAAATATATACACAACATGACTATAAAATATGAAATACAATATTTAAATAGTGAAATCTAGGGATGGGATTTCACATCCTTCCCCCCTTATAAAAATTTCGTCCTCAAAATTTTCAATACTATCTACGCTTCCAAACTATTCTCAAATTTAGTTAGCATCAAGTTCGACACTTTCTAACTTCCATTCACAAGAATGACATCGTCACTCACGCCCGGCAACATCACTAATCTTTATACAAGAGCAATGCCACTTCTAACAATAAGTTAACCATAAAAGTACGAATCAATTCACAATCATCCATATCCATACTTTAAATGAAAGACATTCCAACTACAATACAATGAATAACAATCTAATACTCCAAAAGGAGTTCAACTGAATAACTTAGTCAACACATGAACCATATTCAAAGACAGCACCTCATATTATAAGTAACTTATTACAACACATCTACTCAATACAACGAATCTACCAATCAGGAGCAATGCCACATAAGCAACACATAAAACCAACAAGGTCAACCGTTCATGTAGAGTCTCGTCTTAGCTACCCAAAGGTCTTCCGAACTCTAAGGTAAAGGTACTAGAATCTTATACCTAAACTCTAATACCATTAAAACTTGTCACGCCCCGATCTCAATATTCGTCCAGGATCGACACATGGCGTCACGTGTCGATCCTGGATGAATGTTGGGATCAGGGCGTGACAACTAAATGGCTATACATGGATTAAGTTTTTGCAGTAAACATTCCTCACCCAAAGGTGTTGTATCTTATTGTGCTATTCCCTACCTCATTGTTTTTCTAACGTCTGTCTTCATGGCTTCTTTAGTGAATCCCATTTCAACGAATTTTTCCTCTATCGAGCCTCTAAGTGGGGGAAATTACAAAAAAATGGAGACAGGACGTAGAGATCATCCTAGGACTAATGGACTATGATATTTGCATTAAGGGAAGATGAGCCACAAGCACTAGATGACAAAAGCACCGTTGAACAAAGGTTGAAATTTGAAAAATGGGAGAAAGCAAATCGCATGGCACTGTTGGTGAAGCTGTTAGATGAGGCATTCCTGCAACTGACAAAGCAAAGAATTATCTGGAAGCAATTGAGGCCAAATTCGGTTTCAGAGAAGGGAGAAATGGGGAATCTCATGAGTACCTTGACAACTTTGAAATATGATAGGAAAGGCATTGTCAAAGAGCACATCCTGAAGCTAGTGGAGGCTGTTGCAAAGCTCATGGATATGGAGGTCCCCATTGATGATGCTTTTGTTGTTCACATGGCCCTTAATTCCCTCCCAGACACTTATGAACAACTGAAGACATCATACAACACACAAAAGGATAAGTGGAGCTTGAACGATCTCATTTCCATATGTGTCCAAGAGGAAAACGGGATAAAAAATGTGTCAAATGAAGCAGTGAATTTTATAAGGGCTGAAACTGCGAGGAAGACTATCTCGACATCTGGTAAGCCATATATTCTCATGCTACTGGAAATGACACTCCCTCATCCTCTAAGGGATCTCACGGTTTTAAAGGCAACATTGAAAATGTTAAATGCTACTTTTGCAAAGAATTTGGTCACCTGAAGAGGGATTGTGATAAACGAAAAAAATGAGCACCTAAGAAAGGTAATAAAATTGAAAATGTTTTTGTTTGTGTTAATGTTAATCTTGTTGAAGTCCCTTCAGATTCTTGGTGGTTTGACACTAGTTTTTCAGAGCATATTACCAATTCCTTGCAGGGATTCACAAGAAGGGAAATTTCAAGAAATGAAGTCTACGAAGTCCATGTTGGGGATGAGAATAAAGTAGTTGTGGAGGCGGTAGGCACCCTAAAGCTCAAGTTGTCAAGTGGTTTCGTTTTAGAGTTGCTAGATGTTCTTTATTTTCCTAGGTTAACTAGAAGTTTAATTTCTGCATCAAAGCTTGTAAAAGACGATTATATTTTTGTGGGAGATGAAGAAAGTGTACGGATTTACGAGAAAAATAATATGAATCCTTCGCTTGGTATTTGTTTTTTAGACAATGATCTTTGGAGGTTGAATTGTCAAGTAATGCTAAATACAAAATGTTTGGCGGTGGAATCAAATTTGTCTTTGAAAAGGTCTCTGAATGATGAAGGGTTTTCTATGCTTTAGCATAGGAGGCTTGGACATATTAATAAGAAAAGTTAGAAATTCTAGTTAAAGAACAAATGCTCCCAACGTTGGATTTTAATGATATGCAAAATTGTATCGACTGTTGGAAAGGGAAAATAACAAACACAAAGAAGATTGGTTCAACAAGAAGTCTTAACCTCTTAGAAGTTGTCTACTTAGATGTTTGTGGACCTTTCCCCACACAAACAATCTGCAAAAATGCCTACTCTATGTCTTTCATTGATGATTTTTCTAGTTATGGATATGCATATATCTTATATCTGAGAAAAATCAAGTGTTTGATTGCTTTAAAACTTTCAAAAATGAAGTGGAAAAACATCTTGAAAAGACAATTAAAATCTTGAGATAGGACCGTGAAGGGGAATATTATGGCAGGTACACAAAGAAAGGTCAACAAAAGGGTCCAATGGCTATGTTCTTGGAAGAAAATGGGATTCAAGTACAATATACCATTCCCAGAACACCATAACAAAATGGTGTAGCCGAGAGAAAAAATAGGACTTTGATTGAAATGGTGAGATGCATGATGAGTATGATTGATCTTCCTATGTTTCTATGGTGTGAGGCGCTTAAAATGGCAAATTATATCTCCAACAGAGTCCCAAGTAAGTCTGTGCACAAGACTCCATTTGAACTTTGGACTTCAAGAAAGCCTAGTTTGAATCATCTTCACATATGGGGTTGCAAGGCAATAACAAAAATGTACAATACAGAGGCAAAGAAACTTGAACCTAAGACTAGAAGTTGTAGCTTTATTGGTTTTCCAGAGAGATCAAAATGGTACAAGTTTTATCCTTCAACCCTACATACGAGAATATTTGAAACAAATAATGCAAGGTTTATTTAAGTGGAAGAATCAAATGGAAATGAGGCTCGTGATTTTGTTTTGGAAGAAGAAGAAGAATAAGAAGCTGTGACAACAACTTCCCCAAAGTTATCAACCAAAATTGATTTTGCAATTCTTAACACACAAAACCAAGTGTATGAAGATTTTTCTTAAAGTAATTTTAGTGGGGTTACTGACTTCCAGCATGCATTAATCAGCAACAATACACAAATATCCACCATGCAACATAATGGAGATGAAAATCATGGTACAACTGCCATGCAAGCAATGGTGGTCCCTGCGATAAGTAGGCAGCCTCAATGTACAAGAAAGTCACTAATTTTTGGAGATTTTCTTGTTCATGTGGGAGATGTTGAGAAACTAGACAAGGATGATGATGATTTTTTTGAGTTTCAACAAGCTAATAGAGATAAAATTGAACACGAGGAGGGTATAGAGATTGATCTAGTCACCTTCAAGCAAACAATGGCAAGTGAAAAAGGTGAACAATGAAAAATAGCTATGCAAGAGGAAATTGACTCCATGTATTTGAATGAAGTGTGGGTCTTGATAGAAGCAAATGAGTCCATGAAACTCATTGGGCGCAAATAGGAATACAAAACGAAGAAAGATTCGAAAGGAAAAGTTGAGAGGCATAAGGCAAGACTAGTTGCCAAGGGGTATACTCAGAGGGAAGGATTAGATTAATCCGATACATTCTCACCAGTTTCTTCAAAGGATTATCTTAGAATCATCCCTGCTATAGTTGCTCACTACAATCTAGAGCTCCACCAAATGGACGTGAAAACTGCATTCCTTAATGGAGTCCTAGATAAGGAGATTTACATGGTCCAGCCACCTAGATTTGTTGAAATAGGGCACGAACAAAAGGTGTGTAAACTGAGGAAGTCAATTTATGGGTTGAAACAAGCTTCTAGGCAGTGGTTCTTAAAGTTCGATGAGAAAGTAACCAGTTTTGGATTTGTTGAAAACAAAATTGACGATTGCTTGTATCTCAAGGTATGTGACTCGAGGTTTATCTTTCTAATCCTATATGTTAATGACATTTTATTAGCATGCAATGATCTTAATTTTTTGCTGGAAACAAAGAAATTGTTGCGACAAACGTTTGAAATGAAAGATATGGGCGAGGCTTCTTTTGTGGGCATAAAAATTGTTCGTGATAGAAGCAAATGTCTTTTGGGTCTTTCACAAAAGAGCTACATTGAAAAAATTCTAAAGAGGTACAACATATAAGATTGTTCAAAGGGTGAAGCACCAATGAGCAAAGAATATAAGTTGAACAATTCTCAGTGCCCTAGTAATGAAATTGAAATGTGAGGGATGGCAAACAGGTTATACGCGTCCATTGTTGGCAATCTAATGTATGCTCAAGTGTGCACTAGACCAGATTTGGCTTTTGCCATAAGTATGCTTGGGAGATTTCAAGCAAATCCAGGAGAAAAGCATTGGACAACATCCAATAAGCTTATAAGGTACCTACAAAGAACAAAAGATTACATGTTGGTGTATGAAAAAATTGAGAAATTAGAATTGGTTGGCTATTGTGATTCTGATTTCGTAGGTTGTGAGGATGACAAGAAGTCTACGAGTGGGTTTATTTTTCTTTTGGCTTGCGGTGCAATCTCTTGGAGAAATGCAAAACAAAAGACCTTGGCTACTTCAACAATGCAAGCTGAGTACATTTCATGTTTTGAAGCCACACAACAAGCTGGCTTCTTAAGGAATCTCATCACTGGAATGAAGATTGTTGAAAGCATAACCAAACCAATTGTCATTTTCTGTGACAATAAGGCAGTGGTGTTCTTCTCCAAAAACAATAAGAAATCTTATGCAATGAGGTTGATGGATGTAAAGTATCAATCAGTGAAAGAATAGGTGAAGGCTGGGATAGTTTCCGTTAAGCACATTAATACCTCAGAAATGATGGCAGATCCTTTCACAAAACCACTTCGAGTTGGAGTGTTTAAAGACCATGTAACATGCATAGGTGTTGTGGAGTCTTTTGATGCTTTTGTGACACATGCATGAAGGTTATTTTCTTTCATCAATTTTCTATTTTTCATGAAAATTTGAATAAGCATGGATTATTATATTCATATGTTTTTTTTTTTTTTTTAAACAATGAATTCAAGATGATTGTTTCAGTTATTGTGTGTATGTACAAATATATATGTATATATGCAGTGTTTGAAATGATGAGTTACTAATCAAAACGAGGTTAGTAAGCTGGTTATTGTAAAAGGCTTATCATTGGAGCCAAATAAAAGCTTGATAATGATGTTTGGTTTAATCAGTGGGAGTGTAAATAGTAGACATGTTAAATATGTTTGTTTGCTCTGTTAATATCATGCATGAGTAGTTTTGGGGGATGTGATCTCAGAGTGTTAGTACAAATTACGAAGTATGAATTTTCTGGAGTTTAACTCTTTGAAGCTATTCTTGGCAGATATGAGTTACTGTATGGTTGACATGACTCAAGTGATCACTTAAGGGATTGGTTTAATGTGTTGGACAATGAACATGATAAGTGGAAGTTCAAAAGTGGGAGAATGTTAGGTTTTGAACTTACACGTATCATGATAAGGATACCTAAACATGGGTTTAAACCAATTAGAAGTCATGGCCATGTCAACAACTGATCTCCTAGAATTAAGGGATTATGGGAACATCATACATTCACTAATCCCTTGATAGTTGGGATCACGTTAGGAATATACTCTATAAATATGAATGTCCCTGCTCATCAGATATACATTCACTCAATCACTAGACTATCACTAGTATTGGACATAAGGGCTGTGTGAGTAGAAGACCTTCTGTTAGTATTCTCTTCAGTGCATTCATACAATTTTTCATGGCTTCTTCAGGTATATGTGTGTGTGTGTGTGTATATAATGATTCAGTAGGAAGGATATTGTGCTCATAATTCTGCCCATTTCTTTTCATTAAATCTCAAGTTTCTTGTAGCCAAGGCCAAGGCACCTAACTTGTTTATTTATTGGCATTGAATTCTTACTTCATAGCAATTTTTTTTTCTTCTTATTTTTATGTTCACTCAATCAAGTAGACTTGTAAACGGGTTAGTTTTTAGGGAAATATACTAAAATGAGACAATTTCTTAATTTGGGGACAGAAATAGAACAAATCCGCAATGCACACCATGCACAAAACCAAAATTATTAAAATACCCTCATATAAATGGGCTATTCCTCACTTTCTGTCTCCCATTTTCTGATTTCTTTCTCTACTCTCTCTCTCTCTCTCTCTCTCTCCTTTCCTTATATCTCTGAGCTCCGATTTCGAAGAGTGAGCTGGGCTTTAGGTTCACCTCATACCTCTTATTTCGAAGAAAGGGAAGCGAGAGAGAGGTGAGAAGAGTAAGTTGGGTTTTGTACCATATTTTCTATTTTGGCCGAAAAGTTCTAGTTTTTTCTGCGCTTGAAGCTTTGGCATGCATAGTAAGGTATGGTGTTTAGTTCCAAGTTCCTTCATCAATGATTTATGGAATAAATGAGTTGTTTGTAAGATGAATTAATACTTAGAAGTTAAATTACGGTTAGTGTTTCATGTTGGGACGTATGGGTTGTGGAATAAATTTCAAGTTTTGACGTGCTACGAGACGGGGATGGAACAATTTCTAGTTCAAGTGTTCAATTGCAGAAATTTGTGAAAATTTTTCCGTAATGTGCATGTGGTGTGCATATGGTGTGCATGACTACATCTTAATATGAGAAGTGGGAATGTTCACTAGTTATGATGCACGTATGTTGTGCCTCAGAATTTAGCGAGTATGACCACAACCTAGTTGTCCTCAGTGAAAAACAAAATTAAGAAAAAACTTAGAGGACGTTAAGGTTATGCATGTCCTTGAAATAACGACAACGAGTATCATGTTTTCCACGTTCATGATTAAGCGGTGGTTAATATACGTAACATGAATTTTCAAGATATCATTGTAACCTTATATACATAACAATTATGTTTTAATTATATCCACTATACCAATACGTTGCTGTTAAAGTTTTTCTCGTTCCGTGCATATCATGTGCATGTATTGTACATATTATGTGCATGTGGTGTGCATATAGTGTATTATGTGTAGATGATGCGTATTTACATCTTTGATACTCTTCACATTAATGTAGTTTGCTACTTTTTCCTTTGATTTAGAGGCAGACCCTGCAAATACGAAAAAAGCGAACGAGTTCTTGAAACAATTTCCTTTGATTCAGTTGGGTTCTTATGTGCCCATTCAAACTGCAATTTTTTCAAATCCTTGAAATATTTGAACCCAATCAAATTTGATACCAAATTGAAATTATCAAATCTTTGATTCTTCATATAAAGTTTAGGGTCATTTATCTGATTGCGTCATTTTTCTAATTTCAAATAGAGAACTGTGAGCTATGGGTTTTTGGGTTGAGCTCAGATATGTGAGCATAACATGTGCATGTTATGTGCATGTCCTGTGCATGTCATGTGCATACAATGTATGAGCGAGCTTAATACGATGAGAGCGAACGAGTACATGAAACAATTTCGTCCATATCCTTCTCTTTTCCTTCTTTCCAATCTGATTTCTCTCTTTTCCCTCAAATTTTTCTCTTCTCCAAAAGGCAATTGACTTTTAATAAGTTTTTTCATTTAATTGCAGCAAAAGCCAAACCTTATTTTAGTGCTTATAAATTTGGATCAAAAGAGGGAGCAGAGGGAGGGAGAAGACAGAATAAATGAAAACCCACATATAAATTAGAGAAATGATAAAAAAAATAAAAAATAAAAATTGAAGGATTTGAGTCTCCTTTAAGAAACACCAAACCAATCACTTCAACTCCAAAAATCTATCAATCAAAAAGCAAAATTAAGTAAACCCATTTCACAAAACCTACGAATGAAAAGGTAAAAATCAAAGAAGATGAGTGGGTTAGAGAGAGAGCTCTTGTGCATATTTGAAGTGTAGAGAGAGAGGAGAGAGAGAGAAAGAGAGAGCTCTTAGATGAAGAAGATGGGTGTGTTAGGGTTCTTTGAACTAGAATTGGGGGAGATAGATTTTCTCCTTCCTCTCTGTTTCTCTCTACAAAATGAGAAATGAGAGCTGAAATTTCTAGATAGCCCATTTATATGAGACGAAAATTTGGTCATTTCAAAGTGTGGGAAAAATCATTTTTCTCTCTGATTGTTGTGGATTGCGTGTGCATACCGTGTGCATATTTGAAATGTCCTATTTCTGTCACAAGATTAAGAAACTGTCATAATTTTGGGTATTTCCCTAGTTTTTATGTGTTTGGGTTGGGTTCATTCTAAACAGTTAAGTCAATGAATCACGTAAACTCAATCTTGTACGCAATAGTTGTTGGATACGATCTTTCACCATCCGAATTCCATACCAGTACCATCGAATCGATACGGTGGCGATTCGGTTGTAAATTCAGTTGTCTCTCATTCTCTCAATTTGATCTCTCTCTCAATTTGGTGGCAGTGGCGCTGAAAGTGGAAACGGTAGAAATGCTACATTTACCACGTAGTTGTACCATCTCTCCGCTAGATGTAAGGGGCTTGCCAACGCATGTGAGTCCTATTTTTATTATAGAGATATTACAAATGATAGTACAAATAAGTGGTAAGAATAATATTTTTGTTATAGGAATCGGAAGAGAGAGTGGGTTGATGTGGGCCCAATTTGAAAATTTTGTTTTATTTAGTATTTTTTTTTAATCATGTTCAAACATGTATAAACGATATGTTTTTTTAGTTTCTTGTGCTCAAACTTCATATCCATGAAAATATTTTATCTTAAAAGACAACGTTAGTTTTATCAATATGAAAAATACTTTATATTATAAGAATGTTGGTGGGTTGATGTGGGCCCAATTTGAAAATTTTGTTTATTTTGGATTTTGTCACCAGGTTAAACATGTATTAATAATAACATGTTTTATTGGTTTCTTGTGCTCAAACTGACATCCAAAAAAATTATATTAAAATATAAGATTGCTATTATCAATATTAAAAAATAGTTTATAATATAAGAATGGAACATTGGTTTTATCAATTAAGAACATTTTATATTATTTTGGGTAAACAATCAAGAAAATTACTTACTTTTGATGATAACTACAAAATATAATTCTAAAATGTATAATTACAATATGTTTACAATATAATAAGGAAATAGTTATTAGCACTCCAAAAATTTCATTTGACATTCCAAACTTTTTATAATTAGAAAGAAAAATACTTGTAAGGGAGTGTAGAATGAGATTTTTGAAGTGCTAATAACATTTTCCTAAAATAAGTATATTCTTTAGTCAATTTAAAACAAGTAGAATTGAAAATTGTATTGTTTATGCTAATTCTTTGACGAATAATATTATAGGTTACTAGCGTATTTCAACCCAAACTGAACTGAGAAATTGAACCATACTCAATGTCTGGCATCTATGCTTTAAGCTAATAGGTCATTCAAACTCAAATTGTTAAATTAACAGGTCACCCGTTAACACCCATTCACACAAATCTACTGTTTCACATTGACAAACAAAAATCATAAAAAGAGGTGAAAAAACAAGAGGGGAAAGCATCGGGCCAGATTACTCTGTTTCTCTGACCATATCACATGATGACTAAGTATGTTTTAACCAACAAAGTGGAGATTGTGTGCTCTGCTAAATCAAATGATCATGAGTATGAGTACTTTGTCTAGTTGTTTGTCTTTTACAAGAAAGCAACTTACAAGAAATAAATACACCGTCATGATGGCGTCCTGGTACATATAAGTCTTTCTCCTGTTACATGTACATGATTAACATTCATCTTGACTTTTCTTTTTCCTCTTAATTTTGTTTTTTGTTTTTTTTTTTTTTTTTTTTCACTTTCTTCCTTGTGAGTGAACATTCCTCGTAAATTTCGTTAGGATAAAAAACAGGTTTAGAAGTATAAAAAAAAAGAATTCAGTTACCCCAGTTTTGTTGACTTTTCAATCCTCAAGTAACCATCATGGTGCTAAATAATATAAGCAAAATACAATTCTCTCCCTCTGTTCGAATCGATCGACGTCTCCTTCTAATACAGGTAATTAAATTGACCTCAATTAGCTTAAACATATTGCAAAACTGTGTCCTCCTCCTACTTGAACTTTGAAATTAACCCTCACCTTCTTCCTTGGATTTCTTTCGATCTCTCGAACTCTGTACCAAAAAACCTTCATGAGTAGGATGCAAGTTTCTTCGATGCGAAGGTCTGCAGTCCTACTAGCCCTCTTGCACTTGTGTGCTGTTAATCCAGCAGGAAGCTTGAATTTTAGCTATCCCACATTTCGAGAGCGCGTTGATGATGAGGATTTTCTATTCGAAAACTCTCGTATATATTTAAACGCCGTCCAGGTAACTCCTGATGTTAGTAACGCGGCCTTGATCATGAACCAAGCTGGAAGGTTTTTGTATAAAAAACCATTCAAACTTTGGGGGAAAGGCAAAGCTTCTTTCAATTCTACCTTTGTACTTAAAATCGATCCCAAAACCAATCCAGTTGGTGAAGGCTTGGCCTTTATCTTAACTGAAAGCCCCACTCTTCCGGAGCACAGCGAGGGTGAATGGCTTGGAATTGTAAATGCAACGTCAAACGGATCTGTTAAAGCTAAAATAGTTGCAGTAGAATTCGACACAAGAAAGAGCCACGCAGAAGATGTGGATGACAACCATGTGGGGTTGGACGTAAACAGCGTTTACTCGATTCAACAAGTGCCTTTGCTTGGCCATGGTGTTAATCTATCAAGCGGAACGAATTACACAGTGAGAATTGAGTATGCCAACCAGAACATCACCGTCTTTGTTTCCCAGACCAATGAAACTACGGAAGGAATGGAGAATGCTCCGGTTTTGTCTCGCACTCTCGATCTCTCAACCTATCTTTCGCAGGAGGTCTATGTTGGATTCTCAGCTTCCACGGGCAGTAACACTCAGCTAAATTGCATCCTGTCGTGGGAGTTCAACTCTTCGCATATAGATGAAGATTCAAACCTGCTGTGGGTTTGGATTCTGGTCCCAGTAGTAGTACTACTTTTGGTAACTGGAGTTTCTTGTTACTTCTTCTGGACAAGGCGAGGTGAAAACGAGGATGTGCTTCCGAGGATTCAAGATGAGATCCAAACAACTTCCATGGCTCCAACAAAATTCAAACTGAAAGAACTTCAAAGAGCAACAGGCAGATTCAATCCCAAGAACAAGCTCGGAAAAGGTGGCTTTGGAACCGTCTATAAGGGACTCCTGGGAGATAAAGAGATAGCAGTCAAGCGAGTCTCAAAGAATTCGCGTCAAGGCAAGCAAGAATTCATAGCAGAAGTCACCACAATCGGAAGCCTTCGTCACAAAAATCTGGTCAAATTAATTGGATGGTGCTACGAAAGCCATGAGCTTCTTATCGTTTATGAGTTCATGCCAAATGGAAGCCTAGACAGATTTATATACAGGGACGAGAGTGTTGGCACGGAGATGGGCAAACCAACACTGAGCTGGGAAAGAAGGCGCCGCATAATATTTGGAGTTGCTCAGGCGCTAGATTATCTTCACAATGGATGTGAGAAGAGAGTGCTTCACAGAGACATCAAAGCCAGCAATATCATGTTGGACTCAGATTTTATCGCGAGGCTGGGAGACTTTGGGCTCGCGCGTACCATTCAGCAAAGTAACTTGACTCACCACTCCACTAATGAGATTGCAGGAACGCCAGGCTACATGGCTCCGGAGACATTTCTTACTGGAAGGGCTACCGTTGAGACGGATGTTTATGCATTTGGTGTTCTTATGCTAGAAGTTGTCTGTGGACGAAGGCCTGGTAATCAAAACGAACAGAACAACTACAACAACAGCATAGTGTATTGGCTGTGGGATCTTTATAGCAGAGGAAGGATCCTTGAAGCTGTTGACTCAAGAATGGATGGAGACATCGATGAGGATGATATGGCATGCGTGCTGATGTTGGGGTTATCGTGTTGCCACCCTAACCCACATGAGAGGCCATCTATGAGAACCGTCCTTATGGTTCTTACAAGGGAAGATGATCCGCCAGCTTTGCCCCAAGAACGACCTGCTTTTGTGTGGCCAGCCATGCCTCCATCTTTCAAAGACGATACAGAATCTAATGTGGTTGAAGGTCAAATGACTCCACTCACAGACCTCAGCGGAAGATGACTAATTAATATAGCCTGATCAGAAATCAAGAAAATCCTTGGTCTTCTGGAAGTGTAAATCTGTAACAAAAATAAATAGTGTGTATGTGTTATGCTTGTTCATTTGTATCGTATCACGCAAGTTAATTAGTCATAGAAGTTTTGCTGAAGCACTTGATTTGCCCAAAACCCCTCTGCTTTACGCTTCGTTCTTGTAATTATATCCGCTTAGGAGAAGCCAAGGGCTCCTTTCCCTGCAGGCTGCAGACAATGCTACACTAATTATAACTCTTTTTCATTTTATTTCAGGGCATTGCATTTCTTCCTGCCGTATCAAACTCTACAGGCTTAGAATTCGCTGGAGTTTCGTGGTTATGTTATCTCAGCGCAATCAAAGTCATTTAAACTATGTTAATCTGATTAAAGTATAGCACGAGAACTAAATTTTAACAGGAAACTAATCAACCTTCGCATGCATGGCATATATAAAAAACTTGATCCATGCAAAAAGAGAGGAACACATATCTGAGCTCTGTTGCCGAAAGAAACCAAAAGTAAAAATGCATGTAAAATTTTGTTGGAGAGAACATTTTTACCCAACACCTAGGTGCCCCTAGAAGCTGTACCAAACGCAGCCTACGTTAATTTTTTTTTTTTTTTTTTTAGTTTTTTGTGAAAGTAAAGAATTGCCTGCACGGTAACTAAATTAAAAGTAAAGAATTACCTGCACTTCCATGGCTGAGGCTCCAAAGAAATTCAAACTGAAAAAAGGCAGGGAGATTGTTTTTTCTTTTTCTACTAATTACCTGCACTTCCATGCTTCATTACCTTTTTCACCTTTCCCACTCTCTCTCTCTCTTTCCCTCTCTCTCTCATCAAAATTTCACTCACTTTACTACTTTCCTGCTATCTTTCGGCTTTCTTCATTCTTCCACTCCCAATTCACTTCACTTGATGTTTTAATTTTGTCTATGTACAATAGAATTTTACGGCTTAATTTTTCATGTATTACATAATTGAGTATATAATACATACAATCCTTTTTCTCAAAGGAAAACTAAAAAAGGACACGAGATATCTTTCCTAATAAAAGACTCTAATATTTACACAATATTTACATTCCTATTTCTAAAGCTTACTCATAGCAACACTCGCCCTCAAGTTGGAGCATAGATGTCACACATGCCCAACTTGACAAGTGTGAGTCACCAAAAAACCTACTACACACGGCATGAGTAAGAATATCCTCAAGTTGTTCTTCTGAGTTCACAAACGGTATTGACACAATCTTCTTCTCAAGCTTTTCCTTAATGAAGTGTCAATCAACCGCCACATGCTTCGTTCTGTCATACTATACCGAGTTCTCTGCAATCTCTCGTGCTGACTTATTGTCACGGTACAAATTTGTAGCCTACTTGGGTTTGAAATCAAGACCCCAAAGCAACTTAGATAACCAAAGAACTTCGCATACTTCATGCACCATATCCTGAATTCGGCCTCCGCAGAAGACCTAGACACTACCTTTTGTTTCTTGCTCCTCCAAGTAACTAAATTTCCACCAACGAACGTAAAGTATCCATAAGTAGAATGCATATCAGTCACATCACCTGCCTAATCAGTATCAGTAAACCCCTCAATTTTTAGATGATCGGAATTTTTATACAAAATTCCTTTCCCCGGGGCCGACTTTAAATAAGCTAAAATTTGCATAACAGCAGACATATGATCCACACTTGGTGAGTCCATGAATTGACTCACCACACTTACTGTATAGGCTATATCCAGACGGGTATAAGCTAAATAAATTAGTCTTCCTACTAGTCTCTGATATCTACCTTTATCTATTGGTTCTTGATCTGAATAAATTCTCAAGTGATGTTTCTCCACAATAGGAGTATCCATAGGTTTACACCTAAGCATACCTGTTTCCTTTAACAAATCTAGAACATATTTTCATTGAGACAAGAAAATACCTTTGGATGAACGAGCAACCTCAACTCCAAGAAAATACTTTAAATCACCCAAACTCTTCATCTCAAACTTGGCAGCAATTTTTTTTTTTTTTTTTTTTTTCCAATTTGACAATCTCATCTGAATCATCACCTATTATTATCATATCATCCACATAAATAATTAAGGTTCTTACTTTACCCTTTTTTTGTTTCACAATAAAGTATGATCAGAATGACTTTGATAATACCCATTCTTCCTTATGGCCTGAGTGAATTTCACAAACCATGCATAAGATGACTACTTAAGGCCATAAAGTGACTTCCACAATTGGCACACTCCCGTTTTATTATATCTTGGAGGAAAATCCATATACACTTCCTCCTCCAAATGCCCATGAAGAAACATGTTTTTTATATCAAATTGTTTCAATGGCCAATCCAAATTTGCAGCTAATGAGATAAGAACTCGTACCGTATTCATCTTAGCTACCGGAGAAAAAGTTTCCTGTAATTAACACCATATGTTTGAGTATATCCTTTTGCTACCAACCTTGCTTTGTACCTGTCGAGTGATCCGTTAGCCTTGTATTTAACTGTAAAAACCCATCGGCACCCAACTGGTTTTTTTCCTTTCGGCAGCTCTACTACTTCCCATGTATTATTTTTCTACAGTGCCCTCATATTTTCATCCTTTGCTTCAGCCCATTCTCGATTCTTCAAAGCATCATCTACTCAAGTTGGTACTTGAATTGACGCCACATTGTTCACCCAAGCTTGACGTTCAGGTGAAAGATTTTTACATGATACATAATTGGCTATTGGATACTTCACTTTTCCTTCCGGAGAAAACCTGTCAAGGGGTACACCACGATTTTACCGTGGTGGCAACTTATATGTACTTATAACATCATTAGTTACATAAGCATCACTAGCACTTACCTCAGGGATATTCAGAGAAAACATATTGGATGACGACACTATCGAGCTAGAGAGAGGGGGAAAACATATTCCGCACAAGTCTTGGGGCTACTAGTTTCGGCAAAAGCCTACGGTGAAGCTAGCTCAGATTCAGCAGTGGCTAGATGAACGCCAGCACAAGGACACTCTGCACACCCTTTTTCGGCAATTAATGGCCGACCACCTGCAGTAGTTTTGGCAGGAAGGGACTGAGACTCTATTACATCACCCGGCACGGCACCATCAATATCACGGTGCACTCCCCTTGAAGCAATTACGTCTTGTACATCCAACCACCCAAAATCACCATCAAGATCACAAATATCATTCTCCCCCTTGTGATAAGAAGGTGATGATACTGGAGTATAAAAATATTCTGATTCAAAGAAAGTCACATCCATGGTTACTGTAGACATCGAAATTTCAGTAAAACAAATGTTCACCAATGCATTAAAGTTTTGACGTGTCAAGGCATACATGGCATACGCCACGTGTTGTACAAATTGTACACATGGCGTGTGACTCAACAAAATAGGAAGAAATACCCTTGAAGGATTAAACAAGTTTTTCTTCTCATTTTGGGCAATGACAAGGCAAGTACATTTCAATCCATTGAGGATCAAAACAAGTTTTTCTTCTCATGTTGGGCAATGACAAGGCAAGCACACTTCAATCCATTACGGATCAAAGCAAGTTTTTTCTCATTTGGGCAATGACAAAGCATACACATTTCAAGTTTAAAATGGTGTTAAGTGGGAAATTAGGCCATAAGTTAGACCACTTCAAGTTTAAAATGGTATTAAGTGGGAAATTAGGCCATAAGTTACACCACTTCAATTTCAATATTGCATTAAGTGGGAAAATTAGGCAATGGTGCTTGGAAAGGAAAAAAATATTTTGTGGTGGTGATTCATTCTCAAAGCCTATAAATAGGCTTCTCCATCAAGGTATCAAGCATCAACCAATTCACAAATACATTTCTCTACTCCCAAATTGGAAGAGAACTCCCCAAATCCTTGAAGCTTTGAAACTCTAAAGCTTTCAAGCAAATCCCGAAGGATCAAGAAAGCTCTCTTTATTCTTCGTTAAATCCTCTTTCAAGATCAAGCCCCGACGGCCCTTGAAGAAAGTGTTCATCCGTTCATCCTAAGCTCAAGCCCCAACGGCCCTTTGGATCAACAACCTCAACAAATCCACACATCCAATCGTTCTTCAAGATTAAGCCCAAAAGCCCTTGAAGATCCGCTCATCCATCAACCTTCAAGATCAAGCCCAAAAGCCCTTGAAGAAATCCTCACAACCATTATTCAAGATCAAGCCCCGACGGCCCTTGAAGAAAGTGTTCATCTGTTCATCAACTGTTCATCCTTAAATCAAGCCCTGACGGCCCTTTGGATCAACAACTCATCCACAAACCTACACCCTACGAAGATAGAATCAGAGGACCAAATTTGAGAGAGATCGTAACCCCAAAATCATAAACACAAAAATATTATTTTTGTACACGTTATTCTTGTTTCTTGTTTCAAGGAATCTTTCGTGTTCACAGTTACTGGTGTGATACGAATGTGACACACAAATTAAACCCTATTTGTGACAATTGTAGTAATGAAGTAAGTAGGGATCGTTCTAACCGGGGATTAACTAGGGGTGCTAATCTAATTTGAATTGACTCAAAAACACAAAAACTAAACTTAAAGACTCTTAACAAGACTAATATGACTCAGAACAGCTTTGAAACACTCAAAACTGCCTAAAACAATCGAATTAACTCAAACAGAAACTAGAACTTAGTTTGGATGAATTTGAAAGTGTTTATGACTCCAAATGCTTAAAAACACAAAATAAAACAAATACGAATGACTACGACTCAACAAAATATGGGGGGATTGTGGTTGGACAAATTTAAACTAAATGGGCAGATTGTAAAGAAAACAGATTTTAAGACGAAATTGTGATGAATCAATGGATGATGGAATAGCTAAGGGGTTCTTCTCCACACATGAAATATATGCAACGTAAATCAATTTCCAGTTATCACTTCAATAAGTTATGAACCTCGACACTCCAAGTTAATTAGGTCCGCTTAAATTAACCTTCAGATTTCCCTAGAATCATTGAATTGGATGAATATGCATCGCAAACAAATTATTCCTATCAAGTTCTCTATATGAACAGCATGATAAAGATACAAGTTAGAATCATTACGTTCTTTGGAAATCATAAGCATCGACAAGGCATTTGTAACTATGAAAAGCATGATACTTTTGCCAGGAATCTACTTAACATGATCATGACTACCGACCTTCACTACTTGTGAATATAAATTTATAACGATTAGGTGAAACAAACTTATATCCTAGCACCAAATTCAAGCATGAAAATTAAGCGTGCACTCTCAATCAACATACAAGAATAAGTTCTAAATCAAACGGTTAAGCAAATTGTATTCACGACTTATGCAACGATAACTGGAAGTAATCAACTTATTTCACATATATAATCATGGTTTCGAATACACCCTTAGCCAAAACGAATTTAGCCAATCATACTCAAAGCAAAACAAAGATTACATGAATTAGACATTGAAATATAAGATAGAATACACCTAAAATTGTTCAACAACTCAAAATGAAGAGCCAAACAATCGCGTGAATCTGTCCCTTTTCCTTGCTTGCGGCAGATTGGATAGTGATGGTTTATGGGCTGTTTTGATGATGTAGAATGAATTTTTGGGGGTGTAGAGGCACGGCAAGGGGTGTAGGTTGAGTGTGGATGGGTGTTTGATGGTTGGAAAGTTTGTATGGTGGCTGGAATGGTGGCTGGAGGGCACGGCAATGGAGAGAGTGGCTGGAGTGGTGCTTGCGGCTGAATGGGAATTTATATATCTCCCCCAAATGGAAGGGGAATGAACGACTTTATGTCCAAATGGGAGATAATGGAGCTGAAATATATAATGGGAAAGCATGTGGCTGACAGCTAAGGTGATTGGTGGATGCAATGGATTAAAAAGGGAATATGGAAGAGAATGGAGCTGAAATATATAATGGGAAAGCATGTGGCTGACAGCTAGGGTGATTGGTGGCTGCAATGGATTAAAGAGGGAATATGGAAGAGAATGTGCTGCAATGATGAAGAGTGAATGAATGGGAGAGCATGTGCTGCAATGATGAAGAGGGAAAACTAGAAATGGAAGGGGACTGCACAGCACAAAGGGAAAGCATGTGGCTGATGAATGAATAATGTCATGGTGGCTGAAATAATAGGAGTTAATGAATGTGACAGCTAGGGAATATGGAAGTGCAGCTGCAATATGAAAAGAATGACTAAATAATGCATGTAGGGTGCGGCTAAGGTTGGAAAGGTGTGGAAGATGGCTGGAATTGGTGGTGATGGAGGGGAAAGGCTACGGCAATGGTGTGTAATTGGGCTAGGGCCATTGTTTTGTGTCCTAAAGTGCCTACAAGGCCTTCAATTTCGTCCAACACTTTGGCTCCAAGCATAAGTTATCCATCCTTAGCCCAAAAGTGCTCCAAAAGGCTCCAAAATGCACTTCTTTGCTCCTTTAGCCCTTAGAACCTGAAAACATACGAAAATAACTTAAAAGACTTAAAGAACTAAGAAATAACAACGTAAATGCACAAGAACAAGCCAACTAAGTTGCCTAAATATGCTCCTATCAAATTCCCCCACGCTTAGCTTTTGCTAGTCCTCGAGCAAAACAAAACAACAAAAGAACACGAAACTAGACAAAACGAACAAAACACAACCTACACCTTCCAACATTTCCCTCAGGGATTTCCAATGCACATGACATGTTAAAAATCATCATTCTCACATATTTTAGTCATCTTCACACTTAAGTACATTCTTAATCATAGTCACCACATACTAGTTCACAATTAAGCATTTAAAACCATGTTTTGAATGTAGTAACATGCCTTAGAGAATTTGCTCAATTCCTTACAAGATATGCACTCAATTTTCACTCCAATTTTCTAACTACACACCCTAATCTAGTTATATGTGAGAAGATTGAAGTAAGCATGAAAACGAACACTCACATATATGTATCACAAAGAAAGCAATTTCTGGAGTTAATAAGCATGTTTAGATATGATCTCATGAATGGAATGCTACTACTTAGATGCGAGAACCAGTGACACCATATGCTCATACCAAGTTCAAACTCCACGAATTGAAACACATAACACTCAAGATTGAAGTCAAGGGTTGTAACGGGGCTTGGGGTATTGGCTCACAAGGAAAGGTAAGGATAAACAAAAGTTCTTTAAACAATAGCAAGCAAAGTAATGAAATTAAGACTTAGAATTCACTTGGCATGCAGAAATCAACTTTTAGACATAAGGGGGAGATTCAACAACTCTTAGGGCCTAATTCATTCTTTTGGGCCCTTACTTCAACAAACAATACTTTTCAACTCTTTTTTTTTTTTTTTTTTTTTTTTAGCCGTGCCTATGGCACATCAACTCTCATAAATACTCTTTCCCCCATACTTATTTTCTGCAACACCTTAATCAAAAGGAATTCATTGCTTACTATGCTTCAAGAACAAGGGTAAAGATGGTCCTATTCTAGGCTAGGTGAGGATAATGTGGGTTAACAAAGAACGTGGGCTAACACGGCTCAATGGGGTTAAACTTAAACACAAAATGAGTTAAGGGCACATGGTTTTTTGGCTTTGATGGTGGTCACTACACAACTTCATCTTGAATATGTGTTATGCAAATCAATAACATGCTTTGAATGAAATGGGCATGAGTTCTAGCATTTGGAACTAAGTGATGAAACGCCTTCTAAGTAGTAACCAAGCAAAGAATAATGAGACCATGCAATGACTTTAGAAAACAATAATGCACAGATTTTAACTCTCCAAATAACGTTTAGGCTCAAGTCTCACAAGGTTGTAGCGTTTGTATGAGTTCCTTCCTTCAAGCATGTTACAAAAAAAAACGAATTTTTCTTTTATGATTGCATGTGAAGTCATACATTATAACCATAACCAAGCATATACCAAGAGTAAATCAAACTTTCATCCATGTTTATAACTCTCTTTAACAGCCATGCAATTACAAACCGAATCCTCATCATTGTGTTGGAAGGTACCCTAAGACACAAACACACAAAAATGACTCAAAACACTCTTTTTAGGCTTTTCAAAACATGTTTTTCAAATTTTTATGTGATTTTCGAAGTTATAAAACAAAACACCCTAAAACACTCTAAAACAGCTTAAAAACACTTAAAAATAGCAAGGAACAACATTGGAAGTTATGGGTGATAAAATCCCACGAATTAGCCTCAACATACTTAGTTACCCCCCCACACTTCAATCAAACATTGCCCTCAATGTTTTAAGCCTAAAATCACACCAAACAAAAGTAAACACATAAACAGCAACTAAACATACTAAACATGGCAGAATGTAACTAACAAAGAGAAGAGTTTAGGGACGCAAATCTGGTTATGGAGTGTAAATTTCATCTTCTCCTTGGTGATTGCATTGAGGCTTGATCTTGAGTTTGACTGGAAGATTTTCTGGTTTCCTCCAATCGTTGATTTTCCACAGGCTTAATCTTGAATTGGGCTGGAGGATTCTTTTGGTCTCCCTCGAAGGTCTGAACTTACTCCTTTTATCTGGAGTTGAATTTGATTCAAGGGTGGTGAACACTTGATTTTGAATCGGACTTGTGATTTCTTCAAGGGCCATCGAGGTTTGATCTTGAGTAAAAATAGGACCATGAGCGGTTTCAGGATTCAGACACATGGCAGGCAAGTACGAGGTGGAGGTGATGACCTGTTTCTTTGTTCAATCTTTCCAATTCGTATTGAAGAGGGTTAGAGGATAACTCAGCATATGCAGTTGTTGCGTTTGCTGACGATCCACAAGATTGATGTTTCATTGTCACTCGTCTTAGCTGTTCTCCAAGCAGATGTGGTCCCTTCTCTGGAAGTGTATCAACCGTTGAAGATGACTACTCGAGAGCAACGCTAGGTAAGCAACCAGGGAATAGATTCCAGGTAGTCGATTCCAGATCGGAAGACTGACTCCAAGTGCCGGTTGATTGCTCCCTCTCACTTTGCTATGCGAGTAAGAACAAGGACAAAGGAAAAGACAGGGAAAGAGCATGATATGAGATGCCTTTGCTTTCGCCCTTGATGATATGAGATACTTTTGCTTTTGAAGAAGCAGCGAATGAATCAGCACATATATTTGTTGCGCTTGTCTCCACATGCTTCGATCTACCGTTTCGTCCTGCCTCATCTGTACTCCAAGCATCTGGTATATTCTTTGGGGGTACATCAATGGTTGAATAGGTGTTCTCAAGGGAAGAAGAAAACTGAGCATGTTGAGAGGTCTAGTTGCAACTACATTCTCGGCTGAGAAGAAAAGTCATGCGTTTTTGGATGTATGCCTTGCCATGAATGTTGACGTATATAGGAATTTTAATGGCAAGTAGTAGTGCGGATGCGGCTTTGTCACCCACGCTTGTCGGCAAAAGTGTGTAGTTGGGATAATGACCTCCACGCGTTTTCAACTTTGTCAGAGATCTTTTGACAAAGTTGCACGTGTTATCTGAAAAGCCGAGATTGTGTCTGAAGAGTGTTGACGAACTTTACGCAGGAAAATCCGGCTTTTTGAATCGGTGGTTGTGTCGCCTCTCCTTTTATAGTGGTATCGATCACCTCTAACATGCACACTTTGAAGATTGCCCATTCGTGAAAATCGTCTCCGGCCCTTTGAGATTTTACTACATCCAACCCTTCTCTTTTAACATCTTTGAAAATGGCTAACCCATCTAACATTTGCTTAGATTTGAGTCTCAGCAGTGATCCGGGTGCGCCGCGTCAGGGTAATGTATGGTGCCCGTCTTTCTTATCTTCTAATGGCCCTCTTACAGGTGAAGACTCCATGATGAAGGATGCAACAACAGCTACGATAGTAGCTAGGAACCTCCTCACTCCTAAAGATAGTAGGCTGCTTTCAGGACGGTCCGATGAGTTGGCCGTTCAAGAGTCCTTAGCTCTCAGTGTTTAGTGTGCGGGCTCTGTGTCCAACATGGGCCAACGCCTACTTGCTCGATCCCATCAAGTTGAATCATTGATGGCGGAGGTGGAAAATCTTAAGCAAGAGATCAAACAGCTTAAGCACGAGAATAGAGGTTTGCACGTGCTTGCAAATAATTATTCGACAAGCATGAAGAGGAAGCTTGATCAGCTGTAAGAATCTGAAGGTCGAATTCAAAGTGACCGTCAAAGGCTTGCGGCTTTCTTCCAGAGGCACCTTTTTCCTGCGTCATCTAGCGTTCCATCAAGTATTGAGGCCTCGAATGATCTATCTTCGATGCCTCCCGCTCCTGGAGTTTTGCCAAGTAGTGGGGCTTCACGTAAACAACCTTTGTGAAGGCTCCATCTTTCTTTTTCTTTTTTTCTTTTTTTCGCACTTGTAATTTATCGGAGATCAATGGACATGCTTTATTTTATTCAGTGTATTGGGTTGCCTCCCAAGTAGCGCTTTCTTTATCGTCTTGCAGCCGGACGATGGTATGCTCATTCCTCACTTAGAGCCCACGGCATGGAGGGGTATGTCCTCCACGGTATGCTCTTTGAAATTCTCGTAGTATACATCAATGAATGGGAGGGGATAGTGATCCTCCCTGATTGTGGTGTCTGGGTTCCTAAAGCCCGTGTAAGTGCTCCCACCACCTTGAACTTGCTTGGGTACCTGCACCAAATAAGGTAACAACCTATTAGTTGAAATGGGAATTGGAATTGGGATTGGAGACTTACTAGGATGTTGTGGCAATGCCCCTAGGGCCGCCACCATCTCCCCAATTTTATCACTAAGCACGGCCTTATTGGGTGTTTTTAGGGTAGTTGCGTGCTCCTTGTGCTCCACTCTAATTCCTTCCTCGATGGTGGTTCTAGATGCATCCTTCTTGATTGGTGCTGAACGTTCTTGCCCTAAATTTTTAATTATACCAATGGCACAACAAGAACGAACATCATTAGTATTCTTAATAGATTCAGAAACTTTAAAATTAATCATATCACCACCAAACTCCATAGTTAAGGCTCCTTTGGCCACGTCAATCTTGGTGTGGGCTGTTTTCATGAAAGGTCGTCCAAGTAAGAGTGGCGATGGTGGAGAGTGGGTTGAATCCTCCATGTCAAGCACATAGAAATCTGCAGGAAAAATCAAGTGGTCCACCTGCACCAAAACATCTTCCAAAACTCATCTCGGGTATGCATTAGATCAATCAACTAATTGAATAATGACACCATCATTTTTAAGCTCTCCTAGATTCATAGATGCATAAACAGAGTATGGCATGACATTAATTGATGCACCTAAATCTAGCATAGCATGTTCGAACCTTTTATTACCAATTACACAAGGGATGGTGAAACTACTGATAGGAGCATATTCATGCGACTTAAATGGCTTGTTCTCGTGCATTTACGTTATGTTTCTCTCGTTATTTTAGTCCTTTATGCTTCTTTTGTGTGTTTTCAGGTTCTAAGGGCCTAGGGAGCAAGAAAGTGCATTTTGAGGCCATTTGGAGCATTTTTGGGCATGGATTGGATAGCTTATCCATGGAGCCAAGAGGATGGACGAATTTGAAGGCCTTGTATGCACTTGAAGACACAAAACAATGGCTCTAGCCCAATCAAACACATTATGCCATACAAACCAACCTATTTTAGGCCCATTCTATGTACTTAAACCCTAGCCCTTTAAACTAGTTCATTTATCACTTATCAAACCATTCACTTATCACTCACCACATATCATTCACTTATCACTTAACATATCATTCATTTATTTCACTTCCATACTCCTCTTAATTCCACATGCATTCTCACACATGCACATCATTCACTCACATTTCCACCATTCATTCTTTATTCCTTTCCAAACATCTCACATGCATTCATCATAATTCACAACACAAAACAACTTCATTGCCGTGGGTTCCCATTTCCTTTCCAAACATCTCACATGCATTTCTTCATTATTTCCTAACCCTACATGCATTATTTATTGCATCTTCACATGCACATTCACACACACTTCACACAAACAACATTCACATGCAAACACAAGCTTTAACCAACAAACAAAACAGCCAACACATGCACCAAAACACCTTTGCCGTGGCCTTCACTCCCCCTTGCATTTTCAGCCATTCCACTTCATCATTACACCACCTTCTCCATCTTTAATCACATGCACCACCAATTCAACACATGCACTTGTTCCTCCATTAAATCAACCACATTCATCACCAAAGAACCTTTGTGCCGTGAGTTCCATTTCATTTCCAGCATCCTCACATGCATTCCCTTCACATTCACCCACATGCACATTCAATCATTCACACATCCACCACTCATTCTTCATCATTTCAACCACCTACATGCATTAATTATTAAACTCTTCATCATTGCATCCAGAAAATGAGCAAGAAAGCTTCCCAAACACATGCAAATCCATCCATGCCGTGGGTTCCCTTTGCTCCCCTTGTGCAATTCCAGTTTTCACATGTGTCCTAGCTATTTTTCCATCATTCCTCCACACAAATGCTTAAACAAACAGCCATATGTTCCCTCCACTACCCCTATAAATACCCTAGCATTCATTCATTCACTCCCCATTCAATTCATATCTCATATTTCCATTCACAACACTTCACACAACACAAATACCATTCCATTGCCGTGAGTCCCACTTCATTTTCTGCATATTTTCTCTTCATTCTTCCATCTCCAACCACTCCCTACTCCATTCCACATACACCTAAAGCCCTTAAGCTCACCTTAGACCTTGTGCTACAACAACGAGGAAGAAAAGAGTGCTTAAACGTTCATACAATTCAAGTTTGAGTTGTTGGAATGTTTAGGTGTTTCTTTGATTTCAAAGTTTAAATTTAATTCTCTTTGTTTTGTACGTATGAGAAGGGAAGAGAAGAGTGCCTAAACGTTCATACAATTCACGTTTGAGTTGTTCGAATGTTTAGGTGTTTCTTTGATTTCAAAGTTATGAGGAACTAAACCCCCCTTTAGCTAGGGGGTGATTCGAAACTATGTTTATATTTGCAATTTGAATTGATTACGTTTGGTTGGAATTTCATAAGTTGTGGATTCAATTCGTTTAACTGTTTGATTGATAACTTATTTATGTATGTTCATTGAGATTGCAAGCTTAATTTTCATGCATAAATATGACGCTAGAATATAAGTGCGTTAAACGAATTCTTGGCATAAGTTTCATGCGTATTCCATAGTAACGAATGCCTCGTCGATGTTTATGATTTCCGTTGAACTTAATGATCTTTGTTGAATGTCTCTATCATGCGTATTCCATAGTTAGGGACTTTGATTAAGAATAATTTGGTTGTAATGCGTATTCCATTCAATCCAACGAATTTAGGGAAATCTGAAAGTTAATCTAAGCGGATCTAATTAACTTGGAGCATTGAGTTTCACAACTTATCGAAAGACCAACTGAGAATCAATTTTGTTTGCAAGTGTAACATGTGTGGAGAAGAACCCCTTGGCTATTCCATCATCCATATTTTTATCACATTCATATTTACATTTTGCCTTTAATTATATTCTGTCTTTTTAATTTAATATCGTCCAAACACAATTCCCCCCCCCTCTATTTTGTTAAGTTTTAATCATTCGTATTTGTTTTATTTTTGTATCTTTAAGCTTTTGGAGTCATAAACATTTGCAAATTCGTCTAAATCAAGTTCTAGCTTCTATTTGAGTCAATTTGATTGTTTTAGACAATTTGAGTTTTTCAAAGCCATTCTGAGTCATAGTAGTCTTGTTAAGAGTATTTTAATTTAGTTTTTATGTTTTTAAGTCAATTTAGAAGGTTTTAGCAAGCCCTCCTAATCCCCGGTCTAGAACGATCCCTCACTTATCCATTCTACTACAATTGTCAAACGAGGGTTTAATTTGAGTGTCAAGTAATTCTCGCATCAAATTTTGGCGCCGTTGCCGGGGATTAGCAACTTTGCTAATCCTTTGTCTTTATTTTTATATATTTTTTTTTGTTTTTCATGCATTCTTATTTTAGATTCTTAGTTTGTTTGTTTCCTTGTTTTTTTAGGTACTGTGTATGACTCCTCGCTCTCGGCCTATTATAGAGAACATCTCCGACTTTGACGGTGATTTTGAACGCACTTTGAGGAGAACGAGGAGTCAACAAGAGCCACCACAACCTCCACCACAACCTGGGCTTGAAGAAGACGAAGTAGGTGTAGAAGAAAAGCCCACGGATCAGATTTTTGAAGAAGAACAAGCCATGGCAGCAGATAATAGAACCATCAAGGAGCTTTCGGCCTCAGGTTTGGATAATGCATTGCCTCTTTGTATCCAATACCCCACGGCTGCAGAGGGGAAGACTGAGGAATTTGAACTCAAATCCAGTTTGTTACACCATATTCCGAAGTTCCATGGCTTGTCTATGGAAGACCCCAACAAACACTTGAAGGAGTTCGAGGTGGTTTGTTCGAGCATGACCCCCGTCAATGTGGATGGGAGTATATTGAAGATGAAGGCCTTTCCATTTTCACTTATGGACAAGGCCAAAGATTGGCTCTACGAACTAGCCCCGGGAACTGTGACTTCGTGGGAGAGTATGAAGCGTGCTTTCTTGGAGAAATTCTTCCCTACTTCGAGAGTGATTCTCCTACGGAAGAAAATTAGTGGTATTCAACAGAATCATGGTGAGACATTCCCGGCTTATTATGAGCGCTTCAAGGGCCTTGTAGCTTCATGTCCTCAACATCAAATGAAGGAGGAACTTCTCCTTCAATATTTCTATGAGGGCCTCCTTCCTATCGAACGTCAAATGGTTGATGCATCAGCGGGATGAGCATTGGTGGACAAAACACCAAGGGATGCCAAGATTCTCATAGCCAACCGAGCGCTCAACGCTCAACAATATGAAGGAGTGGGCCAAAGGGAAGCCCCACGGCAACAAAGTGTAAATGAGGTGAGTGCTATTTCTGAAATTCAATCACAACTTGCTAATCTTACTTCTCTTGTTTCTCAGGTTGTGATTGGTCCAAAAGCACAAGAACACCAAGTATGTGGCGTGTGGAATCTGCCAATGCAATTGGTTTCCAAGGACAAAATCAAAACAACCCATACTCGAACACTTACAATGCCGGATGGAGGGACCATCCAAACTTCAAATGGAGGGAGCCACAACAAGCTGCCCAACAAGGAGGATTTAGGCCAAACCCCCCTGGTTTTTATTCCAAGCCGTATGCACCCCAACAATCCCAACAACCTTCGGCATCATCTCATTCAGGTACGTCTTTGGAAAGTAATCAAGCTATGCAATTACTAACCTCTATTTCGCAGGGGTTGCAAAATCAAAACAACCGAATAGAAAATAACGAGAAGGAGATGATGGATATGAAGAAACAAATAGGGCAGATTTCTGAGTTCCTTGGACAGATTAGAGAGCAAGGAAAGCTTCCTAGCTCAACCACAGTCAATCCAAAGGGAGGATTCGAATCCGCCAAGGCCATCACCCTAAGGGGTGGAAAAGAAGTTGGGACCGAGCCAAACAATCCCAAATCTGCCCAGAAAGTAGATGAAGAGACGACACAACCTGAGGCAGATCACCCTAACTCGGCCAAATCAGGTAATTTAAGTTCAAATTCATGTACTTCACGTCCTAATCTGCCCAATGTACCTTTTCCTCGCAGGTTCATGCAAGAAAAAAAGGAAGAAAGCGAGAAGGACATTCTTGAAACGTTCCGGAAAGTGCAAGTGAACATACCGCTTCTCGATGCAATCAAACAGGTTCCAAAGTATGCTAAATTCCTCAAGGACCTATGCAATACAAAGAGAAGAAGGGCAAACAAAGAGGTAGTGAAGGTAAGCGAGAATGTGTCCGCTGTTTTGCAACGTAAACTGCCTACCAAGTGCAAAGACCCCGGTAGTTTCACGATTCCTTGTGTAATTGGACATAATCGTTTTGAACATGCCATGCTTGATTTAGGTGCATCCATAAATGTCATGCCTTATTCTATTTATGCATCTATGAATTTGGGTGAATTAAAACAAGATGGTGTAATTATACAATTGGCTGATCGTTCTAACGCGTATCCAAAAGGAGTTTTGGAGGATGTGCTTGTGCAGGTGAACCATTTAATTTTTCCGGCTGATTTCTACGTCCTAGACATGGAGGATTCAGCCCATTCTACATCTTTGCCGATTCTCCTTGGTAGGCCATTCATGAAGACGGCCCGAACGAAGATTGATGTATACAAAGGCACCTTGACAATGGAATTCGATGGGGAAGTGATTGATTTTAATATTTCTGAAACTATGAGATATCCCGTTGATGACCATTCTTGTTTTTCCATTGATGTTATCGATTCTTTGGCGCAGGTATACCTTGAAGAATTGAACGAGGACGCCCTGGAAACAACCATCACTAAGGCCATAGAGCGCAAAAATGAAGGATTTGGGCCAATGCAAGGCCACGGCAATGAGGAGGAATTCTTTGCAATGGGTTCTAGTGAAGAAATAATTGAGGTTGTGGCAGCCCTTGAGTCATTGCCACAACAATATGGTAAGGTTCCACTCTCACTTTCAAATTCAGTTTCCACTAAGATGCTACCTTCTGTTGTTCAGGCACCATCGCTTGAACTTAAGCCGTTGCCGGACCATTTGAAGTATGTGTTTTTGGGAAAAGGCGAAACATTGCCCGTCATCATTTCATCAAGTCTCACGGCAATGGAGGAGGAGAAGCTTGTGAGGGTGCTGCGAGAGCACAAAACGGCCATAGGGTGGACTTTGGCCGACATTAAAGGAATAAGCCCTACCACATGCATGCACCGTATACTTCTTGAGGAGGGGGCTAAACCAACTCGAGAGGCTCAACGCCGTCTCAACCCTCCGATGATGGAAGTGGTTAAGAAGGAAATAATCAAGCTTTTGGATTGCGGAGTGATCTACCCTATCTCCGATAGCCGTTGGGTCTCTCCAGTTCAAGTCGTTCCCAAGAAGTCCGGAGTAACTGTTATCAAGAATGATGAGAATGAGCTCGTGCCTACACGCATTCAGACTGGATGGCGGGTATGTATCGATTACCGGAAGCTAAATGCCATGACTAGGAAAGATCACTTTCCTTTGCCATTCATCGACCAGATGCTCGAAAGGTTAGCCGGTCATGCTTTTTACTGTTTTCTTGATGGATACTCTGGATATAACCAAATTGTGATAGCCCCGGATGATCAAGAGAAGACCACATTCACATGTCCCTTTGGAACATTTGCTTATCGTCGCATGCCATTTGGCTTATGCAACGCACCGGCCACTTTCCAAAGGTGTATGGTAAGTATATTTTCCGATTTTGTTGAAAAGATCATTGAGGTTTTCATGGATGATTTCAGTGTATTTGGGAGTTCATTTGATAATTGCTTGGATAATCTGACCTTAATTTTGAAACGATGTGTTGAAACTAACCTTGTCTTGAATTGGGAGAAATGTCACTTTATGGTGAAACAAGGTATAGTTTTAGGACATATTGTTTCAGAAAAAGGAATTGAAGTAGATAAATCGAAAATAAACCTTGTACGTCACTTACCCTCTCCTACTTCGGTTAGAGAGGTACGTTCGTTTCTTGGCCATGCAGGGTTCTATAGGCGTTTTATCAAGGACTTCTCCAAGATGTCCAACCCTCTTTGCCGATTGCTTCAAAAAGATGTGCCATTCAAGTTTGATGAAGAGTGTAATTCGGCATTTAACCAACTCAAGGAGAAGCTAGTCTCGGCCCCCATTATTGTACCTCCAGATTGGAGCCTTCCGTTCGAGCTCATGTGCGATGCATCCGACTATGCATTAGGAGCTGTTCTAGGACAAAGAAGAGACAAGCGGCCGCATGTCATATACTATGCCTCTCGGACTCTCAATGATGCCCAATTAAACTACTCCACGACGGAAAAAGAACTTCTAGCTGTGGTTTTTGCTTTAGATAAATTCCGTTCATATTTAATTGGTACTAAAGTAATCGTTTATTCTGATCATGCAGCTTTGAGGTACTTGCTCACGAAAAAGGAAGCAAAGCTGAGGCTTATCCGTTGGATTCTTCTTCTTCAAGAATTTGATATTGAAATCCGGGATAAGAAAGGAAGCGAGAATGTAGTGGCTGACCATTTAAGCCGAATGATCCACGAGGAGCATGAACATGCCGTGCCTATCCCTGAAACTTTTCCCGATGAGCAGCTGCTATCCATTGAGGTAAGTGAACCATGGTATGCAGATTTAGTGAATTACTTGGTGGCTAAACAAATTCCAAATGAACTAAACAAGCACCAACGTGATAAGCTTAAAAATGATGCACGTTTTTATGTTTGGGATGACCCTTATTTGTGGAAGTATTGCTCAGATCAAATTGTACGTAGATGTGTGCATAATTCTGAATTTCACTCAATTCTAAGCTTTTGTCACACATATGCATGTGGTGGTCATTTTGGCACACAACGCACTGCCCTCAAGGTTCTAGAGTGTGGTTTTTATTGGCCGACTATATTTAGGGATGCTAGAACCTTTTGTATGTCTTGTGATCGTTGCCAACGAATGGGTAACATAGGTACCAAGGACCAAATGCCGCAAACCCCTGTCTTTAATGTTGAAATTTTTGATGTTTGGGGCATTGATTTCATGGGCCCTTTCCCTCCATCTTATGGTTTCACTTATATCTTGCTAGCCGTTGATTATGTTTCTAAATGGGTGGAAGCAAAAGCCACCCGTACTAACGATTCTAAGGTGGTTGCAGATTTCGTGAAAACTAACATTTTTGCTAGGTTTGGAATGCCGAGAGTAATCATAAGTGATGGAGGGTCTCACTTTTGCAATCGGACCATTGAGGCGTTGCTAAGAAAGTACCATGTCAACCATAAGGTCTCCACACCTTACCATCCTCAAACAAATGGCCAAGCCGAGGTGTCTAACCGAGAAATCAAACAAATTTTGGAGAAGACCGTTGGACCAACAAGGAGGGATTGGAGCTTACGTTTAGATGATGCACTGTGGGCATATCGTACGGCATACAAAACACCCATTGGGATGTCACCTTTTCGGCTCGTCTATGGTAAGCCATGTCATTTGCCCGTAGAGTTAGAGCACAAGGCACATTGGGCCGTGAAGACTTTCAACATGGACATAGATGCAGCGGGAGTTCATAGGAAGCTCCAATTGAATGAACTTGAGGAGATTCGGAATGAAGCCTATGAGAATGCCGGGATGTACAAAGCCAAGACCAAAGCATTCCATGATAAAATGATTCGAACCAAGACCTTCACAGTTGGGCAGAAAGTGTTACTTTTCAACTCTCGCCTACGTTTGTTTCCTGGTAAGTTGCGTTCTAAATGGATTGGCCCGTTTATTGTTACTAATGTTTTCCCTCATGGTGCAGTGCAAATCAAAAGTTCAAGGACGCAGCAAGAATTCAAAGTGAATGGGCATCGATTGAAGCCCTATTACGAGATGTTTGAGGAGCATGTCGTGGAGGAGGTACCCCTCCATGCCGTGGAACCTAGTCAAGCTTAAACGGAGGTACCGTCCGGCTGCAAGACGTAAAAGAAAGCGCTTCGTGGGAGGCAACCCATGCATCCGAATAGAGAAGAACTTGGAAACCCCTTTAAGAGACTTATTTTTATTCCTTTCTTTTTCTTTACTGCCTTTACTTTGCTTTCTTTCTCGTATTTGTTTATTTGCTTGCTCTGTTGTGACTTTCTGCTTAAAACATTGAGGACAAAGTTTGATTTAAGTGTGGGGGGGTAAACAATTTGTATTTGCATGAATTTCGTGGGATTTATTCACCTTTCACTTAGAATGTTGTTTCTTGCTGTTTTAAGCGTTTTTAGAGTGTTTTAGTGTGTTTTATAGTGTCTTGGTATAAAACTCCGAAAATTTGATAAAAATAAAAAAAAAATAAAAAATAAAAAATAAAAATAAAAAAAAACTCTTCTCTTTGTTGCTATTTCGTTTCTGCCTTGTTAGGTTGTTTACTTGTTATTGTTTGTTTGTTTATTAATTGTGTGAGTCTATGATTGTAACATTGAGAAAATGTTTGATTTATTGATAGGCACTGCTAAACAAAGAAAGATGGTGCTTCACAAAGGTTGTTTGCTTGAGGCCCCACTACGTGGTTTTACTCTTGAAGCGGAAGGCGTAGGAACAGAAGGCATCGGAGCGGAAGGCGTAGGAACAGAAGGCATCGGAGCGGAAGGCGTAGGAGCAGAAGGCATCGAAGATAGAGCATTCCAGGCCTCAATACTTGGCCAAGCGCTGGATGAGCCAGGAAAAAGGTGCCTCTGGAGGAAAGAAGAGAACCTTTGACGGTCACTGTGAATCCGACCTTCAGACTCTTGCAGCTCATCAAGCTTCCTCTTCAAGCCCGTCGAATAGTTGTTTGCAAGCACGTGCAAACTTCTATTCTCATACTTCAGCTGCTGGATCTCCTGCTTGAGACTTTCCACCTCTGCCATCAATGATTCCACCTGACGGGAGCGGGCAAGCAGGCGTTGGCCCATGTTGGACACAGAACTCGCACACTGAACACTAAGTGCGAGGGACTCTTGAACGGCCAGCTCATCGGACCGTCCTGACAGCAGCCTACTATCTTTCGGAGTGAGGAGGTTCCTAGCTACTATTGTAGCTGTTGTGGCGTCCTGCATCCCGGAGTCTTCACCTGTGAGAGGACTGTTAGAAGAAAAGAAAGAAGGGCGCCATACGTTACCTTGACGCGGCGCGCCCGTATCACTGCTAAGGCTCAATTCCAAGCTAAGGTTCGATGAGTTTGCCATTTTTCAAAAGTGTTCAAAGAGAAGGGATGGAGTTAAATTTCAAAGGGCCGGAGTCGATTTTCAAGAATGGGAAATCTTCAGAATGTGTTTGTTGTGGTGATCGATAGCTCAATAAAAAAGCCAAGGCGACGCGTCCACCAATTCAAAAAGCCGGAATTTCCGGCGTAATTTAGGCGACGCTTTCTCGGCTTTTCAGAAGGCGCGTTCAACTTTGTCAAAAGATTTCTTCTTTTCTGACAACACGTGGAGGCCATCATCACAACTACACATCTTTAGCCGACAAGCGCAAAAGTTCGGCGACGCTTTCTCAGCTTTTCAGAAGACGCGTGCAGCTTTGTCAAAAGGAGCCGCATCTGCACTACCACGTGTCGTTCAGAAAGCGAAGGGGCGTCGTTCAGAAATCGAAGGGGCGCCTGCTCAGAAATCGAAGAGGCGTGTTCAGAGATCGAAGAGGCGCCATTATTTCAAAAAGCCGGATTTGCGGGATCAAAACGTTTGTCGACAAAGGTAAAAAGTACCACAACTTGATATTATCTCTATATATGTCGACCTTCGTCTTTTATGGCAGGGCAAACCTGAAGAAAATGCCCAACTCTCTCTCACCTCTGAGGGCGCACTCCCAGCAAAGCCTTTCGAAATACTCAATTCTTTCTTCTTCCCCAAAGATGATACCAGATGCCTGGAGTACATATGACCCAGGAGGAAGCAGCACAACAAATACATGTGCTGATTCATTCACCGCTTCTTCAAAAGCAAAGGTATCTCATATCATCAAGGTCAAAAGCAAAAGTATCTCATATCATGCTCTTTCCCTGTCTTTTTCTTTGTCCTTGTTCTTACTCGCATGGCAAAGTAAAAGAAGCAATCAGCCGGCACTTGGAGTCAGTCTTCCGATCTGGAGCCAACTGCCTGGGATCTATTCCTGATTGCTTACCTAGCGTTGCTCTCGAGTAGTCATCTTCAACGGTTGATACACTTCCGGAGAAGGGACCACTTCTGCAAAGGGGAGCGAGTAAGGCAAGTGAAAATGATACATTGAAGCATGTGGAGACAAACATAGGCTGAGTTATCCTCCAACCCTTTTCAATACGAATTGGAAAGATTGAACAAAGAAACAGACCAAAGGGGTAAGCTCAGACCTTCGGGGAAGACCAAAAGAATCCTCCAGCCCAGTAGCACAAAGGAAAATCAACAAGTGGAGGAGACCAAAAGATTCCTGCTGCCCAGTTCAAGAAGTAGCACAAAGGAAAATCAACGATGGGCAGAAACCAGTTCAAGAGTAAGCCTGTGGAATCACAAAGATCAAAGCCTCAATGCAATTACCAAGGAGAAGATGGAATTTACACTCTATAACCAGATTTGCGTCTCTAAACTCTTCTCTTTGTTAATTACATTATGCCATGTTTAGTATGTTTAAGTGCTTTTTGTGTATTTACTTATGCTTTGTGTGAATCTATGCTTAAAACATTGAGGACAATGTTTGATTTAAGTGTGGGGGGGTAACTAAGTATATTTGATGCAAATTCGTTGGATTTTATCACCTATCACTTCACATGTTGTTTCTCACTGTTTTAAAACTGTTTTAGTGTGTTTTGTCTTAAAAATTCGAAAATCCCATAAAAATTTGAAAAAAATTGTTTTGAAAAACCCAAAAAGAGTTGTTTTAAAGTTGTTTTTGTGTGTGTGTTTGTGTCTTAGGATACCTTCCAACACAATGATAAGGATTTGGTTTGTAATTGCATGACTGTTAAAAAGAGTTATTAACATAGAGAAAAGTTTGATTTACTCTTGGTATATGCTTGGTTATGGTTATAATGTATGACTTCACATGCAATCATAAAAGAAAATTTAGTTTTTGTAACATGCCTGAAGGAAGGAACTCAAACAAATGCTACAACCCTGAGAGACTTGAGCCTATAACGTTCTTTGGAGAGTATAATCTGTGATTTCTTGTTTTCTAAAATCGTTGCATGATCTCATTATTCTTTGCTTGGTTACTACTTAGAAGGCGTTTCATCATATAGTTCCAAATGCTAGAACTCATGCCCATTTCATTCAAAGCATGTTATTGATTTGCATAACATATATCAAGATGAAGTTGTGTAGTTGCCACCATAGCCAAATAGCCTCGCTTCCCATATTTCGTATATGTTGTAAGTTTTACCCCCGTTGAGCCATGTTAACCCATGTTCTTTGTTAACCCACTTTATCTTCACCTAACCTAGAATATGACCGTTACCCTTGTTCTTAAAAGATAGTGAGCATGACTTAATTGAATTCCTTTTGAGTTACATTATGAAAGAAAATAAGTGTGGGGGAGAGAATGTTTAAGTGTTTTTGTTTTGAGATTCAAAAGAAAAAAAAAAAAAAAAAAAAAAAAAAAAAAGAAAAAAAAGAGAAAAGAATAAGTGATTGAAGAAAGGTTCCAAAACACCAATTCTGGGCGTAAATTGTCTAAATTCTCCCTTTTTGTTCAAAAGTTGAGTTTTCATTCAAAAGTGAATTCTAAGTTGATTCAAATGCTTTGCTCACTATTTCTTTAAGAACCTTTGTTTTCCATATCCCTTCTTTGTTATCCACATACCCAAAGCCCCGTTACAACCCTTGACTTCTATCTTGAGTGTTGTGTATTTCAATTTGTGGAGTTTGAACTTGGTATGAGCTTATGGTGTCACTGGTTCTCGCGTCTAAGTAGTAGCATTCCATTCATGAGATCATATCTAAACTTGATTATTAACTCCAGAATTTGCGTTCTTTGTGATACATATATGTGAGTGTCGTTTTCATGTTTACATCAATCTTCTCACATATGACTAGATTAGGGTGTGTAGTTAGAAAATCTGAGTAAAAATTGAGTGCATATCTTGAAAGGAATTGAGCAAATTCTCTAAGGCATGTTACTACATTCAAAACATGGTTTTAAATGCTTAATTGTGAAATAGTATATGGTGACTATGATTAAGAATGTACTTAAGTGTGAAGATGACTAAAATCTGTGAGAATGATGATTTTTAACATGTCATGTGCATTGGAAATCCCTAAGACGGTTGTTGGAAGGTTTAGGTTGTGTTTTACGTGTTTAGTGTCGTTTTGTTTATTTGTTTTTATTCTGTTTTGCTCGAGGACTAGCAAAAGCTAAGTGTGGGGGTATTTGATAGGAGCATATTCATGCGACTTAAATGGCTTGTTCTCGTGCATTTACGTTATGTTTCTCTCGTTATTTTAGTCCTTTATGCTTCTTTTGTGTGTTTTCAGGTTCTAAGGGCCTAGGGAGCAAGAAAGTGCATTTTGAGGCCATTTGGAGCATTTTTGGGCATGGATTGGATAGCTTATCCATGGAGCCAAGAGGATGGACGAATTTGAAGGCCTTGTATGCACTTGAAGACACAAAACAATGGCTCTAGCCCAATCAAACACATTATGCCATACAAACCAACCTATTTTAGGCCCATTCTATGTACTTAAACCCTAGCCCTTTAAACTAGTTCATTTATCACTTATCAAACCATTCACTTATCACTCACCACATATCATTCACTTATCACTTAACATATCATTCATTTATTTCACTTCCATACTCCTCTTAATTCCACATGCATTCTCACACATGCACATCATTCACTCACATTTCCACCATTCATTCTTTATTCCTTTCCAAACATCTCACATGCATTCATCATAATTCACAACACAAAACAACTTCATTGCCGTGGGTTCCCATTTCCTTTCCAAACATCTCACATGCATTTCTTCATTATTTCCTAACCCTACATGCATTATTTATTGCATCTTCACATGCACATTCACACACACTTCACACAAACAACATTCACATGCAAACACAAGCTTTAACCAACAAACAAAACAGCCAACACATGCACCAAAACACCTTTGCCGTGGCCTTCACTCCCCCTTGCATTTTCAGCCATTCCACTTCATCATTACACCACCTTCTCCATCTTTAATCACATGCACCACCAATTCAACACATGCACTTGTTCCTCCATTAAATCAACCACATTCATCACCAAAGAACCTTTGTGCCGTGAGTTCCATTTCATTTCCAGCATCCTCACATGCATTCCCTTCACATTCACCCACATGCACATTCAATCATTCACACATCCACCACTCATTCTTCATCATTTCAACCACCTACATGCATTAATTATTAAACTCTTCATCATTGCATCCAGAAAATGAGCAAGAAAGCTTCCCAAACACATGCAAATCCATCCATGTCGTGGGTTCCCTTTGCTCCCCTTGTGCAATTCCAGTTTTCACATGTGTCCTAGCTGTTTTTCCATCATTCCTCCACACAAATGCTTAAACAAACAGCCATATGTTCCCTCCACTACCCCTATAAATACCCTAGCATTCATTCATTCACTCCCCATTCAATTCATATCTCATATTTCCATTCACAACACTTCACACAACACAAATACCATTCCATTGCCGTGAGTCCCACTTCATTTTCTGCATATTTTCTCTTCATTCTTCCATCTCCAACCACTCCCTACTCCATTCCACATACACCTAAAGCCCTTAAGCTCACCTTAGACCTTGTGCTACAACAACGAGGAAGAAAAGAGTGCTTAAACGTTCATACAATTCAAGTTTGAGTTGTTGGAATGTTTAGGTGTTTCTTTGATTTCAAAGTTTAAATTTAATTCTCTTTGTTTTGTACGTATGAGAAGGGAAGAGAAGAGTGCCTAAACGTTCATACAATTCACGTTTGAGTTGTTCGAATGTTTAGGTGTTTCTTTGATTTCAAAGTTATGAGGAACTAAACCCCCCTTTAGCTAGGGGGTGATTCGAAACTATGTTTATATTTGCAATTTGAATTGATTACGTTTGGTTGGAATTTCATAAGTTGTGGATTCAATTCGTTTAACTGTTTGATTGATAACTTATTTATGTATGTTCATTGAGATTGCAAGCTTAATTTTCATGCATAAATATGACGCTAGAATATAAGTGCGTTAAACGAATTCTTGGCATAAGTTTCATGCGTATTCCATAGTAACGAATGCCTCGTCGATGTTTATGATTTCCGTTGAACTTAATGATCTTTGTTGAATGTCTCTATCATGTGTATTCCATAGTTAGGGACTTTGATTAAGAATAATTTGGTTGTAATGCGTATTCCATTCAATCCAACGAATTTAGGGAAATCTGAAAGTTAATCTAAGCGGATCTAATTAACTTGGAGCATTGAGTTTCACAACTTATCGAAAGACCAACTGAGAATCAATTTTGTTTGCAAGTGTAACATGTGTGGAGAAGAACCCCTTGGCTATTCCATCATCCATATTTTTATCACATTCATATTTACATTTTGCCTTTAATTATATTCTGTCTTTTTAATTTAATATCGTCCAAACACAATTCCCCCCCTCTATTTTGTTAAGTTTTAATCATTCGTATTTGTTTTATTTTTGTATCTTTAAGCTTTTGGAGTCATAAACATTTGCAAATTCGTCTAAATCAAGTTCTAGCTTCTATTTGAGTCAATTTGATTGTTTTAGACAATTTGAGTTTTTCAAAGCCATTCTGAGTCATAGTAGTCTTGTTAAGAGTATTTTAATTTAGTTTTTATGTTTTTAAGTCAATTTAGAAGGTTTTAGCAAGCCCTCCTAATCCCCGGTCTAGAACTATCCCTCACTTATCCATTCTACTACAATTGTCAAACGAGGGTTTAATTTGAGTGTCAAGTAATTCTCGCATCAACTACCTGGATCTTTGCATTTAGGTGGTAACTTTCTTTGCAATATTGCAGAGACATTCTCACTTACATGTACCACCTCTTTCTCCCGAATCCGTTTCCTTGTTGTACAAATCTTCTTCAAAAACTTAGCGTACTTTGGAATTTGCTTTATTGCATCAAGGAGTGGGATATTGACATGCACCTTCCTAAACGTCTCCAGGATGTCTTTTTCATCCTCATCTATCTTGGCTTGCATAAACCTGCTAGGAAAGGGCACATTTGGTGGAATCACATTAGAAACAATTGAGTTTGGACCTACCTTACATTTGTTGGACGGCCTAGGAGCTTGAAGTGGTTGCGGCAAAGGTTGCTCCACCCTTGCCGTGGCTTTGCCCTTGCTCTCTTCCTCTTTCAGCAACCTTTCATCCTCTTCTTGGCTTGATTTTGGTGGTTGTGAGGTGGTTCCAACTTCCTTGCCACTTCTTAAGGTGATTGCATTGGCGGTTTCGAAACCACCCTTTGGATTGACTACCGTAGTGCTTGGTAACTTACCATTTTCACGGAATTGTCCCAAAAATTTGGCCATTTGGCCCATTTGCTTCTTTAGCTCATTAACCTCCTTTGCTTGGTTCTGCATTCCCTGCGCCATTGTGGTTAGTAACTAATATGTTTTATCGTCATTCATAGACGTACCTGAGTTGGTTTAGGATGAGTGTGCTTGAGAAGGTGGTTGTGGTGCCATTGGCCTTGGAAAGAAACCCGGGGGTTGTCGGAATCCACTTTGTTGGGCATATTGTGGTGCATCTCTCCATCTGAAATTGGGGTGGTCACACCATCCCTGATTGTATGTGTTGGAGAAAGGATCACCTCTTGGTTGGTTTTGATTCCTATAGCCCACGGCATTGGCAGATTCCCACCCTCCGTTCTCAATTAATTGAGGGCATTGATTAGATTGGTGTCCTTGAATGGAGCATACACCACAGATTGTAGTTCCTTGCGTTTTAGGGCCTTCAACAAACTGCGATAACATAGACGTAAGGTTAGCCATCTGGGATTGTAACTCAAAAATAGAACTTACCTCATTTACATGATGTGGCCGTGGGGTGTCTTTCTGCCCAACACCTTCATATTTTTGTGCATTGAGTGCTCGATTAGCAATGAGAGTTTTGGCATCCCTAGGTGTCTTGTCCACTAGAGCTCCTCCCGCGGATGCATCCAACATTTGCCGTTCAAGTGGTAGAAGACCTTCGTAAAAATATTGAAGAAGTAGCTCCTTCTTCATTTGGTGATGTGGACATGAAGCAACAAGAGTTTTAAAACATTCATAATAAGTTGGAAAAGATTCACCTTGGCTTTGCTGAATTCCACTAATCTTCTTGCGAAGAAGAATGACTCGTGATGTCGGAAAGAACTTCTCTAAGAAGGCTCGCTTCATACTCTCCCATGATGTGACAGTTCCGGGAGCCAACTCATACAACCAATCCTTGGCCTTCTCCAACAAAGAAAAAGGAAAAGTCTTCATCTTCAATATGTTGTTGTCCACGTTCACCGGTGTCATACTTGAGCATACGACTTCGAACTCCTTTAAATGCTTATTGGGGTCCTCCATTGCTAACCCATGGAACTTGGGTATATGATGTAGCAAACTGGACTTCAACTCAAATTCATCGGTCTTCTCAGGGGCTGCCCTAGGGTATTGGATGCAAAGAGGGGCTGCATTGGCCAAACCCGAGGCAGAAAGCTCTTTGATGGTTCGATTGTCCACTGCCATGGTTGGTACTTCCTTTTTAACCCAATTCGTGGCCTCCTCTTCAACCTCAACTTCAACTTCCTGCTCTTCTAATTCAGGTTCGGGACTAGGAGGATTAGACGCTTGCGATTTCTTTTTCCTTCTCAAAGTCCTCTCGAAATCACCGTCAAAGTCGGAGATATGCTCACGAACAGGTTGTGAGCCACGGGTCATAAACTAGTACCTGCACACAAAAACTAACAAGGTTAGCAATCAATCTAATAGACTCGGCACAAGTAAGGAAATAAGGTGCCACACACGTCACAAAAACAAAACACACACACACGGTGCAAAAAAAAAAAATTAAAACAAAACAGAAACTAAACAATTTAAACAAGACTCAAGACAAGGGATTAGCAACTTTGCTAATCCCCGGCAACGGCGCCAAAATTTGGTGCCATACGAATGTGACACACAAATTAAACCCTATTTGTGACAATTGTAGTAATGAAGTAAGTAGGGATCGTTCTAACCGGGGATTAACTAGGGGTGCTAATCTAATTTGAATTGACTCAAAAACACAAAAACTAAACTTAAAGACTCTTAACAAGACTAATATGACTCAGAACAACTTTGAAACACTCAAAACTGCCTAAAACAATCGAATTAACTCAAACAGAAACTAGAACTTAGTTTGGACGAATTTGAAAGTGTTTATGACTCCAAATCTTAAAAACACAAAATAAAACAAATAAAAATGACTACGACTCAACAAAATATGGGGGGATTGTGGTTGGACGAATTTAAACTAAATGGGCAGATTGTAAAGAAAACAGATTTTAAGACGAAATTGTGATGAATCAATGGATGATGGAATAGCTAAGGGGTTCTTCTCCACACATGAAATATATGCAACGTAAATCAATTTCCAGTTATCACTTCAATAAGTTATGAACCTCGACACTCCAAGTTAATTAGGTCCGCTTAAATTAACCTTCAAATTTCCCTAGAATCATTGAATTGGATGAATATGCATCGCAAACAAATTATTCCTAACAAGTTCTCTATATGAACAGCATGATAAAGATACAAGTTAGAATCATTACGTTCTTTGGAAATCATAAGCATCGACAAGGCATTTGTAACTATGAAAAGCATGATACTCTTGCCAGGAATCTACTTAACATGATCATGACTAGCGACATTCACTACTTGTGAATATAAATTCATAACGATTAGGTGAAACAAACTTATATCCTAGCACCAAATTCAAGCATGCAAATTAAGCATGCACTCTCAATCAACATACAAGAATAAGTTCTAAATCAAACGGTTAAGCAAATTGTATTCACGACTTATGCAACGATAACTGGAAGTAATCAACTTATTTCACATATATAATCATGGTTTCGAATACACCCTTAGCCGAAACGAATTTAGCTAATCATACTCAAAGCAAAACAAAGATTACATGAATTAGACATTGAAATATAAGATAGAATACACCTAAAATTGTTCAACAACTCAAAATGAAGAGCCAAACAATCGCGTGAATCTGTCCCTTTTCCTTGCTTGCGGCAGATTGGATAGTGATGGTTTATGGGCTGTTTTGATGATGTAGAATGGATTTTTGGGGGTGGAGAGGCACGGCAAGGGGTGTAGGTTGAGTGTGGATGGGTGTTTGATGGTTAGAAGGTTTGTATGGTGGCTGGAATAGTGGCTGGAGGGCACGGCAATGGAAAGAGTGGCTGGAGTGGTGCTTGCGGCTGAATGGGAATTTATATATCTCCCCCAAATGGAAGGGGAATGCACGGCTTTATATCCAAATGGGAGAGAATGGAGCTGAAATATATAATGGGAAAGCATGTGGCTGACAGCTAGGGTGATTAGTGGCTGCAATGGATTAAAAAGGGAATATGGAAGAGAATGGAGCTGAAATATATAATGGGAAAGCATGTGGCTGACAGCTAGGGTGATTGGTGGCTGCAATGGATTAAAGAGGGAATATGGAAGAGAATGTGCTGCAATGATGATGAGTGAATGAATGGGAGAGCATGTGCTGCAATGATGAAGAGGGAAAGCTGGAAATGGAAGGGGAATGCACAGCACAAAGGGAAAGCATGTGACTGATGAATGAATAATGTCATGGTGGCTGAAATAATGGGAGTTAATGAATGTGACAGCTAGGGAATATGGAAGTGTGCAGCTGCAATATGAAAAGAATGACTAAATAATGCATGTAGGGTGCGGCTAAGGTTGGAAAGGTGTGGAAGATGGCTGGAATTGGTGGTGATGGAGGGGAAAGGCTACGGCAATGGTGTGTAATTGGGCTAGGGCCATTGTTTTGTGTCCTAAAGTGCCTACAAGGCCTTCAATTTCGTCCAACACTTTGGCTCCAAGCATAAGTTATCCATCCTTAGCCCAAAAGTGCTCCAAAAGGCTCCAAAATGCACTTCTTTGCTCCTTTAGCCCTTAGAACCTGAAAACATACGAAAATAACTTAAAAGACTTAAAGAACTAAGAAATAACAACGTAAATGCACAAGAACAAGCCAACTAAGTTGCCTAAATATGCTCCTATCAGTTACATACATGTGGCAGGTTTCAAGGTGATAGCACTTATAACCTTTATGTTAGGATGCAAATTCAACAAAGACATATCGAAGAGTACAGGGATCCAATTTACTACAATGAATCTTGTGGATATGAACATAAGCAACACATCCAAACACCCAAGGAGTAAGAGTGTTGGTAGAGACAACAGGAACATGTTCCATTAATACTTGGAGTGGAGTACGAAATTCTAATTTCTACAACCCATGATGGCATGCGATTAATGACATACACTGCATAAGTGATAGTGCCTGGCCAAAAACTCTCAGGTACGGACGCACCAATAAGCAATGCACAAGCAGTTTCCAAAATATGACGATTTTTTCTCTCAGCAACCCCATTTTGTCGTGGGGTATGAGGACAAGTTGTCTCATGGAGGATTCCTTGATCATGGAAAAAAGAAAATAGGTCAGACTTAACATATTCACCCCCGTTATCAAAACGAAGAACCTTAATAATAGAGGAATATTGTAAAGCCATCATTTGAGAGAAAAACCGAATAATCATACTAAAAACACTTTTATGTTTCAACACATATACCCATGTCATACGAATGCAATCACCAACAAACGTAACAAACCACTTAACCCCTGAAACGGTATTAATGGGTGAAGGCCCCCAAACATCTGAATGCACAATCTCAAACAGAAGCAATTTTTTAATTATACTAGGAAAAAACGAAGCACGATGACTCTTAGCAAGAATACATACTTCACAATGTAAGTTTGATTCTTTTATTTCATGAAACAAACTAGGCAACATATGCCCTAAATAACTAAAAGAAGCATGTCCTAACCAACGATGCAACAAGCAAACTTCTTCCAGATTACTAGTATGGAATGCTCGAACTACATTGGCTCTGCCAGGAACGACGTTATCCACGTAATACAACCCCTATCTCTTAGTGCCACACCCAATTATCTCCTTGGTCTGAATATCCTGAAGTAAACAAAAAACAGATACATAAGTACAACACAATCTAATTGCTCAGTAACTTGGGGAATAGATAATAAAAGATAAAACAACGATGGAACAAGCAAACAGTGGTGAAGAGAGAGAGACGGTGTAAGGTCCATTGTACCGGCCCTAGTCACCATGGCAGTGGTGCCATTCGCCGTTGCTACGCACTTTTGATAAGTCATTGTCATACACGTAGATAACTTTTTATCGAATGTCATATGATATGTTGCACCAGAGTCTAGAATCTAACCTATATGGTGCTGAGTATCAAAGGCTAAAAGAACACATCCAACAGTACCTGTATTGGACGAGGATTTACTAGGATTGGTCTTAGTCAAAAAAGTTTAACTCGAATCCCCTTGAGTATGCACAGCCTCCTTGTTACTAGGTGTTGCAGCGGCTACGGATGCATGACTCCCACTGGCTCCATTAGTAGCACGCTTATTTGCACACAATTTTTTCTTTAATTCCAAGAACCATTCAGGTACTCCATGTTTTTTAAAACATGTATCTTCTGTATGACGGGTTTGCCCATAAAAAGTCCTGCTAGAAAAGCAAACACACTGTCCAATTGGATCTTTTCTCAAAGTGTCTTCAAGTCAATAGCATATTCCATCTTGATTGGTCTTCTTTGATCCAGTTATTGCCAGATAGCTTTGAGATCAATATAGTATACACCAATAGGCCACCCTTCTTGTCGAAGTCAAAATGACTTTACCTTCAACTCATAAATCTGAGAGATATCAAACCCATCATAATACACTCGAGTAACTTCTTCCCATACTTCTTTAGCGATACGAAGATGGATGAAAAACCCCATGATGGTAGGATCCATGGAATTAATCAACCACTATTTCACAATTGCATTCCCAGTCTCCCAAGTTTCATACTCGACATTGTCTTCCTTGGGCTCCTTAATACTCCTTTTGTCATGAACCATTTATTACCACACCCAACAATATGCATCTCCAATACTTTGGACCAAAGAGGATAATTTGATCCATTGAGTTTTACGATATTCGGTACGTTTGAAGCATCATTATGTATCACTACAGGCCTTATAACTGAATTGTCGGTGGTCGTATGTAACCCCCCTCTAACTTCAGTCGTGAGTCTTCGACACTGGTCATCTTGATTCACAGGCAACGATTTCCTACGAAGAGCAGAAACAAAACACACGGCAGGGACACACGGCTCACAGCAGAGCAGCAAGCACTACCCTTGCCGTAGTGGCACGGTACAGAAATTGTTTTCCGGTTTAAGGTTACGACAACAAGGCTCTGATGCCAAATAAAATTTTATGGCTTAATTTTTCATGTATTGCATAATTAAGTATATAATACATACAATCCTTGTTCTCAAAGGAAAACTAAAAAATGACACAAGAGATATCTTTCCTAATAAAAGACTCTAATATTTACACAATATTTACATTCCTATTTCTAAAGCTTACTCACGGCAACATGTACTCGATACTTGCTTGTTCATTGTTTACAGGATAGTCATGGCTCTAAGAAATATTGTTGCCTAGTTTCATCATCACGATGCTTTTCTTTGGTGCTTGTTCCGCTACCGTTTATACAATTGGTAGGGATGAAGGGTAGAGTTTTAGTGGCGCTGTTAATACGAATGGGCTTCATCAAAAGAATTTCACTTCGGCCATGAATTCGTACTTAACTACAAACATGAAGACAATTTTTTGACATTAGTGACTAGAGAAGTAGATTACAATCATTGCATTTCACCATTACTTGCCCTATCTGATTATGGTGGCTTTGCCACCTTAACTTTTAACATACCAAACAACTACTATGTTATTTGTGCTGAACTAGAAAATTCAATCTCAAGTCCAATCCCCTCTTCTTCTCCATCATGGATGCAAATTTCCGTCTTCTTCTTCTTGGACAAAATTGCACCTACAAAACAAGTAACACCTTAGGTCAAGGTCAAGAGCCTCATACGCCCACGATGAATGAGGGGCTTTGGCCGAAGAACCTTCGATGCCAAAGTTAGAATTTTGAAGGAAAAGTGTTTGGAGAACTTAGAGAATTTTGCAAGAGAGTTGGAATTGAGTTTGGGAGAAAATGAGAGTGTTTATATAGGGGTGTGGCCAGCCCCTTTGGGAGGAGATGGACCGGCCACTTGGATGGTTTTTTGGGTGAGATTCATGATTTGTAGCTAATTAATAAATTAATTGAATAATAAATTAATTAATTAGCTAATTAATATAATTTGAAAGGAAAGACTTGGGGGTTACATTGTGGAGGATATTTGATGAGGATGGATGAAATAGGTTTTGAATAAATACCTATTTTGGGCACTTTTGACTTGATTGAGGGATGGTTATCCATTGCTCGCGGGTAGGAGTTCCGGTGTTCCTCAAGGGTAATTTTGTCCTTTTTACCCTCAAATCCATGTGTCACCTCTATATTCTTCTTGATTATTTTTGGCTCCACACTCACCATCAGGTTCTCCTTTTGATGCCTGGCTTGGTTGTTACTAGTCTTATGATTTTAGTGTTTGTTGTTTCATATTTTATCAACTGTCGTTGTTTAACTGAATATCAAATGCAGATCCCAAAAAAAAAAAATCAGGTTGAATGTAAAAGTTGTGAATGAATTTGTATTAGCAATAGTTGAATTTATTTTCTTCGGATTGATTATAAATGAATTTGTACTATGTTTCATTAATTGTAGTTGTTTGTAATATATTATTTATTTGATTTTTAACATGAGATTAGACATAACAACAAAATGCAAACTAATGAAACATGAACAGAATCGTAAAACTCCTTTGCTAGCACGATTACTTTCCTTCAATAAACGAGAAAAATATTTGATTACAATGACACAGATCGGATCCAATTAAATTCCTCTCTTGTGAAACTATATTGCACATTTTTTTTCACCCACTGGAAATACCATGGCTTCAAATGAAAAAAACAAAAAAACAAAAAAAAAAAAAAAAAAAAAAAAATGCAGAAACCAGAACAAAAATTCTCAAACATTGTTAGCTTGCACTGTCAAGTCCTGTATTCCCAAATCTTGGTACAAATCATGAACATATCGAAGAATGAGGTGATAAGTGTCAATCAAACCGTGCTTTTGAAACTTCAGAAATATCTTCACGGGCAGTAATTTGACAAAATATATTGTCAATCAAACATCAATAACTCCATTACTAACAAAACAATAATATCACACCATACTTCAATAAATATACTCCACTTGTCTCCAGCATTTGCTCAATGTTGAAGGTAGAACATTCGGTGGTGCCATTTGGAGTAGAATACCACCACTCGCTCTAAACCATGGCATTAAGAGCATAAAACCTACAACTGAAATTAATCTGAAACACAACACCTCTGCATTCTAAACCCTACATAGTTAAAAACATATCTCAAATGGAAAGCGAAAATCAATGTTGGTGCATAAGTGTTTTGCAAGAATGGAATGGCTGAATAAGCTCTTACAGTTGTTTTATTTTTTGATTAAATGCAAGCCCTTGGATCACAATCCAAGTGTGCATCTCAGATTCATTTAGTTAAGTGGCTAATTTTGCCACATGTAACTATCTCATAGGATAGATGAATGAATGGTTAGTTTCTTGATGTAAGAAAGAGAAACTCTCACTCTCTCTCCTATATGGTTGTAACGGTAATATGCTTCACAAAAGTTTGGTGTGAAAGCTAAAATGGAATCCAAGAATTCTTAGCGCTCTCTCTCTCATTTCTTCATCTTCGAGCAACATACATCTTCTGTGCATGACTCATGCACACTATTTTTCATTAATCATCAAAACAAACATATTCTAACATGGCCTCAGAGCCAAGTTCTTTCAAAATATGGGCGTGAATCTATGAATCAAGGTACTGAAGAATCATGAGCTTAATCGAGCTTCGATACAAAGGAAATTGAACTTTCTGAGTTTTCTGGGTTACTCGATAACAAGTCTAACATGGTTGGATCGAGTTATGCAGATATTCGTGCACCAATTTTCAATGGGGAAAACTTTGATTACTAGCATATACAAATGAAGACCATATTTCAATCCCATGAGTTCTGGGATATGGTTAAGAAAGGCTTCGATGGTCCAGTAAAGAAGAAGAATGAACTTACTACGAACGAGAGCAAGCTGTTAAGGGAGAATATACTCAAAGATGTGAAGGCCCTTGGCATTATTCAGAGTGCAGTCTCTGATCAAATCTTTCCAAGGATTGCTACACTATTAACGGCAAATGAGGCCTAAAATGTGTTGAAGCAAGAGTTTGTGGGAGACAAACAAGTAAGATTTGTGAAACTTCAAGGCTTAAGGCATGATTTTGAATACACTTGAATGGGTGAGCATGAATCATTTTCTGTATATCTTGTTCGATTGCATGAATTAGTTATTCAAATGAAAAGTTATCGTGAACATATTGGTAATCAAAGAATTTTGCAGAAGTTATTGCTAAGTTTGCCTAAGTCCTATGATATATTATGTCTATAATAGAGAATACTAAGGATTTAGAGACTTTAGATGTTCAGGATGTGATTGCTACTCTAAAAGGGTATGAGCAAAGGATTGAGAGACATTCTGAAAATCAAAATGAAAAGGCATTTGCTAGTTTGAGTGTTACTCCCAAATAGAACAAGTATAATGCAAATTAGAACTTCAAGCCACAAAAAAAATTGGAAGAATAAAGGGGAAAAATGGATAATAGGCCTACATATCAATAAGGAAAGTCTACACCAGCTACTAATACAGCTAAAAATTCTTGCAAACACTGTGATAAACTTCATTTTGGTGAGTGTTAGCTTAAGGGAAAGCCTAAATGTCATATTTGTGATAAGTTTGGGCATATAGCTAAAGACTGTCATGGCAAGAAACTTGTTCAGCGTGTACACTATGCAAATCATGTTAAAGAACTCCCACTATGTTTTATGCTTATCAAGTTGCCATTGTGAAGAAACTTGAGAATGTGTGGTATGTAAATAGTGGTTGCAGCAACCATATGACAAGTACAGAAAATTTGTTGGTTAACATTGATAGAAGGGTTACTGCCAAGGTTGAGATGTGCACAGGGCAACTAGTGGATGTAGTTGGCAAGGGAAACTTAGTGGTGAAAGCAAAACTAGGGAAAAGATATATAAAAGAAGTGATGTTGGTGTCTGGTTTGAAGGAAAATCTTCTAAGTGTGGGACAGATGATGGAGCATGGCTACTTTTGTTGGAAATGTGCCCTAAAACCAATTATATGATGATACTTTACGGACATTTCACAAAGTTAAACTAATGTAGTTTAAATGTAAAGGGCAAAGATTATTGTTTGAGCCGTCTCATATAAATGTTATATGCTTAAACGATAAGTCCAAGGAATATGTGATTGGAAGAATGCGATCTAAAAAAGTTAGATTCATGAGACCATTCTTTCGTTGACACATCCTAAACGTTCCTGATCATAGGATTGTCAATTGGGCATTGACAGTCCGTTAAGATCAGTACGTGCTATGTCTTCTCTCAGGGAGAGTGACTAGTCTCGAGTCATTGGTGTGTGTGACATCAAGACAAGTACGTAGGTGCTCAATAGAGAATGAGTTCACTGAACACGATCAACGAAGAGTTCTCATATTCATGTCACATGAGAACTCATGGTTGGGATAATGCAAATTAGTCTTTTGACCTGAGGCATCACAGTTGTCTTGTGGTTAGGTCCTTAATCTTTGATTATGTCAAAGTCACTCCATCAGGAGGGTGTCCACGACATCGTTGGGGTTAAGCCACTTAGCCATGGAGGCAAGTGAATGCGCAACAAGGGATCTTTAACCTTCAAACTGTTTGAGGGAGAATACTCTATGATATGATTAAGAATCTTTGGCCAAAGTATGAATGAGATTTAGGAATGTGTTCCAAATCACATTCAAGGTAATCATATAAGCACAAGACTCACATTGGATAGTAGACATGAATAAACTATCAAACCAAACAATGTGGTCAAGAGTATTGTATTAGAGAAATACCGTATTGCATTTGTAATCCTAAAACTGAATAGGTTCTCCACCTCTTCTTATTAGCTTGGGTAACCATGACATGCTGCTAGGCGTCAACCATGGTTTGTGAAAGCCCTAAAAGTGTATTATCACTAACGGGAGAATTGAAAGTAAGTTCCAATTCACAATCGATTTGAAAGAGTTTGAATCGCCCACTGCCTCGCTAAAAGGAACCTAATGGATCGTACACCGTGTAAGGTAAAGATTGAAGATTCAACGGAGATGAGTAAGAATAATTAAATGGTTTAATTATTTATGGCAAGGATTAATTAATATGTTAATTAATCAAACGAATAAGTTCGTTAAAGACCTCGGGATAGTTTTGGACCTTAAGGCCCAATGGGCTTCGAACGTCAAGTCATATGACTTAAGTTGTATGACAACTTAATGAATAATGATTCACAAAGGCCCAAATAGCCCAATAAATCCCCTTAGGCCGGCCATTTAGAGGAGGGTAGTGAACTTGGCTTAATTGCAAGTTTGCCACTCCATTGTGAGGTGGTATAAAGACATCTTTATAGCCATTTCATCCTTAGGGTTTTCTTAGGAGTAAAGATGAGAACACAAACTTCCCTTTGCTCTCAAAGAGGCCGGCCAATCTAGAGGGGAAAAGCTAGCAATCTTACTTCCTCTAGGCCACTCATTTCTTCTTCAATATGCCTTGGTGTGGAGACTTAGAGGTTCTCAATTTTGGGAACTTGGAGAAACCTTTTCATCCATCCAAATCCATGGATCTAAGATGCAAGGAATGAAGGCCCTCTCTTTGGGTGATTAGCCTTTGCTTATGCAAAGAGGAATCTACAAAGGTATTGATTTCTCAACTCACTTTGTTTTGAGTTGAGTCTTGGTTCACCTATCTACTAGGCTTTGAAGTTCATGGGTTAAGTTTTGTTTTTGAGTGCATATAAACATGATTCCACCTTTTAATTGTTAATTGCATGTTGTTGATGTTGCTCAAATGAACTTGTTTTTCACAAATCTTCCTTCAAGTGGTATCAAGAGCCTAAGTCTAATAGTTGGTGAATCCTTTTAGGTTTTGTAGTTCATAGTTTGTGATTTGAATGTTGTAATTGTTACAAGCTTTATTCTTGCTTCTTTGAATGTAAATTTTGTTAGAAAATTTGCCATCTCAAATGTTGTAGATGTAGTTCATATGAGCATGAATTTTGGAGCTAAATTTTGGTGCCATGTTTTTGGGGAAATTCGGCCAAATCCAAAGGGTGGATTGTTGGGTTCTTGTTTGACTTGTTAAAAGTGTTTTAAAGTGACTTTTGGAACCCCTATATACCCTAGTATGGTTGTATGTTATTTCCCTTAAGTTTGAGTGGTTTTGGGATGTTTTTGGGTGAAGAATGTTCATGGAGCTCTTATGGGTTTTTCATGAATGTTCTTCATTGTTCTTGATATGTTCTTGCCAAGAACAAAAGGTTTGGTGTTTTGATTCAAAGTTTTGATTTATTTCATAAAGTTTTTGTTTTGAAATATTTCTTATGTTTAAATATATTAGATATTTATTTTGAAAAATTAAAGAAATTTTAGTGGGTAGGTGTGTAATGATTTATTCCATTTCACACACCCCACTTACAAAAACTTTGAAATTTTTTTTATTACTTTGCTTCAAAACCGGCCACCCTACTCAATTAGGGTCCTTGTGGGGCTTTTATGCAATTACATAAAGTTTTGATACTTTTGTGTATTTGTACTTTGACCCAAAAGTTTACGTTTTTACGTAAAGGTCCAAAATCACTAAAAGGACAAATTGTTTTGCTCCTTTAATGAAGTTTTAGCTTTTGTGGAAATTTTTGGGTTCTAGTTTTAATTACATGAAGTAGTGGACTTTTGTGTTTTTACAAAGTGACCCCAAAAGTTTAAGTTTTTGCAAAATAGCCCAAAAGTTGAGGTTAATTGCACTATGGCCCAAACAAGTTGAGGTCATAGCATTTTGGCCCAAATTAGGTAGAGAACAAAATTGTTTTGTCTCTTTAAATGAGAATTGGATTTTCATTTCATTTAGCTCCATTTAAATCAATTCTATGGATACAAAAAACCAAATGAAAATGTTGCATTCAAGTTTAATTAGTTAAAGCGTTAATTAATTAAAGAAAGGGTGATTATGAACCTTAGCCTACGATAATTGAGCTATGTGAATGGCCGTTTCAAATTTGTTTGAACCATGGGAATGAGTAGATTAGATTTTGGTTGTAATTTGATTTGATCAAATGTTGTAAAAGGGCATAAGCTCTTCTTTACTTTAAAGTAATTAGTTATATTCAATTGTTGTAAGAGCATAAGCTCATATTTACTTTGAAGTACTTCTTTCTTGCTTTATTTGATATGCATGAAATGAAGTAGTTGGGTCCAACGCCCTAAGACAACACGCCTTAATGTGATTAAACGCGTAACTAAAATTAATCTCCATCCCTAGTCCGAGATTCAACACAAGGCTCGTGTTGGATCTAATCAAAGGTTCATAGTCATCCTAAGGCCCTAAGGCAACTATATAGTCCATCAATGAATGCAAACCTTATGTTAGTAGTTTCATATACTCTTACTTTAAAAACCGTTTTAAAAGCTTAGTGGGAGTATTATATACAACTAAATCAATCATATGGACCAATAGTTGTAATAGGACCAAAATTGTTTTAATTATGATTAAAATGAATATATATATATGTGATGAGACCTAAAACCCTCAACAAACGAATATTAAGTTGATAAACGAGAGATGTTTTGAACATTTCTTCGTAGGCCTTCCACCGTGGTGGGCTCCAATCGTTTGTGACTCATGCACCGGCTTCACCCTATAATGGGGAAGTACAAAGTATGTGCTTACATCCAGGAGGAGTCCATAAACATATGATGAGGTGAGTGTAGACAACGAGTATGACCAACATGATATAATTCTGAGGTTGTGCTTGAACCTCTACATAAACTAACCATGGTGGGAATAACTTAACTAAGTGCAATGGTGCCAACATGATATAATTCTGAGGCATTCATTCTCTAGAGGCCAAACTAGATGGGTAATTACAAGAGTTGTAAATGACTAAAGTGTTATTCTCTCATCATTATTTTTGCTAACCAACATGATATAATTCTGAGGTGGGCTTGGTAATGGTGAGTCTCCCATGCCCCGCTAAGAGTTCAACAAAACTCTCGAATTCCGATGAGGGATATGGAATTTGCCAAAAATAGTGGGTGGTGCTATTTGATTTAAAGACCCGAATCAGATGGCTTAAAATCAATCAATTTATATTCGTTATGTATTTGTTTACCAATATATTTGCAAACGCTATCCAAAACTTGACAAAGAAAAGCCGAATGCTTTAATTTCCGGACTTAGTTCTACAATCCCATAGATTGTCTTTAATGGCTTGTAGATGTAACTAAGTAGTCTCATCCTCACAATCTTCCTATTGATAATGTATCATTGGAAGAATATGTTAAATAAGTCTAACACGAGAAGGACAACACTTTTAATGTCATAATTCTTCAAATACAAATTGTTGTATGAAGAAATAAGAGTTGCTTTAAACAACCCTTAATCAACACAAACTTTAGTGCTTGTTTCTTTGTTACATAAACAAGGAACTTTTGAAGTAAGCAAAAGGGCATGGACACTTTATGTGCCATGATTCTTCACTTACAAATTGTTGTATGAAGAAATGAGAGTTGCCTTGAACAACTCTTGAAAGTTTGTAATTATGTTTAGAACATAATGGTTGGTTGACAAAAATAGTCCATCAACATGGACTTATGATGATTTTGAATCATTGAGTGTTGAAGTGTTAAACCACTTAACGAGACGGAAATTAGGCAAGGACTTCACCTTTGTGTCCCTATCCTAATGGTTCACTAAGTTTATTGTAAACTATATAGTGAACAATAACCACACACTCTCCAAATTGTTTGATGTGTATAACACAATTGAAATAAGTTTCAAAAGAGATAGTGGGAGTTTAGGGACCATGACTATTGTAGTCAAAGGAGAAGTCAAATGAAGAAGGCAAAATAACTCCAAGGGAACAAACTTTCTTTATGAAAGGATGGACATTGGAAGGGGTATTTGCAAGAAATGTCTTGCAAGTGTCAATAACACATCTTTCGAAGGTGTTGTAATATGTTCTTGAAATAGTTCAAAACAGTTGGTTCTTCTACTTGAATACTTGATTCCGTATTAGTAACTATGTTTTACAATTGTTGTAAAAGTGTGCTAATAAAAAGTAGAAGATTAATGAGAGAAGAGAAAGTACTTCACATTCGGAAAGTGAATAAAATATAGATCTCTGCGAAAGCGGATTGTACTTACTTCCTCATATGAACTACCAAAGAAATTGGAAAATACTAAAGATTGTCTTTACATTCCAATTTTAAGGAACTTAAATCCGTCACTATAGTAGAGATGGATAAATGTTTTGTTTGACAAAACATTGTTCTTTATTAATCAATAATTAGATTATTGTAATTTAATTGGTTGTCTCTATAGTAGAGATGATGTGGTAGTTTAACTGTTTAGAATACGATGATGCTTAAAACCCAAAAGGTTGCAAGGTAGTGACTAATCCCAACTGAGTTGTGATACCTCTAAAACATAAGTTACGAGTTGGTCATAGATGGATGCTTTGGATCGTTAGATCCGGATCCAATACCTTCTTGTTAAAATTGTATAGAGGCGAAATGTTCGAATCTTTATTCTTTTGGAAAGAAGAAAGAATCACAAAGTTGTTGAGGTTAATTCACTTAGATGTTAGTGTCACTTGTCCACAACATAATACTACTCATGTTGTATGACATTCACCGAAGATCACTCTCGGTTGGACTATAGTTTATTTTGAATAAACACAAGTCCGAATACTTTGCAAAAGGTTTCAAAGAATTCAAGAAATGTAAGTAGATGAGTAAGACGTCTAAAGTATTTACCTCCTTAGATTTGATCCAAGGAAAAAGTAACACTTTAGATTAATTTCCTTGAAAAATATCAAGGAAAGTAGCATCGTAAGATAATGAATTTCTCCATTAGGAGAAGAATGAACATGAATAAGATTTAGTTCGTTGGACATTATCAATTACCCATATATATATGATATATACTTCTAAGACAACCTAGTTCCTATACCACAAGCTCCAAGGTAGTCCAGAAGGATTTATAAACCGTCTCAGTTGAATGGTTTGAACTTTATGACTATGTCATAGAGTTGCACCTCTTAATTCGAAAGAAATAAGAATGAAAATCCTTATGACTACATTGAGTGTATATACGATATATACTCAAGGAAATGGTAAAGTACCATTTGACCCGAAATAATGAAACCTTCACAGCTAATTGGTAGCTTAAGGTGACTACACTCAAAGAGAATGGTTGACTTTGAAGAAACCATCTTTGACGTAGTCTTGGTTTCAATTAATTCGAAGATTGCTAGCTACAACTAAATGGTGATTTAATGTTTGGACATAATATGGGTTTCCGAAACCATTATTAAGATAGTCTTGATAATATATGTCTAAAACAATAAATCACAAGACAGGTTAGTTGTAGAGATCCATCCATCATGGATCTTAGCAAGCTAGTGGGAGCTATAAGCGTCTTATGAGAAAAGATCAATTGTTTGATTTCTCATAAAGATGTAAATGAATCGTTTGTTTACTAGGTTTACAAAAGATTAGTGGGAGTTAATCGTATTCCTAAATTTAAATATATATATATGATATATTAATTTTTGGAAATGAAAAGAGTACTTCTTCGTTAAAGTTATTCTATAACGATAGAATGTATATGGGAGATATAGTCTATATAATGGAATGGAAGTCTATAATGATATATTTCAAGATATAATTGGATTATATCAATCCCTAAAATAGACAAGAGATGCTAGGAAGTTTCTCATTTGATGATAAACTTCAATTAGAATGACAATTCTAGTGAGACTAGGAAGTTGTTCTTCTCAAAGGGAATGTACCCTTTGACTCCCAAAGAAATAATGCGTAAATAGAATCCTTTATGCATAAGCAGAAAGGTGATTTATGTATTTCATATTGTATGAAAAACATTGATATAAGATGTACCTAGAAAGGTACAAGACAATATCAGTGCAAGCCCAGGATCAGAACCATGGCAACTGTCAAGTGAGTCCTTAAGTATTTGAGAAATACTAAAAGATATATTACTCAATAATTGAGAAAGAATTAGAGTAACGTAATGGAAGCGTAAATGTATTAGATTATGAATCTAATCCATCATTGGATATTTCTTCATTATGAATGAAGAGATAAACATATATCTCTTTATTATGACTAAAAGGTATTTGGATGGAAACATTAAAGTAATGACTTTAGTGTGTTCCATTATGAATGCAAAATATATTGCCATATAGAAGTTTAAAACAATGTTGTTTGGATGGGAAAGTTCATTTATGAACTCTCTATTCGGTTCCAACCAGAAAGTGTATGACACTAATGGGGCGATAGCTCAAGCCAGGGAATCAAGGTCTCATCAAGGTCCGAACTCAAATGAGAGACTGAACCACATGATTGGGAATCATGAATAATGGTGACGTCGTTATTCTCAAGGTTGCTTCTATGGATAACATATAGATATCCATCTTGTTTAGGCCTACTACTCAGCCATTTATGAAATGAATTACATAAGAGGTATCATCACTGATAACCAAGCTAATTGGCTCTAGTGCAAGTGGGAGATTGTTGGAAATGTGCCCTAAAACCAATCATATGATGATACTTTACAGACATTTCACAAAGTTAAACTAATGTAGTTTAAATGTAAAGGGCAAAGATTATTGTTTGAGCCGTCTCATATAAATGTTATATGCTTAAACGATAAGTCCAAGGAATATGTGATTAGAAGAATGCGATCTAAAGAAGTTAGATTCATGAGACCATTCTTTCGTTGACACATCCTAAACGTTCCTGATCATAGGATTGTCAATTGGGCATTGACAGTCCGTTAAGATCAGTACGTGCTATGTCTTCTCTCAGGGAGAGTGACTAGTCTCGAGTCATTGGTGTGTGTGACATCAAGACAAGTACGTAGGTGCTCAATAGAGAATGAGTTCACTGAACACGATCAACGAAGAGTTCTCATATTCATGTCACATGAGAACTCATGGTTGGGATAATGCAAATTAGTCTTTTGACCTGAGGCATCACAGTTGTCTTGTGGTTAGGTCCTTAATCTTTGATTATGTCAAAGTCACTCCATCAGGAGGGTGTCCACGACATCGTTGGGGTTAAGCCACTTAGCCATGGAGGCAAGTGAATGCGCAACAAGGGATCTCTAACCTTCAAACTGTTTGAGGGAGAATACTCTATGATATGATTAAGAATCTTTGGCCAAAGTATGAATGAGATTTAGGAATGTGTTCCAAATCACATTCAAGGTAATCATATAAGCACAAGACTCACATTGGATAGTAGACATGAATAAACTATCAAACCAAACAATGTGGTCAAGAGTATTGTATTAGAGAAAGACCGTATTGCATTTGTAATCCTAAAACTGAATAGGTTCTCCACCTCTTCTTATTAGCTTGGGTAACCATGACATGCTGCTAGGCGTCAACCATGGTTTGTGGAAGCCCTAAAAGTGTATTATCACTAACGGGAGAATTGAAAGTAAGTTCCAATTCACAATCGATTTGAAAGAGTTTGAATCGCCCACTGCCTCGCTAAAAGGAACCTAATGGATCGTACACCGTGTAAGGTAAAGATTGAAGATTCAACGGAGATGAGTAAGAATAATTAAATGGTTTAATTATTTATGGCAAGGATTAATTAATATGTTAATTAATCAAACGAATAAGTTCGTTAAAGACCTCGGGATAGTTTTGGACCTTAAGGCCCAATGGGCTTCGAACGTCAAGTCCAATGACTTAAGTTGTATGACAACTTAATGAATAATGATTCACAAAGGCCCAAATAGCCCAATAAATCCCCTTAGGCCGGCCATTTAGAGGAGGGTAGTGAACTTGGCTTAATTGCAAGTTTGCCACTCCATTGTGAGGTGGTATAAAGACATCTTTATAGCCATTTCATCCTTAGGGTTTTCTTAGGAGTAAAGATGAGAACACAAACTTCCCTTTGCTCTCAAAGAGGCCGGCCAATCTAGAGGGGAAAAGCTAGCAATCTTACTTCCTCTAGGCCACTCATTTCTTCTTCAATATGCCTTGGTGTGGAGACTTAGAGGTTCTCAATTTTGGGAACTTGGAGAAACCTTTTCATCCATCCAAATCCATGGATCTAAGATGCAAGGAATGAAGGCCCTCTCTTTGGGTGATTAGCCTTTGCTTATGCAAAGAGGAATCTACAAAGGTATTGATTTCTCAACTCACTTTGTTTTGAGTTGAGTCTTGGTTCACCTATCTACTAGGCTTTGAAGTTCATGGGTTAAGTTTTTGAGTGCATATAAACATGATTCCGCCTTTTAATTGTTAATTGCATGTTGTTGATGTTGCTCAAATGAACTTGTTTTTCACAAATCTTCCTTCAACTTTCTTATCTTTTAAGGGAATAAAGTTGAAGTCTATGAAAATAGTTCTCTCACTAATCTAGTGGTAAAGGTTCCAATGAAAGGTAACATAAGCTTTCCTCTAAACTTGCAATTAGGAACTCAAATTGCAATGAGAGCTAATGTGTGTCAGCCTGCAGAGATTTAGCATAGGAGATTGGGTCACTTAAATGTGAATTCATTAAAACAATTGCAAAAGCAAGAAAGGTTGTTGGTATGCCAAAATTGAAGTATGTTGGAGCTATCTATGAAGGATATGCACTTGGCAAGCATAGCAGGGATGCATTCCCAAGGGAAGCTACTTAGAGAGCATCATTTCCACTAGAATTGGTCCATTTAGACATATGGGGACCTATGCAAACCTCTACAAAGGCTAGGAATAGATACTTTCTCACTTTTATAGATGATTGTACTAAAATGTGCTAGATTTATTATATGAGAAACAAGTTTGAAACATTCAATGTGTTCTAGAAGTTCAAAGCTACTGTGGAATTACAAAGTAGTTACAAGTTAAAGGAATTAAGAAGTGATAGGGGTGGTGAATTCACATCACTTGAATTCACACAATTCTGTGAAAGCTTAGGGTTAGAAAGGCAACTGACTGTGGCATATTCACCACAACAAAATGGTGTGGTAGAAAGGAAAAATATAACCATAATTGAAATGGCTAAATGCATGATGATTGAGAAGTGCATTCCCCTTGAATTTTGGGCAAAAGTTGTCAACACTGCATTGTACATTTTGAATAGGTGTCCTACTAAGTCTTAGGAAAGGAAAATTGTTTTTGAAGCCTATAGTGGAAGGAAGTCTAGGATCAAGCATATAAAGGTATTTGGATCTCTTTGCTATGCTCACATTCCACATCAGCTAAGACAAAAGTTGGATGAAACCAGCTACAAATGTATATTTCTAAGATATGGAAATCGTGAGAAGGGTTATAAACTTTATAATCTTGAAACTGGAAAGGTGATAATATTCAGGGATGCGACTTTCAATGAGGATGCTATTTGGGATTGGAAGAATGGGACTGCAAAGATCATGGAAGTCTCAATTGGTACTGATAATTCTAAAGAAGCATGTGGAGAAGAAGGGAGCATAGTTGAATCTAAATGAATACAATTTATACCAGAAGAATCTCATGATCTGAGCAATGATGAACTTGGTTCTCCTACAAGTAATGTCATTGAACATGGAGACACAAGTCCACATGAGTATGATCACACTCCTATCAAGTTCAGAAGTTTGAATGAAATATATGATGCAATCTCTGCGTAATTAAACCTAGGTGCTTTGAAGAAGCAGCAAAGGATGAATCATGGTAGCAAGCAATGAGTGCTGATATTGAAATGATAGAGAAGAATTGTACTTGGGATTTAGTTAATAACCATTTGATAAGCCAATTATTAGGGTGAAATAGGTTTACAAGACAAAGTTGAACTTGGACGGATCTGTGCAAAAGAATAAAGCAAGACTGGTAGCTAAAAGCTATGCTCAAAGGCCAGGTGTCAATTTTAATGAGACTTTTGCACCTGTTGCTAGATTGGATACCATCAAGACCTTGATTGCATTGCCAGCTCAAAAGGGTTGGAAATTATTCCAACTGGATGTTAAGTTTGCATTCTTAAATGGTGTTCTACATGAAGAAGTGTATGTGGATTAGCGCCTAGGTTTTGTGATCAGTGGTTAAGAAGAAAAAGCTTACATGTTGAAGAAATCATTGTATTGATTGAAGCAAGCTCCCAGAGCTTGGTATGATGAAATTGACACTTATTTCAACAAATCTGGTTTCAAGAGAAGTCCAAGTGAAGCTACTTTATACATTAAATCCACTAATGCAGGTATTCTAATTGTCTCATTATATGTGAATGATATCATTTATACTAGTAATTCTAAAGCTATGATTGAAGAATTTAAAGTAGAAATGATGAAACAGTATGAAATGACTTATTTGGGCCTTTTGCATCATTTTCTTAGTTTAGGAGTGATTCAAACTGAGAAGAGTATCTTTATACACCAGAAGAAATATGCAAAGGCATTACTGGAGAAATTTGGGCTCAAGGATTGTAAGTCAGTGGCTACTCCACTTGCAGTCAATGAGAAACTATGCAAATCTAATGAAGGTGAATGTGTTGATGAGAGTTTGTATATGAAGATTGTTGGCAGTTTGTTATATTTAACTACAACAAATGGGAACAACAAAGAGAGTTCTAAGATACATTCAAGGAACTCTAGACTATGGAATTAAGTATGAAAAGGGAAAATCTACAATGCTAATTGGCTACTATGATAGTGATTGGGCAGGGAGTGAGGATGACATGAGAATTACCTCTGGTTATGCTTTCAGTTTTGGATCTGGGGTGTTTTCTTAGGCATCAGTCAAACAACAAAGTATGGCTTTATCCACTGCAGAGGCTGAGTATTTTAGTGCTACAAAAGCCATTGCTTAAGCCATTAGTATGAGGTTTGCGTTAGCATACTTTGGAGAAAAGCAATTTGATGCTACACCATTACTCTGTGACAACAATTCAGCTATAGCCATGACTAAAAACCCTATGTTTCACCAGAAAACTAGGCATATCAGCAGAAGGTTTCATTTTATCAGAGATGCATTGCAAGATGGAACAATTGATTTGATGTATTGCAAGACAAATGAGCAATCGGCAAATATATTCACCAAAGCACTTGCTCGAGATTGATTTGAATATCTCATAAATGCATTTGAAGTAAAGGCAACCAAACACTTAGAAGGAAGTGTTGGTGCATAAATGTTTTGCAAGAATGGAATGGCTGAATAAGAAGTTGTTTTATTTTTCGATTAAATGTAAACCCTTGGATCACAGTCCAAGTGCACATCTTAGATTCATTTAGTTAAGTAACTGATCTTGCCACATGTAACTATCTCTAGATGAATGAAGGGCTAGATTTGCTTGATGTAAGACAAAGAAACTCTCACTCTCTCTCTCCTATATGGTTGTAACGGTAATATGCTTCACAAAAGTTTGATGTGAAAGCTGAAATGAAATCCAAAAATTCTTAGCTCTCTCTCATTTCTTCATCTTCGAGCAACATGCATCTTCTGTGTAGGATTCATACACACTATTTTTCATTAATCATCAAAACAAACATATTCTAACATGGCCTTAAAGCCATGTTCTTTCAAAATCTAGGCGTGAATCTGTGAATCAAGGTACTGGAGGATCGTGAGCTAAATCAAGCTTCGATACAAAGGAATTTGAAGTTTCTGAGTTTTCTTGGTTACTCGATGACAAGTCTAACATGGCTAGATCGAGTGGTGCAGATCTTCGTGCACCAATTTTCAATGGGGAAAACTTTGATTACTGGCATACGAATGAAGACCATATTTCGATCCCATGAGCTTTGGGATATGGTTGAGAAAGGCTTCGTTGGCCCAGTAAAGAAGGAGGATGAACTTACTGCGAATGGGAGCAAGTTGTTAAGGGGATAATATAGCCAAAGAAGTGAAGGCACTTGGCATTATTCAGAGTGCAGTCTTTGATCAGATCTTTCCAAGGATTGCTATACTATAAATGGCGAATGAGGCCTGGAATATGTTGAAGCAAGAGTTTGTGGGAGACAAATAGGTAAGATCTGTAAAACTTCAAGGCTTAAGGCGTGCTTTTGAATACACTCGAATGGGTGAGCATGAATCATTTTCTATATATCTTGTTCGATTGCTTGAATTAGTTATTCAGATGAAAAGTTGTGGTGAAGATATTGGTAATCAAAGAATTGTGCAGAAGTTATTTATAATTTTGCCTAAGTCCTATGATAGTATTGTGTTTGTAATAGCGAATAGTAAGGATTTGGAGACTGTAGATGTTCAAGATGTGATTGCTACTTTAAAAGGGTATGAGCAAAGGATTGAGAGACATTCTAAGAATCAAAATGAAAAGGCATTTGCTAGTTTGAGTGTTACTCCCAAAACAGAACAAATATAATGCAAACTAGAACTTCAAGCCATGGAAATTATTGCAAATATTTTGATAAACTTCATTTTGGTGAGTGTTGGTTTAATGGAAAGCCTAAATGTCATATTAGTGATAAGTTTGGGCACATAACTAAAGACTGTCATGGCAAGAAAGCTGTTCAGCATGTAAACTATGCAAATCATCTTGAAGAAACTCCCAAAAGAATGCAAAAGAGCAGTGACAAACTTTATAATTAGACTAACTCTGGGCAATTTTTTTGGTAGTTTAAGGGCATGTCTCATAAACAAACACCATGGTGAATTTCATAGACGGTCAAGTCAATCACAAATGGTTCACCATACCAAAACATGGTTCTCAATACCAAAACATAATATACAGCCGAAAATTTACGAAGTTTTACACGAGCATAATTTCTGAAGAACCAAACACCAATAAGGTTCACCAGTAGGTTTGTCACAGCCGAAACAATCAAGTACTGCCTACAACCAGATAATTGGCGGACAACAAAATCCATCAGAATAAAAACGACGACCACAAAAGCAGGAACCAAAAACTTTCTACCACAGTAGTTTGCCTAATGATGAATAGACCAGTGGAAATCCCGGTCCAATTTATTTGCTAAATACATAAGTATCACTTTAAAATCATAAGATCACTTTAAAATAAAATCATTATCTGATACCCATGCTGACTGCCCAGTTTAAGTCGGAGATACTTATTAAACATGTGAACCTACAAAAAATTTGGTAAAGATACAGCAGAGCTTTATACTACAAAGCTTACTGAAGACAATTTTAGAACTATACCTTAATGTTACACCAAACTGAACTTTATCAGAATTAGTCTTCAATAGTAATTTCTTAGCAAGTCAATGAACCACGCTAGAAGATTTCTCACATGCATGATGCCTAGCACATGTAAAACTAGACCACAAAGACAACCATCTGAAGACGCATGAAATAATATAAATATATGAAACGTTTTGGAACAAAAATGAAAGCAAATGAAATAGTGATTCCAGAAGCGAAATGTGTATATGCCAAAATACATAATATGAGGAAACGTCGAGTTCAACTGACACAATCATTGGAAAAGGACCTTGAATTGTCAAATGTCAGATCATTGCAGTTTGCATAACCAACTTACTTGCGTGCAGATTCATCCTGTATGAAAGCATGAAGTGCTTCGACGGCCATGGGGACTGACATAAACAAAAGAAACAGCTGTCTACATGTGCAGCAGAATCAAAACAAAGTCCATATATTAGCCGAGCAGAAACATAGAAGGAACTAATTCAATAGTTGAGATACATAAAAGATGTAAGAGTGAAAACATATGTACATCATCAGAAAGGCAACATCTAAAAGTGTATATGGACACGACCTAATAGAATAAAACAAAGGCATTTGGATTGCAAATTTCCCAAGAAAATCTGTACTAAAAATTCCCATAATTAAATTTGAGTTTTCAACAATACGGACTGTTTCCAGTGCCAAGATGTTGCAAGACACAAGTAATGTTGCACAAGACACCAAAAGTAAAAGAATCAAAGTGTTTCAAAATACTAATGCTCTACGCAAACATCGTCGCCTAAAAATAAAGAAACTACATATCTTAAAATGCATAAAGAAAGCTTCCTGATTTACTACGAAAGGCTGTAAATTGCCATGAAATGGGAAATGTGAAATACTTACAGCATTGGTAAAAGCAGACAGAACTTTTAGCCTTTTATACCTGATTTACAGAATAAAAGGAACTCATTACACACATTATTCTCAATCCAAATTATGCCCAAAGACATTAATATTCCAACTCATCTTACTAATAATCTTACCCGTAAGTGTAAATTTCATCCGGTTTCTTTCGAGAAGCAGCCATAGCGAATAACGAAAATGTTAATAAGCCACAACCAAAACTTAACTAAAAAGAATCCGACCCCAAACCTGAAAACAAACTCAATTTGATGCCTCAAACATGTTCGATTTGGCTAATATTTTGCAAAGCTGGTCTATGAGATGCAACTTAAAAAATAAACAGTTTGGATATTTGAAGTTTGACATGGTAAAATGGGCATATAATATACAGACACACACACATTGTCAATGATCTTGTAACTTAAGTCCACTTACTCTTGCTCGCAAGAAATCGTTCTCCCTAAAAGAAATGTGGCCGATCTATTATTTTTTATACAGAGTGACCAATTCTATTTAATCTGCACAGTGAAGACGGACATGTGCTACCAGCTGACCTAAATTTAATATTGGAACTAATTAACTTTATATTTTCTAGGAATTTCCTGTGGAAAGACCTTAACTTGCATGAGAATACTACAAAATTCAAGAATTTCCAAATTGAATCAACGGAATAATCTATGAGAAGAGGATTTGTATTTCTTAATTTTCTTCCTGATCACGTCAGTTGGCAGTGAACCTTCCTTTTAGATTTCGTTAGGAGAAAAACAGGTTAGAGAAGTATAAAAAATGAATTCATTAACCGCAATTTTATGACTTTTTTCTGAATTACCTAGAAACTGGCTTCATTCATTTGACTCACACTCCTCTCAAAACCGTCTCATATGGACAGCATACTGGGGATTCGCTTATGGTTGTGCAAGTGTCGCTTTACTCTTCCAAACTCTTACACCCGAGGCTCTTGAACACACCCTCATACTCGACGGAGAATGGGGCGATAACTGTTGTGGAGGACTGTGCTAAAATCCATCCAAGGATGCGATTCAGTTGTTGGAAGTGCAACGTTCATCTGTGTGTTTCGTGTGTTGAAGTACCTCCTACAACTAGGCACAACTCACAAATTCGGTGGCCTCTCATTCTCTCAAATTTCTCTCTCTCTCAATTTGGTGCCGGTGGCGCTGAAAGTGGAAACGGTGGAAATGCCACATTTACCACTTAAGTTGTGTATAATAAAAATAGGAAAAAATTAGTATCTGGTCTCTAGTTTTTAATGTTTATTGATTAAGATATTATCAGTAAGTTACATTATTTTTTAATGAATTATATGTAAGTTACATCATTTTTATAATAAAAATTAGTAATTGATTTAGAGATTTAATACTCACACCCTTATTAAATTCTTAATTAATTTTCAATTCAAACATTTCCAAAATATAAATAAAACTACAATAAGTTTGTATAATCTTATATGCACCAAGTCTTAAATATATCAATTTGTTATATGAAAAATATGCCTTTTTGAAATATAAAATGTACCATTTTTTATTAAAAATTCATTCAATCTTTTCACTAATTCATTTTTTAAACTTATATTGGTACATTCTATTTCATTGATTTACTATCATTTGTATCATCTCTATCCACAAACAAATGTGAATTCTATTTATATTAAAAAAAATGGTAAAAATAATGGTACAAAATAAAAATAATGTTTTTGTTCTAGAAATTGGAAGAGGGAGTGGGCTGATGTGGGCCCAGTTTGAAAATTTTGTTTTATTAGTATTGTTTTATCAAGTTCAAACATGCACGTATAATATCTTTTTTTAGTTTCTTGTGCTCAAACTAATAAAAATTTTGTTTTATTTAGTTTTTTTTTTTTTTTATCAGGTTCAAACATTTATAAATAATAACTTGTTTTATTCGTTTCTTGTGCTCAAACTGACTTTCATGAAAGTATTTTATATTAAAATATTTTAACATCCATCTTGACTTTACTTTTTCCTCTTAAATTTTCTTTTTTTTTGGTTTCTTCCTCGTGAGTGAACTTTCCATGCAAATTTCTTTAGGAGAAAAAACAGGTTTAGAAGTATAAAAATGGAATTCAATAACCCCAGTTTTGTTGACTTTTCAATCCTCAAGTAACCATCATGATGCTGAATAATATGAACACAATACAATTCTAAATCCGTTTATTCGGATCGATCGACTTTTCCTTCTAATACAAGTCATCAGACTCTGCCCTCGATTAGCTTAAATATATTGCAAAACTGTGTCCTCCTTCTACTTGAACCTTGAAATTAACCCTCACCTTCTACCTTGGATTTCTTTCGATCTCTCGAACTCTGTACCGAAAAACCTTCATGAGTAGGATGCAAGTTTCCTTGATACGAAGGTCTGCAGTCCTCCTACTGGCCCTCTTGCACTTGTGTGCTGTTAATCCAGCACGAAGCTTGAATTTTAGCTATCCCACATTTCTAGACAACGTTGATTATGAGGATTTTGTATTCAGCAACTCATATATAGTTTTAAACGCCGTCCAAGTGACTCCTGATGTTAGTCGCGGGGCCTCCATCGTGAACAAAGCTGGAAGGTTTTTGTATAAAAAACCATTCAAACTTTGGGGGAAAGGCAAAGGCGCCGATCGCAGCAGAGCTTCTTTCAATTCTACCTTTGTACTTAACATCGCTCCGAAAACCAACCCAGGTGGTGAAGGCTTGGCCTTTATCTTAACCGAAAGCTCCGCTCTTCCGGAGAAAAGCGACGGTGAATGGCTTGGAATTGTAAATGCAGCGTCAAACGGATCTGCTGAAGCTAAAATAGTGGCAGTAGAATTCGACACAAGAAAGAGCTACGCAGAAGATGTGAATGACAACCATGTGGGGTTGGACGTAAACAGCGTTTACTCGATTCAACAAGTGCCTTTGCTTGGCTATGGTGTTAATCTATCAAGCGGAACGGATTACACGGTGAGAATTGAGTATGCCAACCAGAACATCACCGTCTTTGTTTCCCAGACCAATGAAACTACGGAAGGAATGGAGAATGCTCCGGTTTTGTCTCGCACTCTCGATCTCTCAACCTATCTTTCGCAGGAGGTCTATGTTGGATTCTCAGCTTCCACGGGCAGTAACACTCAGCTAAATTGCATCCTGTCGTGGGAGTTCAACTCTTCGCATATAGATGAAGATTCAAACCTGCTGTGGGTTTGGATTCTGGTCCCAGCAGTAGTACTACTTTTGGTAACTGGAGTTTCTTGTTACTTCTTCTGGACAAGGCGAGGTGAAAACGAGGATGTGCTTCCGAGGATTCAAGATGAGATCCAAACAACTTCCATGGCTCCAACAAAATTCAAACTGAAAGAACTTCAAAGAGCAACAGGCAGATTCAATCCCAAGAACAAGCTCGGAAAAGGTGGCTTCGGAACCGTCTATAAGGGACTCCTGGGAGATAAAGAGATAGCAGTCAAGCGAGTCTCAAAGAATTCGCGTCAAGGCAAGCAAGAATTCATAGCAGAAGTCACCACAATCGGCAGCCTTCGTCACAAAAATCTGGTCAAACTAATTGGATGGTGCTACGAAAGCCATGAGCTTCTTATCGTCTATGAGTTCATGCCAAATGGAAGCCTAGACAGATTTGTATACAGGGACGAGAGTGTTGGCACAGAGATGGGCAAACCAACACTGAGCTGGGAAAGAAGGCGCAGCATAATATTTGGAGTTGCTCAGGCGCTAGATTATCTTCACAATGGATGTGAGAAGAGAGTGCTTCACAGAGACATCAAAGCCAGCAATATCATGTTGGACTCAGATTTCATCGCGAGGCTGGGAGACTTTGGGCTCGCACGTACCATTCAGCAAAGTAACTTGACTCACCACTCCACAAATGAGATTGCAGGAACGCCAGGTTACATGGCTCCGGAGACATTTCTAACTGGAAGGGCAACTGTTGAGACGGATGTTTATGCATTTGGGGTTCTTATGCTGGAAGTTGTCTGTGGACGAAGGCCTGGTAATCAAAACGAACAGAACAACTACAACAACAGCATAGTGTATTGGCTGTGGGATCTTTATAGAAGAGGAAGGATCCTTGAAGCTGTTGACTCAAGAATGGATGGAGACATCGACGAGGATGATATGGCATGCGTGCTGATGTTGGGGTTAACGTGTTGCCACCCTAATCCACATGAGAGGCCGTCTATGAGAACCGTCCTTATGGTTCTTACAAGGGAAGCTGATCTGCCAGCTTTGCCCCAAGAACGACCTGCTTTTGTGTGGCCGGCCATGCCTCCATCGTTCAAAGACGATACAGAATCTAATGTGGCTGGAGGTCAACTGACTCAACACACACATCTCAGCGGAAGATGACTAATATAGCCAGATCAGAAACCAAGAGAAGCCTTTGTCTTCTGGAAATGTAAAGAAATAATGTGTGTGTATATGTTATGCGTGTTCATTTGTATCGTATCACGCAAGTTAATTAGGATAGAAGTTTTACCGAAGCACTTGATTCACTCATAACCCCTCTGCTTTACGCTTAGGTCTTGTAATAGATCCGCTTAGGAAGTGAGAGGTTTTTTGTTCGATTTCGTGGATGACGAATTCGATACCAAATTAGGTTGATCATTGTATGACTTAGCCGATCTTCCTCTCTCCTAGTGTATATCATTGTACTAAAAAAAATTCCGCTTAGGAAAAGCCAAGGGCTACTTTCCCTGCAGGCTGCAGACAATGCTACATTAATTATCTCTATTTTGCATTTTATTTATTTCAGGGTATTGCTTCATTTTTTTTTTCTTTTTTTTTTCTAGTGCATCAATATTTTTACATTAGGGGAGAGGTAGTTCGGCTAAACCACACAATGGCCAACGTAATTTGGTATTGAATTCACCATCCACGATATTCGAACCTAAGATATTTCACTTTTAAGCAAAGAGATATACCATCAGACCATAGTACTGAGTGGCAAGGCATTGCATATTTATAAGGGTGGGCACTTGGAACCGAAAACCGAAACCGAAACACGAATCGAATCGGACCGTACCGAACAGTTTGGTTTTGCGATTTTGAAATGGTTGCGGTTTCAAAATAGAACCGCAGCAAAGAAAACGGTTTGGTTTCGGTTTTGGGTTTTCAAAACCGCACTGAAACCAAAACTGAAACCGCACCATTTATTGAATGTTATGTTTTAATTAGTTCAACTAGACTAGTCATCCAATTTTGCACCATTATTCGACATCGGTGCCCTAAACTCACTGCTTGCATCTGTCTGTCTCTCTCTTTCTTAAAACCCATCTTATCTCTCTCTCTCAAAATTCATCTTCATCTCTTCCACAGTCAACATCAGTACCCTGAACTCACTGCTTGCATCTCTGCATGTGACCTGGCTGCTTGCATCTCTGCGACCTCACTGACCTTTTTATCCATGGTTGTAGTGTGGTTCTTGCCATCACAAGGCTTTAGTGGCCTTGGTGGGACCATTATATCCATCCCATGGCTTCTAGCATAATATACATTACTTAACTGTACAAATCCTTTTACCTGTAGAACCAAATTAGATGAGAAAATTCTTCTATGTGCAATACAGTGTTTATTGATGAACATTTCAAATTTTCTCGAGTTTATATTGATGACTTAATCATTGCCTTATCTCTACTCCTTCCACTAATTACTACTGTAGGAAAATACTTGGCAAGATTTGTCATAAGATCACAACTAAGTCCAAATGGCTAGAAGTAGAACGTACCACCCAAGAATTATAAGCTAAATCTGAGGAGAGTGGTCTATTAGGGGTAGAGATGTCATGCAGGTTTGACGGTCTTATGCATAAATAGGTATATATTTTAAATTGTACATTTTTTTCTCAAAAACCAAACCGAAACCATTTGAAACCGCACTGAACCGAACCAAACGGTTTGGTTTCATTTCGGTTTTGGCTTCAAAACCGCACCGAACCTCACCACAAAAAAATTTCAGTTTCGGTTGTGTTTTCACTCAAAACCACACCGAACCGTACCGTGCTCACCCCTACATATTTAATTACTTGCCCTATCGAAGCTTGTTCATATTTAATTACAAACATGACAAGGATTTTGAAACTTTAGTCACTGAACAAGTACAATATGACAATTGCATTTCACCATTACTTGCCCTATCCAATTCGTTGGCTTTACCACCTTAACTTTTAAAATAACAGGCACCTAATATATTAGTTGCAGGGATTTGTTATTAGCATTCCAAAAATCTCATTTGACACTCCAAATTTTCTATAATTAAAAAGAAAAATACACTTGTGAGGAGTGTATAATGAGATTTTTGAAGTGCTAATAACAATCTCTTAGTTGTGCTGAACTTGATCACTGCCAAACCGGACAAAAGATTAAAATCAAGATCAATGCCCCAAACCAGAAAATTCAATCTCAATGCCAATCCCCTCTCCTCCATCCACACCATCAAGTTTGTCAAGTTTAAGCGAAGAGATATATCATCAGACCGTAGTACTGAGTGGCAGAGCATTGCATATTTAGTTACTTGCCCTATCCAAGTTTGTTCATATTTAATTACAAACATGACAAGAATTTCGTGACTTTAATCACTGAACAAGTACAATATGACAATTGCATTTCACCATCACTTGCCCCATCCAATTCGTTGGCTTTACCACCTTAACTTTTAAAATAGCAGGCACATAATATGTTAGTTGCGCTGAACCTGATCACTGCCAAGCCAAAACAAAAGATTAAAATCAAGATCAATGCCCTCAAACCAGAAAATTCAATCTCATTTCCAATCCCCTCTCCTCCAACCACACCATCAGGTTCTCCTTTTGAAGAAGCAATGTCACTCAGCTCAACTAAAAGGACACTCTGAAAGCGTTTCCAATGGAATCCCTATTTAGGGACTTCCACCACCATTTTTTAGTACTTATTGAAGGACCTCATAGTAGAATCTCTAAATTTGAAGTTTTTATGATTCTATGTTATAATTTGATTAGGTGCATATTTTTTGCTAATGTTAATATATATATATATATATATATTATGATTTTATGTTATAATTTGATTAGGTGCACATTTTTTGTTAATGTTAACATTTTTTTTTTTTTATGATTTTATGTTATAATTTGATTAGATGCACATTTTTTTGTGAATGTTAACATTTTTTTAATTAATTAAAAGCATTAAAAGCTTCCATCAAGATTGTGAGCCCCATTTTCAACTCAAGATTGTCCCTGTACAATATGCATCCGATAAGTCTCTATAGACTCACTTTCCAATCCATTGGAAATTCAATTTGCCCCTGTATTTGTTTTACACCCTTTTATACCGTGATTGTTCATATTTAAAGACTCCACTAGAGATGCTCTTAGTTTTTTGATAATTGGGTCGGCTGTTACCGTTTAGTGTTTGTGGTTTCATATTTTATCTACCGTCATTTAACTGAATGTCAAATGCAGACCCAGGAAAAAAAATGCAGCTCGTTAAAACATAAATGTATTTGATTATAAATGTATAATTATATTAGACTTTTTTTTTTTTTCACCCACTGGTAACACCATGGCTTCAAATGAAAAAAGTTAAGAACAAATCTAAATCTTAGACTCGGATCCAATACCATCTTCACCAACTACCAAACAACGCAGAAAGCCGAACAAAAATTTCTCAGACACTGTCAGCTTGCACTGCCAAGTCCTGTATTCCCAAATCATGGTACAAACCGTGAACATATCGAAGAACGGGGCGATCATCTATCCCCTTCTTTACCTGTTACCATCATCGACTAAAATCAGACCCTCTAAAGGTGGAATATCCTCATCGACAATTGACTGCATCAAAATGCACGAAGTACAGAAGTTGATTTACAATAATTGTTACCTGTACTGAGAGCGACCCAACAACGTGACCAGGAACCAGTTCCCAAAACCGTGCTTGTGAAACTTCAGAAACATCTTCACAGGCAGTAATCTGACGAAATATATTGTCAATCAAACATCAATAACTCCATTACTAACAAAACATTAGTATTGCGCCATATTTCAATAAATATATACCACCTGTCGCCAGCATTTGCTCAATGCTGAAGGTGGAACATTCGGTGGTGCCATTTGGAGTAGAATACCACCACTTGCTCTAAACAGTGGCATTACGAGCATAAAAACTGCAACTGACACTAATCCGAAACACAAAACCTCTGCATTCTGAACCCTACATAGTTGAAGATGGATCTCAAAAATGGGAAACAAAAAACAAGGCAAACAAAATAGAAGAAAAATAGACAGAAAATCAAGCATTAATTACCCACCCAATTGACAGAAACCAGGATGCCAATATCAACCCTGCACTGGGAAACAAATTTCCATATACCAGCTTCAGATAGAAGTTCACATGATAAATATATAGGGTCTCGCGCGACTTATGTTGGCAGACCGATTCTGGAACAGAATTCTAATAAGAATAAACTGATTTAACTGTCTAGATTCAGTGTCTGGCAATATAATCATCTTATGCTGCCAGACAGACTGGGAAGACAATATTTCTGTTGTTACATGTATTCACAAAAAGAGATAACGAGAGGAAGCATATTGTACCTGCGAATTGAATCTGCAAGAACATGCAGACAAACAGAGTGATTGTTCATATCTTCTGCATTTCTGTAAACTGCATGACATATGTGCACCACATAAAACAGAAGTAAAGGATGGAAACCAAAAAATATCATTCCCAATGCTCATTCACAGAAGTAAAGCCCTTAAAAGGGGCATGAGACATTGATACAGTGTGCATAAATTAATCATATCCCACACATTTACCAATAGCCTCTATATTTGTTTTGTGATGATCTGAAGTCACTTAATTAGGATGCACAAAGATAATAAAGGCTAAACGGAACACTGATGGATACACCAATAACAGTGGTCTCCAGAAAATACAACATATCATGAGGCTAATGTATGTGTAAGGAACGTGACCGCACCATTCCGATGTGTCATTGAAAACTTTACTTTCCGATTGTAAGCCAAAATCTTTCAACTAATCGTGTATTACTGTAAATATTTAGGTTACGGCAAAAACCAGAATGATTTCTCTGGCCTTTGATGCCAAGTTAACTAAGTTGCACACCAAGTTATATACTAACTCCACTATCCTGAACTTTCAAAAGAATGCAAAAGAGCAGTGGCAAAATTTCTAATTAGACTAACCCTGGGGAATGTTTCGGTAGTTAAGGGGAAGTCCCAAAAACAAATACCATGGTGAATTTCATAGACGGTCAAGTCAATCACAAATGGTCTCAATGCCAAAACATAAAATACAGCTGAAAACTTACCAAGATTTACACGAGCATAATTTCTGAAGAACCAAACACCAATAAGGTTCACCAGTAGATTTGTCACAGCCGAAACAATCAAGTAATGCCTACAACCAGATAATTGGCAGAAGACAAAATCCATCAGAATAAAAACTACAGCCACAAAAACAAGTAACCAAAAATTTTCTACCACAGTAGTTTGCCTAATGATGAATAGACCAGTGGAAATCCGGGTCCAATTTATTAGAAAAATACATAAGTATCTACTATGTACCAAATCATGAGATCACTTTCAAATAAAATCATCTGATACCCTTGCTAACTGCCCATTTTAAGTCAGAGATACTTATTAAACATGTGACCTACAAAAAATTTGGTAAAGATACAGCAGAGCTATAAACTACAAAGCTTACTGAAGACAATATTAGAATTACACTTTAATGTTACACCAAAATGAACTTTCTCAGAATTAGTCTTCAACAGTAATGTCTTAGCAAGTCAATGAACCACACTAGCCTAGGGGATTTCTCACATGCATGATGCCTAGCACATATAATAATAGACCACAAAGACAACCATCTGAAGACACATGAAATAATATAAATATATATAACATCTATTGGAACAACAATGAAAGAAGGCAAATGAAATAGTGATCCCGGAAGTGAAAAGTGCATATGGCAAAATACATAATATGAAGAAAATTTAAGTTCAAATGACACAATCATTGGAAAAGGACCCTGAATTGTCGAATGTCAGATCATTGTAGTTTGCATAACCAACTTACTTGTGTTCAGATTCATCCTGTATGAAAGCATGAAGTGCTTCGACAGCCAAGGAGAATGACATAAACAAAAGAAACAGCTGTCTACATGTGCAGCAGAATCAAAACAAAGTCCATATATTAGCCAAGCAGAAACATGGAAGGAAATAATTCAAATGTTACAATCAAATAAAAAGAAAAGGGATGGCAATCTCATCCAATGCAACAAGTTGAGCTACATAAGAGATGTAAAAGTGAAAACATTTATACATCATCAGAAGGGCAACATCTAAAAGTGTCTATACCCGAATAAAACAAAGGCATTTGGATTGCAACCAAGAAAATCTGTACTAAAAATTCACAAAAATTTGAGTTTTTAACAATATGGATTGTTCCCGGTGCCAAGAATACTGCAAGACACAAGTACTGTTTAACAAGACACCAAAAGTAATAGAATCAAAGTGTTTCAAAATACTAATGCTCTACGCAAACATCGTCGCCTAAAAATAAAGAAACTACATATGTTAAAATGCATAAAGAAAGCTTTCTAATTTACTACGAAAGGCTGTAAATTGCCATGATATGCCATGATATGGGAAATGTGAAATACTTACAGCATTGGTAAAAGCAGACAGAACTTGTAGCCTTTTATACCTGATTTACAGAATAAAAGGAACTCATTACACACATCATTCTCAAACCAAATTATGCCCAAAGACATTAATCTTCCAACTCATCTTACTAACAATCTTACCCATAAGTGTAAATTTCATCCGGTTTCTTTCGAGAAGCCGCCATAGCGAATAAAGAAAACGTTAATAAGCCACAACCAAAACTTAAATGAAAAGAATCCGACACCAAACCTGAAAACAAACCAAAACAACAATTCAACCAAATTTCGAACGATAACATCGAAAATTTCATATAAATTTAGGTAATCAGTGATTTTTTTCGAACCTATACGTCCAGTGAAGAGTCCAATAAATAACTCCACTGTCGAATACGCGACATTAAGCGAAATCAACAAGAACAACCTCTTCATATACCGGTTTCCCGACCTCAATATCCGAAACACCGATTCAAAAACCACCAAAACCGACAACTTCTCGGCAGAAACGCTCCGGCCCCCGAAAATCTTGTCGCTTTCCTCCGTCAAATACGCCCCCGGCGGAACGTCGATGCTGGACACGCTCCGGGAGAGAAACGGCGTCGCCTCGGAGTCGTTGAGATTGATGGAGACCGGCGTGTGCGGAGGTTCGCGGTGCTGCTGGAACGAGGCTTGGCGGGAAAATGCCAATCTTCGATCGGTGGCGCCGAGTCCGAAGTCGGCGCTCCATGGATTCTGAGAGGCTTTGAAGGAATTGGATTTGTCCATGAAGACTGATGGGAAATCTGATTTGAATAGTTAGGGTTTGGATTGAAAGGATCGAAGTCTGAGATTCATACTTGCTTAGAAACCCCTAATATGAGGGACAGGAGAAGACTGAGAGTCAAGTAAACGGAGCTCCAGGCTGAAGAACACGACTTGTTCAAAAATGTGGGGTCCCGTTTTTGTGGAATTTGCCTGCCGTCTGATTTCGGATCAACGGAGTACATTTGAGAATCAGACGATTTTTATTGTGATTCTTTTTAGTGCTGCTCTGCCCACCTGGTTTTCCCTCGTAAATTTTAATGAGAATTTAAATTTTTATCACAAATGATCTCTGAAGTTAACTCGCTTCATCAAAATAATTTTTGCAATTAAAAATCGATCAAGGTTGTAGTTCTTAAAAATGGATGTCACAAATCAATATGGTATTTCCATTCCAATTTTTATATATGCTGATATGGTAGATAACTAGATACCACAAATCTAATTTAGTACATCTGGTCGATAAAATCAAAGAATTTTTTTTGTTTTACGTCTAGTTTACTTCTTTTGAGTTCCCTAAAACTCCCTGAACTTCCCAAGGGTCGAGTTAAGCCTTATGGCTGCTATTGTAATCATCATTCAAGAATTATTCAAATAAACTTTTTGGTTTGCTCCCAAAATTTTCTGGATTCCAAAACGTTGTTCTTCAGGGCTTACATTGGTATCCCTTCTACGCTCGTACTGTGTCAATTTCTCAATTTAATGTATTGTTTGCCCACATCATAACATATGTATGAGCGAACCTTACACCGCAATCGCCAATGGAGAGGGCTAAAGGTCCAAAAGCCAAAATATAAACACCCCCCCCCCCTCCTCTTAGCCCTTTTTTGGAACTCAACTCTTATGTTGCAATAATTCATTTAAATTCAACGACTATATTTGAAAAAATCCAACAGTAATTTAACTAAATTGCCAATAAATTTAAAGTATAAATTAAAACTAATAAATTATTAAAAGGGGTTATATTTAACCCCTTCGATTAGAGATAGTACATGAGTATAACCTGACATTGTTCATTAACAAAATAATTTGTTGTAGGGCTATAATTCTGGACGGGGCTTTGCTAAGCCCTTTCGGTTGGAGATAGCCTAAGTACCCAAAAATTCTTCAAAGAGGAATATTGATTATCACCGGAAAATAAAGAAATCTTTGTTCCAACATAAACATCAGATGGAGAGAAAAAAAATTCATTAGTTTTTGAATCTCTGTTCAAGCTTTACACAGTCTGGTTCTCTACAGGAGAAGTGGGCATTTTGAGACAGCTCCAGAAATATGCACATCTACTGACTGTACGGCTGAATAATTTGACATTATGCAGAGTGCCAAGTAGTAGAGCCAACATCAAATTTCGATCGGTACAGCGGGTTCTGAGGTTGGAGAAGATATACCGGCTCCATTTTTCTACGAAGATACACTCCCTGCGTCACCGATGCGCTTACAAGTTTCAACTCCAATTTTCAGACACCAACTGGGTTCTGCAACTGGCAAGCAACAAGATTAGATAACAAAGCTTAAACAAACATATAGATTAAGACTTAAGGGCATTGTAGATGCTGGAAAATTTTAATACATGGCTCGGATCTATAATTTATGTATAAATGGAACGGACTGACCCGTTACTCCATGAATTAGTGTCACAAACATCACATTTGTAGGTGGGGAAGGAAATGCCAAACGATAAAGATATTATGAGACTCACCATCTTGTCATGACTGTAGATGATAATCTAAAGTATACGCGTGAATGTCAGAAGGACTTGTGCCGGGCCTGAAAACAAACACCAAGCGTGTAGTATCATTTAGAATATATTCGATACTGGAAACATTCAACAGAAATCAAATTTGAAGAACTTGACAACGGAATAATTCAAATCTAGAAGTGGTTGAATTATTTTGATCATTAAAACAGCAGAAATTGCACTCATTCCAGTATGGGAGTTCAACTATTCTTTTGTAATTGGAAGATCATATAAACTGAACCTACCTTTTATTAATGGTACCATAGTGGAAATTGAGCTTTCCGGCCTTTATGTCTTCAATATACTGCAGCCAAAAGAGATAAGAAACTGTGATGTAAGATAAATTTCTACAGGAAATCAAATAGATGTTAGCATCTGAAAGACGTCCATACCAATTTTAAGGTAACAACCATTGACGAGAATGACAGAGAATCAAAAGGTATCTCATCAAGTGCAAAAAGCTGGCATTCTGATGATTCTGGACCTGGTGAAAAGTGGGGTGTCTTGAGCCTTGCTAAGAAAATTACATAAGTCTGCTCCGAAAAACACAACGCAAGCACAAATACATATTTATCAACTGTAAATGAATTTGTTTAACTTGAAGAAAAAAGGTAAACTAAAGATTTCTCGCTTACCTGGCCAATTAGTGGGATGTCCAATTGAGAAAAAGGTGACACCACTTCCACTTCTGCACATGCTTCTTCCCAAGTTTCCCTGATGGCTCCTTCTGCAGCTGATTCCCCAATTTCCATGTAACCTGCAGGAAGAGTCCTAAATGACAACACCAAACAATTAAATATACATCAAAGATACAAGATAGTACATTCAACACAATGAAATCTACTACCCCAGTTGCTGAGACATTACGACTAGCCAGGTGACCCTTCCCAAATACAAACTTTATCCATTAACAAACATACCAAAGGCCATATGATGGTTGAATCTTCCTTTTGCAAAGTAGGACCTTGTTATCATGCTCAATCAGACAACCTACAACCTGTAAGCATCAGTTGAACAACACGTAAATTAATCACATTTGAAATAAAACAATTACTCCTAATATGCATAGTACATATCATAAGGAGGACCAAATGTAGACAATCAAAATCCTGTGTCCATAGGCTCTGGAACTTCAAAATCAAATCCTGAGCACATAATATTTGTAAAGCTTCCTCCTTTCCAAATTCGACCATAGCATTTATTCCAGATTTACAATTATAGAAACTGACTCCAGTTGATGAAAAGAGGAAAAAAGTGAGCAGGACAAACTGGTGAATACTGAATAGTAGAAGCAGAGTTACAATTAGAGGAAATTGGAGAACTGGTTCTTGAACAAATTGTATCTGAATTTAAAATCCATAAGGTTTGGTATCTGAATTTAAATAACCGTGGAGCATTGGTCCTCAACTCTCACATTGGAAGGAGGCAAGTTGCAGATATCACTTTTAACACCGTTTTGACCAAAATGCATCAACTGGTCAACAATATGATTTCATGGAGCGAAGCCAAGTTGGCTTTCAGAGTCTGGCCAATGGGGCTGCGGGACGAGGCTCAAGGTGGGGGTTAGGGTTTAGGATTGGGTGAGGCTGCGAGATGGGGGTTGGACCAACCTCCAATTTACTCTTACAAATAAATAAATGTTTGTCAGAGTGAACAGGTGTGTCAGTATGCGAAGGCACACATGCATAGAAAATCTATTAGACAGCACTATTGTGAAGAAAAGAACCAGGGTAGCCTTTCGAGTATCCAATCTGGTTTGAGTCTAAAACAACAGGTGAAGAAATAACATAGTTAAACTTATTTTTCATTACCATCAAAATCAGATTTTGGAATCAACAAAAACTCCTACAACCCAGTAACGTGAAAAATTATCCCAAACGTTGCAGAGTTACAAAAGGAAAAAAGAATATACAACTAATGCCAGTTTGGAAGCATCATGTGATCTAGATTTTAAGCGTAAGTGAGAGGAACACCTGGATGGAATTGGGACAAATATCAAAGTTGCCCATTTGTCATAAATACTACATCTACGGATATCATACATTTTAGACTAACCATAAAAACTTCATATTGTCATACAAAGGAAAGACAATAATCTACAAGATATTATGTATGAGATTGCTAAATTGCTATGTACTTACCCAATGTAATCTTAATAAACAGACTGATGATGTATTAACAACTAAAGGAATGAATTCAGTATATTTCGACTAATACTCAAAAGTTTCAAACTCATTGTTATAACCTACATTATATTGAAAAACTTTGAATCATTTTTTCATGGATTGGCACATGCACAGCACAAATCAATAATTTGAACTGGAAAACAAACTCTAACTTGAATAGCATACCATTTTTGGGTTCTCATAGGCAATCCTCTCACAAACTGTGCATATAGCTCTTATCTTCTCCTCACCATCGGGTATCTCATACTTTGTTGGACCACCACACGACTGGCAGAAATTAATCTTACGAGCATTGCCCTTCACAGTAATAGAAACTAAATTTGTAAAGAAAATATGAAATAACCAATGAAAAGAAAATGTAGACAAGTAAACACAAAACCCTCAATATGGGTTATAATCTGTAATGTATAACATCGTCTACTTATCGTAGAAAACACAGATGATGACTACACGAAACCCTCAATATGGGTGGTAATGTATAATGTATAACATCGAGTACTTATCGTAGAAAACATAGATGATGACTTGTTAAAGATACGCAAGCAGGCAAATGAAAAAGCTGCAATCTTTAATCAATCTGAAATGTACTACACACCCCACTTTGATTCCATGACTTATTTACTTGGTACAATACGTTGTCCTTATGAGTTCAAGCTATGCCTATGTCTACCAATTTTTCTTGCAAATACAACAAATGATAAAGGGATGCCTAAAGAAACTTCTAATTACTCAATATACTCAAATTAAGAGGTCAACCAAATCTGTCCTCAATTATAAACTAGATACAAACAAGTGCTTTAACTTCAAATTTTCAATATTTAACAAAAAAAAACCACAACGCCAGCATCAAAAGCAACCAAATTTCTCCAGAACCCACCAAATAAATTGAACATCCAATTCCCAAAAATCCATATCAAACCCATCATTACAAAAATGGAAAAAAAAAAGAAAAAGAAAACAGAGGCTTACAGCAGACTGAACCGGAACTGAAGACGAAGGGCCATCTGGGTTGGACCCAGAAGGAGCTGAGGACATGCTGAAAGCTCCAAAACGAGGGCGGCGAGTGGAAGAGGACCAAGTGGTGGTAGTTGTGGACAATAACGTTGATGACGAAGAAGAAAAGGAATAAGATAATGATGGGTTGGAGCAGGTGGAGATAGAAAGGAAGGAGAGGCTACCACCTGTAGCAGAATATGGCTTCCAGCGATGAGAAACGAAGCCTGATGAACAACCCAAGATCTGTATGTTCTTTAGCATTATATATATACACACACATCTATATGTTTCTCCTGAATTTTGTTACCCAGAAGATTATCAAAACCCGATAGACTCAATCAACCCCAAAAAAATTATACAGACGCTGGTTTCAGAAACCAGAGTTACAACAACAGTATCAATATCCTTTTTATTTTTCATTTTTTTCTTATATCAGGCTTTTTTGTTTTACGGACTATTTAGGCCATCTCTAACCATAGCACTCTAATCTTGCAAGATATTAATATTTTAATAAACAGTACAGAATCATATTTGTCCCCATCTTCAACCGAGGATCAAAGGGCCATAGGACTCGTTTTAGCCCTATCACAAAAAACCGTCTCCAACCGTAGCCCTCTGATCCTCCAAGATATTAATATTTTAAGGATCATATTTGCCTCTATCTCCAACCAAGAGTCAAAGGACCATAGGGCTCATTTTAGCCATGTCACAAAAAACCGTCTACAACCAAGAGCCAACGGGTCATAGGGCCAAACATAATTTATTAGTTAAATTTAATATTATTTAATGTTGTTTCATATTGTTTAATGTTGTTTCATGTTACTTAATTTAATTTAATGTTGTATAATGGCTTAGGAATTTATAGGAAAAAAATAGAATTTAAAAAAAAAATTAAAAATTTTGTAAAGAAAAGAAAAAGGCCTACCATTCATGTCGGCTATAACCGATAGAAATAAGTACAATGTTGTCGGATATAACCGACAGAAATAATGAAAATTCTAGCCAGCCCCAGGCTGACTAGCTGAGTTGGGCTAGCCGGTTGGCCCTTTGGCCCTTTTTTGTCCAGTGGGGCCCACAAACCCTTTAGCCTAGCCCTCAGTTAAAGACGGTTTTCGAGCTATTTTTGGCCCTCTAAACCCTTCGGTTGGAGATGATCTTACGGTTGGGAAGTCAACTTTAATTAACATCAGGCTTTTTTTTTTCTTTTAAAATGCTATTTGTTTTGTGAACTAATTACAATTGACAAGTTCACTTAGTACTACGGTATAGTGTTCTTACTCTTTTGTCAATAAGTCTTAAATTTGATTCTCTTCAAATATGAATTTAAACTACATTACTATTAACTCATTATGAGTCTTAGCCTTTAGCCCACTCCCCCAAATTCTCTTTTGCTCAAAAAACTACGATTGGCAAGTCAACCTTAAATTCTCTCTTTGAAATTTTTGAAATGTCATATGAAATTATAAAAAAAATTTCAATTTGTCATGTAAACTAAAATTTTAAGCGATTTGTTGTATTAACTTTTCGAAGTCATTAATTTAACATTTGATTTTATTACCGTTAAGTTTTAAATCCAAAATACTTGCACGTAGCTTGTATTCATGCTCTAGCAAGTTGGAATCCAAGCATGGCTTGCTGCTCTTCTCCCACCACCATTGCCTGAGGCTGAGGCTTAGCTTCCAATGTTGTGTTGTGGTGGTTGCCTCTTGTTTTGGCAGTCTAATAAGCAAACTTTATCTTTGCTTACCCAAGAACCCTGGTTCATGGCGTGTGCGTGGGAAGCGCTCACAACATAGTTCAATCAAGCACAAATTATTCTCTGATATCAAGTTGAAAATAAAACATTTGTTGTAAATTTCATTCTGTACTTGCGGTACAACGTAAACCGGCTAAAAAACTACTAACTTGACTTGACTAGTAATCGGCTTAAAACCACAAACTTTAATAAAAATGTGATGAAATGTTGCATCTTCTAGCTACCTCTGGTTACACTAAATTAGCAGGCTTGAAGCTTCATCCCACCGCAGCCAGTTTACAGTACAATGATTGATATGCTGCACTGCAAAGCTTGAACTTTTCCTCTGCAGCTGCCTGCATCAATGTAACCTAATCATCAGCCTCTGTACAACTAGATTTGTGTATACGAGTCTGCTAAAATTGCAAAATAGACCGCCTGAGCGACTGGTGCTCAATTTATTTCCAGGCGTTGGATCATCTTAACCACTTGCAACGGATATTCAATTCCACTTATAGTAAATGACCCAGGACTCGGAATACAGTAAACACTTACAATTGCTTCGTCAACGTGTAGCTTTGCTGGGAAATATTGGGTAAATAGTAGTATAGTACCCGTGAATGATTTACCACTTAACAGTCTGGTAAAAATACTATGATTTTCTCGTTCTAAATATGATAAGTGAAATTACTCTTACTTTACTACTCATGGCATTCCACGTCAAAGATCGGTTAGATCATATTACCTTGGAAGAACCCTGGTGACGATCTGGATGCCATTTCAGCGCACAGATTCGATACCTGAAATTTTTAAACGTAGGATTTGGGTGAGATGATAAAGAATATTAATATATGAGTGGACAAGAGTGATTAAGAAGTAAAAATGCAACCCAGCTAAAAGAACTCACGCATTCTTGACATCATCAAGTGTTAGAGGACCCGAAGCATGCAACCCGAGGGCCAACCTTTCATCTGACTCCATATTCTCAGGCTCAGATTCATATTGATACTCTTCCTTATTGTTATGTCTCCAATTCCAAGACCTCCCATAGTTAGAGTAATTACTAGAGCTCCTCCACTGTGAATTCTCTTCATTAATGAATGACCAATAATAAAATTTGTTTCCACCAAACATGGATCGGAAAATGGTCTCCACGTCTTCATCTTCTTCACAAAACCGGAAATCACCTGAAATGGCAATGGACTGAGATCGTATGAAAATGAACTACAAAAAATCAGGACATAACATCAATCATGCAAGGAATATGTAAGGTGCCCTGATGCACAATTTATGCTCAAAAGGTAAAACTATATACCGCAGACTTACACCCAATGATCTCTGTTGAACAAAGGGAATACTTGAGCCCTCAAGAAAGGCTCCAATGAAAATTCTACCAAGAATACAGGCAGAGTATTTCCTGAATGAAGCAACTAAAATACATGCCCACCCTGACCCGGGTTAACAGATGCACCGGTCATATATCTAATTCAACAAGATCTACTACATGTCCTTTTCTGCATAACTACTTTCTTACTTCTTCCGTATTTCCAGGCTCCTTGATTGCCTGCCTTCATTTTGGACCCCTTGGCGGAATATTGCTTTTTAAGCCATGAGGTGCCTCTGCTTGAAGATGGCTCCTCATCATCATACTCATTCTGCCAACTCTGCAACATTCAAAAGATATACAATTGAGATTAAAAAAAAAGATATGTAATTCCAAGGTAATTAAAAATTTTGAAACAGAACAAAATAGAATGACGATAAAAAGTTCAAAAGTTCACCCATGCATAAATTAAAAGTGCCAACAAAAGTACAAAGATGAGGAATCCATGAGAAAGAGAAATATATCAAACCATTATTAGGATAAAACCGCTAAAAAAAACAGGCTGTTGCTGGAAATCATAATCATCAAAAGTGGGAAACCAAGAGAAGGTGTTCTATATCAGTGAAATTCATTTCTGTACAAGTATTTTACAAAGGAAAAAGGCGAAAAAGGTTAAAAAAGACAGTGCTCTTTCCTGAAACTTTAAGAATCATCCCCACAACGGACTTTAACGTCCCATGGAATATAGGTAAAATATGTTAGGAATGCAAAATAAAAATTGGATATCGAGGGACATTTTTTTTTTTTACCGAAATTTGATAGGAGGACTGGAAAATGACTAGATGCAATACATTTGAAAGTCATTTATTTAGTGTCTTTGTTGTAATCAGTAGTGTTTTAGTAGTAGCTTTGTAGTGCTTGAGTAATTCATTGGTAGTGTTCTTGTAGTGCATTTATAACAACAATTGGTATAAAGTTCCTTGGTACTTCAAGTTTAAGGTCCCTCATCTAAACATAGCATTTGGAAATTTCCGGCAGAAGATTATTAACAGGTGAAAGTTAAATGTGATGACAAGCACCAATTTCATAATATAATATGAAACAAGTTACAACAAGAATGGAGAACCTGAAATAAGAAGTCTGCATAAGCATTGACATTGCGCGTTAAAGTTTGCTTTCCATGGAACCTTCTGGACCTTCTTCCATAGTTGTTAAATCTCTGCAAATAAAAAGATGCATTCACTGTCAGAATTAAGAAATAGAATATAAGGTCTTATGACTCAAAAGGAGAAAGAATGGGGATAAGGAAACAAAGAATGCAAATGAACAAAAAAATTTGACACGTCCTAAAAGAAATGTACAGCATCACATTAGATGGAAACAGAACTTTGAATAAATTCATTTGGTTAACATAAAATAAAAATTGAAATGCAGAAAAATAGACAAAATTAACAAGGCTACAACCTAAGGACGATTACATGGTCCTTCTTCGTGCCACAAACTGGCCACTTACTAGACAACGAGAAAAGAAAACATATGCTTGAAATTGTTTTAACACTTTGACCCAACCCTGTGCAGGCTAAGCATTATGGCAAAGACGCCTATTTATTTATTTTTCAGAGGAGTATGGCTCCTAAAATACTCTAATGGTATAACACATACATATGTAATACGTTTGGTTCCAAAAGTACCTGTTTTTTCCACATAATTGAGAAGAGTACGGGACACGGAAGTAATTTTAAAAACTATTACGCGAATTTACTGACTGGGCAGAGGATTGAGGCATGTGTATGCTCAGCCTGGGCTGCTATGTAGGCTAGAAAGGGGGGAGTGTTACAGTGTGCTGTTAACACTATCCATCTTTAAAGTAATGTATGTTCTCTCTTTATATTGCAGCAAAGATATAAGGGCAGCTTTCAATCTGTAACATTTTCCAATCATTTGTTAAAAGCTAATGTCTATGGACTCATTTCCAAATTCAATAATTTGCAAACAAGTTTGGAGATATATATTTAGTGGCAAAAACCAGAATCAGGGATGAAAATACAGCACATAATTGGTATGGTTTAGATACTCATAAAAGAATACTATGCAAGGAATATTCCCAAAATATGGACTGAATATGAGTAGAGAAGATGGATGACGATAGAACATAACAATTTGAATTGCCATTGACTTTTCAAGAAAAGGTAGAAATGCAACACACACATATGTCGAGATGATAAGGGTCAACTCCTTGAACCAACGTTCCTATCAGTTCCGGAGAAAATATATGACATCTCATTTCAATTTCCATACATGAGTTCTTATGCGTTTCTACAGCCCTTCAAGTGATGAATAGCATCTCGTTGAACCTTACTAAATTCTGAACAGCATTTCAAAGGTCCTTTTGCATTCAGGGTTAAAATTCTCATAATTTCCAAACAATTAAAAGTGAGTACCCTGCAGGATGCAATAAGAGACAGTTGTGCCCTAGTTTATCGTTCGAAAGCTTGAATTTTTACTGCAATGCACTGCCTAATTGATGAGGAAACTCAAATTTCAATCCATCAACTTCAGCTCAGAAGTCCCAACTACGCATTTTTTTCAGACAACGATAACAAAATTCTTTCTTTTATCAAATCCCCAGAACAAAATGAAACATAACCCACAAAATTCCATCGATTTCTCACTTCCACTAAGTTTTCACAGCCAAACCAAGCAAAAGGCAAACATTAAGCGTAACAAAGAAAAAAAAAACCAAAATTACCAATTTTTTTGGATTCTTAATTATCTTATATCAACACAAAGTGGGCATCCCCAATAACCCAAATCACCAAAAGTTTCAAACTTTAGCAGAAATTATCAAAATTAAACAAAATGGACATTGACCCAGAAACATATACACATAGCTGATGAATATATACATACATATATATATATATATATATAGAGAGAGAGAGAGAGAGAGAGAGAGAGAGAGAGAGAATTACAGGTTCTGAGTAGGATCGTCGCTTACGATCCAAGACAGGGGTGGAATGAAAGAGGGCGGCCCTCACATAAATGCAGCAGTTGGGATTGGAGATTGTGAGAGCCGCTTTCATGGCGGTGTTCATTTTGCTTGAAATATGATTGTCGCAGAAAGGCAGAGGCAGCTCAACAAAAAGGAAGAAGCAGAGGTGAAGCCCACGGCCCTGAACCTACGCTTACGCTAAGCCGATATAATTATTGTTCGCAAACGTTATTCGGTAGGATTATGGGTCGGCATTTCAATGTCTACCGATCTTATTGGGTTGGCAACGGGGCGGAGCAGGGAGGGGCTGCCCCTCCTCCATCCGATTTTTCTTCGGGGCGTTTCTAGGCCCACCGGACCTAAACCCATTAGGCTTCTACAGTTGCCAAGACCGTTACCAAACGAAAGAAGTACATCTTGTAAAGACATAACCTTTTAATAAGTTACAATTGCAAACCTTGATATATAAAATACCAAAAATATATTTAAAATACACCAAATTGTTAATTTTTCCAAAATACAACAAGTGTCGTCTTTGACAATTTAGGGCCATGTGGGAATGATATAAAGGGGCCTTCCAATAAATTTTTTTGGACAACGTAACCATGTTAAATTTTGACAAATAAAATCCCCACTTAATCAACGTCAACATCTCACTTCAACTAATCAATAATCTTACTAAATAATTTGTTGCTTCATCTGCCATGAAGTTATGGTTTAAGGTTCATTCGTGAAAAAAAAAGGTGCATGATTGCTAAAGAGATAAGAGAATCCGCTTGTGTTTGTGGGAAAAAGGTAATATACAATTTAATTTGTTATTGTTAGGAAACAATGATATGTTAATATAATAATTGTAGGCTCTAATTACCCTTTTTAAATGAATTGTGATATCTAAACTAAATTTTTTTTATTAATTTGTTGTTAGGAAATTCAACATGTGCGTTTGAAATATTTAGAATGATAAAAATTGGGTCCCTCTGAACTACTTGCATGCGCTTAACGCTGCTGCCTCTTTGAATAACACTTTGGGTAAGGCCTAACTTGTTAGGGATCATGTTGAGTGACACTATTAGCCGCATAAAACTTGCCACGTGATAAAGAACAAACTACAAATAAACTTCTTAAATAAACTTAACACAAACAGATTGACCGAAAAAAAAAGGAAGACAAATAGAAGCGGATGCCAAATCAAGACGAAAACAAATAAATAAAATTGACAACTTTCCATATATCATAACTAGAGAAACCAAACCAAAGGAGAAATGAAGGAGATTAAAAGAAGTGATACACAAACCAAACAAGAGACGAACTGAATGCACAACGAGTGATCGAATCCGCTATGATGTCATGTTACCAATTAAGGATGTAAAAAGAAGGAAAACTTATTGCAAACTGTGATTCTTAATTAGTTTACAAAGATAAGGTGTATGCATAAAGATCTTGAAGCTATAAATTGCCGAGATTGCTACATAACGGAAGGACTAAACTTGTCAAGACTTACTGTCTGGTGGTATTTCTCTTCACTTTGAAGTAAAAGGTCTTAAGTTTGAATCTCGTGAATGACAAATTCGATATCAAATTAGGTTGCTCATTGTGGCTTAGCCGAACTCCCCCTCCTCCTAATGTAAAATTATCGATGTACTAAAAAAAAAACTCTAAACAAACATAAAATAATAAAAAAATCTAATACATAAAATATCAAAATTATCCAAACTTAAATTATACCAAATTGAGAAATATAAGAGGAGGTATGATGACGCTCTGAACTTGAATTCATGAGGGTCAGAGACCTATTAGGTGTGTCCTTTTCGGGATCGTGAACGAAATTGTATTCTTTTTACGTGTGAATACGAGTAACTACCCTATAAATCAGGGAGTTTTATCGAATTATTGAGAGAATTTTCCTTAATTTTTGTGTTATTATGTCATCATTTATGAAATGACTTCTTCACTTTCCAAATGTCGGCCAACATGTCACTATCCTAATGTTCACTTAGACATTTGGATTGAAGTTTAAGGGGAAGTTGGATACTTTTAATTTATCTAATATGTGGACCCATGAATTGTTCAAAAATAAGAAGAAAAATAAGAATGAGGATCCTTTTCGGATCGTCTTTGTGAGGATTCTGGAGATTCTCCAATCACATATGTTCATCGTACATCTTTTACAATGATTTCTGATCACACAATATATAATGAACGAATGTAATTAGATGATTCTCAAGATCCTCACAAAGAGAACCCGAAGAGGATCCTCAATCAAAAAATAACGAAACAAAATAAGTAGGGAATGTATGTGTTGATCCTAAAAATTACAAAACCTACGTGGCGCGCAGGCCGAGTAACTAATAAGCTAACTACGTCCTTCGGTCGAATGCGGGGCGTGCCAACTCGTCGGCCGAGCCTGGCCGAGGAGTAAAATCTGTTGATGTAGCTTTGAGCGCGTTGCTGACTTCTTTAACTTGCGATTGCGACCGAGGAAGGAACACTCTCGGTCTCTGGGTTCTACAGCCTGAAGACAAGGCTGCTAATTCTGCGGAGTTCACAAATCGTCCGAGCCCGATTCGGTCACTGTGATTATATTCGTGAGAGTATAAGCACGTCGAATCGAGACCAAGGTGTATGGGCACAGGTACTCGAACGTGATATATGTCTTGATGGTAAACGTAGTTCGGCCGTCGGAATGCCGAACCCTGAAACTCACCTGTGAGTATCCAATCATAAAACCACTCGGCGACCAGTACGCCGAGCAATGTAATTCGTAACACCTAACTATGCCGGGAAAGCTTAGTAAGGTGACCTCTGCCAACAAAGGTTCGAAAACCTTCTTCGACCGAGACTTGGATAGATAATCGGTCGACCTCGACGCAGTGCTGTTTATCCAAACTGAAGATGCTTCTTGGTCGGCTGATTCTGCGGCAGCAGTGCTGTTTATCCAAACTGAAGGTGCTCGCCGGTTGCTTCCACAGTGCTGTTTATCCAAACTGAAGGTGTGTCGGCAGGAAAAAGAAAAGGAAAAATCTCAAGGTGATTGAGAGGTTTTGCGCAGGGCAATTGTATGCTGAGTTCAAGGTCCTCTGAATGTTGCATGATCTCGTGTATTTATAGTACCCCATTCCTTGAAATCTCCTCTGATTTGGATTGGGAGTCCTTGTCCCATTTCGATTCTGGTTCGAACAAACCTACTCCCACTGGGATTCTGAATCTTCCTCCCTTTGAGGCTTTATTTCTTGCTGGTCGAGAATCCTGGTCGCACCAGGATTTCCTCAATCCTTCCTATTTATCTGGACCTCTTGAGATAGGATTCGGCTGACCCTGCCAGCTGGCCCGGGTTTTATTATCCGGCCCACAGCATCTGTTATTACCTTGGGCCGAGCACATATGACTACTCGGCCTGCCCAAGATATTTTGGGCCCAAACAGTATGAAAAGAAAATTTTCTAAATAAAGAAAGCATACCTCCTCTTAATGAACTTGACCCATGCAATGCATTGGTGCATTACACAGTTTGATGAGTAGGTGTCTATGTGGCCATGCCCAAAAGAAGACTGTTAAAAAGAAAATAGTTTCTCTAGCGTACATGCGGGACCAAAGTAGCCATGATAGCCAGCTCCAAAAGATGTTCTTCACATGGATAAAGATGTGCAATTAGATCCCATTTCCAACTAAACAATGCCTTTGTCATACATCACTATACCAAAAAGTATACCTCTTAACTCATCATATGACAATGGGGTAATTCTCAGCTCTGGTGTTAATTACCAATTAATGATGCTATTTTTTCGACTGTTAGATCGTAAATTTCTTTCACAAAGACAAGATAAATAATCATTCTCAAATAAATTTGAATTCCATATCATTACATTGCTTCTTATTTTGTTACGAACTTATTGTCACTCAACCACTTCGTCGAATGCGTTGTTTCCTCCCCATTTCTTAAGCAAACATAGTCAATAACTAAATGAGGCAATATTAGTCATTTCTTGCTCTTTGATTACTCCACCGTTGTTCATTTGACAGTAAAATTTAGTAACTAATTGTTATTCGTTGTAACATTACAGCTACAATTAACTATTTACATGTTGGTCAAGTAATCAATTATTATGATGATAACTTTGCGTTGTATATAAAATTAATTCTCTAACATCCATTGTGCTAACACCCTTCGCAATCCATTAAAGATTCATTGGATTACTCATAAATTATTAAAAGGATTAATTGGATTATAAAATTTAAAAAGAAAACTAAAGAATGTTTAGGAAATTTTAAAAGAAAAAAAAACTTTTGTAGAATGATTTGGAACCCATCTGGATTCAAATTGTGAGATCCTAAAAATTCTCACATCTTAGTCATTTATTATGTATCATGCGGTCAGAAATCATTTTTTATATTTAAAATTAAATATAAATAGTACCTAACGAAAACTGATTACACGATGTATGATGAATATGAATCCTCACAAAATGAATCCGGAGAAGACCGTCTTCCTTTGTAGAAGACTGGCTCAAAGATGTGTAACCACGTTGTGAGCTTCGCCGGTAGTTACGCGTTTCACGTTTCCGTTAAGAGAGAGTCTGATTACATGTGTTTGATCCGCCGTTAGTTTCGCCGTTGACGAACTCCACGTTTCCGTTTAGCGAGGAGGAGCGATAAGATAGGCGAAACGAGCGAGCGTCCGTGGAAGCGGCCGCACGGGAACACACCACGCCGACATGATCTCCCATCAGTTGGAAACTGAATTGCTGAGTTGGCAATTTGCTGTTTTCGCAAAAACGCACCGTCCCCGTATGATTACTGCCACCCAACCCCACATACCTCCCACCCACTTGGATAAAGCGATTCAAGGGGCATCCTATTTGGCTGAATAAAACGTTCTCTTTTGCATGACCAATTTGCCCTACTCTCCTTTATAATTTGACAACCATACAAGTACAAGGGTATTCCTGGAAACTAAGTTTGGTAGTACCTATTTGCCGTCTTTTTATTTCTTTTTTCTCCAAAAAAAATCAGATTAGTCAGTTCAATCTTTTGGGAGTCCAAAAAGACTAACAAAGGCATTTTAATCTTCTTTAACATTATCGTGTGATTCACCCAATTCCCAGAAATTGAACTCAGAATATGTCATGTGGAATACGAGCTTGAAATTCGTCTCCAATCACTGATAACATATTTTTTTTGTAGGGAAGTGTTATTGGTACTCCAAAAATTTCATTCTACACTCCTCATAAGTGTATTTTTCTTTTCAAATATATAAAGTTTGGAGTGTAAAATGAGATTTTTAGAGTGCCAATAATAATTCCTTTTTTTGTATGATCAACTAACTTATGCCATACTTGCACTCTACAAATTGTTACTATACCTAACCAATAGTTGTTCATATTGAGATAATTAGCAACAAAACTAATGATGTATAGTTTGATCTTTTTGTAAGTGTACTTATTTACTTTATTAAAATATTGCAGATGTTTTATTGCCTTGGGCATAGTGGCATAACCTAATAGACTAGAGCAGATGTGATCTTTCTATGAACAGAAAAAAAAAAAAAAAAGTATGATATTAAACATAAATCCTCTTCAATCTATGTTGCAATTGGAGGAAGTGCTCGCCACTTAGGTGTCACACCTCAAAACAAATATTTACTAATGAAGCTCCTACAATAGTTTAATCCACATCGACATAGTTACGACCAACAAGACATATAACATACGACAACCCAATTCGGGGTAACATTTGAAATTTGAAGGACAAAATCATGTTAAACTTTTTTGAATAAAACTACAATTACCAAAGCTAAGTCCTAAAAAAAAATCTTATTAATATGCTCTCTCTGTTCGATTTGTTAGTGATTCAAATTTAAAAAGAAACAAATAAGTAACGATTTTAGTAATTCATTTGGGAAAGGGGGTTATGAAATTAACCATGATTCCCAATATACCCTCGGTAACAAAACCAAAGGACAGGTGGGCCAATAGCAGTAATGGCAGGGGCACATCCGTCCTCACAAATCACAAAGACCGAAAGCGATGCCAGCTGTTTCCACCATCAACGTGACTTGTCATGGGGTCCGTTGATCAGATATTCCCAACCGACGGTCAGGATCTGAAGATGGCGAATTTGGGGTTCATTTAAGGTGAATTTCATTCGGGAGAGCTTCCTTTTTTAAAACAAAGAGGGCGGGTACCTCAGCCAGTCTCTTAACAAAGAGAGAGAAAAGGAACACACAACCCAAACAGTTTCTTCCATTTCCATTTCCATTCAAAGGTACAACCTTTTTTCATTTTCCCTTTGTTTTTTGCATTGATTTCGTTTCGTTTGATGGATTTTTATCTGGGTTTTGCTTCATTGTCGGTTATTCGAGCGATATTCTAATCTAATTTAAACTACGAGAATGGGGATTCGAAGTTGAATATGGTTCTTGAAAAAATTGATGGGTTTTGCTTGATCATCTGGAATATTACCGGCATTTGTGATTTGGGAAGGCATGTTATGTGTTTGTAGTTTGGTCTCTGTGGTGGGTTTAGGTTCACAAACTTGGTTAGTCATTGGATTGATATTGCCTTTCAATTTTTCGTGTTTCTGTGATGGTCTGCACAACTTGATTGCTTTTATGGAATAAAGGAATGTGGCAACAATGGTGCTGTTTATGTCATCGTTTGATGCTGATTTCGATATGTTGATTTCCCATCATTTATAAATTGCCAGCATTTGTAGATGCAAATGAATCTGATCTGAGGGATGAACTATTGTTTTGCAATAATTTGATCCAATTGTTTGGTTTCTTTCTGCAGAAAGCAATAGAAAATGGCAGATTCCGAAGACATCCAGCCCCTTGTTTGTGACAATGGTACTGGAATGGTCAAGGTACATGTCCCGGAACACCATTCTTTTATGATCCTGTGATGGCTTACTCTTTTAAATTTATGGAGGGCTTTTTTAAGTACTGAATGTTTGAGCTGATCTTGGTGATGCAGGCAGGATTTGCCGGAGATGATGCTCCAAGGGCTGTATTTCCCAGCATTGTAGGTCGCCCTCGTCACACTGGTGTGATGGTTGGTATGGGCCAAAAGGATGCCTATGTAGGGGATGAGGCTCAATCAAAGAGAGGTATCTTGACCTTGAAATATCCAATTGAGCACGGTATTGTTAGCAATTGGGATGACATGGAGAAGATCTGGCATCACACATTCTACAATGAGCTCCGTGTGGCTCCAGAAGAGCATCCAGTCCTCCTGACAGAAGCACCCCTTAACCCCAAGGCCAATCGTGAAAAAATGACTCAAATTATGTTTGAGACATTCAACACCCCGGCTATGTACGTTGCAATTCAGGCTGTCCTTTCCCTCTATGCTAGTGGACGTACAACTGGTGAGCAATTCAATTGAGTAATTGATATGTTTTCTCTGTATGATGCATCATGTATTATCATCATTATCAGAAATGTTTTGGAACCAAAAATAGTTCCGTTGGATCTCATAGAAGAAGAAATACAGGTGAAGTAATCAAACATTTTATCTTTTTATGTTTGCTATATTAAAAGTGCGGACAACTATATGCACCTCATTATTAAAATGTCCTTATAATGAAAAAAAGAATCGAATGCATGCTCAGAACATGAGCTCTTCTACGTCATGTATTGCTCTCTGATGGGCAACCCGTTCAAGCACTCTATCAAATATATCATCTAATTTCCATTTCCCTTAATCTATTGCACGATTGCATTCACGGTTTTGCTTAGGGAACAAAATATCTCTGTGCCAAGGTTCATTATTTATGCTAAGGAGTAAGTTAGTAACAGATGATATTTGTGAAACTACTGCTCTAGAAATCTTGAAAGAAAAAACAATGTTGGTTTTTAGAGTCTCAAAGATAGTGGTAAAACTTGCATTCTAATGCAGTCATGTATGTTTTTCTGTTTAGGTATTGTTCTCGACTCAGGAGATGGTGTGAGCCACACAGTTCCAATTTATGAAGGGTATGCCCTCCCACATGCCATCCTTCGTTTGGACCTGGCGGGTCGTGATCTTACAGATGCTCTCATGAAAATTTTGACTGAACGTGGTTACTCTTTCACCACTACTGCTGAGCGGGAAATTGTGAGGGACATGAAGGAGAAATTGGCCTATATTGCTCTCGACTATGAACAAGAGCTAGAGACATCAAAGACCAGCTCATCCGTGGAGAAGAGTTATGAGCTACCTGATGGGCAAGTAATCACCATTGGAGCTGAAAGATTCCGCTGCCCTGAAGTCCTCTTCCAGCCATCCATGATTGGAATGGAAGCTGCTGGTATCCATGAAACGACATACAACTCTATTATGAAGTGTGATGTTGATATTAGGAAGGATCTGTATGGAAATATTGTCCTCAGTGGAGGCTCCACTATGTTCCCTGGAATTGCTGATAGGATGAGCAAGGAGATTACAGCCTTGGCTCCAAGTAGCATGAAGATTAAGGTTGTAGCACCGCCAGAGAGGAAATACAGTGTCTGGATCGGGGGCTCCATTTTGGCATCCCTCAGCACCTTCCAACAGGTAATGTGTCGTGTATGTGTGTGTGTGTCTTTTCAACCGAGAACAGCTAAAACACCTCCTTTTGTTCCTTTTCTTCTCTGTCAAAATACTAATGTGACAATTCACTTGGTAACTTAACATATTTATACTGAACGATATTTCAATTTCTGAGTGCAGATGTGGATTGCAAAGGCAGAGTACGATGAGTCTGGTCCCTCAATTGTTCACAGGAAATGCTTCTAATCGCGCAAAGCAAGCGGCGGACAAAGAATTTACACGTAACAGATTTTGTACTACAGAAAGGCTTCTTCTATTTAAGTGGTTGCAGAATTTCTTTTTCTATTCATTTTCGAATTTCATTCATGTCGATTTCTCTGTGTTTGTTATGTTGGGACATGAGCATGGAGGCGAGCAAATTATGATTAAGATTCAATTTTTTCATTACTACTGTTTTGTTGTAGAGAAATTATGTATTGTTACCGATTTGGTTTGGTTGAAATCAAGAATCCCCGTCACTACTCCTTTTGGTTTCTACTTTGTACCATGATTTGCCAATACAGGAGTTGACAGTGCAAGCTGACGGTGTCTGAGATTTTTTACTGTTAAGGCGCAAATAACATAGGACATAGGAGGTGTTTGGTTTATTAAAAGTTAAGGTGGTGAAGCTATGGTAATCGAATGGGGCAAGTGTGGTGAAATGCAATGGTCATAAACCACTTGTTCAGTGATTAACGTAACAAAATCGTCGTCATGTTTGTAAGTAATATGAATTCTTCGCCGACAAGAAATTCTTTTGATGAAGCCCACTCATTGTAATCAATTGCGCCACTAGATTTTTTAACTATTGAATTTTATTATAACAAGGCCAAAAGCTCAATTTTCTTGCGTTTTGTCAGCAATTTTGCTATCACTTTTCCTTTTATGCCCACTGAACGCTTTTTTTATTAGAATTAAATTTAGTGGTACAAGATTAACATCAGTAGAGATTTGCTTGAAGATTTATAGAATTGACAACTGCTTTTGCTTTTACTTTCAACTTCTTCTTCTTTCATGTATAGTGACTTTTTCGATAAATCTCTAAATTATGATGAATTATGTAAAAGAGATGAAACATTTTAAAAATATTGTAAGTAATAATTACGGTAGCGAGAATCGAATTTGGTGCATAAAAAGCTTCCAATTTCTTATCAGCCTTTGTTTTGCTGTCTTTATGCCATGGCCAAAGACAAGACTTTTTGACTTTTTGCCTGATTTTCAAGAGAAAGGTCACTGCCTTGGTGTCGCTGGCCGTGACAAGAGGGATAGGAAGAGGGGGCCAATGACACCAGATAAAGAAGCATTTCTCCCAATGGCGAGGCCTCGAATTCATGGTAGTGATTGCCCCCCTCTATGTGATGAGCTATAGGAAGAGGGGACCAGTGACGCAGGACAGAGAAATATGTAATTTTTTCCCATAGTGAGGTTCGAGTCACCAACTTGGAGCCGCCAAAAGGTGGGTGACACTTTTATGGTGGGCATAGTTCAATACCCAATGATGGTAGCCAACAAAGTATACGATATAGATGTCTTGACTTGCAACCCAAGTAATCATTCTTTATGATAAAGCAAACAAGAACAAAAGAGAACACAACAAATTGAAAGACTTCAAAATAATGGCTTTGCATTGTAAAAGAAGATAGGATAAGAATTCTGCATTTCAGAATTACACTACTGGTTTTCTACCTACCTGAGGACCAGTAAGGTTTCACGTACTTCACTAGCTGGACATTCTTAAAACACTAACAGTAACTGAAAAGGCGTAACAAAACAAATTTATTGAAACGAAACACATTGCACAGCTTTTGGGTGTATACAGACTCCAACTTATGAACCCCGAAAAAAATCTGAAGCTTACCCATAACCTTTGCCTAGGGTGCATAGTTTTACGGAGAGAAATGAGTTTATATAAGAAACGTCAAAACACCTTTGCCTAGGGTGCTGTTAAGGCGCAAATAACATAGGACATAGGAGGTGTTTGGTTTATTAAAAGTTAAGGTGGTAAAGCTATGGTAATCGAACGGGGCAAGTGTGGTGAAATGCAATGGTCATAACCACTTGGTCAGTGACTAACGTAACAAAATTATCGTCATGTTTGTAAGTAATATGAATTCTTCGCCAACATGAAATTCTTTTGATGAAGCACACTCATTGTAATCAACTACGCCACTAGATTTTTTGACAATTGAATTTTATTATAACAAGGCTGAAAGCTCAATTTTCTCATGTTTTGTCGTCAATTTTGCTACCACTTTTCCCAATGCTCACTGCCATTGGCGTTCCCTCAAGCCATGCCTCTCTCCGGAGTTCAGAAGAAGCAGAGAGAAAGAGAGAGAGAGAGCAGTGAAAAAAATAATGAACCATGGAAGTGCAGGTAATTCTTTAACTTTGAACATTTTTTTATTAGAATTAAATTTAGTGGTACGAGATTAACATCAGTAGAGATTTGCTTGAAGATTTGTAAAATTGACAACTGCTTTTACTTTTACTTTTAACTTCTACTTCTTTCATGTATGATGATTTTTTCGATAAATCTCTAGATTATGACGAATTATGTAAAAGAGAGGAAATATTTTAAATACATTGTAAAAGACAATTACGGAAGCGAGAATCAAATTCAGTGCATAAAAGGCTTCCAATTTCTTATTAGCTTTTGTTAATCTTTGTTGCTGTCTTTATGTCATGGCCAATGGTGAGGCCTCGAATTCATGGTAGTGATTACCCCCCTCTACGTGATGAGCAATAGGAAGAGGGGGCCAGTGACGCAGGACAGAGAAATTTGTAATTTTCTTCCCATAGTGAGGTTCAAGTCACCTACTTGGAGCCGCCAAAAGGTAGGCGACACTTTTATGGTGGGAATAGTTGAATATCAAATGATGGTAGCCAACAAAGTAAACGATATAGATGTCTTGACTTGCAACGCAAGTAATCATTCTTTCTGATAAAGCAAACAAGAACAAAAGAGATCACAACAAATTGAAAGACTTCAAAATAATGGCTTTGCATTGTAAAAGAAGATAACATAAGAATTCTGCAGTTTGGAATTACACCACTGGTTTTCCACCAACTCGAGGACCAATAAGGTTTCAAGTCACTTCACTAGCTCCACATTCTCAAAACACTAACAGTAATTTATAAGGCGTAACAAGAACGGATTTATTAAAACGAAATACATTGCAAAGCTTTTGGGTGTATACAGACTCCAACTTATGAACCCTGAAAAAAATCTGAAGCTTATCCATAACCTTTGCCTAGGGTGCATAGTTTTACGGAAAGAAATGAGTTTATATAAGAAAAGTCAAATGGAGCAAAGAAAAAACACTAGAAGAAAACAAGCCAATGTTAGAAAATTGTTTAAGGAGAATAAAACTTACTGAAACCGGTTGCTTAAGACCAGGCTCAGTCAATGAAGTTACTGGGTGCCATACCGACTTCACATATATGTCAATCCTTGAACATGTTAAACCTTGACGGTCCAACAGTGTCAACGAACCCTCTTACTGACAGCTCAGGCGCGGGTTGGTTCTTCCCGAGTAAATCGTGATCTATAAAAATGACAACAATCGTAATGTCATCGTGAAAGAACCGCCTAACTCCCTTTTCAACCTTCTTAAGGTCATCGTGTCCCATCTCCCTTTTCCTAGCTGCCTCACTCAAAGCTGTTTTAAGAAGTCTTTTCGCAATTCCCTGACAATTTGTGAAAAAAAAAAAAAAAAAAAAAAAAAAAAGAGAGAGAAGAAAGAACTATTGGTATCCAGATAGTAACGGGGAAAAAGGACCCAAGAGGCATTCAAAGAAAAAACATACTGCTCGAGGATTATTGTGTACAATCTCCACAGCTTCCTGATTTGTCATGTGCTCCCATAGTCCATCGGATGCGAATATTACAAATTTATCATTGGGCTGTAGCACTCTAGCACATACAGATGGTTCTGCTGTTAGCACAGGTCGCCCAAGAGGTTCAGGAAGGTGGAACCTCGGAAACGTAGGATCAAGCGAAAACTCTGGTCTCTTTAAGTATGCATCACCGATAGATCTAGATACCTGATAGCAAGCAAGGAAACACACAAAAGCAGAAATTTAAGTAATTACTAATAACTTGTCAAATATCTTCAGTTAAAGAGACAGAAAGTGAGTAAACCTGTATGATGCCTTTGATACGCCAAACTCCCTGCTTCATAACTACGATATGTGAATCATCTGGATGCAAAGACCTGAGTTCTTGTCTAACCTCCTCCATACTTGCATTGTGCTCCCTATTTAGCTGTTCGGCACCTATCTTATTCGATCTACCTACAGAACCAATGACTGCTCGGGAGTCTCCTAGATTAGCAACATACAATGTCCCCCTCCAGATAACTCCAACCAGACAACAAGACCCAATTGCTGCCATTAATGGCTTTATTCCACATGTCCTACGCACAAGAGTAAGGAACCCATCCTCAGTTGAAGAAAAGGCACTTCTAAGGATATCTTCAGATATGGTTCCCTTTTCTCGAGCATGTCCTGTCACAAAACCACTTAAATCAGTTGGAATTCTAAGAATCCACAAGTACTTGCTGTATGCAACAATTGCAATTGGAGGCTGAAGCTTAGAATACAAAAAATAAGCAGTATTCCAACAGAAGCGCGGCAATCGCACATAACTAAAAGGCTCTCGCTACTGGGATACCAAAAATAGTCTTCGACTCTGGAGTGGAAGAGGCAATGCATCAAAGAAACAAAAAATTTCTTTGCATACACCGGTAGAGAAAGATATATTAAACCGCATTAAAGAAACAAATTTTCAAATTTCAGATTGAACATTCAACTCTACTCCAACTACGCAGAACAAAATAGATGAACAACATAGCTCAACCTTTGATGAGTCCATTAATGGAACGGATTCTTTCTTCCGCCTTTTCTTTAAGATAAATAAATTAAACTTCTGCAAATAACATCGCGATGTATATTTCAGCACCATCAAGGCAAACCCAACTGACAAGGTGAGTCTAGGATACAGATTAGGCCAAAAGAAAAAAAAGAAGAAAAAATTTACTCAAAAGAGAAAAAACCAAGATGCTGCTTGAAACCAATTGACCATCAAATATACACACACTTCACATTCAAAATTAAAAGAAGCATAAAAAGAAAACAAGACCACTCCTTTATAAAAACACACAAATCCACAAATCACAAACAATCCATCAAAACGCACATCTCCAACAATCCCAAGAAAAAAGCACTCCCTACGCACGCAAAGTTGACTAGAGTAGTATGCATACAAGTTCAAATCTCCGTATTTAGATTAAATTAGAATATCGCTCGAATCAAAACAAGAAAGACAACAATCCCAATAAAGAACAAAAATCCAAAAACCAAGATATGGCTCACTCACTCATGAGATGAAGAAAGAGATGGTCATTAATGAAGCGAGAAGCATCAGGTCCACCATGTCCGTCATATACACCGACGAAGGTGGCGTCACGGCCGGTCTCCACTTGGCTGTGATCCTCAATAACTTCATTGGCCTGCACGACAGCGAAGGAGAATTCTCCATAGCTGTGCCTGTCGAGGCTTCTGCACCACAGCAAAGGGTCCTCCAACGACGAGTCCTCGACATCATCCTTGTTCATACGGGCATATCTCCTCAATGGCTTCCAACACGTACACGCTATCCTTGCCAGCCACGAAAACATCCCTCATTTCCCAACAACAACCCCAACAACTGATACTTTTCTCTGTAATCCGACAACCCTTTCGTGGATTTCTGGTGTTCTTTGAGAAAATTAAAGATTTGGGGTCGCGTTGATAAAGGTTCAAAATTTGGGAAGATTTTGGAGGTTTGGATTAGAAATCCAAAAGGGGTTGTTGACAAAAGGCTCAAAGGGTCTGGGTTTTTCCACTCTTCCTCTGTCCTGTGTGTGTAGAGAGAGAGAGGTCTTGCGGGGTGGAAATGGAAGGGGAAAGTTGACGAAAGCGTGTGAGAGGCACTCTATTTTTTCTTTCTTTCTATTTTTTTTTTTTTAGGAATTTGCGCAAATACCACCTGAATTTTCAGGGTGTATACATTATCCACCTAAAGAAAATTTTTTGACAATTACCCACCTAGACTTTAGCATTGATGTTAATCTACCACCTCCGTTTGATTCCGTCAAGCATGCGGATAAATTCAAGGGCATGTTTGTCTATTCAAAACAAAGAAATAAAAAACTAATAGAAATTTAGAAAATAAAAAGTTGCGGACGAAACAGAGAGAGATATGATGTAGGGGAAGGAGGTGATATGGGCTCCCATGGAGGTTTAAGGGCACATGGAGTCAGCAATTGCACTGTGTGGGAGGGGGAGCTGATTAAGAGGAGTTGCGATGGAGGGTCAAATAGGGTTGAAAAGTCCGAGCTTCGAGAATCGGATCGTGCATTTAGGGTCACAAATTCTTATAAAACGAAAATTTGAGGAAGACCAGACTAGAGAGATTATGAAGTGAGAGCCAATCGCAAAGGTGAAGAATTTTAAAATTTGAAAAGTGATACATTGAGTTGACGGAATGTTAACAAAAATAGATGGAACTGGTAAGTTAGCACCAAACTTAAAGTCTAAGTGGGTAATTGACAAACTGTTCCTCTCGGTTGCAAATTTACACACCTTTGAAAATTCAGGTGGTATCTACGCAAATTTCCGATTTTTTTGGGTTTTTTCGATTGGTGTTTGTAAACTGACGTAAATGCCATTGGTGTAGTGATTAAACTACAGGTATGCCACTACACTGGGATGATAACCGGCCCGCGGATTTGGCAAAACTTTGTTTTCAAATTGTTTTCTTTCCTTTTTTTTTGTTTTTTTGGCTAGAATTTAAAATATATTTTTTTCGTGGGGTCTCACCACTCACATGATTCATCTCCCCAACAACACATTGTCCTTTTCTATTTGTTCAAAAAATAAAAAATGTCTTTTTCTAAATTTCTCTCTAATTTCTTTTTGAAATTAAAAGAAAATATTAATTAAAAAATGACTGAAGGCTTTTAGTGATGACGACCTCATTTAGTAATATGAATTTAAAATGTAATAGGGGCATGGAGCGATGTGAAGTGTGCAATTAGAACCGCTCTTCACGCGCACTGTGAAAATAAAAGTATTCTAAGGAGCTAAGGCGGGTTATGCTAGTAAATTGTAGCAGTGTAAATCTTTATACTTAAATTCTAATTAGAGTAGTTTAAAAAAAATTCAATTTTGCTTTGTCAATACAAATTTTTACATGGGGTTAGCCTAGTGGTAAGGGCGGATATTTTGATAAGTAAGAGTATACTAGATACAGAATTTAAAACCCTCCAATATGACAAGAAGAAATTCCGTGATAAGTATTTGTAGCATTAATTTAGCTTTGCAGAATAAAATAGTGGGAAAAGAAAATTCATATGTTCTATAACTTAAGAGATAAGTTATGGTCAATCTCATGTTTAAAGTGACAATATTGACCAAGTACTTGACAGATTTTAATAATTATAAAAATTTATCTCAAACTAGAAGATGAAATTGTTAGAATATCTAAAGTTTTTACAACCCTGCTTTCTATTCATGATCAACTTTTGTATAGTTCGTTTAGAAGTACTTTTAAAATAGTTAAATGCACTTTTGATGAAAATATTTTTGAAACCAATATTTAGTAAAACTGTAAGTTCTTTTGAAATCCAAAATATTTTTTTTTAAAAACACTTTCAGTTATTTTAAAAGAACTTTTAAACAATTGTTAAAGAGAGTACAATCGATTAGCCACAATAAATTTCAAAAGTGTGATTTTTTTTCTTTTCCTTACAATATTCTAAATTGGGTGGAGCAGATTGCATGTTGACCTTACACTTTAATAAAGAGATTGTATGAAGCTTCCATTTAGCATTGTAAAGTCTTTAGATTCATACAAATTGAAATATATTATATCCCTCATCATGTGCAATGTGGATTGTGCGATGCAAGTGCAAACCTTTTTTTTTTTTTTTTTTCTTTACAACTTTATAAAATTTATGCATCTAATAACAATAAGCCATACCACTTATCTTCTCCAATTATATCCAACTATTTCAAACTAGTCACAATTATTTTTTTTTTAACTTAAATATATATGATTATATATATCTATCTATTCTATTAAGAGAAGAGGGTTTGTCAACTTTTTGCCCTATTTTTTTTTCAATTTTGCCCTCACTTTTGAATACACAATCTTGACATGAGGAGGGTAAAATAGTAATTTTGTATCTTTTGAACTTTTTGCCATTTTTTCCTATTTTACCCTCACTTTTGATACACAATATTTACATAAGGAGGGCAAAATAGTAATTTTGTATCAAAATATTTACATAAGATAAAAATATGCACTTATTAAGAGAAATTATCTCACCATCATTTTTTCATACAGGTAAGTGAAATCATGATGTTTTTTGGATAGTTTGAATGAACTGAAGCGGTTGCGCTTGAGGAGAACGTGGGAGGAGGTGGACGGTTGTTCACACACAAAGTGTGTGCTCTCTGTTAATAATCTTTAAAGAAAGGGATCTCCATATTTTTTTAAAATGGGGATTAGTGGTGAGGTTCACACTACATTGAACTTCAACGATCCAAACCATTTATTTTTCAAGTTGCACATCATAAATCATCTTTGCAAAATATTAGCCAAATCGGAAATATTTGAGACATCTAATTGAATTTAAAGAAATTGACTAACATTATGGTCTAAAAAACATTGAAATTTTATCTTAACAATCAAATAGGCAAATGGTTTCGGATTGAATTGAATTTTTGTAAGGATAATCTATGAATCGAGACTTATAAAATAAACGGTTCGGATAGTTAAAGTCGATGTGGTTTAGTCCCCACAACTAATCCCTATTTTTTGAGAAAAATGAAATCTCTCTCTAGTTAAGGAGCCCACTCTACATGGAATTTCAACGATCCAAATTGTCTATTTTGTATTCATAGATCATCCTTGCAAAAATTCAATTCAATTTGAAAACATTTGTCTATTTAATTACCAAGATAAAATTTCATTGTTTCTTATATAACAAAGTATCCGTTAATTTCTTTGAACTCAATTAGATGTTTTAAATATTTCCGATTTAGCTAATATTTTGTAAGAATGATCTATGAAGTGCAACTTGAAAAATAAACTGTTCAGATCTTTAAAGTTCGATATGTTATGAACTCCACAATTAATCCCTATTAAAAAATAAAAAAAAAATCCCTTCCGACTTCCTCTATATATTTATTTGAGTAGACTTTTGTGGACAAATATATTCGGTCATATCAGACGATGATATCAGATCCAACCCTAGAGAACACGTGTGAGTGATGTGGGTCGGTGTAACCATGAAATGTAAAGTTTATCAAAAACCTTTTTGTCCTTTTCTTATGAACGGAGGAAATGCAGCAGAGGTAGGAGGGACGGCATCGAAATGTTGCTTTCCAAGAAACTAAAAAAAATTAAAGGGTCTGAAAACACATGTCGCATGTGAGCAACCCTGGCTTTTGCCTTTCTGTCACAGCATTCACTGTTCAGGTTGCCTGCTGCCTCTCCATCTCTCTCTCTGTCTAACATAATCTAGAAAGATGATGAATCCCCATTACAACACAAGGAGGCACTCATGGGATGGATGATGGTACAGTTGCAAATTAAAAGATGATGCAGTTGCCACGGATGGGAGGCAGATTATCCGCCCTCCTATTTATGTGTCATTCCCATTATCTCCTATTTTGTACGGTTACGGTTAAGTCATGTTAACATTTTATATTAATTTTTTTATAGAGATAATAAGACAAAAAACAATATGAATATAAAATGTTGACGTGGTTTAACCGTAACCGCATAAATAAGAGATGATGGAAAGAACATCCAAACAGGAGGGCAGACAATCCGCCTTGCCACGGATGGGATTAGATTTGACTCCATCAATCCCATCAGACGGTTGTGCTGTCTCCTTGTGGCCAATGTCACATGTCCAAGTGCTGCTCTTTTATTTGGGCAACGAATTGGGTTGGAAACTCCATTTTTGCCATATAGAGGAGGTGGAGAATTTTACTAGCAGGGGTGGACACAGTTCGGATTGAGTATTGGCTTTATCGGAAATGATTTGGATCAACTAGTTGTTTGGGTTGAAACTAGATTGACCTGATTGTGTCAAGAAACTAAAACCACATACCAAACGAGTAAAATTTGTGAAGCATATTTATACTAATAGACAATGATTTTAAACGACACATTCTGAAAATGAACGCGAAAAAGGAAATATGTTTTCTTACATAGATTCTTATATGTGTGGCTATGAATAACATATCGATTTTTTTTATTTATATGGATCCATTTGATTCACGTTCGATTCGTGCGAGCTGGATGATGAAAAATTATCATTTCCGGTTCTTTATTTGTGAAGCATATTTATACTAATAGATAATGATTTTAAACGACACATTCTAAAAATGGATGCGAAAAAGGAAATCTTTTTTCTTACATAGAATCATTCATATATGTGTGGCTATGAATAACATATCGATTTTTTTTTATATGGATCCATTTGATTCGCACGAGCTGGATGATGAAAAATTAGCATGTCCTGTTCTTTCAAGGGATGGATCTAGAATAATTCACCTATCCTAATAACAAAAAACAACCGGAAATGTTAAAAAAAAAAAAAAAAACAAACAAAAACAAAAAAGAAGTAGGATTTTAAATGACACGTTCAGAAAATGGACGATTAGATTAATAGCTCCGATTGATAATCTAACAACAAAAGCACTTACAATTCCTTATACATAAATAATAAATTAGAAAAAGAATGAAGAATACAAGTTTGATGCAAAAATTTGGGGTTTCAACATAGAAATTTCTGAAATTTGATGTAAGAGAGTGTTTGTGTGTTGAGCTAGACAATGTCATTGATCAAACGCTTGTGCCTATTGTAATGCTTTTCCATGAAAACCTTTGAAGCTCCTTCAATGGTCCTTCTCCATGTCTGCACAACAACATCATCACAACACACAGAAAAACCAGTAACATCAATATAAGTTGACTTTTCATTTCCACTTGTAATAAACAATGTATTAAAAATATTCACAAATCTTCATCAACTGTGGAAGTAGTGGAGAAAGGATAATCAAAGGAAGACCTCAAAATCTCGTATGTAAGTGTGACAGGGCCAGATATTTTCAATTGGGCGGGCTACCTAATCCATTACTAATATAGAGAATTTCTAATGAGTTTAATGCTACTAAGTTTAGTTTGGGTGGGCTACAAGGTTTGATTTGAGTTACAACCCATGGCAGCTTTGTATGTCACTATTCTTTTCAATACTCTTAATTACTTGAGCTACAAGTTTCGAAAACGTTTTCTAATAGTTAATTTTTGATTTATTTTATGAAATGTTGGGACTCTTTGAGCACTATGTTCAACAGATTAAACAAATAATTATAAACTCATCTCTTAAAATGCATTTACACCTGCATCTGAGATCCCGAGTTCGGGATCTTTTTTTCCTCTGTAGATTGTATCTCGACACATATTTTATAAAAATAAACATTTGATGTAATGTAATAAATAAAAAATAAAAAATAAAAAATCTAACCTTGCGAATTGAACCGAAGAGGGACTTGTTCCTGATATCCGTCGCCCTGAGGTGTGAACCCCTGCCGCCATGAATCCCAATTTTCCTAAACAAGGCCTTGTTTTTAGTCCCAGCAGGAAGCAGAGACCTCCTCTCCACCAATCCAGTACTCCTCCCGTTCGACGGACTATCGCACTGATGATCCCCTTCCCCGTTCACCCGGCTTCTTTTCCGGCGCTTCGACAACCTCACCGCCAGCTGTTTCCTCGCCGGGGCATCGGCCTCGTCCCCGGAATCAGCAAATTTCCTCAGCAGCTCGTCTGAAGACTTCTTGGTCACATGCTGAACACTAGCACGAGTAGTAGGAGTTGCAGTAGTGAGGGATTCCATTGTAAATTTGTAAAATTAGAGAGAGAGAGAGAGAGAGCATGCAAAATTGCAATGTGGATTATAATGTATGTTTTTGGGTTGGAGTAATTTGGTGATTAATAATGTACGTACACTGTATGTGTGAGAAAATGGAAATGGACCGTTGGAGTTAGTGAATTATTATTATTTGAATAATTGGGGGAGTGAGGGAAATATAGCCGTTATAAGAGACAAAGAGGAGCCTGGAGATGCAGTGTATGTATGTTATTATCTGATGAGATATATATTTCCATGACAAAAATCCCACCTTCAATCCTCACATGCATTTGCAGTGTTGTCGCAGATGCGGATGATGCGGCGACGAGAAAGTTGGATCGATCATCCAAGCAAGAGTGGTACAAAAATTGGATTAAAATCTGCGACAACACTGCAAATGCATGTGAGGATTGAAGGTACAAAAATTAGGGTTTTGGACCAAAAGTTGGATCGATCATCCAAAAGTTGGATCTGATTCCGGGTTTTGGACCAAGCAACGGTAATAATCTGGGTTTGGTGAGAAATTAGGCCACAACATGTCGTTTTGATCGATCTATTTGAGTCTAAACAGATTTTAATCCAATTTTTGTACCACTCTTGCCCGAACTTGTTCAATCCCATGGATCACAAAATTATAATTTTTCAGACAAAATGCCCCTTCTCTTTTTAAGGAATAGTAGTTGACTCTGCAGATAAAGTACTGTTTTTCTTTAGATGAAGGTGTGTCATTATTTTATTGTACAAATCTTATAGTACAAACCGATTTTCTTTATCCTTATCTAAAGATCGTCTCTAGAAAAATATATTTAATTTGAAAATTGTTTAGCCATCCATATGTTGGAACAAATTGACTTTCTTTTAGGTTAACAAATAACATCCTCGTGATCAACCATCGCCTGGTTTGATTCATATAACTAAGGGAGGTTTGTGAAGATTTTGAAAATCTTTTATACTAGGTAATTTAGTATCTATATGCATGAAGATAATCAATTCGGTCGTTGTGGTATGACTCTATAATGGATTTTTGACCACATTCTCCACAGGACCGTCTTATCTCTTCCTTCTCCAAGCTCGGATTATGGAAGAAGAAGGAACTAGGAGCAAAATATTAACTGTTTCTAAACCAAATGAAATTTTCTAGAGATTGATAAAGAGAATGAACTGTTTAAATTATGACGTTTGTACAGTGAAATCATTTGCACAATGAAGATAGATAAGTAACTAAAGAAATCTAATGCCTGAATAATGTTTAACACCACATCGTCAAAAATTGTATCAGTTGATAAAATTTACATCCCACGTTTGGAACTTGAAAGCCTACTTGAAAATAAATACCATAAAGATTACACCAAAAGCCATTTGTAGAACATATATAAGATATTCAACAAGCAAATGTTACAATAAGAAACAAATACACACTCTGGCTCCGCATATTCCATCCATTCGGATTTCTTTTCAATGGATCTCCACAAACGCTGTTAGAGGATGTCTTCGGATGTCTGAAATTTCGAATTTTAACCGAGAAAATTTCAGTAAGCATCTTAATGTTGGTTTTGGGACATGCATTTCCATATGTTCAAGAAATTCCGCACATGACAACATCTCGACAACACATCAATAGTATAGACTTCTTTCAAGCAAGTTGGATGAGTTAAAAATCCATCGAAACGAGTTTTGAGTCATCAGTGCTTCTATGACATTACTTCCAGATATTTCAACTAAAATCAATTAGCATGTTGTGCCATAAAGCATCATAATTTCACGTTCTTTCAGAGTTTGTGTAACTTGATCTTACAGGAAAAGCCTTCTTTCTAATCTAAACTGAAAGTTTAATAAAATATACTTCTACATCTCCTTTGATTATCACTTGTAAAGAAAACATTGACCGGAGGCAAATTACGAAGAAGTCAGAACTGTAATTGATGAACTCCATACCTCGTTATGTGCTGAATTGAGTCCCAAAACTGATTGTATGGCATTCAAGATTCCCCAAGTTTAACTGTATAATTGGGAAACACCGACATAAGCATGAATGTGAGAAATTATCCAACAGATGTACACAAAAACTTGTCTAACATCATGATGACATCAAAATTTATTCCTCGAGAAGTTCTCAGCATGCTCAAATATCAAACAGCTTACCACAACAGCAATTCCCGTCTCACAGAATTTAGGAATGCTAATGAGTCTCACCATCTGCCCTTCAGATCCTGCAATTGGAAGTTTGTAGACCATTCAAGTGATGAACATAAAAAATAAAAAATAAAAATAAAAAATCCATTTTTGGCATGAAAAATATTTTTATTAAATGATTACTGAAGTTACAAGAAAATACCCTTTACTAAGCGACTATCATATTTATCCTGATTACCAACAAAGTAAACGTGAGGACAACTCTCGATCAGGAATGGATCCCTGTCTGTGAAAGGATAACACCCTGAAACATAACAATAACAGGAGAAACTCAAACAAAAACTCATGGGAAGATCAAAATTACAAAAGATTGTCCTAATTATTTTCATTGTTTATTCTCAAATTGGAGACAAATTTCAGCCAAGCTGAAATTTCCAAACCAGACAACGACTTTAACATAGCAAATTGATTTGGATGACCAACAAAACTACACAAGTAAAAGATATAATTCATACCAAGAGTATTAGGTGCTGTTGGTGCCAGATGCCTCCACCTCAATGTCCTTTCAATAAAATCAAGTTTATCCTTAGCTTCTGAATACTTATCAAGATCATCTATATTTTGCCCCGATGTTCCAAGAAACCTGAAAACCACAATACCAGTACGTCAAAATAATTACCCCACAAGTAATGCCAAAACAGAAATTTTGATCAACAATGCCAAAGTCAAATTAGATCTACAATTTTATTTTACCTGACATCGTCAAGATCAAAGCAATGAGGATTGGTACATGATCTAAACGTGTTATAAGCCGATGACCCAGGGAAAAGGCATCTGTTCAAAGGCTGAAAGGAAAAGCATATCAGCAAAAAACAAACCTGCTGGGCACAGAATAGTTGATGTATATATACTTTCACGGACAAAGATCAAACCTGCTGTGGCAAGGCAAAATTAGCAGGGTCATCGAGACCAGGCATGATATCCAAAGGCAAACCTGCAGCAATCTAGAATATGTAGATTAAAGCAGTGTGGTTCATGATAGGAGCACAGATGAGGTATATTGATTAATTAAATGACTAAACAAACCTGAGTCAACAATATATCCAACTCCTTAATTGGCTCAGACAACCTTGATTGGTCCTTTAACGCTAAATTCTAGCAACAATGAACAAAACGACTATTAAAAAGAAAACTACTAAGTTTTGCTTGTAGCAAATAGACCTATCAGGCATCTCAATTAAAATCTTGAGAAACTAAACTACAAAAGGTTTAGGCTTTCCATTTTATTATTTCAATGAAGATTAAAAAACTTCAAAACTATATTCGTTCACATTGCCCTCTCCACCTACAGTTTATAAGAAATCATTAAAGTTAAACAATTATATTCATCCTTATTATCAGAAAGATCTAAATGGTTTACCTGTCCATTAAGAAGTCCACGAGGAACCTCAATAGAATTTCCAGCAATTACAACATGAACTATTTGTGCTGCAATACCTTGTTCCTATTCAATGTTATACAAAGTTAGCATGTTAAGACACTTTTATATATAATGCACAGCACACAATAATGAAGGATAAGACGGCACAAACCTTCTCATCTCCTAAATGTCCTGTGATATGATCAACAAGAAGCTGAAACTGCAGAGGGTTTAAAGAGCTGCTTCCAACACGAAGTCCAGATACAAAAACAACATATTTGCCTTCTCCTGTGTCAAACAAATTAAAATTAGTATAAAATGGTTGAGGTAAAGGTAATAGTGGAAGAACAAGAATACTAGAGGAAATGAGAAACTAAATACAAGACAAACATTGTATAAAAAATAGAAATATAAACAGTAACTTCCTTTTTCCTTTTTACTTGTAATGAAAATGGCATTGTAACTTCCTAGAACTGAGAAAACTTGAAGAAAGTTCAAAGGGGACTAAAAGCCAAGACTCTCCACTTAACAAGCAAAGGTTTTAAGTTGCACTTTCTGTGAATTTAGCTCCTCCTTAAACATATTTTTTTATAGCGAATATTGTCGAACATACTTTTGCATAAATTCGAAGTTTTTTCAAATGTACATTTCTCACCTATATTATAATTCTAGCATTACTCTCTTTCAATCTCTGCAACAGGTTGTCGTATTCAACTTGCATGAATTGGTTTAGATTCCAAAAGTTATTAGACCCTTCTATAATAATATTAAACTATAAGGTGAAAGTCTAAAGAAACAAATGGCCAAGCACAAACATTTCTGCAAAGAAGAAAATTTGCAAAGTAAAAAGAGTACTTGATTTCAATGGCAATTCTATCTGGGGTGGTAAGCCAGCTTCAAGGACATCTAGGACTAAGAAGTCACCGGCATCAGTCTCCTTTCCATGTAAACCAACAACAGTCCCTATCAACATGTTAATGTAGAATGAGCCGTGATACAGGAGCCAAGTCGGAAATTAAGAAATTAGAGTATTTCAAGTTTCTTATGCAGTTTACACATTTACTGTTCATTGCCTTTGAGTCCCTGTATGTTATAAAAATAATGCATTAAGTGTCATATATTAGTCTTTAGAATTTCTAACTATGTGGACCTTTCCATATTCATTTACCAATTAGCCTATAAAAAGGGCTAATTTTCAAAAAAGGAATGGATACACCATTGGTGGAAGTGACTCCAATACAGCTTTGGTTTGATGCTGAAGGCCAGAGTGACTCCGGATATCTTCTATGTTCCTAGCTATTCCTATTGTCCTACATTACCATGCTTCAAATATATTGATTCATAGTAGAATGTTAAGCAATTTGGACTCTTCCCGACCATAATCAAAATAGTTCAAGTAACTATTTTTCTTTGTTGTAGTATCTTTTACACAGACCTGTTACATACACAGTAGGTGAAAGCACATTCCCAGAAAGCTTAACTCTTCCACTTTCATCTTCCAAAATCAGATGGTCATCCGGGTGCACAAAATTATGAGGCTTGACAAGTGGTGTCACAGTTCTCTGTAAAATTTACAGTATTATAAACAAGTAAAGTAGAAAATCTCAGAACTTAGTAATTAACATTGCACAAGTACACTACCGTCTTAGAGTACTCATCAAGGACACAAGGCTTGAGTTTCATGTGCTTGTAGAGGGTTCCAACAACGATGCATTCCTTGTCCCTTTCCAATTCCAAAACTGTGCAAACTACAACACCATACAGAACACCCAATATTTCAGATTGCGATTTTAACAGAAAGACAAAACACTGATACTTCACACTTAACATAAATGAAAAAAAAATCCCAACAAGTAGCCAAAAGAAAATCCTGCCTTCATTCTAACCAAATGACACGTACGAATAGTTGACCCCCATTCTTCCTATCAAAATTATAACTTTCTGCAAACCCCTATTTCAGTAAGAAGAGATTTTGATATGCAGATATCATAAAAAAAAAAAAAAAAAAAAAAAAACATGACAATCAATGCAAAAGATTGAAACTTTAAATTAATTTATACAAAGCCGATTATCTTCCACAGGTAGCCAATTCAAAGACAAATTTACGGGCAATGTGCTATCAACTCCGTCGAGAACACCATTTAACAAGAAAACCGAAATCTAAAATTTAGAAAATGCTGAAGTAAATAAAAAAAAATTGAGAACCTGGCAAATGGGGTTTCCAGTTAGGGACAAGGGAATAGAGGAGCGTCCTCATCATATGTAGACGGGCGAAGTATATTTGGCTGTACTGTTGACCCCTGTACATTTCCTTCTGAATCTCAAACCTCTCGTCCTACAATTAAGTTAATTAACACATAATCTCAAAGAAAATAAAAGCCCAATAAACAAACTTTGAAATCAAGAAGTAATTTCATGATAGTTGCTCAGAAAATGTCAGTTGTGGCTCGTAATTTGGGAACGGTTGCTGAGAAACCCTAGAAAAAGAACTGAACTTTCGGAATGAGCAAGAAAAAATTTATACTTTCTCGGCAAACAAACAAGTTGATGTAAGAAGTAAAATTTCTTGACAGAGAGAGAGAGAGTATAGACCAGCAAGGTGTAGGCGCAATGCTTCCTGTGGAGGTTCTTCTCCGAATCGATTTCCATGGCTTCCATGGCGGGAAAATAAGAAAGAGCAGCGGAGAATTTCACCGGCCAAAGCTAAGTAGGGCAAACTAAACACTGATTATTCTCGATAAATGTGCTAATATCATATCAAAAAGTGAAGATGGGGATGTAGCTCACATGGTAGAGCGCTCGCTTTGCATGCGAGAGGTACGGGGTTCGATACCCCGCATCTCCATATTCCACTTTTTTGTCAACCTCATTTATCCAATGACGAAAGTACCCCTCCCTCGGACGCACGCGAGCTTCCCAAGCACCCTTCAACCACGCCTCTCACTGTAGCATCAGACTATTCAACGCCACTACACTTCTCCTCTCTCAGCTCTCTCCCTAGGGTTTCCCTCTCTCCAATGGCGTCCGTGCAGAGCCACCTCTCTGCCGTTTCTTCGATTGCCTCGCGCTGTTTGTCTCCTTCTTCACCGCCGTCGTCGTCCTTCTCTTCGACCGCTGCCACTTCGCTGGTCCCCGTTGGCAGGTCGCCGCAGTGTCGCCGGAAATGCTCCGGAGTGGGGATGATTCGGCTCCGGCGGTCCGTGTGCCGGGCGATGGTTCAGCAGGCCGTGCCCGGCGCTTCTTCTGCGTATGCTAAGGAAATGGAGAGGCTTGCCGCCAAAGAATCGCTGCTTCTCGCTGTGAGCCTGTGCAATTTTACATAGAATTCTGTTAATTAGAAGAGAAATAGTTAGCTGTTTGCACTAATTGGTTGTTTAGGAAGTTTCAATGAGAGTCATGGCAATTGTAAGGCACTGTTTGGTTGCTATTTTCAAATTACAAGTGTGCTGATGCATGCAGGTTCAAAATGATCGGGATTACTGAGTTTCATATATGTGTCCCACTATTTTATAGGAATGAAACTCATGAGACCCATATAGTAACAATTAAACTCTCGTTTTCGATCAAATTTTCTAGTTCATTGTGTGATGTTGATTTTAATTTTTAAGAACCTTTTGTATTAATAGTAAAAGGTCTTGTTGTAGAATTTCTCTGTCAAAAAGTTAATGTGAAAACCTTTTGTTTCAGTTTAAGGATGCTGGGGGTTTTGAGGCGTTAGTCACAGGGAAGACAACAGACATGGAGCGGATTGATGTGAATGAGAGGATAACTGCTTTGGAACGAGTCAATCCAACACAACGTCCTACAACGTAAGCGCATATCTAAACAACGCATTACAACACCTTTTCTTTTTGGTTTGGATGAGATGTTCAATGGTTTGTTCAGCTACCCAGGTCGCCTTTTTTGGAAGGTCGATGGAATTTCGAGTGGTTTGGATCTGGAAGCCCACGTCTATTTGCTGCCAGATTTTTGTTTGAGTAAGTGCTGCACACGTTTATCTATTTCATTGTTTGGTTGGTCTAGAAATTTTTCTGGGTTTTTATATGTAATTAATTTGAAGTTTGGATTAAAAGGTAGCTTACTGTATTGATGCATTTAAGCAATGTTTCTATTGCCGCAGGAGGTTTCCTTCAACTTTGGCTAGTTTGACAAAAATGGAGGTGGTCCTCAAGGATGAGAATGCAAAGATTACAGCAAAATTGAAAGTGTTGAACTCGGTATATATTTTTACTTTAAAAGTCCTCAGTCCATTGTATATGCCCAATTATATGATGAAGCACTCAGGGTAAATACCGCACTTGTCACATATCCATGTGAAATCACAGCTCTAGCACAATTTTAAGGACATTGAACTGACATGAATCATATTTATGCTATAACAACAGCGTTTGATTGGGCCAAGTTGGTTTATGCTATAACAACAGTGTTTGGTTAGGGCAAGTTGGTTGTGTTTGCACCAGAACCTTGGCTTGCATGTGTAATTTGTTGAGGTACCACATCACAAGAGCAGCCAGTAGATCTCTGTAAACCAAATTTTGCAACTTGTTTTCATCCTTTTTCCTGGAATCTTAGGAATAGTAGCAAATAGCCTCTAATTAAATTCATGTAATATGGTTGTTAGATACAAATGAAAGTGAGAAAGGGAGAGAGAAAGAAGTAAAGGTTTTAGTCTGCTAGTATTTTCTAAGATAAGAAATAGTGAAGCCATACTTTTGATTTAGATATGATGTTACCTATCATTTCTTCTATTTGTCTGTTATAATTTTTTAATCTGAGCATTCACTATGAAACTCGCGCTGGTGCTGTGCAGATAGAAGGCACGTTTACTTTGTCAACCAAGTTAACTGTGGAGGGTCCAGTTCGAATGAAAGAGGAATATGTTGAGGGGGTTCTTGCGACACCAAAAGTAATTGAAGAGGCAATACCAGACCAGCTAAAAGGTGCACTTGGTCAGGCCGTAAACATAGTGCAACAACTTCCTCTGCCTATTAGGGATGCCTTTTCCAGCGGGCTGAAAGTTCCTTTAAGTGAGTGTGATGCTTTTCTAAGCCAGTTATTTCTTTATCTTAATTGCATAGTTGAGTCTCAAGCTCCAGTAAACTCCTTTAAACGTGTTGTCAGAATAATATCTGCCATGTTTTGGGCTTGTAATACACAATGAAACAGTACTTGTATATTAAATTATGGATAACCAACTATTGGGATAGAAGATGCTTGCGAATTTCTTTGCAGTCTATGAAATTTGAATCACTTCAATCAAGCCATAGTCAGAAGAATATGTGCTCTTTTGTGGTCAGGTAGTATTTAGTATTTACTAAGACAGTATATGAACGTTGGAAACTGACTATTTGGGATAAAGATGCTAAGATGCTGGGGAGTTCTTTTATCCTATGAATCCTAACCCTCCCTGCATGTTAATCAGCTGTTACGTCTCCTTTCTGTAAATCCAAGGGTGCCAATAGTCTTCTGTGAGGTACTGTTGGCAGTTGATCAAACGTCATATGCCTACCTTAAAGTTTCTGAAAATGTTGTTGCTGTTCTTTAAGTCTTTTAATTTATTTCATTTTTTTATAAATATACAAAAAGTTTTTTTTTTTTTTTCTTTCTTTCTTTCTTTTGAACAAACAATATTATCTACACTAGGGGTGGGGGAGTGGGCTAAGCCTCACATTGGGCTAGCAATAATGTGATTCAAACTCGCCTTTGGCGAGAATCTAACCTAAGACCTCTCACTTACAAGTGAGGAGGAATACCACTTAATCATAGTTAATCTTTCCTTTTACAGTAGAAGTTTTCCCTTTATTTCCCTGTTAATTGAATTTAGGTGGAATTAAGAGAGCTATAAAACATTTGCTTTCCTTGAAAGATGAGCTGCTTCTTCTTCCTTCTCAAAATGATAAATACCTAAGTCTGAAGGGGCAGTCATTGATGGTGACTATGGGTAGTGGTACGATGTCTTGAAGGAGATTTTTCTATCTGTAAATGTAAGTCTCTCATGTTACTCTCTGTCAGTTAGAATTTTTTTGTTGGTTGTCCTAAATACTAAGGTGCTCTAAAGCATGGCCATAACCAGAGAATAAATCTTTTGACTGAGATTCAAACATTGTGGCATCAACTGCTGAATATGCTTGATCTGTTTGCAGCCTAGAATCCAGAATATTAAGGGGATGTTTGGTATCCTTCTTGGATCCAATTTTTAGTTTTAAAATGATGAATGTAGCGAAATTGCTTAGTACTTCTTAGTTTCAAAAACAAAAAAAATGGATCCAATAACCCTCATTCAATTTTGTAGTAGCATATGTCGCACCTTGCTAAAGCTCAATCCGATAACCCTCGCCCAGTTTTGCCTTATCTCATTTTTTGCCTATATGCTAACCTAGCTCCATATTAAGTGTTTATGTGCTCACGTGTTATTTGTATTAGTATGTGCTGCTCCCTGCTAATGCTCTATCCAAGATGATAAATTAAAGCATTACTTTCTACCCTCATCCCATACTGATTTCTCTCTATGTTCACCCAGTTCTTATTATGAATCCATGCTGATCATTTACTTTGTGCATGCAGCTGGAGCTTTTGAGAGACTCTTCATGATCTCCTATCTTGATTCGGAGATACTTGTAAGCATTATACTGCGTATTAATCTTGTGGTTCTGTTTCAATTTGTTTCACATGCGTTTTACTTCGTAAAAATATGACCCCTATCTCACTATGATTAAGAGAATTGCAGGGCTACAAAAAAATAATTAATCTGCTTAGTTTGACATATCAAAACTTGGTGAAACTTAAAACAGGTGGTTCATTTATGTTTTAAATAGTTTTAAAATATAGCTAAATTAATGGTAAAACATCTCGCATGAGGAAGTTAATTTGTAGAGGAAGATGAAGTTATTTCCCTTTTCTTGGTAGCAACTGCAATAAATTTTCCTTTCCTTGCCATGGGAAAGAATTGAGAGTCCTCAAGTTTTTCCAAAAATATTTAATCTGATGCATTTTCATGTGTGTGGTAGAAAGTTTTCTAAATTTTAAAATACTTTCGTAAAGAGGGTGAAACTTATAAATGCATCATGTATGCTGTTTTTATTTTTTTATTTTTTTATTTTTTTGTATTCAGAATCCACTGTTTTCACTAGATACTAGATAACGACCTTGACTAATTTCATTAGTCTGTGCTGTTTTTTTATATGAACTATCTCTGGATATTGCTATAAATAAATCTTACTTAGCATGTATGATTTTCTGACTGTTAAAGTCTACATCAACAGACGAACGATTGAACACTATTTTCACAAACCCCGCGCACAAGTTTTGTAGAGTCAAACTTAGACATTTGAATTTTGAGTGGTTTACCTCATCCAACAGCTTTGCTCATACGGTTGATGGTGAGAGGAGTGATGCATACGTTAGGGGCTATATGTGATACGCTGTTTGTAATCACCGTATAAGATCGTTTTAATGTTCGATATATTGAAGTTGCTGTGTAGCACGTTATACGTTATCACGTTTTGAGTTGTGCAACTGGGTTTGGTACAGATAATACGAGATGCTGCTGGAGTTCCTGAAGTTCTTACAAGGTTGGAGTCTCCGCTGGAAGAAAGCGTCATAGAGTATGAAAGCTAAAAGGTGCTTTTATGTAAGATAACTCAACTTTTCTACTTTTTCCACATATTTTAGTTAAAAAAAAGTTCTATATTTACCACTTCCTCTCTTACTATTTCCGTTTTATGTCCCGAAATTCTTCCAAATAATCGGCGATGAAAATATTAAAATTAGTTGAAATGTTTCCGTCTTTGTAAAATACTAAAAGTCAAGTCAATGAACCAAACTTTGAGTTGGGTTCGGGTTTGTTGTCCTCTGGAAGTCTTGAGCATTTTTAATGTCTTTTATTTTTAGTTGTGTGTGATAAATTAGTAATTAGAGATTAACTGGATAAGAAGAGGGATTATATTTGCTAAATTAAAGGTTGGTGTCAAGTGTGAGAATGTTTGACTAAATTGCACCACGTTGTTTGACTAAGATGTGCTCTCTGCTGTCATGCTAATTGCACATCAAGGCTCGCAGCCTCTCAGCCTTGACCTTACATCACCTGGAAGGGCATTCCAATATTTAATTCGGAAAATGATTTTCACGCTCCCGTTTTACTCCTCGTGCACTCCTCTACTTGTTTCTGCACGTTAATCCACCGTTAATTTATTCAATTTGTGACTAGAAACCCGCGGACGGTGCAGAGGATAAAAGAGAGTGAAACTCGCTTCCTTTTTCCTTGGCCTGGTGGTCAGAATTTTTTTTCTAATCCTTACTGAATTGACTTAAAACTTAAGGAACCTTGGAGGTGTATAATATGTGGTGTAGCTTCAACTTCAAATCAATTTCTATAGGATGGTATGATATTTTCTTCCTATACCGTATACTCGGAAATATGCATTCAAATATGATTCTGCTTGATTAGTGGTAGGCTTTTTAGTTGAAATGGCATCTGAGATTGGTATAACTTCTGACTCTGGTCTTTGAGATTTAAAATTGATAGAAGTGGTTGTTTAGATTTTTCGTCGTCAATTATTTTGATCATTTTGTGAAAATTTTCTATTAAATTGAAGATATTTTTGTCAAATCAATCCTTCCACTTGAATTGCTGATTTCTTTAATTGAATAGAGTTTTTTCATAGAATAACCATAATGATCGATGATGGAGAATCTCAGTGATCACTTTCATCAATTTAAATCTCGAGGACCAGAATTAGGAGTTCTAACAATTTTAAGGACCATTTCGGCTAAAAAGTCTTTGTGGTATGAGGATGTAGGCTTGTAACACCTTCCACTAGATATCGATTTTAAACCGTTCTTCATTAGGGTTTGAAGCCTCCCCAAGTTACCACTGCCTCGGTTTTCCATGATTCTACTTCTGAATCCGGTCTAATACATTACCGGAAGAATATAAGATAAAAATTAGAGGTAACAAAATCGCATAAACAAATTTATATGGGATTAGTGAGAATTGAGCATCTTATTCAGTTGTAACAGTAAATACTCTAAACTACTTGAGTGAAGTTAACGGGGCTTGCTACTCAACCATCAAGAGAATTCATCCTTACACTCGCGGAGGTCTTGTGTTTGATTCTACCTCTCCCACAACCACAACAATTAGCAAAGTGAGAAATCGAACACAAGAACTTGTCGTAAATGCTCTCTATCTACTTACAAATTTTGGAAATATGTTTAATGGTTGACTCTTGGTGTACGGTCGTTGTGTGATGACACTATTAAAGCATTGTCGGAGGCACAAATGGTGCCTTGAGTAATCCCAGTCCCACCGCCATCTTAATTATTTGCAAATAATAAATTCAACAAAAACTTGACTTTCCGCCTCTGTTTCTTAAGTCAACCATTAATATAAACTGTGAAATTGGGTTTTTTTTTATTTTTATTTTTTAGTTCTTATAATTTAAGTTTATCTAACCAGATGTGTTCACTCACACAATTATAGACGATCAAACTGGTTCGTATACAGAGGATATTTTTTTGAATAAAGTATATTATCAACACTAAGCGGGTGGAAGAGTAGGTTAATGGAGGATTTTTCTAGTTAGAAACAACATTGAAGGATGACTTAAAATACAAATGGTTGCGGTCAAATAAATGCATTTTGAAGTAGCCATAAGAATAAATTGTGCAACTTTTTATGTAGACGAAAAAGATAGCAGTAGCAATTTTATTAAATATCAATGAGGACATTTGAGATAACATTAAGAAGGTCTCAATACAAAGAAACTTTGACAAAACATAAAGGCCAATTTGGCCAAACAATTTGCCACTTCTTTTAATAAGGACATTGTTGACATAGAGTAGGTCGACAAATCCATAACGCATACATATATACACATAGGTTGTCCGTATAATTACATATGAGACATCATATACAATAACGTTAGAAAATAGACACAAAACAGATTAATCTGCAGTAACTATTTATATACATAAAGACATTCTTTTTTTAACAACATTTGAAGAATGACTTGAAATATAGATAGTTCTAATCAAATAGCCACATTTTGGGGAAGCCCTAAGAAGGAAGCATGCACCTTTTCCTACGATAAGGACAAATGTACATTGTCCGTACACTTGCAGATGGGATATTTATATAAAATAGTACTAGAAAATAGATAAACATAATCATCTAAATTACGGCGAAAAAAGAAAAATGAATTCAATCCGAACGTACTGAACTTGTCCCCAAAAAACTAAACTCGTAATCCCGAATCGTTAGGTAATCAAAACCGAAACTTGCTGAAAATTTTAGTATGGTATTCGGAATCCATGAAGGGTTTGTTGGATAAAACTAAACCAAACCAAACCGACAATGCTTTTATTAAAAGGAAAACTAATGAAAATGGTTTGAAAACTTTGAGTTTTAACGATAAGGACAAAATAAAAGGTAAAGTGAATAGTATCAGGATTGACTTTTTAGTGTAAAAATGTGGTTTTTCTTTAAAGTGAACAGTACCTGAAACTTTTCGTTAAAGTTTCTTTATTATATGAATTGATATTAATTGTTGGCTTTCCTTGAGATTGAATCTTAAACCTCTGTTTAGAATCAACTCTCTCCTTGTTGGGTCCTTCTCTTTCTGTCGACTCATTTTGCAACTTCTCTGGCCACACTACACCACCTTCGACCTTCTCTCTTTATATCCCTTCGACCCTCTCTGTTTATCCTCTCCACCGTCATTCCCCACCACCAACTACTTTATCATCTCGTCGTCGATCGACCTCACATATGTGTGCTCTCTCCGGCGTTCAAGGTAAGATATTTCGAATTTGATTTTAGGGCTAGGGATACCAGCTGCCTCAGACGGGAATCGGCGCCAGATTTGGAGAAATGGCTAGCGTCTTGGGACGGTGGATTACGGCGTTGGCCCGAGGAACATGCAAAGATCAGTTTACCTAAATTAACCTACCAAATACTGAATTTTTTTTCCGTGCTCCCAATTTTAAATAAACCGAAAAAATCAATTCGGTTTCGGTTATTTTATTCATATACCGAAATTATCGGTTCGAGATTTTTGGTATGAAGCCCTAATCTAAATCATCCCTCATCGCTACTTTTCTCTTACTCTATTTTATGGGTTTCAATTTATTAATCACTAACCAACTAGGCAGACGTGTGTATTAAATCAAGTTATATATGCATACATATACATACATATATATATATATATATATATATATATATATATGTATATATATATTTATTTATTTATTTATGATGAGGAACAAGTGGGTTATGCAGAATCAAGAAATGTGTTTAATTTCATATGGGCAATAAAAGAATTGGAAGTTTCTGAGAAGGACTAACTGTAACTAAACTTAGGAGGAGCGTGCATCTGCAATTAATTTCCAAAAGACGACTTGTGCTAATCATAATTAATCAGGAAATAATTAATTAATTAGTTGCAACAAGATTCTTGCAAGAAAAGTATTACTTTTATCAAAAAGAAAATGTTATTGGTATTTTAAAATTTTTATTCTACACTCCTAATAAATTAATTTTTTTTTAATATAAAAAATTTAAAATGTAAAATAATATTTTCGAAATGCTAATAACAATTCCCTTACCAAAATCCTATAGTTTTCCTTTCAACTCGTTCCTATTTGGTTTTTTTTATTTTTACCAAACCCTAATTGTCTACTCCATCCAGACAAACAGGTGGACCCCACATACAAACGACAAGTAGCAACTCCCACATCCAAAAGGTTAAATATTAATTATTCAATTAAAAACTAAAAAACAAATAAATTATTTATTAAAGTAATATTATAATCTTTACACAAGAAATTAATAGAGACAGATAAGAACATCAGAAAAATTAGAAAAATGCAAAGACAGATGAATAGACAAGTAATTTCACTAGAATTAAGTTAAAACCCTCTAAAATCCCAAGAAAATTAAACAAAATGTTTCAGACTACTCTAATGAAAACCACAGATTTTTCTTGAATTACACAGAAAATATTAATTTTTTTGACCTTCTAGACAAGTTGGGTTCCTTCAAAGCCATGAAGGAGGTGAGAATTTGGAGCATCCATAGTAGGCAGCAAAGGAAATTCACCACCAAATTCTTGAATGAACCCCTCCAAATCTGCAAATCTCTCAAGAAACCCACCAGATTTTTCTGCATTCCACATCAGGCCTTCTTCTCCCTTAATTCTTTCTCTCGATTGGTCCACAAATCCCTTGCACCCAGCTGTCATCTTGTCAGCCATGATCAATGCATTCTTTTTGCTGGGTTTGGGTTCTTCTCTGCTGGGTATACTTGTTGGGTTTTTCTTGTTGTTCCTCCTGTTGCTGCAGCCGCCGTTTTCGGATGGTTTTCCGGTGAGTCTCTGAACCAGCTCCCTGAAGTTTGCCACGTCAGTCTTGATGATCTCTGGGGCATATATGTGAATAATTCGGATTTTGGGCTTTGGTTTTGATATTGTTTGTGAGTGTCTGTGGATTGCAAGTGCTTCTGGCATATTTAAGCAGAAAGTTTGCTTCTTGGTTAGTGTCTGAGCCTCCTCCATGGGAAATATCTAGAGAGAGAAACAAGAAAGAGAGGGGTCTGGGTCCTTTGGGAGAGATAGGGGGATTGAGGAAGTTGGTGTAATATTTGTTCAGAATTGTGGTGAAGGTGAGGTTTATATGTAAGGGGAAAAGAATAATAGAAGGGGTGGTTAGTTGTCATTAATTTAAATTGGGAGGACAAATGGAAAAAAACTAAGAAAAAGAACAAGATGGGAGACAAAGGCTGGCTTTTGGAGGGAGGGGTTGGATGAATCCTTGTGTGGCAAAATGTTAAGAGTCAATGGAGAGATTAATGGAACTCATTGGTCCCCTCTTTTCCAATTGGGATTTCATTATAATTTGTATGTGTATATTATATGTATGTTATGTTTTGGTAGAAGATGTGCAAAGTTGTACGATGTATCTTTATCAGACATGACATGCCTCAAATCATCCCAATTTTCCATTCAACTTGTAACTAATAAGTCAACGGTCTTGTGTTTGAATCGCCTTCCCCCGTAAAATAAAGTTTGTGTAGATTGTTCTATCATTTGTCCAAAAAAAAATGTCAATTGTAAAATTGTAACGCATGTAGTTTGTTAGTTAGGGTTGAATCACTTAATACGCTATTTAAACACACAAAACTGATATACTTCATAAAATTCATATTTAACGCATTTGGCATAGTCTAGTTTTGTCTAGTGTGGTAATGTAACATGGTATTAATAGTGATAACCAATAAGAAGATGCAAGGGCCACAAAATAAGAAAATTAATGTAGTCGGAGTGGTTCCTTTTAAGAAGTATATATGTGTATATCTAATAGCACTAGATCGTAGTACTAATGACCAATCTCTGTATCTACAAACTTTTTATGAGGAAAAAGTTCACTTATCCTCTCCATCTCCATATGGGTAATATTTCCTTATGCATGGATTATATATGGATCATTACACAAAACCGTACGTGTAGGTAGAAGAAAAACAAAGTCATGGCCGGTTCATGGCTTGCACAAGCGTACGACAGCGGTACCTAATCCCGCGTTTCAGGCCAATACAAATTCAACAAGATCTAAAACTTGCTATGAGAAGCAAACCGACGAGCAACCACATTTTTTAGGTTAAAGTAATCTAAATAAACTGTGTACAATCCAGCAAAGCACGCGGCAATAGTTGAGTGCATGATGCCTGTAGCTGGGTAGAATCGAAGAAAATAATTCAATTAGCTGTGCATACTAGTATGTGTGTGTATGTATATACAGTTCTTCTATACGACCATATATTGACAACTTTAACTTCACAACATCGATATCTATAGTATCAACAATACAGACAGCATACCTATAGCATATCGACTACACATATATCTGCATTTTCTTTAAATGCAGTTAACTGTAACCTAGGAGGGTAATTAGCACATATCACGAGTTCAAATCATGCATGTCACTAAGGAAAGACCATGTTAATTTTGAAAGCTACCTCATCCAAAAGTTTGACATTAATTAAACTAATTAATTTTGAGACGATATCTATTTTGATAAGGGCAACACTATTCCATCGTATTCAGATCAATCTACCCACGAACAGTGAGATATGTTATGTTACAAAACTATCGATATGAACCAATAATAACATGGACGTTGTTAAATATTGGTCTAATTAAGTTGAGTACTTAAACAATGGAAGATTATTTACGTAAGAGAATCTAATTATCTTTCATAGTTATGTATATAAAAGCAAACTTGTACGGATGCATGAGGTATATCTCACTAACCGACTTGGATGTCGATCTCTTAACCATTAATTTTGTCAATATGCTTTCACCTCATAGCTACACGTACAGAGAGTACCTACCATGAATGGCCGGTTCTAAGTATTGTCACTACTCACTTACGGAGCTTTCGATCCCAAACACTTAGGCAAAACCCAAACAAACTCATTTGTTTAACTCTTAATTATCTTACAAATTCATAAGATAATTATATTGACTGTGTCTTTGCACTGGATTTAAGATTGGGTCTCGCACTAGGCATCATGTATAAAATGATGAAGGCAAAACGATATAATAGCATGTAATGGACAAATGAAAACATTCGGTAGAATTTTGTAACTAGGCATAAGTGAGATTAGGATAGGCCTAAATACTAGATTAATTAGCAGTATTTTCTTAACAGAGGTCTCGTTTTACTGTAACAAAACAAAATAGGCATATGATTCGTTGTAGGATTTAGTATTCATCATATAAAATCTCTTTTCTTTTGCTCAAGAATACGAGATTCATATACGACAAATCATCCTGGTTTGACTAGAGTAAACTAAAATTCCTGCTAAGAAATGTTGATAATGCTACTAGAAGGTATGCATGAATGCATGGCATATAAACAAAATGTTTAGGTTAGAATTTTGCTCAGTGGCGGATGACTGCTTGCAGAACAATTTGCTCAACTGCTTAAACTTTTTGACCTTTTTACACGTTCATGCATGCAGGGAAAGGAAGTCATGCCAATGAGAACGCAACCCTTAAATGGTGTTTTACTTTTTAATCTTACCGTTAGAAGGGAAAAATTTTAAAATTATTACAATAATTCAGAGGAGAGAGAGTTTCGAACCCAGGAACGCATGATAGAAATTCAACAACCTATTATACTAGAATACTGCACCACATGTAAAGCAGAAAAAAGTTTCTAGGCAGAAACACTTTTTTTTTTAAGTCTCTATGCTCTATTCGTAGAATAACATTGTTGTATAAAACTGACACTAAACACACATTTTCGTGTCTATAAATCAAACTGCACAGTTTTTTAATATATGCATCAACAAGATGCATGAGAGATCTCCCATTCATCAAAGATTAATAATTTGTACGATAAAAGAAATTAGGAATTTAATTAGAGATTCTTTTTTTTTTTTTTTCCTGGTGGAGAGCATGATAAATAATTGGGAGTTTTAATGAAAATCTCACGGTACTGTTCACTTTAACGAAAAACCATATTTTTACATTAAAAAGTCAAACTTGATACTATTCACTTTACATTTTATTTTGCCCTTATCATTAAAACTCAAAATTTTCAAACTCTTTTCATTAGTTTTCTTTAAATAATTTGATAGCCGGTAGATAAAATATTTTATGTAATATTATTTATTCGATATTTGAGTGTACGGGTGAAAGATCTTCCGGTTTTGATTCGGCGAATAATAACCGTCGGATGTGCACGTGATGAACTGACACCCTTGAATCCATGATGATGGTGTTTGCGTCATCGGGGAGAGCACACGAGTCTCGTGCGTGCCGGCTTGGGCCGGCCCACGGCCCAACTCATATGCATGATATGGTACGATATTATGTGATGGCATCTTTTCACTCACAGCGAAGACTCAATCTCAACTGCCACGTGGCGACGTGCGTGCTGTGGCTCCGATGTGGGAGCCAATCCAACGAGAAAGAGTGCGAGGCCACTTTTTTGAATTTTGAACTTTTTTTTTAGTTTTTAGTTTTTAGTTTTTATTTATTTTTATAAAATCTTGACATCCTTCTTAATTAGATAAAAGGTTAAATTACAGCAGAAGTCCTTAAACTATACCATAAGTTTAGTTTTGGTCTATGAACTTTTTAATAATTGCTCTCGTCTTTGAATTTTGTAATGTGTTGCACGTGTGTTCCTTTCGTAATTCCGTCAAATTTTCTATGAAGTTAAGGGGTAAGATGTGTATTTTATCCAAAGATGAAAACAAAATAATAACATGAGAAAAATGGAGCAATTAGAATTTTTTTATCTCAACTTTTATAAATTCTTTATAGTTAGTTTGACTCCGTAAAGTTAAGGAGGAGTTTCTCTTCAAAATACTTTGTGGCCTATTCACCAAATTTCTTACTTATGATCGAAACCGTTCATATTTTGTTTTTTTTTTATTTAACAAAAAACCGTTCGTATTATAAATCACTATGTAAAGATCATCTCTGCAAAAAATTATTTTAAGGAGTTCTTCCTCAATCCTTGAAGAGCCCGGTATTTCTCTTGAAAAAAAAAATTTTTATTTTCTTATTTTTTTATAAAATTCTTATTTTTTTTATAAAATTCTTATTTTATCCCCTCAACTTAACGGATGAGTTGACAGATTTAATGAAAATGACTACTGATGCAACAAAGTGACATAATTTGAGGACGAGACAAATTATTAGTAGAATTTAAAGACGAAAAATAAACTCATGGTATCAATCAAGGACCTTTGCTACAATTTAATCTTAGGTAAAATTAGAACTTGGGTTGCACAACATCCCTCTTCTCTTGTAAGCTTAGCTGGATGATCTTGTTCAAAGATCGTATAAAAAAAATGCTCTTTGAAGCCTTGAGTAGGATTTTAGGCTCTTTCAAATGAGTTAGGTTTTTTTTTTTTTTTTTTTTTTCCCCTAGTGTGCCATCGTTGGCTTAGACGAACGGAATGATTTGTATGTTGTTATTGTTAGATCGTTAATTTGTGCCACAAGTAAATCAATTTTTTTATTAAAAGACTGTACCATAGGAATAAATATATATTAAGTTCTTTTCTGTGCCTTGTTACTAAGGCCTTCATATATTTTATTTGTGTTATATCAAGTGATAATCACAATTTGATCGAATCTCATTTCACCTCAGTTTGCAATTCTCATGTAAACGTTAGACAGAATGTAAAGCAAGTTATATGATAAAGAAAAGACGGTAAGTAAAGTAAGTTAAATATATATTAATTAATAAAATATAATAAATATATAAATAAATGGACCTATTCATCTTTGTACATGTTTCTACATAATACACACACACACACACATACGATAATCCACCATTTTATTATTCGTATTAGTAGTTATTATCTTTTCTTGTCCTATAAATTTCATTAATTTAATAAAAATTAAATGTATTTCCTAAAAACTCCCAAAGAATTCGTTATAATACGATCCAACAAAAAGGATTCTTAGTGGGAGATTATTTTTGGGAGATATAGAAAAATGCAAGACCTTGTTAACTAATTCCACGGAAGAAAGTGAAAGAATTCACTCTTTTATTTTGTTTAATAAAGATTTTCTAAAAAGTAGGTTGCAGGGCTTTGAAGTCTTTATGTATGTTGAGTTGAGTGTTATTGTCTTCTACCTTTCTGTTGCCTTTATAGAACAAGCTTTCCTTCGAGTTTAAGCTTTTCCTCTTAGATCATTCCTCTCTGATCCCAGTTGCTGATGTGACTACTATCAGAGAATAAGTTCTCAACTTTATCCCTGTGAAACTACCCAACTGTCATCTGAAAGCATCTTCCTTCTGTAAAAAAACCGGCTGAGTTGCCATCGTTAGTGTGAAGGAGGGCTTCTTGGATCCACGACAAAACTGAGCAAATTGGGCATCGAATAGGCCCAATGCAAAATTCAGTCCAAACAGCCTGTATATGTATACATTAAATTTGAAATAAAGTTCTTCCATATGATCATGAGTATGAATCTGACGATTCCATCTTAATTACTGCATGCATTTTGAGAGTGTAGTGTCCATGGTACTACTACTGGACTGATAATTTTCTTATCTCCGCTAATATCATATTCATACGGGAAATGATGACTACACACTTTTTTTCTTTCTTTCCTTATGTCTCTAGCCCCATAAGTTAATTACTACATAAGGTACGGAAATAATAACTACACATCTTCTCTTTTCTTCTTATATGTATGTGTATCTCTTTTTATTTCTAGCTATCAAATTAGAAAAAACAAACAAAAACAACCGACATAATTAAATACGAGTATGTACTTCCTACCAAGGTAATTTGACTGAAGCCCTAGGTTTTTATAGCATAATCAGGAAGAAAAAAAAAATTTGCGCGCGTATCTATATAAAATAAAACATGACTAACAAACCAAAAGATTTAGGCCAATAAGTTATTAGAGAAAATCCAAACCCCCTAATAAGGCTACGTGAGCATGCATGCGCCATGTAATGTATAATTAGTCATATAGTTCGTATATTACTGACCCACGCAAGATTTTCTCTAATCTCAATAGTTAACGATCAACAATATCTAATCAGTTACTTTTAGAGACCAGTTCATGGCATGTTTTTATATTATCTGTCAAACATTTGCAGCAGCAAATCAAGTCCTACGTAACTGCCTACATTTTCAACAACTCACTTGAGATTTTAATATAATTTTACTTTTACTGTTTCGTTTTTATGTGCCGTGTGTCAAAGGTCGTCGGCTGCTTCAGTAGAGAAGTATTGCATTCACAGTAAACCTTTTGCATGTCTGTTATCAGTTGCTTTCATGGTCGATTTGCGGTCCTGCAGGATTACCCAAATGTTCTCGTCAAGGCAAATCCTTGACATGCATGGCAGCGTCTCCCCTGTGTATGCTACCAACTTAATTATACGACTTAATTAATAACAAGTAATAACTAATTAACTAACGTGTGTGAACAAACAGGGACTCATTGAGATTTGATGTTGATTTGTTTTAAGAATTAGAAATTCTTTTCTTATTTTCTACTAGCGTTTCCTGTTTTGATTGATAGTATTTGTAACTCAGTAGATGAGAATGTTCCATTTGTCTTGGCTCTTCCTCCCTCCTCTCTCCAATATCATCATCCTCCACTGTATAACCACATGATGACATGATGGTGCTTCCACCCTCCTTCGGCGATCACATGGTGATTGTTCTGCTATGCCACCTAATTATTATCTGTTTCACAGGGAAGGTGAAAGAAGGGTTTAAGAAGAAAATATTAATAAAATAAATACAAATTACCGTTAAGATGTACACCTCGGCTGCCACATCATGTGGTACACTATATGTAGTATAAATTATAATAAGATGGTAATAATAACATTATTGGACTAAAACAGGTAAAATGATTGTGGGGTTAAATATATAACAAATTTTTATTGTTTTCCAATGAAGCATTATCTAGAAAAGTGCTTTTCGGGAAGCGCTTTCAAGAAATATTTGAAATTTTAATCAAAATTCATATAGTTCTAATAAAAGCAGTGCTTATTGAAGCATTCCAAAACAAGGCCTTGAAATTTCGCTTATCACTTACTACTTTCTTTTCATACAAATTACAGTTAGAGGGGGAATCAAATGTGGAAACTCGGTGTGCAAGCCTAAATGCTTTTAGGCAACTAAACTACAAACTCCTTGCATCAATTACTACATTTAGACAAAAGTAACTGATATGCAGGGACTATATTGGTGCTTATCGTTTGGAAAGTGGAAATATAGAGAATGAATTAAGGCCCTTTCTAGACTAGCAAAAAAGATAAAGCTCCGTCTAAATGTGATTTCAGGAGGGCCAGAATCACTTCTCTGAAAAAACACGTAATAGGTGATTCTCCAGAAGTTCAAATTCACTCCAACAGGTCCTTAGTTATGCAAATCAATGGGTCGGGCTTGTGTTCGAAGCTCATTTTTAATGGTAATAGCCCTAGAACATTCAGCTGCCCGAACTAGCCCACTCAGTTTCATTTTTAGTTTTTGTTGTTGGGCTTGAACTTTTTTTTTGTTCTCTTAATCACAATATTTACCCACCAAGTCTGGCTTTCAAGTCTTTGCTTCCTCTTTTTTCATGTCTGCTGATGGCGCTTGCTATTGAATGTCTTGATATGGGAAGGGAGAGAATGAACTCATGGCCTTGAATGCAGACAATACTCCGAAGCAACTCGGATTACAAGCTCCTTACATATTTCTTCACTTTAATATTCCCCTTTCCAATTCTCCTCGATCCCTCCTTTTATTTTTGCAACCACTAATCTTCTCGAAGAATTTTCGCAATTATCTCGGAAAGTGTGTAGAACTCTGGCTTGGGTGTTCACACCACCTTGTTCCATATGCGTGCCCTCTTTGGCGCTGTTACTCGTGGGTTGCTTCTTGCAGGCTTCCTTAGTTTGGTCCTTGGATTGGTGGCTGCAACTTGTTGGGTGCTCTTTGGAGGATGATCGAGTCTTCTGTTCTTCCACTTCTGGGGCGTTGCTCGGCTTGATTTCATGCGGTTGTTGGGGTCTTGGTTTGCAGCGTCGGATACAACCTTCTACGGTGTGTTTTTTTTAATTATTTTTTTCTTTCTGATTTGGGCTCAAAAATGTACTTTTGGGGTTCATTTTTTGTTGTGTGCTTATCTTGTATTTAGGCCCTTTTTTTTGGTGAACATATTTAGGCCTCTTTATATAATTATGTTTTATGTTTGTTGGTAATGAAGTTACTTTATCCCAAAAAATAAAAATAAAAATTTGTCGAACAGAAAAAAATCTAGATGTTTAACTCTCAAATGCTCCAAAACAGCCACCCTTCAGTGGCAGCCTAATTTGGGCAAGCATCTTATGTTTTGGCTTAGGCTTTTAGATTAAGCACTTTGCAGGCTTTGTGCTTAAGAGAGAGCCATCCTCCAGGGGCAGCCTAATTTAGAATTTACTTTGAATCAGGCAACGCAGATTCGTTTTGGATTTGGCTTTTAGGTTAAGCACTTTGCATGCTTTGTGCTTAAGAGAAAAGAACACAACAGAGATCACCATTGTGTTTCAATTTCAACGATAACTAGAGATGCAAAAATTATTGAAAAAGCTCTTCAATTAATATTAAGTAGTTCCAAAAAACCAAGACACCTACAACATAATTTAAGGGAACCTCAGATCCATTACAAAGAACTAAAACTCCCAAAATACTCACCGACTTCGGCAACTTTCAGAATCACAGCTTTTTCTTGTACCAGAAGACACCTTTCTTGGCACCCTCATCGGGTTCGACGTAGATACACTCCTTCGCCTCCCTAAACATTGCCTTGTAAACCGGAGTCCCGTCGAACTGATAGTACTCGCCCAATATCGGCTTGATTGCCTTGGTCGCCTCCATTGCGTGATAGTGCGGCATGGTTGAGAACAAATGGTGCGCAACGTGAGTGTCTGTGATGTTGTGGAAAACCTTGTTCAGGATTCCGTAGTCTCTGTCAACGGTGGCCAAAGCTCCCCTAAACCAGTCCCATTCAGAGGAATCATAGTGCGGCAATGCGGGGTGGGTGTGCTGCAAGTACGTGATCAGTACCAAAAATCCATTCACCACCATTAGAGGACCTCCGTAGAAGCATATAACCCAAGCAAGCCCCTTTGCAGCGGCAAGACGGTAAAGCCCATAGAAGACAGCAAGAACGCCAGCATCGGATACAAATATCTGCAATCGTTCGCGATCAGAGTAGATTGGTCCATACGGATGAAAGTGGCAAGCAAATCCTTTGTAGGGCCTTCCAGAAACATTGAACGCAAGATACAAAGGCCAGCCTAGAGTGAGTTGGATGAGGAGTGTGAGGAATCTGCCTGGTGGGTTGTTGAGATATTTGGCATACCATCCAATTTCGAACTTCTGCTTGGGGACAAAGACTTCATCTCGCTCAAGGGAACCTGTGTTGGAATGGTGGCGGCGATGGCTATACTTCCATGAGAAGTACGGGACAAGGAGGCAAGAGTGGAGGATAAGACCAACAGTGTCATCCAGCCATTGATAATCACTGAAAGCATGGTGACCGCACTCATGTGCTATGACCCAAACACCGGTGAGAACACAGCCCTGAACATACCAGAAAATCGGCCATGCCAAGAAGGAGAGAGGTTGAGAGAGATTCTGAATGTAGGTGGAAGCAATGTAGTAAAGGATGGAGGCAATGGTGAGGTCATAAAAGACATAGGAGAAGGAGCGGATAACAGAGCGCTGAAAACAATGAGGTGGGATGGCTTTCTTGACCTCACCGAGGCTGAACGGAGGCTTAGAGTACGGAACTCTCTTGTGGGTGTCAGCATCGGCATTTTTGCGCACAGGGGGCGCAACCATTCTTCCACCGGCACCCATTGTTCCGAAATCTGCCAAGAACAAAGATTGAAACGACTGAATATAATGTAAAAGTACAAATTTCAGATCTCAAATATTCCTCCCTTTAAGCACTTGAAGGTTAATAATACAAAAAACAAGACGACAGAACAAAAGTTACGTGAAAAAATATGACCAACCAATCAACATTTATAAGATATTGCAGTTTGAAGCCTAACACGACAACCACTCAAAATTACAACACAAAAGTAGACGGACCAAAACAAACGTTGACAGGCTGGTGGAATATTAAAAAAAAATCCAATGTTACAACTTGAAGAACAGTAAGAAACCCACGACAAAATCGCTTCTCGGTAGCAAAGACGGAGACGGCAAGACCAACAAGTTGATGCAAGTTCCGGAGGGCTTAAACTCCTTGATTAAGTCGTAATTGGCAATTTGACTGCCACATTAAACCAATTCAAACGAACCAAACACATAATCCAAAACGATAACTTCATCTATTTTTTAGTATATAGATACTGAAAAACGCATATTTCGTTTTCTTGTTATAGGTTTAATCACTATTTGAGCACTTCTTCTGTCTCCTTAAGCATCATTGCAACAGGAATCACTTGTGGAAATGCAACATTCAAAACTCAAAACAACAACAAAGCACTGTTAATAAAAGGGAAAATTAGACTATATACAAAAGCACTTTTTGAATTGTTCGGTTGTGATTAGGACCCACATCTTTAATTAATCAAATTCATAAGCGACAAAGCTGGTGCGCCTGAAAGCAATCCACCATACTAGAAAATATCAAAGCTTACAATTGACAAGGAATTCAAATGAAAAACCTTTGAACAAAATCAAGTACACGTAACCTGCGGAAAATGTATTTGATTCGCTTCCCAATATCGTGGCCGACCCTTAAACACGATTAATTAAATAATAATCTTAATCTATATATAAAACGTGAGAAAGTTTGAAACTTTAAATTAATAAAAAAAAGACCATTACCACAGAGAACCCATCTTCTAAGCATAAGTCGCTTTTACAAGTAGGCTTTGATTTTGACTAATTATACCTCATTCGCCTTGTCAATTACCAAAAATACCCAGATTGTTTTGTTGCCAACCAATTTTAAATTGCTAAAATCACATCGTTTTCAGAGTATTCCCCAAAAAACTGTTGCAATACATCGTGTTTTTCGTTGGTTTTTTTCCTAATTTTCAACCCAAAAGCCGCCCACCTTTTCCAAATTTACAGCAAATAAAACTAAAGCTTGTCAGAAAATGTGCATACATGCCGGGACTCGGTCGCAACCCATTTAACGAATTGTCAAACGCGGCGTTGCAGGCGGAACGAAGACGGAAGGGCCAGAAAAAGCATGCAGAAAAATAAACGAGCCGCATGGCATTAAAAAACCGAGTAGGATTTTCTCCCTCTTTCTTTCTCTCTCCTTCACTCTCCTTTTATTTGAAAGACCACGATTAAATCACATCAATATCGTATATTAATTTTTTTATAACAAGAGAAAAATAATATAAAAGAACATGAAAGAAAGAGATGGAAGATAATAGAAAGAGAAACAGGAGAGAATCATAATTCTAAAAAAACTGCGTCCGGCTCAACAAATAATATTTATTTATAAGAAAATTAATAAACAATTTAAAAAAATTTCAGATATTGTAATTTATTATAAAGTCTTTCCGTTGTGCCAAAAGCTCTCCTGATATTTGTAATTTATTAAATGAAAAAAAATGTAATAATGAAATAGCGAGAGTTCATGTGGGCGCCATGGAAGGACCAAATCAAAGAACGCGACAAAAGATCCAGACTGTCAGGCTCGGATGACCCGGATCGGACTCCGAAAATCTCAATTCCTTTATAAAAAAAAATAACCGAAAGAATCAAAGGGATTTTAATATTTTTGAATCAATGCTCAAAAGATCTTAGCCGTCCATACCGGAAAGAAAAATCGATTGAACAGAGGAGGATCTGAATCTCAGGAGAAACGAACGGTCAGAATACTTTCGCCATTAACGGCTAGATCTAACCTAGATTACGCCATTGAAGAAGAAAACGGAGCTCGAGCATACATATCTCCAATCACATTCGATCACAAAACGCAAAATGCAAGTAAAAATCTCAGAAATTCATACCAGAAGCAAAATGTATCAGAAAAAAAAAAAAAAAAAAAAAAAAAACAAGCGATGGAAAGTACCTGAAACGAGAGGCCCTTCTACCTTCTCACACCCTCTCTCTCTCTCTCTCTCTCTCTCTCTCTAGCTTTCTCTCTTTCGGGGCCTCCTGTTCGATCAGGAATCTCCGGCCCGTTTGAAGTGATTACAAGCCCTGCGGACACGACTATATAAGCTCAGAGGCTTCAGTTTTAGGTTCGGACTGTTTCATCTGTGAACACGTGGCCGCCGATTATTGGATCCTTTTTGTTACTCTTGCTCGCTTTGCGTGACTCTATCAATGCTCTGCCTCAGGCTAGTAACTGATTTTTACAGTTGTCGACACTAAAAATTAACTGATTTTTATCTGCGATCGTGGCCGTTGATTTCGATGAGGGAGGGAATTTTTTCTAGTTCTTTCAACGGTGACGATGGGATGTTCTACCTATGCTAAGTGAAAAATATCTAGGGAATCTGTTCACTTAGAAAACAAAATAAAATTAAGTTCTGACGGTTTCACGTGCGAGTGGGACCATCGTGGTGATTGTGAACTTTTTTAATCACGAAAATAAACCCCTTTGAAGTTCATTAATACAAAGCGGTAGTCGTTTTTGACCGAAAATTTTAAATTTTGAATGTCTTGTAACAGTGGCCTCGTCTAGTGGGCAATGCCAGTGATGCAGGTGACTTAAAATATCTAGACTCCGGGGTGTTTGTTTTGGCTCACTACGGTCATCTCTAACTAAAGGATTTAGAAAGTCAGACGATTGAAAATAGTTCAAAAATTATCTTCAACTAAGGATTAGACCATATGGTTCTTGGAATCTGAGAGGATCCCATGAAATCTGAAAGGGCTGAAGAACTGGCTGCATGCAACCAACTAGCCAGTTCGGGACTGGCAAGAAAAATTATTATTCCTGTCGGTTATAACCGACAGTAATTCTAAAGCTAAAATTCAAATGCAACGGCTAGTTGATATCAGCTAGCCATTGCATTTGATTTTTTTTTATTTTTTTTTACAATTTTATTATTATTTTTTATTTACAAATTTTTTTTTATAACTTCTATTTCACAAAATTTGTTTCATTTTATTTTAAATTCTATTTTTTATTCCTACAACTTCTATTTCACAAAATTTATTTCATATTTTTTTTAAATTATTTTTTTTTTTTCCTATAACTTCCTAAGCCATTAAACAACATTAAATTAAAAGGAAAATGAATGAAAATGACTTGAAAACTTTGAGTTTTAACGATAAGGACAAAATAAAAGGTAAAGTGAATAGTACCAGGTTTGATTTTTTCGTGTAAAAATGTAGTTTTTCTTTAAAGTGAACAGTACCGCGGTTTTTTCATTAAAACTCCCTAAATTAAATTAAGTAACATGAAACAACATTAAATAACATTAACCAACATACAAATTCTACAACATAAAAAAAAAACATTGAACAACATGAAACTTAAACAATATTTTTAAAAACATTTAACAACATAAAACTTAAACGCCTACTCCATGCTTTTTTTAGCCCAAAGATGTGCAACAAGATCTTGTTGTAGGTACTTGTTTGTGGCACAAGAACGTATCATTCTATAGTCTCATATACTCATTTATAGAGATACTACCAGTTCTTAGATTGAAAGGCAAATTAGGCCCATCATATATTTTTGCACGAGCCCTTCTTGACCTATTTGGATCTTGTTGGTCGTCATCGGACTCTCCATCAATATATCCATCTCGCTCATCCTCCACTATCATATTGTGTAATATGATGCAAGACATCATGATGGAGTCCAAATTTTCTTGACTCCACCCTCTTGCCGGTTCACTAATGATCTTCCACTGTGCTTGTAGAATACTAAAAGCTCTCTCAACATCTTTTCAGTATGCCTCTTGGTGTAAGGTAAACAACTTTTCTGCGTCATTCCTAGGGTTTGGAATTACTTGGACAAGTGTCGCCCACTTTGGGTAGATGTTATCTGCCAAGTAATACCTCATATTGTATTGACGGTTGTTGATGTAGTAGTCAAGTTGAGGTGCTTTACCTTCCATCAAGTTATTGAAGAATGGTGAACGCCCAAGAACTGTAATGTCATTTTGGGATTCAGGGACTCTAAAGAAAGCATGTCAAATCCATGTGTCAGATAAGGCAACCGCCTCTAACACAACGGTTGGCTTTCTCGACCTTTTGCTAAAGCCTCTTTGCGATCCGGCGTGATAGTTCTTCCAATCCCAATGCATGCAGTCTAATGAACCTATCATGCCCAGAAACCCACGGTCTTCAACTTTGCAAAGGATCCGATTCAGATCTTCTTGATTTGGCTCGCGGAGGTGCTCGTCTTTATAAACCTAAACAATTATGTCACAGAATTGTTCAAAAGTATCAAGGCATGTAGACCTAGACATACTATGGGTTTCATCCATCGAATCAGCTGGGGAGCCATAGGCCATCATTCGGAGTGCAACAGTAACCTTTTGATAAGGTGAGAAACCAGGGCGGCCTGCTTTATCCCGTTTCTGTTGAAAGTATGGATTGACCTGCTGGACATCACGAAGTAAACGCTCGAAGACATGAGGCCTCATCAGGAAGCGACGTCTAAAATCCTCTTCTATGTACATCGAGTTGGGGTTGAAGTAGTTGTTCATCAACTTGCATGCGACATCGCTCTGTTTCGTGGTTTGTAAAAGTGACCAGCAATAGAGCCATCCCATTGAGGTTGTTCCTCAATTGGCTGACACACCATGGCTGTTGCTCTGTTTTGTTTGTTGCGCCTTACTTGAACTTCTTCATCAGACTCTTCATCTTCTCGTCTCATTTGCGCCCATTTTGCTTCCAATTTGGAATTAGATGAGGACCCCCATTTGGAATCCGAAGAGGATCCAAAGTTAGAATTCATTGCAAACTTGAATTGAAAGAGATTGAATTGAAATAGATTGAATTCAAAGTTGTGTGAATTATCGCCCAATATTTACCCTATTTATATCAAAAGAAAAATTCAAATCCAACGGCTAGCTGACGTCACTTAGCCGTTGGATTTGAATTTAAGTTGTAGTTTTTAAATAATAAATTATGTTTGGTCCTATGGCTCTTTAGCCCTCAGTTGGAGACGGTTTTTTGTGTCAAGGCTAAAACGAGCCCTATGGCCCTCGGTTGGAGACGGAGGCAAATATGGCTCTGTATTGTTCATTAAAATATTAATTTCTTGAAAGACCAGAGGGCTAAAACGAACCATCTGGCCAACCCTCGGTTGGAGATGGCCTAAGCTTCATTGGACTGAATCAGCTTAGTTGGGATTTCTAATCCGTGTTTGGTTGGAACAAGGATTAAGTTTAATGGGACTAAGTCGAACTCGGGCCAGACTAAGTCCTTCACTACCAGTTCTTGGCTAGGCCGCCCGAAACATATGGGATTGCTAATCCCATCTCTAAAGCTGCATACAAAGACTGCACGCTGCAAGTCGTCTACAATCATGCTTCTCTGCAACTTTGTTTGGCCACCTATGCCCAGATTTGAAACCCACCACACCCACCGCCTAATTCTTAACATCCAACCACCAAAATTTGAAAAGAAAAAAAATCAATTCAATAACAACAAAAAAATAAATAGAAAAATTCTTCATTTTCCCAGAAAATCAGAGGAGGCCAAACAAAGTTGCACGATTTCAATTTTTCGTGGGATTTTAAGTTGGGAAACCAGAATTTTTGGTGCCATAAATAATTTAGAGAAATCACAACAGCAAAGAAAAGGAAAGGGTAAAAAAGGAGAGAACAAAAAGGGGGTGATGAATGACGCTGTTTTGATGGAGGAGAGAGTGGAAAGGAAAAGATGAAGATAGAGAGAGAGAGAGAGAGAGAGAGAGAGAGAGAGAGAGAGAGAGAGAGAGAGAGAGAGAGAGAGAGAGAGAGAGAGAGAGAGAGAGAGAGAGAGAGGGTGTGTGTGTGTGTGTGTGGAAAGTAAACATAAGAAAAAAAAATGTGGAAAGGAAAAAATAAGAAAAAAATGACTAAAAATTATTTGATTCTCCAAACTAATTTAGTTGATAGCTTAGTCTAATACTGTACTAAACGTTTCAATATTCTTATCCTATTTAGTTCATGTCAAGCCAATCCAATTTAGTCCTTAAAGCTAGTTTAGTTCGAAATAGTCAAGTATAACAAACGCACACTATGTGACTCCACTTATTGACTGACACATGTTTATAAATTTAATTTTTCTTAACTTTGTTATTATATACTTAATTTGTGTTAGTCGATTGGGGTCACATAGATACTACACCGATTTTAAGTGCAGACAATTTAATCTTGCATTTAACACCTACACATGAAAACAAGCAGGCCCTTTACGCAAAGTGATCCCCATTTTTTTCAAAAAATAAGGATTAGGTGTGGGGTTCACTCCACATCAAACTTCAATGATCCGAACAGTCTATTTTGTAAGTCTCAATTCATAGATCATCATTGCAAAAATTCAATTCAATCCGAAACCATTTGCCTATTTAATTATCAAGATAAAATTTCATTATTTCTTATATAACGAAGTATTCGTTAATTTCTTTGAACTCAATTAGATGTCTTAAACATTTCTGATTTGGCTAATATTTTGCGAGGATGATCTATGAGGTGCAACTTGAAAAATAGACGGTTCGGATTGTTAAAGTTTGATGTAGTGTGGATCCCACAACTAATCCCCACTTTTATAAATATATATATATGGGGATACCTTCCCTTAAAGATTTCTTGAAAACAAGAATACAATAACCATAGCATCCCCGGTTCAACCGCAACTTGATGTTCCAATCCATAAATTTGTACTTATTTAATATAAGTTATTTTACTCTAATTTATACAGAGCAATGCTAGGTAAACCAACTTTTTAAATTAAATTTGTAAAATATATGATGTGTCGTTCATAAAAAATAAACACGTTAATCAACACTTAATAATAATTTAGTCAATAAAAAAGTTGGTCTACCTAGCATTTTATTTTGTTTTGTTTTGGGTCAAGGGATCACGAACAACCACTCTTGGATAGGATTTTGGAACACCAGAAATTTGAGAAAAAGCTCTCGAATGTTGATTAATATATCATAAGATTACAAACCTAAGGTCAAGATGATCTATTTATATTGTAACTTAACCCAGGAAACCCGAAGAATCCAAATAGAAAAGGAACTAAACAAACAACAAAACATTAAAAAAGATATTAAAATATTAAAATCTGATTAAACACATTAAAGGATATAATTCACCCAAATATCTCGTCAATTTTTCCAAATCTATAAATTGCGGGTCCTAAATTGACAATTCAACAAAAGTAACGCTAATCCGAATAGCCTGAAAAAGGTCAAATGGTAGCAACAAATAATCTTTTAACTCGTGAATTACCAATTCTCTAATTACTTTTCTTAATTAAAAGTCGCTTCCTTATTTTAACCTTCCTGCATCTAAAATAACACCAAGTTTATCCCCTATCAGCAATAAGTATGTGTCATATAGTATGAAGGTAACCCATGTCCATTAACAATTACACTTAGGTACCCGTTGGGTATTTACACAACATTCAAGTCGTACATCCCTCTCTCTTTCCTAAATGGCTCCAATCAGGGCAATAGTTGTGGATACAAGCTTGCCTGCAAACTCAAACCATGCAATGTCTGGCACACATGGCTCGGCGATTCCACCTGCGCTAACTTCGCCCCTTCCTCAATTCCCCTTCAACCTGGGAAGTTTCATAGTCTCCAAATTCAGGTCTTACCTCCATCTCTAACTCCGTGCTTGAGCTTTTCTTTTCGGTAAGGCCTGTGTTCCCCCCTTCCTCTTCACCCCTTACTCAATTCCCCTTGAACCTGGGAAGCTTTCATGGACTCCAAATCCATGCCTCAACTCCATCACCAACTCCGTGCTCAAGCTTTCTTTTCAACGGACTGCATTTCCCTCTTTCCTACTTCAATTCCTCCTTTCTCAAATGAAGGGAGGTAGAAAAGTGACTTTATATTCTTTCCTCCATTAGGGTTCTTTTAAGAGAAAGTTTGGAGGCACAAATCTCCCACTCTCTATCTATTACCGGCCACTTGGCTGAAGATTAGCTAGCAATCTTTCATCATCCAAGTCATTCCATCTTCTCTTCACACCTCATCCTTGGTGTGGATACTTAGACCATCTCCAATCGAAGGGTTTAGAGGGCCAGAGGGCCAAAAATAGTCCGAAAACCGTCTCTAACCAAGGGTCAGGCAAAAGGGCTCGTGGGCCCCACTCGACAAAAAATGGCCAAAAGGCCAACCGTGTGATCCAAATGAGCCAACCAGCTGGCCCTGGGCGGAGCTAAAATTTGAACTCCAATAGCTAGCTGACGTTAGTTACCGTTGTGTTTGAATTTTTTTTTTTTTTTTTTTGGGGCCAAAATTTTATTTAAAATAATTTAAAAAATTCTCATTTTTTCCTATAAATACCTAAGCCATTCCTGCACCATTTGTCACAAATTTTTCACCATTTCAATTCTCATATTTTCTTACCTCTTCCAATAATTTTTCCTTCAATTTTTTCAATAATTTTCAAATGGCCTCATCTGCAATGAAAGGTAGGGCTTGGACCCGAAACGAAGATGAAGCTCTTTGTAGGGCTTATAGATGGGTTTCGAAAGATAGTGTGAGGGGGAGTTCTCAGACAAGTGAAGGTGTTTGGACTCGTGTGTCCAAAAAATACTTAGAGTTCTACGAAGGCATCACTCCACCGAATACCAAAAACCACAAGAGTTATTCTTCAAGATGGAAGAAACATCTTCATCCAAGTTTGAATAAGTGGCATCAAGCGCTGTTAGCAGCAACAAGTAGACGTGAAAGCGGCACTAATTATTACGACGAAGTAAGTGTTTTCACAATTTATTTTAAATATTTAATTATGTTACATTTAATTTCATACATTAATTTCCTTTAATTTTTGTAATTATATTTTCTAAGTACGCCAAGCGGAGGAATTGTATATGGAAGGCAGCTCGAAACCCTTTCAGTTTCACGGTTGTTGAGAAATTTGTAAGGGGTGGGTGTTATTTGAAGATCCATCTCAACATAAAGTAGGTCCTACGCCGGTGTTTAGAACTGCATCCTCAATTGTAGATATGGATAAAGATGGATCTCCTACCATTTAACAAATTAGAGTAGAAAATCCGTCTTCGAGTGAAGGTTCCATACCTAGGGCTATGGGACAAAACAGGGCCTGAAGGTTGAAGGAAAAGGGCAAGGCAAATGATAATTATGCCGCTCAACAGGAAGTGGCGGTCTCATTGCGATTAATGGCGGAGCAAAATGCCTTTGTTGCGGAAGAAATGAACCGTTGGCATGAAGAACGAGCCAAACAAATACAAGAAGAGATGGAGGATAAGAACATGGAAAGGAACACTTCAAATTACACTCCAATGAGTAATGCCTATTTTGATAGAAAAAAAAAAATATGACTCAGCAGCAGTTGTTTACCTCCGACTATACTCCTGCAATGACAGATGCTGAAGATAATGATGATTTTAGATATTAAATTTAAGTTGTTGTAATTTTTAAATTTAAATTGTTGTAGTTTTTAAATTTAAGTTGTTGTAGTTTTTAAAATTTAGTTGTAGTTTTTAAATATAAGTTGTAGTTTTTAAATTTAAATTGTTGGAGCTTTTAAATTTAAATAATAAATTATGTTTGGCCTTATGGCCATTTGGCCCTTAGTTGGAGACGGTTTTTTGTGACAAGGCTAAAACGAGTTCTATGACCTTTTGGCCCTCAGTTGGAGATGGTAAGGCCATCTCCAACCAAAGGGTCCAGATGGCTGAAAATAACCCGAAAACCGTCTCCAACTAAAGGCTAGGCCAGAGTGCTCGTGGGCTCTACGGAATCTGAAAGGGCCAAAAGGCCAGAAGGCTGGCCCAATCCAGCCAGCCCCGGGTTGGGCTAGAAATTCTAGCTTTAGCTAGCCGTTATTTATGAATTTTTTTTTTTTACACAATTTTTTTCTATAACTTTTATTTTACAAAATTGTTTTTATATTTTTTCTAAATTATATTTTTTCCTATAACTTCTATTTTACAAAATTTGAATTTAATTTAAGTTGTTGTTTTAAAATAATAAATTATGTTGTAGTTTTTTACAGTATTTAGCCGTTGGATTTGAATTTGAATTTAAGTTGTAGTTTTTAAATAATAAATTATATTTGGCCCTTTGACCCTCAGTTGGAGATGGAGGCAAACATGGCCCTATACTGTTCATTAAAATATTAATATCTTGGAGGGCCAAAGGGCTAAAACGAGCCCTCTAGCCAGCCTTCGGTTAGAGATGGCCTGAGAAATATGATCTTGCATTGTTCATTAAAATATTAATTTCTTAGAGGGCCAAAGGGCTAAGTACGAGCCCTCTAGCCAGCCTTCGGTTGGAGATGACCTAAGAAATATGGTCATGCACTGTTCATTAAAATATTAATTTCTTAGAGGGCCAGAGGGCTAAAACGAACCCTCTGGCCCTCCTTCAGTTGGAGATGGACTTAGAGGCTTACAACCTTGCAACCTTTGCAGATTCTTTCCTCAAATCCTCAAGGAGCAAAGGCAAAGCAAAAGAGTAAAAATTTAAGGAGAGAATATCAACCACAAGGAAGCATCCAAGGAGTTTGGAGAGAACTTGAAGACCCTCCACTTGGGTGATAACCAGCTTGCGAACGCAATGATGAGCTTCAAGGGTATCTCTCCTCGTTTTAATTTTAAAGAGTCATGATTCACCAGTCATTGCTCTGATAGTCATGTATAACTTTTTTTGGTACTAGCTTACTTGAAGAGTTATTATGTATGGTTGTATGCTCAAATGCTCTTAATCTACAAAAAATTTCCTTCAACTTCATGAAGGCAAACAAACGCGCCTAGATAGTTTATTAAATTTAGAGAGATATAAAGAAATAGGAAACCAAAGTATGCTCCACAAAATGATTTTCGGGTGGCTAAATGTAGACCGAGTGAAAGCTAGCAGTTCAGCTAACTAACTAGAATATATACAGGCTTCTTGATAAAGACATGCTTTAAAATATTTCGAGCTAAAAGTAGCATATATAACTCTTTGACTAAAGATGGTCTTAAGGTATATAGAGCTTACGCGAAAACATATGTTCTATGTCTTACTTGCGTGTCAAATTTAATACTTTTGCCTTATTGTTTCGTATGATTGATGCATTGGAGGCTACCAAACAACAGGAACATGTCCCAATGTCCGTAATTTGTTTAAAATAATCACGTTTAATACGATTCGAGTCTTCCAAACTTTAAAAATATATACAAGTTTAACAATATAAATTTTGGACACTGGTAGCAACCTCTGCAGTTGGACATTTTTACATCTTCAAATCACACATCATATCTTATACAAAAACAAGACCTTTAATCTTTTTAGTTAGAAATTAATAACATGTGAAAGCTAGTGCAAAAATGTCAACATCTCTCATAAGTTTTGCATTAAAGAAAAAGAAATAAACATGTCGGCGACGCTTTTGGAGCGTCTGTTAAATCTCACATCTGCTAGAGGGAAAGAAGAAAAACAATTTAAATAGAATTATTCTATTTTAATTAATACTAAGATTTTTTATGATAAAATTATATTTGATGGATTGTGTATGTGATAATTACCAAATTAAAAAAAATATCAATATTATTGAAAGTTGACCAATGCTCCGTTTCTCTGACAATTCTACAGCATCCAAATAACAGTATAAAACCCAGTCGTTTCAACAAAAAGAAGAAGATAAATAAATAAAATCCGGACGTAATTAACGCAGCAGTCGCTCCATACCGACGTTCATACGGCAAAGGCAACGCGGTATTAATCTACTCCCGTCACCTCTTCGCCACGTAACTGACCAAACTTCCAAAACTGCTGCATCACACACACTGTTAGCGCCTATCCGACACGTGTGCACACGTGTCCACACAGAAACCGTGATACTTCTCTCCAGCTCCACCTCAGCTCTCTAGTACTTACTACACGCGTCGTAACCCAGAACTTCCTCAAAAGCCATATGAAGCAGCTGCTACATATAAGAATTTCTAAGAAAAAGGAAAGAAGAGAGTGAAAAATGCAGAGTGGGAAGAACACGATGGAGTCAATGAAAGAAGCAGCTGCTAACGTAGCAGCCTCTGCCACGTCTGGCATGGAAAAGACCAAGGCCACCGTGCAAGAAAAGGTTATATATATTATAACCTCTGCCATGTAGTAAATTTTTCCTTGTTTTAACGAGTTTTTTAACTTTTAAGTGAATCACCTTCTTCGCTACCATGGGATTTGAACATAATATCGAGAAAAAATCTGCATCAGTGGCGAAGATTGGAAGTCACTCAACGCGTTACTTTTTATTGTTTTTTATTTTTTTTGTAAGATGATGTGGTTTTGCGTAGGTGGAGAAGATGAAGTCCAGTGACCCAGTTGAAAAGGACATGGCGGCCCGAAAGAAAGAGGAGAGAATCGTCGAGGCCGAGGTCAACAAGCGTGAAGCGATGGAGCAAAACGCGGCGGCTAGGCGGGATGTGGCAGTGGCTACCGGCTATACTGCAACCGGTGCTGGCACTGGGACCCGCACGTATTCCACTACTGGGGCCGCAGGGCAGCCGACTGGAACTCACCAGATATCCGCAGTTCCCGGTCACGGCACCGGGCAGCCCGCGGGCCAAGTGACGGAGGGTGTGGTGGCGGAGGCGCACCCTATTGGGACCAACACGGGTACGGGTAGGACAACAGGCCATAATACTAACGTAGGTGGGAATGCAACCACTTATGGGACTGGTGGGACCTACAGTTGAGACGGACCCTTTATTTTCAAGTTATTGGCCATGGTGTGGGCTTTGAGTTAGGCCGTGTGTGGACCCTTTCTTTGGGGGTCATTATGTAATAGGCCGTGTTTTTATGGTTATTTTTTAATGGCTTTAATGGGTTGAGTTGAAATTGCTTTTTCTTGATATTTGTAAGTTTGAATTGAATAAAATTTGGTACCATTATGTAATATTTGGACTCCAATGACTTTTTAGATTTAGATTGTGTGGGTAGTAGATTGGATCTCTGCCCGACTATGTGGCTAATTATGGTTCATTATTACTTTATAGTTGGTTAATAAATAAAAATTCCAATATAAACGGAGAGATATTATATGTCATTTACTACTAGTGGTATTTTTTATAATGGTAAATAAGAGGTTTTAGGTTCGAGTTCAGTTGTATTTCTTTTACTTGTAAATAAGAGGTTTTAGGTTCGATTTTCGTTAAAAGAGAATTTGAATTACATTATTACTAGTTTATTGTGAGATTAAGTCTAGTCCTCTCATTAGTGTATAATTAGTTTCTTGACAATAATATTATTTGTTTGAAAAAATTAAAGAGAGATAGTTCTATAATCTTAGATTGGAAGGATTAGACAAGTTCAAATGTTTTGCGCTAATTTTGTCCGTAGATTTTTGTGGTCTCTATATTAATAGACATTTAATTCTTTTAACTATGTTATAAACTTAATTCGTGTGTCAATTAATAATGAAATTCACAAAAAAAAATTATTTTAACTGTTGTTATAAATTTAATACGTGTTAATTAATGATAAAGATCACAAAACACACATAATGAGTGAAAAAGACTTAAACCATAAATTAGACGAGACAAACTATGAATATGATCATCAGACTAATTGCTTTGCACAACATACACACATAATGAATGAAAAAGACTTAAACCAGAAATTAGACGAGACAAACTATGAATACGATCATCTAACTAATTGCTTTTCACAACGTAAGGTCATGAAACCAAAAGAAGTTTACTTTCTTTCTGCTTTGAGCGATTACAAATTATAAAACTCATGATGGAGCTCCCATCAACCGCAAACTTAAATGGAAATCGTGTCCTGCATGAACTCCCTCCGACAAGAAGCTTAAATATTCAGATCTAACTAACTTATGGCCCTTAGAAAAATCAGATTAATTGGGAAAACTTTTGAGGTATCCTGTTGTAATGCGTATGCTTTATATTGTGATGGGTTCCTAAAGTCGGATATGACATCAACCGGTCGGGCTCTGGATCATGTCTCTGTCCCTTCATTTATATTCTCTTGTCTACTTGCAACACCAAAAATTTGTTTGGCCGAATATCTTTTCAAGTTGGCAATCAGATATTTTGAAACAAAATTTCATGATTAACATTTAAAAAAAAATGTCTAAACCCTCAAGTTTGACATTATAATTCGATTAGGTTAGAAAACTGACATGTTATAGCGCTATCGTGGTATTTGTGTCAGTAATACAAAGACATGTGACTATTTTTTACATGTCCTTATCTTAATAGTACAAAAAGCTATTATAAATGTGTATTCGGATGAGCTTTTTTATCAAAGAAATGATAAGAAGGCTTTCTGAAAATAGGAATCTATATGAAATTTTCACCACCTCATGCTTTTAGCATAATATTTTATAATGTTGATATGAAAATTATGTTAAAAATATGAAATTGCGAAAAAATTATAAAAAGTATCATTTTAAAATAGTCTCTTAGCATTTTCTCATTTTATAATAAGATTGGTGGAAAGTTGAGATGATTGAAATTTCAACTTGGACTCGCTGGTGAGATTGTATGGGTTTTTGTGAACTTTTATTTTATTTTATTTTATTTTATTTTAACAAATGATATTCTATACTAAAATAGAGGGGGTGAGTTTAGCCTCACAATAGCTAGCAATAATGTGGTTCAAATATGCTTTTGGCAAAAATTGAACCTAAGACCTTTCACTTACTGAAAAGGAATATCACTAAACCATAGTATTAAGTTGTGTATTTTTAGTAGTTGAAATAGTGGGTTCTATAATAAGCAGTACAAGTTGTAAGATCCTCTATCGCCCAGGGGAAAGGATCCTCTATGCCTTATATGTGCATGCTCACCTCCCATTGCAAGACGCATTTTGGGAACTTACTGGCTTCGAATCCTATAAGAACTTCGAAATTAAGTGAGTTTGGGTGAGAGCAGTCCTAGGATGGGTGACCCCCTGGGAAATTCTCGTGCCGAAACCCAAGAACAAATTCGTGAGGGTGTGGCCCAAAATGGACAATATCTTTGTGGACTGGAATGTGACACAAGCTATGGGAGAGTGATGTGCGAGAATAGCCATTCCTCTGCTTAATAGGCACTTGTCTCACCTATTTAATTTTTTTTATTGGTAGTGCTTTAAGAGCACAAAAGACTTTAGTTGAATATCAAAGTGTGAAACAAACAAGACTACAAAATAATAAGAATATTATTAAACAAACTAAGAATGCCGAAACGGCTACAAAACCCTAAGATATTACATTGTGACTAACTTGTTCTCAACTGAATAACAAGCATGCTATTTATAATAAACTAACCATAATCCTAAAAGGTAAGAAATCAAAACCTTAATGCTAACGGGCTAAGACCAAAAAACCAAACATTCAAATAAACCAAAATACTAATATTTTCCAACTTTCACATAGACTGTGTCCTTGGTTGTTAGAGAGAGTTTGAATTTTATATCTTTAATTGTACAATTTGTTAATAAATTAAATGGTTCCACTACTAGACTGAATTGGATCCGCTCCAGACCTTAGTGTCCGGAGCCTAGAGATCAAATCATCTGGGCTACAGATTAGTGTGTAAAAGAAATCAAAGTTGTTGGTTTTGTGTGGTGGGCCAAGAAAATGAATTCATGGGGACCGTTGGATTGAATTTGTGTGGCCCAGATGAATTGATCCCTAGGTTTCGGACACTAAGGTTCGGAGCGGATCCAATTCCCTACTAGACTACTAGTTGCAACATACTTTTTTGTGATAACACTCTCACACATGTTGTGCTTGATATGTGGTAAGGAATTCAGATCCTCTTTATGAGAATTCTAGGAATCCGTGAATCATGTCCATTTATCGTACATCGTGCGGTCAAAAATCATTTTAAATATTTTTATTTAAAATTAAACACAAACATTACTTGACCAAAAATGACAGCATGATGTACGATGAACGGACACGATTCATGAATTCTAACAATTCACACTAAAAAATCCGGAGAAGATCCGACAAGTTGGAGAGAAATATTGGTTTTATAATACCAAACTGTTGGCTCGTCTCTGAGATCTTTACAGGATGAAATTTGCGAGACTTACAATGAAAGAGTATTTATTCTTATAAAGAGTTTTTATTCTCTTCTTTACTTTACATTGAACCAATGGTAATGATTCATTTAGTATACAAAAGTTAAGAGTTGTACAGCTTCTGCCTTCCAGATTCCTGATTTTGTTGCCAATCTCCACTCACACCTGACACCTGAGACTATTGAGCAAGGTTATAATTTTTTTATTTTTATTTTTGGAACCGAATAGATTGAATAAATCAAAAGAAAATGAAACTACGTAACCTTCTGATTCCGTGATGCAAGCCGCGTTCATTCCACGTTTCCCCCTCTATCTCTTTTGTAATGGCTAATTCAGCAGTTTACTGGCTTGCTTTGCAAGCAAAGCTTGTCTTTCACTTTCCAAGTCAATGAATTACACGGTTAAAATCATATCACCACCTTCAAATCTCATCAAAATTATCAACATTTTTGGAGCAACTAAATAAAAATGTTCCTTTAACCCAGTTTTTAACACAAGGAAAATGTCAAGCACATAAGACATATTCAGAAAGTAACGTTTATGCCTACAAAAACCTCAGATATCATTATCTGTAAATTCATCTGGGTGGTATTGCACATCGACAAATCAAAACAGCTCTCCCACTAGAACACGATTCTGACTGCAAGAAAAAATATTCAAAAAGAGCACTCACACTCCAGACTTCCGCAATTCAGCAGCCCCGTGTGCAAAGTGACATCTTTCTCCAAAGGTGCAAATCCCTTTGGTAAAATTATCACATAGTTTCGTCTTATAGTTACTTCTGGGAGGGGCTGGGGCTCCTCGGCCTCCTCCTCCTCCTCCTCCTCCTCCTGGAGCCTTTCCAGGGCCAGAGGTTGAAACAGTCGCAATTAGCTTGCTTACCATGGCACTAGCTTGCTGAATCTGTTCAAAGGTCCCCTCAAGTTCAATGTTCCTGAGATTGGGATTTGACTCATGGTCCCGGATTGAAAGCTTGGCTCCTGTCTGGAGACAAATCTGCTTCGAATGCACACCACCCTTCCCAATTATGGCTCCTGCATGTGAGGCATCCACACTGATTTTTGCTGTAGATGAGGCACCAAAGCTAGATGCAGGGCCTGCCAGGTGTGGCTCCATCCAATTACCCATACGGCCTGGACCAGGTCCCATGGCACGAGGATCATCGTGGGACTGAGCAAGAGGCTTGCCGAGTTCCCACTCACCATGAGCAAAATGACATTTGTCACCAAATTTGCAGCCTTCAGGAGAATTATATTTACTGCATATGCGTGATTTAACTCCAGATGAATTGGATCCATTGGAATGGGATGGTGGGCCAGGAATGTTCCTAGGTGGTGGAGGAGCAGGCACCAGATTCATCATTTTAGCTACAGCATTGTAACCTCCAGGAACGTAGTGCAGGAAATGGCAACTCTCACCAAAAGGACATCCAGCAGTGCTGCAACCAGAATCATAGAGTTCTCTACTCAGATGACTACGAACAATTAATAACTTTTATCTACAAACACATATGGAAGCTCAGGCCGACAGTGTTCACTCAATTTGAAGCAAAGTAATACGGTTGAACAGTCTACAGTTCCTTCTAGCATTGTCAAGGACTGACAGAGTATCACTGTACAGGTAAAGATGAATTTCAAAAAAAGTTTTAGAATACACAAAATAGTTAACCAGACAAATCACATCCCTCCATTTGCACAAAAATCACAAATCCATAAACCTGATACCAATGACATCGAATTGAGAATACAATTCAATCTAAATTCAAACAAGAAAATTTCAGGAACACACACACACACACACACATATATAGATTATAAGATGAATTATAGATCTTAGTACAATAAGACATGGTAAGGCAACTGATCACGAACCCATTATATGTGTTACAAAGACTCCTGTAGTCGAAACATTACTGATTTGCAGGAACCAATAAGCTATTTAGGTGCTCAAATTTTCATAGTTGGCTCATTTTGATTTCAAAATTTGGTTCCTAGATTCCTTGAGTATTATTTAAACGGCTAAGATTATAAAGCGTTTCAGAATATATACAATTTGCAAGAATCGTCTAATTCAAACTCAGTAACTATAACTGAAAAAAAGACAGTCAATAACAAAAGACCCGAGATTCTGTAAGATTGTAGAGAGCCCCAATCAATCTTCCCTCCATTCCCATTGTAAAGGCACAAAGACGAAGACAAAAGAAGGAAAAAGAAAGAAAAGCCTCTGCACTACAAAATAATATTTGGAGCTAATATCAAAAGTTTTTTTTTATTCATTGGACAATTGCCTCATATCATTGTGACTGAAATATGTTATTTATGAGCTAAGTTTTCTATGCGATAAGAAGAAAAGACATCTTCATATAGATCCAATGTTGTGATCAAGAGCTTAAACAAAAGGTATGGGAAATTAACTCACAATTTAGCAAAAATGGGTCAGTGAAAGTTGTGATATCTGAGTTGCACGGTACAACAGCTTAAAATTTTTACAAAAATCCAGAAAATGTACCATTCAATTATATCTTACCAATGTTTGAGATAAAACAAGAACATTAATTGAGCTACAAGGTACAGTGCAGATAATTTACATGCAATGCTCAATCTCATTATATTTCATTAGGGCGAAATGTGGTCTAGTGAATGATTATCCATGTAGTTCATAAATAAATCAGTTTTCTGTTACACGGAATTTGTCAACTTCATTCGACCAAAGCAAAGTGTGTACCTGTATAACAACTATGAACTCCCAGTTCATTAGTGCAATTATAAGATTTCATTTTGTAACAACTGTAAGTTGAAATTTTATAAAATCGTACTACCGCCTTAAAATTGATAAGATAAATTTCATGATATTTACTTCGATGAGAAAGATTTGAACCTGAAAAATTTGGTGCATGGCTTCGATTTGCTTCCTACACCAGTTGAAAAGGACTCCAATTCTGTTACAAAACATTAATTACTTTCTCTCAGTTACATTTTCTCCTGATCCTTAATCCAATTGTTGTAGAGCATCTCAAAATCATTTAAAAGTTTGAACCAAAGCGATAGAAAGATTAAAATTAGTCACCTGTATAATCCTAGTCCAAATAATCCAAGTACAACATGATTTTATTTAAATACATTAACCATCAAATTCAAGACAACTATTCTGTGTTTTATCAAGCATGTTTAACTTCCATAAACGACCTAGCACATCGAAAGCAACTTCATTTGAAGGACACAAACTTAGGGTCATTATGAAAGAACACAAACTACCAAAAACATAAAAATTCAGAAATTACCAAGATTTAAGAAACACATCATAGATATTTGAAATACATTCCAAATCCAATAAACCCAAATTGCAAAAAAGAATCAGGAATCTATATGCAGCAAAGGGAATTTCAAGCTTCAGAAACTTTCTCAGCAACCAAACAGAAAATGGAAAAAAAAATAGTAGGAAAACTACAACAAAAAAGAAGAAGATAAAACTAACGAAAAAAAAACGGTGAATTCCCAAATTCACAAGAAACAGAGTGTGAGAAAGCAAAGAGCGAACCTTGCTTGTTCTTCTTGAAGCCGCCATTAGAGTGAAAGCCACCACCTTCATGTCGACCTCTTTTACGAGTATCCATTATTCCAGAACGCAGATCGAGATCCGAAACGAATCCAACCCACCACAAAACGACGACCGAGAGAGCACAGAAACAATGAAAGAATCCCTAGATTCCTGCTACAGAAAACCCGAGAGAGAGGATTAGAGAAGAAGGGACACAGAAAGGAAAACCCTAGCCCAAACCCTAACCTTAGAAGAAAGGTTCTGGAAGTGGAAGAGGAAGAACCGCAGCTGCTGGAGGGATAAAAAAAAAAAAAGCGGCTTCGAATATGAGAGTGGGAAAGTCCAGAGCTTTGGGATATTATTTATTATATTATTAACTATTTATTTTTATTTTATTAAAATATCAAGAAATTACCTTAATAAATATTTGTACATGATAATATTTTTTAATAAATATTTAGTAATTTTTTAAAAAAAAACGAAATTAGGGTTCCGCTTGTTGCCGCCAAAATGCTGGGTTTGCAGTAAGCTCGAAATAATTACTTACCCATTTTCTAATTTTATTACTTACAAAAATCTAAAACAAATTCACTGAATTTTGGTTAATGAAATTCAAGTCCTTTCCTGGTTTGTTTTTGACAGATGATAAAACAGATTGGTAATATATAACAAGTTAATAACGTAAAAACATTAAATATATATATATATATGGAACGGATCTATGACGCCATTTGTTTTACAAAATTTTTTACACACATTTTTATGGGGCACACTTTGTAATGTATTTTCACAATCCGAACTCTGTATCTTTTAAGTCTTCCTTTAAATATCATGTCTATCAAAAATCACACAATCTGAAATTATATGACCATTGGATTAAGGTTTCACGGTTATTTTTAGAGCCGTATTCGTCTATTTTCTCACTTCAAATAAATGTCTTAATGGTTTTGAATTTGTCTAATTCTTTTCATGTATGACTTACGAATAATGTTCTAAAATATAGAGGATTTGGGTCGTCAAAATATGTTACTGAGAAATTGTAAAAAAAGAAATAATGTCACGAATTCGCTAAAAACTTCAAATTGGGACAGTAGAAATAAATAAATGTTGTGGCTTATTTTATCTAATAGGGAGAGAGAGAGTGCACGGCAGAGAGAGTAGGGAGAGAGATGTGTTTGTAGGGTTATGTAAAGGATGTGTTATTCCCCCTATGCAGTGTCTTTATTTATAGTAATAAGGGAGAGATTCTTCTTCTTCAAGGAATACAAGTCCTAATAGGGAAGAATACAAAGTTTATAACACTCCCCCTTGAGTATGTAAACAATCAAGTAGATTCGGCATCATGTGGTGTTGATGAAGTCGACCGTCAGCATTGATTCTGGGAACATGCTAGTTTCAAAGTAAAGTAGGAACTTGCGCATGGAACTAAGTCTCATAAAAAACCCAATGGCTATGGTAAAACCCAAGTGGGGACAAAACCCATAGTCTAAGGAAAAAAGTGTGAGAAATGCAAAGTCAATTGAAACATCTATAGGACGTCATCAGAGATGTGATCAACCCAAGGTGGGTGCCTCATCAAAACCTTGTTAGGTAGTTAAAACCCAAAAGGATAATGCTTCTAATTGTAGAGAAAAAGAGTACATAAAGATCAAGCAAGTCTAATTCAGGATACTCCCCCTGAATCTGACATAATTCCAAAGAGAACTAACAATGTTACAACTCATAAAGTTTACACACACCTATTCCTTGAACAAGCTTCTGAAACGTCGCCTTTGGTAGTGATTTGGTGAAGAGGTCGGTTAGATTGTCCTGTGAACGGATTTGCGTGACTTCAAACTTCTAATGCTCTCGTTGTTGATGTGAGAAGAACTTCGGCACAATGTGGTTGGTGTTATCTCATTTGATGTAATCTTCTTGAGATGTTCGATGCATGCATAGATCATCGTCAGGATGTCAACAATGGGGTAAAGATTGCAGGAGCTTCGAATATGGCCCACAACTGCTCTAAGCCAAAAATATTCCTGAGTTACTTCGTGTAAGGTGAGAATTTCAGCATGATTAGATGAAGTGACAACTAAAATATGTTTAGTTGACCTTCAAAAAATTGCAATACAAAGTTTTTAACAATAAATAAATATTCCGCACTTTTTTTATTGTCATGTATACTTTTGTTTGAATTAAATTCAAATGTCACCAATTAATGCATGAAAAAAGTAGTGTCAACTTTCCCTATGTGAAATAGCAAGAGTTAAAATGGTAACAAAAGTTACTTTAGCTTAGGAGACTGATTGGGGTTTAAAAAGTACAAAGAAAGGCCCAATGCATCCATAACCCACACAGCCTCTTCAAAGCTTCCATTACACATCAAAGGCCCGACGCATCCATGCAACAGTTGTTGTTCACAAACAAGTCATCAATATATACACCAAAAAAAAAAAAAAAAAAAAAAATTCTTTTTCTATTTTCTTGGAACTATAAGGATTTCCCCATAGCCTCACTGGATCTGAAAGGGGTGGATAGTCGTGGTTTGCCACCAATTGTCCTCCTTTTCACCAAAAAAAAGAAAAAGAAAAAAAGAACCTTAAGTATTTTATTTTAGAGGATATTTGTGCTAAGCCACGAAATTGATTGGTCATAAAATTTTATTACTGAACTCATAATTTATATGAGTCGAACTTTAAACTTCTAACTTACAGGTATAGAGAACCATTGTTACACTGCTAGTGATATACCATCAAGATGTTTTTCAAAAGTAAAACTACGACAAATTAAAATTGTCAATTAAAAGTGTAAGAGGCTTGTAATTCAAGTGGTTAGAGAATTATCTTCGAGTCTCTTGTAAATCGAGCGATGCTTTCCAGCATTGCTTGTATTAGCAATTTTAAAAACTACCAATTGATGGTATATTTACTTGTATTGTATATTTATCGTTAAATAGTGTTAGCTGATTCCGCGTGATATTTATAACTTAAATTGCCATACAGAAGCCCAAAGCAAAAGGCCCAATAAGAAGGAGGGCAAAAACGTCATTTCACAAGGCGCCAAAAAAACGCAGCTCAACGATCTCTCCTCCAACCTCATTCGGCATTTACGAAGTTCCGCGACACTCAACGGTCAGCAACACCAACCATCCAACAAACCAAACACCTCGATTTCATCGAAACCCCCCGCACAAAAGCGGACAGACGCGCACATTTCATATAAACGCTCCAACGAAACCTCGCTCTTCTGTCCCCAACACACCTCAGCGCAAGTCGGAGGTGAGTCTTCGGATCTTTCTATGAAATGGATTCAGTGTTCATGCATCTCCACTGACTCCTGATCAGTTCAAACTTAGGATTTGATCACGTTGTTAGCATTTTAGGAAGGTTTAATCTGGGTTGACTGAATGTTTTGTATATGTTTTTGTTTCCAAATTTGTTGTTTTATTTGAGTTTGAGATGAATTTGTTGAGAAATTGGTTCAGATTGTGCTAGCGAAGTGAAAAGAACTAATCTTTATGTGATGTTGTTATTTTAATCTTACTTATCAATACCACTTAATTCAAGTATTTACCCAATAATTTCTGATAAAATGGTTTGCCAGTGTGGAAAATGATGTGCCATGTTAGCTGTTCATCCCTGTTAAGATTTGATCATATAATTTGATTGTATTTTATTGTATCAGAGGACACCGTTTACTGTTTCTTGTTTTGTTTTTATTTTTTACGAAGAAAAGATGTTTAATTACTGCCTGTGTTAGCAGTTAAGACTCGGCATCGGAGATATACTAATAGTTGCTGATAACATGTGTCAAGTGTGAACTTACTAATGTGTATGCTTCTTGATCTTGCAGAGTTTTGTGTCGGTTTCTGGTGATTTGTATCTGAAATGGCCACGACTGTAGCACCCGGATCACACATGGCAGCGGTGAAGCCTTGCATGTCGTCCTCTCAAGGAACTTATATGTCATGCACTGCAAAGTTTGGTACAAACAGCGAGGTGGGAGTTTGGAGAAGGCTTAAGAGTTCTTCTCACATCTCAGCAACACGGTCATTCTCCCAGAGCTTGAAATCAGGGCCTGTGAAATCCGTAGAGGTTGTCACAAGAGCAATGTCAGGAGTAGCTGAGAACACTCCACTGTCAGGATTGCCTATTGATTTGAGAGGTCAAACATCTTTCTTCCAGAAATTGTGCTTGAGTACTCAAATTTGTAACTTGTTTATGAGCTGCTGTGTTTTTCTTTGTTGTGACAAACTTGCATGCTAATGATGCACAATTAAAATCGAGCAAAAAAAGTTATTAGGGTAGGATATTTCTGATGAAGCTTCTCGAGAAGGTCGTTGTCATTTTCGTCAACGATAATTTAAATTATGATCCCAAAAACAGAGTGACATAAATTTTGCAAAAAAAAAGTTAACTATCGAAGTATTAGCTTTCTAAGATAAATTACGTTCGATGATAAATGTTCACACAAGAAGAACATAGAATATACTGCATCTAACACTGTGACAGCTATTTGCAGGAAAGAGAGCATTCATAGCTGGTGTGGCTGATGACCATGGATATGGATGGGCAATATCAAAAGCTCTTGCTGCTGCGGGAGCTGAAATTCTAGTTGGTACATGGGTGCCGGTATGTAAATTGATACAACTGAATTCTCTAGGGATATTGGAGCCTTAACTTTTGACAAAACTATATATTTTTTTTTTAACGAAGTTTTCTTCGGTATAGGCACTTAACATTTTTGAATCCAGTTTAAGGCGTGGAAAGTTTGATGAGTCACGCACGTAAGAGCAGATTTTTCATTTCCTGCATTTCATGCAAATCTGTTGATGTTATCTATATTCTATCCTTGTCTAATTCAGGCTTTCCTTCTGTTTCTTTTTCCCCTCACAGACTGCCAGATGGCTCTTTGATGGAAATTACCAAGGTTTACCCATTGGATGCAGTTTTTGACAGTCCCGAGGATGTTCCTGAAGATGTATGAATCTCCTGATTTTAGTTTCTGGAATATAAAATTTGAGCTAAATTATATTTGTAGTGATGCTTGTATCGTGTTTTCTGCAGATAAAAACCAATAAACGCTACTTGGGGTCCTCAAATTGGACTGTTAAGGTACCATTTTTGTTCACCAGATTACAGTGCAATTGAAGTTATTAAATTAATATTACCAGCTCGCAGATCATGACTAATCTTTCGGTCTTTAAGTGACACACAGAGCCAAAAGGAAGGGGGGGACCAGTCAGGGCCTTGACTCCTCCCTTTCCCTCCTAAAACATAAAAGCTTGGATATAAGTTTGGCCTATCTAGTGTAATTTCCCATAGCTTAAACCCGACAAAAAAATACTGAAAGTTATTATCATATAACCCTGGCATAAGGAGACAGAAACCTCCATACCCCTAGTAATGTGCCATGAGATTGGTCGCTCAGTATATGCGATCTTCAAGATGAAAAATAGATTGTGTTAGAGGTATGACGTTTCCAGATGTTTTTGGTTGCTGAACTTCATGGTGAATTACATGCTTGAAATGTCTCAAGCTCATTTGCAAACATATGATTGAATTTGGTCGGGCTCAAATTCTTCTATATTATAGGTGTTGTTTCCAGATGTTGGGTTAAGAAATTGGCCCGGCCAGCTGGGTTGTCTGATTCTGTATAAATGCTTTGCAGGAGGTGGTTGAATCTGTAAAGCAGGATTTTGGCAGCATTGACATCCTTGTCCACTCACTTGCCAATGGACCAGAGGTGAATCTCTTTTCAACTTTTGGTTTTGCAACGTGGTTTAAGATCTTCGTGTTACTTAGGAAGTAAATGTATCATGTACAGGTTACCAAACCTCTTTTGGAGACGTCAAGATATGGATATCTTGCAGCCATCTCTGCATCAAGTTACTCATATATTTCTTTACTCAAGCATTTTGCTCCAATAATGAACCCAGGCACGGCTCTAACTTTAGTTATTTATTTTTACTCCCCGCTTTCTCCCCTCTTCTTTTTTTAAGAATCCTGTGATGTTCCAGCGAGTGTTTCTAGACAAAGAATAGAATCTAAGGGTAAATGTTATCATGACAGGTGGTGCTTCACTCTCTCTAACATACATTGCTTCAGAAAGGATCATTCCAGGGTACTTGTCTTCTTGGATTACAACTACTCGTCAATACTTATTCTCAGAACAGATTTTTATTTTATGTATTCTACTTGCAGATATGGTGGAGGCATGAGTTCAGCGAAGGCTGCTCTAGAGAGTGACACACGTGTGAGTCTTTGGATTGTTTTGTTCTAAAAATATTTTCTGATTTAACATATCGAGATTTCTCCCAATTTTTTGTAATGAAACTTATATGTATCGTATTTCCATGCTTGATTCAGGTGCTGGCCTTTGAAGCTGGAAGAAAGCACAATATTAGAGTCAACACAATATCTGCAGGTACGACAGTTATTTTCTGTTGACAGAATCTGTCTTCCACTCTTAATGGTAACATAACTTGACCACCTTGAGGCAAAAAACGTTACGCTCTGAAACTGAAATATCTATGTTATGTGTATGCTTTTGACGATAAAGCTAATTAGTTACTTAGGAATTGAGAGCAGTTGTTAGGCCTTCGTTGTTAAAGTCAACCCTCAACATTTGACGTATGGTGTTGATAAGCGATAATGGTATCTAAATGGAAGATGTTTCACGAAATAGCTAGTTGGGGCTCCAAACTTATGTAGACATCATACTTTTGTTAAACCCTATATGCTGCACAGTTCTATGTTCTCCCAATTTTCTTATTTGTGTTTTCTTTTTCTCCCTTATGCAGGACCATTAAGAAGTCGTGCGGCAAAGGCAATTGGATTCATTGATATGATGATTGATTACTCATCGGAAAATGCACCCTTGCAGAAGGAATTATCTGCAGGTGAGTGATTATGTACACAACCAAATACGAGCACGAATTTCATATTTTCCATTCTTCGTTAGACAAGATTTTACCTCGCCAGCTTAAATAAAGTTTAAACCTTCGTGTAAACAGAGGAGGTGGGGAACGCTGCTGCCTTCCTAGCATCGCCATTGGCATCAGCCATCACCGGGACTGTCCTATACGTCGACAATGGCCTGAATGCGATGGGAGTTGGAGTCGACAGCCCAGTTTTTGAAAACCTTGATATTCCAAAGGCCGCAAAGTAGCTCCTGTGCTAGTGCAATAGAGGTCAAAAATAACAAGGGTGTTTTCCTTCGAGAACTGAGGGTAGTAGGGTCTTTTTAGTTGGAATCCATTTTTGGTGTTGACATTGTTCTGCTGTATGCTGAATCAAAAATAACATTGTTGGTGTAATTGTTATTCAGAACCAAAATGAAGGGTGCAATGAAATTTCCACCATTCCTGATGGGATTTTATTATTTTTCATATTTTAAAGTTATTTTCATCTGTAATAATTTAGCCAAAATAGTATATGGGATTGGCATAACTCCTCATTTTAGTCATTCCGATAAAAATATGTCAATACCCTTGTAAAATTGTCACGTGAACGACCACATGACGATTTTTGTTAAATCAATCCTTCCACTCATTAATATTGAAAGGTTTTTCATGGAAAGACAAAAATGATTTGTGTTGGACAAACTCAATGACTACTTTTATCCATTTTTATTGTTAAGGACCAAAATGAAGAGTTATAACAATCATAAAGATCAATTTGATTGAAAAGCCTTTTAATAATCTAATAAAAATGAAGTTGTTACCAACACTAAAATAATTATCGTAATTATTCTTTACTACCTGGTGAAATAAATGAGGGAGGGAGGAGTAGAATTTTTTTTTTAGTGCTAATAACAATTTGTGAAATTGAGTAAGCATATACGATTTAGTTAAGTTGGCCAAAGTATTGTGAATTTTCATTTACATAATAGCGTAAACTAAAGGAAGTGAAAGAGAAAAGGACCAAAGAGATGAGGGTGAAGTTCCTAGTCCTAATGCATCTGCCTATACAAGCTGGTTTAAACTTATAGACCAACATTCCTATTTGTCAGCAAAACAAGTATACTTCATGATCTTCATCCCTTGATACAGCTTCACATCATTTTACGCTTCCCTTTTCGGATGGCATTGGTGCTTTCTTGAGCGTCATCGCGTACAGGCGAGTCTTCCACAATCGATTGATTAGTATCAGGCTCAGCCATGCCTTCCCCAACTGGCTGCTCCTGCATAACCAAGCCTCTGTTTCTGGAGAGCTTCCTAATTGGCGTTGTTTGAGATTCTTTGCATTGCAAATCGCCTTGATGATCGCTTGATTTGTTTACTTCATAGGTCCTGCGTGGCATCAGCTGCTCGCCGTCCCCAACAATCTCTTTCATGAACTGAGAATTTCGCAAATGCATCATTTTATTAGAGGAAAATCTTCCATTAAATCAGCTATAATAAAACATATAATCGATGAAGGCGTCAACTTTAACTACCTTCCAGTCCTGGAAATCAAATCGGAAGACAAAGTGTCTGTAAGTAATCTCCCCAGAAGCAATTTGTTCAGCAGAAGGAGCATTTCTTGGCACTGAAGTAACAAACACAAAACCAAATAAATGACCAAATAAGAAATAGAAGAGAATAAGCCACCAGACACATGAAGGTGAGCATGTGTAGAGGAACTTACAAACTAGATGATGGCCTTCCTCATTCAATTTTAGTTCCGCCCGCCCATCTTTAACTAGAAACGAGAGGGCAAATATATTTTCCACCGTCTGCGCAAAAGAATTCCCATTCAACACTAGATTTTCAAACCTAACTCCTCTCTTCTTCCTCAAGATATTGAACATAGCTGACACGTTTTTAACAGTCTCCGGTTGCTCTTCTTCAACAGCATCATGAAGCTGCACAAAGTTACAGTGAATTTTCGGTAACTGCTCAAAGTTTCAGGAGACTTCCAAGTAAGCACTTGATGATTAGAAGCAGTACACGATTAAATAGGGAAGAGAAAAGGGTGCAAATTATATGTTCTTGAAGAGATTACCAATGAGATAAACGACTCTTACCTCTTCAGGGGTATCATTTTCTGTAGGCTTCACGCGTTTTGCACGAACATAACTCTTCCGTTGCTTTACTTCAAGACTCATAGGTCCAATCCTGAAGGAAGAGCAAACTGTATAATTCCTCAGAGAATTTGAAACAGAAGGAACCGCATATAAAGAACAGAAAAAATCGATAGCTATTATTACATAGTGCAGCATTGGGGAGGTTTCTGGTAAACATGTGAGACTGCCCTTCCAATATCCTTCCAAGAGACTGAGCTGCTTCCACTTTGACTTCGTTTCTCAAACTGTTTGAGAATACAGTTGACGAAACCTGTAGTTGTGATTCCTTCCTTGTTATGTGCCTTGACGGAGCTCATCAAGTGGGTTGTAATGTCCAAAAGCGCTTCTGCGTCAGCAACTTGTTCTCTCGGATTTTGAACTGAAATTCGTAGCAAATCATTGATTAAGCCTAAATTAGATACAAATATTGTAATTTGATCGAGAAAATCTATGACAGAAAAGGGAATTTACCAAGCTCATGCAAGCTCTCCACTTCATTGATGATCAAATTGAACTTCTCCGAATCCACTTTCGTAATGTCCTCTCTTTTATCTTCATATCCGTATCAGTTACACAAGAAGGGGAAGCTAATTAGAACAAAAGAACTCAAATTTAAACGATAAGATTTCCCATAATTTCATTCCCTTGAACCCCAAAAACAATTACTCTTCCTTTATGCAAGCGGACACGATTATTCATCCTTCGTAAAATGCTTAATTCTAGTTCTAACTCATATATGGAAACAATATAATGGGAGAAAAAAAAAATATGATGATCTTTCATTAGGGAAATTCTTGAGCGTGACCGCCACATGATGTTATTAACCCGCGTGTTATAAAGCGGTGGACGGCAAAGTTCATATTTTACGGACATAAGGTATAGTTTCAACAAACTGATACAACTCCTATAACTAAAGTAGATTGATAACACCACTTGGTGATGTGACACTCAGTCTCCACAAAAAAATCTCTTTTCTCAGCAACCAAACACAGAATAACAACAAATAATTCTATACGAGGGCAAAAAAATCACACAATACGATTAACTTTCTCAGCAACCAAACAGAGAATAACAAATTTTCAAAACTCAAAACTATACATAGTTGCAAACAAACCCTGAAATCATATATCAAACACATAATTAAGAAACAAAAGGTACAAGATTGATAAGTAGATACCGTGGATAATGCTCTTCACATTAAAATAGCGTGATCGGAGAGCTCTCCGGTCCGGCACCGCTTGCGGTCGTTCAATTTCATCTCTTCCACCGCTGCCGCTACTGACGAATTCACGCTTCACCATCTCTGCAAGGCAACTTTCTCTCCGAGCTTTCCCGGCAAAACTTACAAACCAAGAAAATTAATAGAAAAATATTTTGTCAGTAACTTTCCCGGTTAAATATAATTAGGGTTGTCGTTTACAGAAGCTTCGGGCTCGAAATTATTTTTCGAGAATTTAAATTAAAAAGTGAAAAATAAAACCCTAATATTCATAGGAATTTGAAGAGTTGGTTTCCCTCTTCATCTCTGTTTTACGCGGCCGTTGGATTCTACACCTCCCTTTTGATTGCTCCTCGCGAAGTGGACTTATGGTACGAGGGCGCTGGTTAGTCAACACGATGGACGGTTGAGATGTCTCCGACTCTTTGGGTTGCTGTGTAAGCTTTGCTGTATCTTCCTTGGCACGCTACATAAGGGCAACGTAAAAGTTTTTTTTTAATTTTTATTTTTTGAACAACTATATGAGCTATGTTAAGTGAAAGGGTGAACTTAGCCTTATAGTGGACTAACAATAATATGGTTCAAATTTATCTTTGGTGAAAATCGAATATCAGATCTCTCACTTACAAGCAAAAATGACTACCACTAGACCGTAGTCCTACATAGCAAGAACAACGTAAAAGTTTGGAAAGCGAATAAGACAAAAATAAAACAATGAAAGAGCATTTACTTATGCATAGAAGGTATGGGTTCGATTTTTCTCTTCCGCAATCAAAGTATAGCCTTTTTTCAAAGGCAATGCTACTAAATCGTAATGTCGTGTTTTTATTTAGATAGTTAAAATATATAATTGACTACTTTTAGGAATAATTAATACATTTTATCTCACCCTAAAAGGACATTCATTATAGAAAAACAAATGGACAAACATGTTTGCATCTAATGTGCTATCCTCGAATATAAGTTTTAAGACATCAGTCTTTGCATTAGAGAAGAAAACTAAAATGCATAATTCCACCACATTTTGGGGCTCCAAATATAAGAAATAAGAATATAGGTTTAGAATTTAAGTTTTTTCCTTTCTCAAAGTTTTTTAAAATCTTTTTTTTAAAATCCTAGTTGACTACACTATAATTTTAAAATCTTTAAAATCCTTACAAATTTTATGGTTTGTTTCGCAAGTGCTTTTAAATGATTGAAAACATTGTTAGAAACAAATGTTTTGGGTTTCAAAAGCACTTGAAGTACTTTATGCTAAAATGCATAATGCCACCACATTTTGGGGCTCAATAAAAACCTTATCAGGATCAAACTGGTCTAACAAAAAAAGAGTGTCCCGCACCAACATAAACATAAATTAAATTTTATTTCCTACAAGGACATCTAAAATGATATCTGGAGGGTCTTCAAAATCAAGCCACGTCAAGATCGGAGGTGAGGCTAAACCTTGCAAGACGGTGAGCCACTTTATTAGCCTCCCGTTTGCAAAAGTTAACCTTGTGCTGGGAAACATTGCACAATAAACGTCGGGTATCGTCAATGATATGGCCAAATTGAGTGAAATTGGCGCTAGCATCCTTTCGAATACTCCCCACCACCATTAAGGCATCTCCTTCTAGTTGCAGCTGGGCATCCCCCCACTTCTGCGCAAACTCTGCTGCTGCACGAGCAGCCAAGCTCTCGGCCAACAACGGTGAGCATACATCCTCAAATCGTTGCACTTTAGCAGCCACGAACTCCCCCCTCATGTCCCTTACCGCCACTCCGCGGCCACCCATTTGACGATGCTCATCCCATGCCCCGTCAAAATTAATTTTCAGCCACCCTTGATCCGGTTTACACCACCTCTGAGGCTCTTTCACCTTGCAGCCATGTTCGCTACTCTTTCTTACAATTTTTTAAAAGACAGTTTAATTAAATAAATTACAACAATCAAAACAAATCACCCTCACGTTCAAAAGTAGTCGGACTTTATTTTTTGTTAAAAAAAAAAAAAAAAAAAATCCTTTTTAAATCACAATTACGTGTGGTAAGCGGCTAGTATCTATCTTATAAGTTATAACATAACTGGTTTAATTTGCAGTGTGCCAGTGTCCTTATTTTGCAGGTTACATGGTCTTATTATTTTCTGGGTCTTGCAAAAGTTACGTGTTCCAGACCCTGCAAAATTATGTTCCAACTTGACGTTCCAATGTTGCCTATCGCCTGACTTTCTGCTACGCATCTCCTTTTCATCGCTGGTAAAAAATATCCTTCCCTCTCAAAACTTGGCGGATTGGTGATTCCGCACTCGATTGATTTATATGGAGCCCTCTGTTTATCGCTTATTAATTGTGTGTCTTTCTCTGTATATTTATTCCATATCGCTCTCATCATTCTAATCTTTTAACACTTCTAAATCTCTTTTTCTTCCTCGCTCTATTATTAAAACGAAATAGTTATCAAACTTGTCCTGATTGTCAGGCTGGCTGCCACCGATGGACTAAGCCCCTGCCGGGCAAATTCAAAGTTAATGTGGACAGTGCTTGGGATGGATATTTTTCTGTTGGTGGGGCGGGCTTCGTTATCAGACATTGAAATGGTAACTTTATTGGCGCTGCTTCGTTTGTTTTCCAGGAGGTTTTCTCTCTGGTGCAGATTGAAGCTCTAGCAGTTAGAGCAGGGCTTGAGATGATGATAGGAAGGGGCTTACTGTAGAAAAAGGTATGTAGGTTAAAAAATATATTTGTTATTGATACGTGAATGTGGAAAAATGGAAGAGAATGCAAATGGAAGAGAATGCTTATTTTTTCATTATGTTTCTCTACAAGATTACAAGGATATATATACATGATACAAATGTGTAGGTAGGACAAGGTAGCCGTCCTAGTGTGTAGGTAGGACAAGGTAGGACGGCTGTAGAGGACAAGGTAGCCGTCCTAGTGTGTAGGTAGGACAAGGTAGGACGGCTGTAGGACGGCTTGACGGCTGTAGGACGGCTAGTGTGTAGGTAGGACAAGGTAGGACGGCTGTAGGACGGCTTATTCTTCCAATAATAATATTATATACAATTACACAAGGACTCCAACCATATTCCTTATTTGTCTAACACTCCCCCTCAAGTTGGATAGTGGATGTCAAGAACTCCCAACTTGCGTAACATACCCGAAAACTTTTCTTTCCCAAGAGGTTTGGTAAACAAGTCTGCCAACTGTTGTGCCGTACCCACATGCTTGGTCTCTATTGTGCCATCTACAATCTTATCTCGTATAAAGTGACAATCCATCTCAATGTGACGAGTTCGTTCATGAAAAACAGGATTGGCAGCTATATGTAACGCTGCTTGATTATCACAAAATAAAATGGAAGGACCATCCAAAGGAATGTTCAAATCCTTCAACAAAAAACGAAGCCAAACTATCTCGCAACAAGCACCTGCCATGGCCCTATATTCCGCCTCTGCTGAAGAGAGCGAAACGGTTTTCTGTCGTTTCGTCCGCCAAGAAATCAAAGAACCGCCCAAGAATACACAATACCCAGTAGTCGAACGGCGAGTGATAGGGCAACCTGCCCAATCAGAATCACAAAACGCAGTTAACTTGGTCTGGTTGTCAGAACGAAATAATAAACCTTGACCTGGAGTAGCCTTCAAATAACGAACAATACGAAGCGCAGCATCCATATGAGATATCCTTGGCTCGTGCATAAAACGGCTTAGAACATGCACAGAATAGGTGATATCCGGCCGAGTGATAGTGAGATATATTAACCGACCTACTAATCGTCGATACTTTTCAGGATCCTTGAGAAGTTCTCCTTTATCAGATAATTTTGTGTCATCCATAGGAAAAGCAATGGGTCGTGCTCCCAAAAAACCATAGTCCTTGAGAATCTCTAATGCATACTTGCGTTGAGAAATATAAATCCCTTGTTTGGAACGAGAAACCTCAATACCCAAAAAATATTTTAAATCACCAAGGTCTTTTATCCGAAAATGATCACGGAGAAAAGACTTCAGAGAATTAATGGCACTAGCATCATTGCCTGTAATCACAATATCATCCACATAAATGAGCAAAGCTATGAAAGAAATACCAGACTTTTTAGTGAACAATGAATAGTCAGCTTTGGATTGTTGAAAACCGGCAGAAATGATGGCATTAGTGAATTTGGCAAACCATTGGCGAGAAGCCTGCTTAAGACCATAAAGTGACTTGTGAAGGCGACACACAAGATTCTCCCCCTGTCGCCGAAGACCAGGAGGATGAGACATATAGATTTCTTCATGTAAGTCACCATGTAAGAAAGCATTATTAACATCAAGCTGATGAAGAGACCAAGACTGACTAGCAGCAAGAGCAAGAAGACAACGCACCGTAATCATCTTAGCAGTAGGAGAAAAAGTGTCATGATAATCAATACCTTCAGCCTGAGTGAAGCCTTTAGCAACCAAACGAGCTTTGTAGCGGTCAATAGAGCCATCGGAATTGTGCTTGAGTTTGTACACCCACTTACAACCAATGGGAATTTTGCCAGGGGGCAAGGAAGTTAAAGTCCAAGTATCATTAGCATGTAAAGCTTGAAGCTCCTCAATCATAGCACGTTGCCAATTGGGGTCAGTGGCAGCCTCGGCAAAGGAGGAAGGCTCCACAGTCCGACTGACAGAGTTAATGTAAGAAAAATGCCTGGGAGAGTAACGGTGATAAGAGAGAAAATTACAAAGTGGATATCGCGTACCTTGTGTAGAACCGGGTTGCGAAGTCGAAGATGGGTGGGATGGCAGAATCACCTGCGAGCAAACGTAGTCTTTTAAATAGGATGGAGGTTTATGGGCACGGGAAGAGGTGCGAGGAAGGGGAGGATTGGTAGGTAGTGGGGGGGTAGGGATGTCCGTGGGTAAAAGGGTGAAAGGTAAGGAAGTAGCCCGGGGGGGGGGGGGGAAGGAGGGGATACCGAGAGGGCAGGGGCATGGGGAAGAATGGGTAATGGGGCAGCAAGGGAATCTGTGGGAGGCGTGGAAGGGGAGGAAGGTGGAGGAGGGTGAGGCGTCGAGGCAGGAAGGGGTGGGTTATATGTAAAGTCTAGAGGGGGTGGGATGGGTAGGGTAGGCGAAGAGGATGGGATAGGAGGGTGAGAAACGGCATAAGGGAAAGTAGTTTCGTGAAAGATGACGTCTCGACTAGTGAAAATGCGGTGATTGTCGAGATCGTAAAGGGTATAGGCATTTTGTCCATGAGGATAACCGAGAAAAATGCAACGATGAGCCCGAGGGGAAAATTTGGTGGTGGGAGTGACAGAGGTGGCATATGCCAGACAACCAAAGACGCGGAAGTGGTCATAAGATGGGGTTTTCGAAAAGAGAACCTCAAATGGGGATTAATGATGGAGAAGACGGGTAGGGAGACGATTGATGAGATAAGTAGCGGTAAGAATACATTCCCCCCAAAACTTGATAGGAAGATGGGATTGAAAACGAAGGGCGCGAGCGGTTTCAAGAAGATGACGATGTTTTCTTTCAACAACGCCATTTTGTTGGGGGGTATAAACACAAGAAGTTTGTAAAAGCACCCCATGATCAGAGAAAAAACTACGAAGAGATAAAAATTCACCACCATTGTCAGTACGAATGCATTGGATGGTAGTGCGGAATTGGGTAGTGACATAAGCAAAAAAATCCTTAATTAATTGTTGAGTGTCGGATTTATGTTTCATGAGGAAGACCCACGTAAAGCGAGAAAAATCATCCACAATGGTTAAGAAATAATGAGCACCAGAAAGAGAAGAGGATTGATGATTCGGGCCCCAAATATCACAATGAATTAAAGCAAAAGGGAAAGTGGATGAAATTGAACTCAAAAGAAAAGGTTGACGAGTTTGTTTTGCCAACGGACAAACATCACAAATATGACTAGAATCAAAAGTGCAATTAAGAGAGCTAGATGCTAAAGCTTGCAAACGAGTGAAGGAGGGGTGACCAAGACGCCTATGCCAGAGGGAGGAGGGGATGGTAATGATGTTGCAGAGAGGTTGACGGGTGGGGAGAGAAGAGGTAAGGGCCACAAGGTAATACAGATCGCCACGTCGCTTATCCACACCAATCATCGCCTTCGAAACCAAGTCCTGCAAAACACACCAAGAAGGAAAGAAGGTTATGGAACACGATAATCCATCTGTAAGTTTACCAACCGATAAAAGGTCCACTCGGAAATTAGGGACACATAAAACATCCTTCAAAGTAACTGATGAATTTAAAGGAAGAATGCCGGTAAAAGTAATGGGAGCGGAAGCACCACTAGGCAAAGAAACAGGCGGCAAATGTGAAGGAGAACGATTAACCAAACATGAAGCGGAAGAAGTAATATGATCCGTAGCACCACTGTCAAGAATCCATTGACCATGACGAGAGGTGACAGGTAACAAACCTTGGGCAAAATCAGTAGTGAGCACGGCATTGGCCTGAGGAGGGGTGGTGGTGTCACGTAGAGCAGCTAGAACACGGGAGTGCTGCTCGGCAGAGAGGTCAGGCATGGCAAGCTGCAAGTCATGCAAAGTGGGCTAGGCCCCGTGCACTTGGTGGGTCGCTGGAGTAGAAGAGGAGGCGGGGGCCTGGGTGCCTTGCACGTGATGGGCCTGGGTGAAATTATGGGGCCGGGAAGCAGAAAACCGTGGCTGCCGGGGAGGACTGGAAGGTGCATGGCTGCGGGAAGAACTGGAAGCAGTGGCACGGCGCGGTGGTCGCCACGGTTGGCCATGGAGGGGATGGCCAACGGGATAGCCATGAAGTTTATGGCAGGTGTCTCGGGTATGATAATCAAAATTGCAGTAGGTGCAGTGGAGGGGAGGACGAGCAGAGGAGGGACGGGACGGGCCACGAACAGCCATGGGAACGGCAGAGAAAGCTGCCGAAAACAAATTAGGGCTAGGGTTATAAACCTGCTCTGTATACCATGTAGAAAAAAGTATGTAGGCTAAAAAATATATTTGTTATTGATACGTGAATGTGGAAAAATGGAAGAGAATGCAAACGGAAGAGAATGCTTATGGAAGAGAATGCAAATGGAAGAGAATGCTTATTTTTTCATTATGTTTCTCTACAAGATTACAAGGATATATATACATGATACAAATGTGTAGGTAGGACAAGGTAGCCGTCCTAGTGTGTAGGTAGGACAAGGTAGGACGGCTGTAGAGGACAAGGTAGCTGTCCTAGTGTGTAGGTAGGACAAGGTAGGACGGCTGTAGGACGGCTTGACGGCTGTAGGACGGCTAGTGTGTAGGTAGGACAAGGTAGGACGGCTGTAGGACGGCTTGACGGCTGTAGGACGGCTTATTCTTCCAATAATAATATTATATACAATTACACAAGGACTCCAACCATATTCCTTATTTGTCTAACACTTACAAAATATAGTTTTTGAGAGTGATTCGCTTTAGATCATCTCCGCTTTGACTGCTTCCTCTATGGATTTGTCTACGCTTGGACCTATTATAGGGGATGCCAAATTTCTTTCGTGCATGATCGCTGAAGTTTCTTTCGCCCATGTTCGCCGACAAGCTAACTCCATTGCTCATAGAATTGCTAGGTTTGCTCTCCATTCCGGAGGCAATTGTATTTGGTTCGATAAACCTCCTTTTGTTTCTCCATTCCATGTACTTCTTAGCTTAATTTGGCTTTATCAATGAAATATGTTGCTTTTTATCTATTAAAAAAAAAAACATGATTTTAATTTTTCGGCCAGTTTCAAATTCAAATTTAACTGAGAAAATTTGCGTTTTGTTAAAAATAACTTGAGAAT